>NC_134737.1:9375000-10000000 GCF_049634645.1 Pelodiscus sinensis | reverse complement strand
AAAATCTGCGATAAGAGAGAAAAATAACTATTAGGTGACCTCTACTCCATCCACCTGCCACGCTAGGGTTTATTCCCTGATAGGTATTTATAACAGAACAAAACTGAACTTGCTTTAGTTCAAAACAACATGGATCAAAGCATTGAAAGGGAAAAGAAATGCCTTTATCTGTGATTCAAATAACATATTTTAGAGTTGCATTTATATACTAATGGGGCATTCTTGAAAGGTCTGATAAATGATTGGTAGATGCTTTAATCAATTATTATAGATTTCAGCAGCTCAGTAAGTCACTTGTATCCATGGTTTATGACTAGAGTTTATCACAGTGGGGTCCCCTCCCCCCCCGTGGAAAATTTTGATTTCATCAGATTTTTTTTTTAATTCAGTAAGGCTGCCACAGCCTCTCATGGGATCTGTAAGTCAAATGTCTCCTGTCCCCATTCCTCTCTATAAGCCAGGGTCCCTAGTCGAACGGCTTCTCCCATGATGCACTATTGTCTTCCCTCAAGGGCAAAGAAGGCAGTGCATCATGGGAGAGGTGCACAACTGTGAGGTCATTGCTCAGTCAAAATATTTCCGTTTCTAGGCCGTTTGGATTTTTTATATACCAAACTGAATTTTCTGCAGAAAGCAGACACTATACCAGGGTTCCAAACTCCACAGCCCGCACGCACCTGCAGCCCGAGCAGTTCCACTGTCTGGCCTGCACGTGGCGGCTGACCCCTCTGTGGCTTATCCATACCTTTCCCCCAAGTCCAGCTCCTGCTCCGCCCTCTCTCCCTATTGCCCCCTTCCTCCTGAGAGGCACAGCCTTGGGGATTATGCAGCTGCCCCTTCTCTGCTCCGCCACCGTCTCCTGAGCCACCCTGGTCACTCCGCTTCACCACAGCGACGGGCAGCCGAGTGGCTGGCTGGGGAGACAGCAGCGGAGCGGAGCAGGCTGCTGCGTATCTCTGCTTCCCTGCAGCTCCTGTTGCCGCGGTGAGTGCGGGAGGTGGGGGGTGATCCCTGCTGCCAGACCCAGCTCACCCAGGCCCCATACACTAACCTAAGTACGGAGGACCATCCCGTCCATAGGACAGTGTGGGAAGCCACCACAGGGCCCCCCAGACCATGCGGTCTGGTGCAGCCACACCAAACCACCCCATGGCTCTGCACACATCTCCCCCAGACCACAGAGACATGCCCGCAGTGGCACAGAGCTGCAGCCAGAAGCTGCTCTAGTCCCGCTCCGCTGCCGGGGCCCCGGGGTAGGTTTAAATCACCTAGGGGCAGCAGGCGGGACAGAGAAATTCACAGGAGGAAGGACAGAAAGAGTGCAAGCCGGCAGGAGAAGCGTGGAGGGGTAACACACAGGCTTCCTTCCCTCTGGAACCATGAGGTCCCACTTAGCCCACTAGGAGCATCTGAGGACTGTCACTGGCCTGAAGGTACATTGAGTTTGAGACCCTGGCACTACACTCACTCTTGTCAAAACCCCAATCTTCTGCTAGAAAACAGGCTCCAGAGAAAACTTTCAACCTGTCCTGCTTATAACGCCCACTGCTGACATGCTTCTTTAGCTATTTATCGGTGCACCATGAACCTTCCATCTTTCAGACCGTTCAGACTGACAATATTTGAAAAGCATCTCTTCCTTTTAACTACGTGTTCCATTTTACTTTTCCTGCTCTCGGGTGGGATACTGGCGAATAGTTTCGTTCATTTCACTCCCTGTGTATGTGTTGTTTGGTTTATAATCTGTCAAGGAAATCTCCCAGGCACATGTGCACGTTATACTTTTTTAAAAAGCATGAATTGGGGCCAGTTGAACGAATGTCATGTAAGAGAGATTCCCCTCCAGTTTGCCCCAATCTCGGGGACAAAAAGGACTTACCAACAAATGAATAACAATGATCCTGTTGCATTTTAGCCCAGGTCTACATTAGGGAGTTATTTTGGGATTGGTTCTGCCTTGGGCAGGGGGCTGGACTTGATGACCTCCTGAGGTCTCTTCTAGCTCTATGATTCTAAATAACCATGCTTATTTTGAAATAATAAACAGGGCGTCCACATGTCCTGATTATTTTGAAATCTGTACTCCTGATTTCCTTGAGGAATACGCTTATTTCGGAAGTTATTTCAAATTTAGTTATTTTGAAATAATTCCTTAGTGTAGACATGGCCTTGGAGACTAACCAAAAAAATAAGATGCTATCTATATATTTTGTTAGTTCGTCTCTAAGGCGCTAAAGAACCATTCTCATTTTCTAAGGTGTTTTTTTTTTTTTTTTTAAAGAGGCAACCACTCTGAGACTTTTAGACAAATGACTGATACCCAAGTGATGAAACAGAGTCAAAGCCGATTTATTTGATTTTCTGGTCTTAGTTCATCACCAGATCAGTGACCGAGACCAGGGATGTTTGCAGGCCAGAACCATACTGATTTACATCCGGTGAAAATCTGGATCATAGGCTTCAAAGCCAGAAGTGACCATTGTGATTGTCTAATCTGACCTCCCCCGCCAGCAGAGGGTGCAGAATTTTACTGCCAGGCGGGAGGCCTGGAAGCTTTTCACGGTCAGTTTTGTACATCTCTCTCGCACACGCTCGTTTTTTTATTCAAATGAAATCTAAAAGCCAGGTCCCAAACTAGGGTGAGCTGCTGGAATTTAGCGGCTGTGCCCTGGGTGACTGACGGTGAATAAAGGTGGGAGGGTAGGACAGGCGTAGCGAAAGCCACTCAATGTGGTGCTCCTGCAGGGTGGGCATCTGGCAAAGCAAACTTTCAGGGCCCTTCCCGGGGGCTGCAGAGCATGAGCTAAGCTGCCCAGAAATCTTCTGGCTGCTGTTGACTGTTCTAAGCCATAACGGTGCGTCACAAAGAGCTTGTTTCAACCATTACTCCTCTTGGTTTACTGTCATCCGCCCTTCAAGGGGCACAAGGGCTGGTGCTATCCCTAAACTAGGGATTAGAGATCCAAGTCTCCTTTGCTCCGCCATCCTTCTGTCCATCGGCACACCTTGCTCTCTCTTCTCCTTCCTTGCCTTTGCTATCGCTTGAACGTTTCTCCGTTCTCTGCCCCCTTCACCTCACCCCCTGCTCATCAGGATCTGCCAGCCCAGAGAGGCCAGCCTGGTGTGGCAGTGTGAATTTAGAACCAGCCCTGTTGAGAGAAGGTGCGGGAAAGTTAATTGCCTCTGCTCGGGGAGGCCTTGGCGCATGGACAATCCATCTCCGCCGCTGCGCAAGTGTCCTGGGAACGTAGCTCTAGGAGGCTGGAGAAAGGGGCAGCCTTTCCCGCGGAAGGGAGAAAAAGGCATGTGTTTAGTCACTCCTTTAATTCCCCTCCAACGCACCGAGAGTGAGCGGCAGCATTAACCCGCGCTCTGGATAAGGGGTCGGTGAAACAAGTCGGGGAAGGGCTCCCGTTGTCGGGATGGCTTCGTGAGTTCCTCCACCAATCATCGACTCCCCCTGATGGTTTGCGGGCAGCATTGCATTTGCAGGGGACCGGCTCTTTGCCTGCCAGGCCAGCCCTGTGCCTGAGTGCTTCTGCGAAGGCTGCCCTGCGCAGGTCGCATCTGGGGTCTCACGGGCGCGATCGCACCCCACGCAGCTGGCAGACTATTTCTGTCTGGGGGACATGCCATTTTCACCCTCGTCGCACTCATTAAAACCTGGCGCCGTTCACAGCGGGTAAGTCTTGGCTAGAACAAGGCACTGGGAGTTGGGATTTCTGGAGTCTATTCCTAGCTCTGGAAGAGGAGGGATATTGATGGTTTAAAAGACTGGGAGTCGTAACACCTGGGTTCTCTTCCTAACTCTGGAGGTGGAGTAGGGCTACAGGAGAGGATGAGTGTCAGACTCCGAGTTCTATTTCTGGTTCTGTCACTGTTCTACTGCCCCTGTCTGCCTCAGTTTCCCCATCATTAAAGCCAAAATGTTACTATTCAGCAGAACTGGCCAAAATTTTTCATTCGAAAACATCTGAAGATGGAAAAAATGCCTTCTCTCTCCTCCCTCCCCCCTCCTTCATGAACATTTATACAAAAAAAAACCCCAATTTTTTTTATCCTAAATTTTCCATTTTTTTTTTTTTGTATGGGAAGGGGAAACTAACATATTATTTTGAATGGGGCTTTTTCCCCTTTATTTCCTTTTTCATCCCCTTTATCCATGTCTTATTTTTTCCATTTTGCCCCATGAAAGAAGGGGCAGGAAGTGGCGAGGGGGAAGAGATGGAAAAAGTCTTTAAAAGCAAAAAAGAGGAAAATGTCTCCCTCTTCTTCCATCAAAAAACAACCAATCACTGTTCTCAACCAGATCTCATGTTTTGGCTTCTTCCCAGAGTCCTGGGTGAGTGGCAGGTAGGAGGCACTGGGCAAGCCCAAAGCACACGGAGAAGGAAGGGAGAGGAGAGGAAGAGGTAATGGGGGGGTGTTGGGGTGACTGTGTGTGCGGCAGCAACGGCAGAGAAATCTCGAGCACGATGGGATGGAGGCAAGAGTTGGGAGGGGAAGTCGGGCCAGGGCATAAAGCAAACATCATTAGACAAGACAAAGATGAGAGGCAAACAGAGCAGACAAGCCTGGTACTAAATAAATACTCTGCTGAAATGCAAAAGCCATGTTAAAATTTGGCCGGGAGGCCACCTGAAAGCAAAGGAACTGAGACAAGATGGGAGAGACGCCCCTTGATAAATAGCACCCAAACGACAGGTCGGCGAAGCAGGCTGAAGTGTTAAGACTCCAGGCCTTGCGCTTCCAAGGGGTTGCTGCTTTGTGGCGTGCAGTCCTGCATGTTATAGCCGCCGCTGTGGGTCCATCTGTGTTGCAATTGGGCAGTGTCACTGCAGCACAGGCGGGCGTACCCAAGCCAGGTGTGACTGAGCTATTTTAGCGAGCTAGCAGCAAAGCGGCAGCACCACATGGTAGCTCCCCAAGACCGTAGTGGTTGGGCTCGGACCCTGACAGTGGGCGGTGCAGTGAACAGCAGCTTTCTAGGCAAGGGGAAAGACCTTGTGCAGCGGAAGACAAAAAAATTGCTGTGAGCGGCCTCTCGGTCGACGTGGTGGGCTTTCCGATGAGCAAGGATCTCCCAGTTCAGGGGTGGGTCTCATCCTCTCCACCCAGAGGGGGCGTTGCATTAAAATGTATTTGTATGCAAGTCACAGGAGTTACTTCTCTTGGCCAAGGCTAGTCTAATGAGGGCTCATCCCAGCTCCGCTGCTGACCATCTGTGTTTCTGTGGCTCTTCCCCCTCCAGTCCTTAGTCTGCCTCGTCTGATTAGGCCGTGGGCTCTTTGGGGCAGAGGCTGTCTCTCGCTCTGGGTGCATCTCCGCTTAAAAATACAAACCACCCACGGCAGCGAATCTTCAAGCCCAGATCAGCTGATTGAGGCTTGCGCAACACTGTAGATGTGCAAGCGTGGGCTGAAATCTAGTGAAGGGAGAGGAGTGCATTTTGAGAGCCCAGCCCAAACCCCATCCTCTACATTGAGCCTATAAGTGAGAGCCTCAGGAGGCCAAATGAGTTGAGCCAGGTTCTAAGACTCACTGCAGTGGGGATTTTTGCATACTTCGTGCAGCACCTTGCACAACGGGGGCCTAATCACCGGTTGGCTCCTACACCCCATTCGGCTCTCAGCCAATAACCTTGGCGCTCCATTGACATCCGCAGCTTTACCCCCACTTCCCTGAGAGCAGCACTTCCTTTCTGGAAAAGCCCCTCGTGAAACCAGCAGGGATAACGCCGTGATAAAGCTGCTCTGACGTCCCGTTGCACGGAACGGAGGCACGTGGAAGCGGTCTGTCGAATCCCACGGCGGCTGTTCAATTGCACCGACTGGTTTGACACAGCCGAACGGAATCCTTTTTGTTTTCCTTGAAATTCTTCGGCACACTCCCCGAAGCCTGGCCCGCCCAGCGCTTCTGGTTTGAGAGAGAGATCCACACGCACGCCCGTGACAGCCTGCTCAGTAACGGCGGGCTGCTCCTTACAGTCGGGTTACTGAGTCGTTACTGTACAGTGCCGTGGTATTATTTTTTAATAAGGGTTGTGGCCTTGCTGTGCCTCCCTCCTTTAATCAGGTCTTTGTTTGAAGGAGGAATCCCATATACACACAGGAAGGGAGGAGGCAGGAGCTGTCCAAGAGATTTATTCATTCTACTAATGTGCTCAAGGAGGGACTGTGAGCTGTTTGCTAGCCAGAGGGCACGGGTTGAAGGGCGGTGGGATCCAGGGCAGATCCCATCTGCTAGGTGATGCCGTAAGGCAGGGGTGGGGAGCCTCAGGCCGAGGGGCCGGGTACACACACAATCTACGGGCCCCTCTAGGCCCTGGTGTGTGAGGGGAATGTGGGGAGTGTCTCAGTCAGGGGCCTCGTCAGGGCGGGGTTTTTTTGGAGGGGGGAGTCCTCACTTCTGAGTGGCCCTCAATTGATTTTATTTGTGGGTCAGTGGCCCGCCGACCCAAAAAAGGTTCCCCACCCTGCCCTAAGGGAAACAACCCCCCTCCAAGCCTATGAACACCTGAGGCAAGAAACCCAAACTCCTCTTCATCAAAGCCCCCCTCCCCGGTCAAAGCCTATGCACAGAAGAGCTATAGGTGGGAGGTTCCTAAAGAGCAACATCTTGGGGCTATGCCAGGCCCCTGGGCAACGGGGGGTGGGGTGAGGAGGGGGGAGGAAGAGGAGGCGACAACTCCATGCTCTCAGAAGGGGCGGAGCCTCAGGGAAGAGGGGGCGGGGCCAGGACTAGCCAGACCTCTGTACTGCCTGGAGGACGTGCCACACTGCCTGTGTCATCCTCCCCTTCCCCCCCCACGCACGCCCCCTCCGAGCCCATAGCACTGCCTGGAGCTCCTCAGCAGTAATTTAAAGGGCCCAGGGTTCTGAGCGCTGCTGCGGGCCCTTTAGATCTACGGCCCCCTAGATCATCGGACCCCAGTGCAGCTGCCCCCTTTTGCCCTCCTCCCCCATTGACAGCGTTTCTTAGGGCTCCTGCATCAGTAGGGAGACCGTAGCTTGCTGCGGGAGCACAGAGCTGACCACGTCCCTTGCTGGGTATCCGTGGCACAGGCCTCGAGTCTGGGGGAGGAATCCGAAGGAAGGAACCTCTCTTCCCCCCGCCCCCTCAATTTTCGAATGAAAATGGCAGAGCTTTTCTTTGCCCGTGGCTGCCAGCTTATTGCACATTTCTCCCTATTTGTGGGAGCAGCAGTGGGAACCGCCTCCCCCTCCCTCGCAGGGCATTCTGTGCATTAGAAACGAAATGCAGGGCCTGCTCCTCTGTAGAGATAGGTGGGCTGGGGATCTGAGTTTGATTCTTTGCACTGCCACAGACTCCCTTGGGCTAGTGACTTAGGCACTTCTGGGTATTTTACCCAAAGTGACTTAGGAGCCAAAGCTGCACTTTCAAAAGTCACCAAGAAAACTTGCGTCCCACTCACTTTCTCCTCGGGGCCTGAGTCTGATTTTTTCCAAGGGGAGAGGTGAGCGGGACGTCTGTACCGCGCCTTAAAACCCTCAGCGGCAAGTTTCTAAACCTAGGTCGACAGTGTTAAAAAACCACTTTGTAGACTAGGGTTGTAATAGTGTGGTCGATTAACCAATAAGCTTATCGGTTAATGCTGTATATTACGTGCATCCCCTTCCCCCCCCCCCCTCCCTTTGCCAGTACATTTTTTAGCAGGCTGGCCAGCAGCCCGGCTCAGTCCTGGCTTGTGCAGGGTCCAGGGCCTAGCCTCTCTGTGGCTCTGCATTTAAAGTGTATTAGAAGCCAGGCGGGCTGTCAGCCTGGCTCAGTTTCAGCTCGTGCCGTGTCCGAGAGCTCAGACACCCCGCTGTATCAGAGGCAGCAGCATGGGGCAACAGGCAGCTGGTCCGCGAGGGGAGCTGGTTTTTAAACTGGCTCCTAAACCCTCACGGACCAGCTCCCACCTGGCACCCCATGCTGCTGCCTCTGATACAGAGGCAGCAGCATGGAGTGGAAGGGGGATCCTCGGGACGGGTTCTGGCCCTGCCTCTGAGAACAACAGAATAGTCGAGTAACCGATAAGAATTCAAGAGGTTTCTCGACAATTCAATTAAGCGATATTTAACATCCCTAGTGTAGACAAGGCTGCTCCGGGTCTGAAACTCTGCCCCCTTCCTAAGCTTCAGAGGCCACGCCCCACATGCACAGCTGTCTCTAGCACTGTAGCATGAGCCCTGCGAACCCCAGTCTGTAGTCCCAGGTGCTGAAACGTGCGGTCATGGGTTTTTAAAGACCGTGTAGCCATCCCCATTGCTTTTGAAAAGGTTACCCATCATCCCTCTGTTCCCCATCTGTAAATAACCCTTCCTTTGTCGCAGGCGTTATCTGTTGTAAGGCAGGCGCTGTCTCTGTCTGGCTGTGTGTGCAGTGCCTCGCACAAGGAGGCCCTGATCTAGGCCTGGCCTCTAGGCTTGCCAGGTGCTTTCAGCAAAAATCCTGAACATGGCACATGTCCAGTATTTTCTGGGGTTTTTGTGTGTTTTTTTTTTTAACTGAACGGGGGACCCGAATACCGAACTGTCCGGGCGAAAACCGGACGCCTGGCAACCCTACCAGCCACGCTACCAATAAGACTAATGCAGAGAAGCCGCTGCCCTGGCATCCGCATGGGATGTGTCGGGCAACGGCGTTGCGTTAGCAAGAGCAGCTGTGTTTGTGCGGGGCTCTGGGAGGAGCGGCACTTTTTGTTTGATTTTTGGGGGCTTTTTTTTTTTTAATTGGCGAAAAGGAAGACACGGTCCAATTGGATGAGTTTTCGGGAACTGTAACACTTTCCAGTGTGGGGGTTTTAGTCTCTGTCCCCGTCTCTCCTTTTGCCATGTTGTCTTGGCTGGCTCCTTTGTTTATACGGCCCCCGTTCGACCTTTTAAATTGCTGTTAATGTTTTAGCGTAACGAATTAGTCTCTCATCACGAATCAGGACTCGAAATAAAAAAAAAAACCCTCTGAGGCCAACTTCCTGAAATTGGGGTCATTCTCATTTGCAAGGCAGAGAATCTGAGACCCTTAATGCAAGGAAATTTATTCAAAGGCAGAGCCCCGGCGTGATTAGGCCCTTTGTAATTATAGCTCGGAGAGATTCCACTCCAGCCTCCTGCCTCCCTCATGGATTAGCAAGTGAGTCGGAAAAATACACAGGATTTAATTAGAGGCAAATTAAAATTGGTAATGAAATAGGGGCAGTAGCAAATGGCAGGGAGTTGGAAGGGGAGAGGGGGAGCCGGTGTCTCTCGGGGCTGTGCCGTCTGCCTACGTGTGTGTCTCTTTATTTTACATTTAGAAATGTAAAGATGGGCGGCAGAAAGAATAAAGGGAAGGAACAAACTTTGAAAAAAAAAAAAAAAAGCTGCTTTGCCGAGTGTCTCCAAGCTAGGAGTGGTGACGACTGCTGCTCATGTGCCTTGCTGAGGCAGTTCCCCCCTTCCCCGTCTCCGCCTGCCTCTCCTTTCCCTCCACTTCTTCCAGTGGCTCAGGATTCGGCTGAGCCGAGACTTGCCCCCAGCTGAGCACCCTGGGCGCCGGTTGGTGCAAGCAGGGTGCCTGGTACCCTCTGGAAGGGAAGGGGAATTTCTCAGGAATTGGGTTTCTGGACCCTGGGAGGGGAAAGGATGGGGGAGGGGGTCTGCTCATGGCAAGAGGCTGTTTTCTCCTCAGGTGGGTTGGCTGAGAGGGGAGAAGTCGGGCAGGGGTTCCTCCATCTCACCTCCCCCTCTCCCTGGTCGGGATAAGATGCAGCAAACGCTTTGGTTAAGAGGGCTGGCGGCCATCTGCCCCTATACGGGATGTGACTAGAGGGCTGTGCTGAGAAGGGTGGGGCAGGGGTGACCGCGTTTGCCTGGGACGCAGGAGACTCCGGTTCAGTTTAGGGATGTTACATTTTGTTGAAGCAACTAACCGACTAGTCGATGGATTTTCCATCGATTAGTTGAGAAGCAAGGGGGTCGCAGCGGGGTTACCTCCCAGCCCCAGGAGCCAACCCCACTGTGGCTCTGCCTTTTAAATGTATTAAGAGCCTGCCATCTCTTAATACGTTTAAAAGGCTGGAGCACAGCGGGGATCCGGCGCAAGCTGTCCTGGCTCATGCTGGGTCTCCCCATCTGCCTCCCTCCGCTGTGCACCAGCCTTTTAAATGTATTAAGAATTGACAGGCTCTTAATACATTTTAAAAGCAGAGGCGCAGCGTCTGGGACGGGGTGTGAGCTGGAAATCTGTCAGAGGCAGCAAAGGGGGAGGGAAGTGACTAGTCGGCTCATCACTTACATCCCTAGTGTGTGACTCTGGGCAGGTCCCTCGGTGTGTGGTGCCGCTCCCCAAGCACTGATGGGGGGTGCTTGCCCTGCGGGTCTCGGGTGTGGGGAGAAGCGCATTGAAACCTCTACGCTGCATGGCCACGGAGCTGCCTGTTAAGCCCCAAGCAGGGGTTCAGGGCTGCCGGGGGAGATGCCTCTCCCCAACCTCTGGACCTGCTGTGGTGACAAGGATCGGTCCCGGTACTGAACTTCCGTGGTCAAGGGAGAGGTGCCCCTTCCCTGGCCCCCACCCAGCCAGGTGTGCCAGGGCCATGGAGTGGCATCCAGACCCTGCTGGAGTTGCCACCGCCGTGGAAAGGGGCTGCACCACCGCTAAACCCCCCTCCCCCCAATCTGGAGCACTCACTCCCCACTGACCCCCAAACCCACGTCCCTTCCTGCATCTCTGGAAATACCCAGAGCTTAGACTCCCCCCGCCGCCAGAGTGCTCATCCTCCCACCCCCCAGCCTGCTCCCCACCAGCCAACAGCTTTGTCGGGCCCCGGGGCAGGGCTGCCAGCTCTCAGCACCACCTGGAGCATGGCTTCCCCCCGCCCTCAGAGCTACCCAGGGGGCACGGTGCAGCAGTGCCGCACTGATTTAAAGGGCCCAGGAATTTGGGCACTGCCACCGTTGCAGTAGTGGCCCCTTTTGTATGGCTGGGCTCTGGGGCAACTGTCCTCTTTCTACCCCCCTCTTCTCCCCTCCTCCCCCCAATCATGGAAACTGGTCTGCCCCAGCGTGCAGCCCACCCACCGCAATCCCGTTGGCCCAGAGACTCTGTGTCTCAGATGGCTAGCGAAGCGCATGGCGTTCGGCACTCCACGATGGGCTAGGGTGGGGAGGTCATCGGGGACTAGAATTTACCACCCCCCGAGGGCCCTCGCGCAGGTCTCCGGCCAGATGCAGGTGGGGAGCTGCCCCCACACACTGGCAAGGAGCAATATTCCCAGACACCCCACGTGGCCATGAAGACTAAACCCCTTCCCACCTCTGCTTCCGTGGAGGTGATGTCCCATGGGGTGAAATGCAGCCCGGGGGTAGCCCCCGCTGTTGGCCAAGCGGTGCTTGGGGGGCTTCTGTCAGTGCCAAACTATTCACCTGTCCCGCAGAGCCCCCCAGATCAGCAGGCCGAAATAGCAAATGTCCCAGCATTAAGAACCACAGTGGTAGGACGGTCTAGGTCGGGCAATAGGGGGAAGCCGTCTGCCCTACGAGCTGTTTCCAGAGCTGAGCAATCCTTGCTGTTAACGTGCCCGAGAAGCTGCTGAGCTTGCCTGGTCTCAGCGCAAGAGGTGGCTTTAAGGGGTGTGGGTGAGCAGGGCTGATGGGGAAGAGGAGTGGACCACAGCGGCAGCGGGGGCGTGTTGTGTGGGGCCAGGAGGGCTCTGCAGCGCGTCTTTCACCCGCTTCGGTTCTCCCCTCTGTAGAACGCCGTGCGTCACAACCTGAGCCTGCACAAGTGCTTTGTGCGAGTGGAGAACGTCAAGGGAGCCGTCTGGACGGTAGACGAAGTCGAGTACCAAAAGCGAAGGCCACCAAAGATGACCGGGTGGGTGTTTCTTCTTGACCTCCTGCCCCCTCGGACCCTCCTCCGTGCAGAGCTCTGCCAGGAAGGCAGGATCCTCGCTGGCCGGCAGAGAAACCTGGTGCCGCCCACGAGCTCGACCACGCGCCTCACTTAGGGACCCGCCCAAGATGGGCCAGACCTGTCCTGTCTGGATCAGAAACACCCTTGCACTTTTGGGATCTCCAGACCCGAGCTTTGGCATTGACTCTCCCGGCGCTTGCCTCTTTCCCAGGGGTTTTCAAACTAAGGGGGAGGAATGTCAGGCCCGGGGTTGCCTGGCTGTCGGGGGAGCAGGTAACCCCAGAGGGGTGCTACGCAGGCTTCCTCCCTGTCCTGGCACTGTAGACCTTGCTGTGCCCCAGGAGCGGCCAGCAGCTGGTCCAGCTCCTAGGCGGGCCTGCACGGCCTCTACCCTGGGCAGCCCTGCTGCTGGCCTCTTCCAGGCACAGAGCCATCTGCGGTGCCAGGACGGGCAGGAAGCCTGCATTGGCAGCCCTGCTTCTCTAGGAACTGGTAGAGGAAAACCCAGGCCCAACCCCTGCCCCAGACCGGAGCCTCTCCAAACCCCAAGCCGCCTCCTCCACTCCAGACACCTCATCTCCATCCCACCCCAGAGCCTGCACCCCCAGATGGGGCCTGCACCCACCCTGAAAACCAGCCTCACCTCAGCCCAGAGCATCCTACACACCCTGAACCCCTCCGTCCTGCCCCCCAGCCTGGAAACCCCTATTATACACCAAACCCCTCATCCTGCCCCACCTCAGAGCCTGCACCCCCAGATGGAGCCCTCACACACCAATCCCATCCTG
Source organism: Pelodiscus sinensis (assembly GCF_049634645.1). Taxonomy (NCBI): domain Eukaryota; kingdom Metazoa; phylum Chordata; order Testudines; family Trionychidae; genus Pelodiscus; species Pelodiscus sinensis. The sequence goes on along the minus strand of NC_134737.1, from coordinate 9,987,311 downwards.
GTCCCACCCCACAGCCCTCACTCTAGTCAAATGATATAATTAAGTTGGGTCGCAGGCATCAGCCGTTTCCTTCAGATGGGTCTCAAGGAAAGACGTTTGCAAACCGCTGCTCCAGCCAGGCGCTGGCCTCCAGCTCCCGAGGCTGAACCCCGCACCGTGTTCACAGGCATGCCCGGGCCTGTACACACAACACTCACACTTGCCCATGTGCGACTGGAGCATTCACCAGCGTGGAAGTGTGCTGAGCCCCATCACCAGCGGAAGCCCGTGGGCGTGCCGGCCTGTGCCGCGTGCAGAGATTCTCCACCCGCAGGAGGGCATTGCTGCCGGCACCACGGGCGCACAGCAGCTTAGGCGTGACTGCTAATCTCCTTCCGCCGCTGTCAGCCGCCTGCAGGGTTGAGGGGAGAAAGATAGAGACTGAAGGGAGGAGGAGACAATAAAGAAACAAGAAGGGGGAATGAGAAGTCAGGCATGGAAAAGAGGGATACTGGTAAAGAAAGGGGTTGGAAAGAGACACCTCGGAGGGAGGGCAGGGGACCAAAATGTAGAAGAAATGCTGTTGGTGGCCTGCAGGACGGTCCTTTAAAATGATGGCCCCTTTCCCCTCTGAATGTTGTGGGAGACGGATTTCCCACCCTGCTGTTCCTTTGCCCTCTGCAGTGGAGCCCTGTCTCAGCCCCGACACTGGCAGCCGCGGGATCCAAGGGGCGTTTCTTTTTGTTTCTCGTTTGCAGGAGTCCGACGTTAGTCAAAAACATGATTTCGGGACTCAGCTATGGAGCACTTAATGCCAGTTACCAGGTACGGTCCCTCCACGACCGGCAGCCCAAAGCGAAGCAGGAGAGAGACGCTCGGCAGGCCCTGCAGCCTTGCGTAGCGAGAGACAGTGATGGCGTGCAGCTATTAAATGCACCCGGATCATCTGGGCTTATTAACACGTTGTCCTATAGGCCAAGCATCTGAATCAATGACCCCAGTGGTCTATAGCCCTTCAGCCCCAGAACTCTAACCCCCTTGCTCACCTCGTTCCTTAATGCTGATGGTTTGAGAGCCCTACCTCCCACGGGAACCCCCTGATTGGTTACTCTCTGGTCCAGGGGCACTAGCCTCTATTCTAGGGGTGGGCAGAAATTCTCATGGGGCGAAGGAGGGGCACTTAATGTATTTTGGTAGGTGGTCACCAACCGGCTCCAACCCTGGAAGAGGCGGGGCATGCGCAGAAGGGGCGGGACTGAGGACTAGCCTCCCACCCTTCCCCCAGAGTGGCCTGGGGCCACAGGCTTTGAATTGCAAACACAACAAAGGGCTCACAGCTCCCAGCCTCGCCACTACCGCCTTGCCTGGCAGCCGCCTGGGGTTGCTGCGGCTGTTTAAAGGGCTCACGGCTCTGGCCCCGGCCCGGGTAGTATTGCGACCGTGAGCCATTTAAATAGGATCCGGCTGCCCGAGCCACCGCCAGGAAATTCAGTGGCAGCAGGCTATAAATAGAAAGTAGCCAGATGCCGTCAAAGGGCTGGTTCCGGCCCCCGGGCTGCATCTTGCCCGGCTCTGCCCTATTCCGTGGCTACCAATAAGCTGGATGTGTCTAACCCACCCAGCATCCTGCCCATCAGAGACACTGACCCTCCGGGTCTTGTGCTCCCCTCTCTAGGCTCTTGGTAAGTTGGGGAGCAGTTGTTAATGGACGGCCACCAAGGTGGGGCATGGCCCAGCCAGTCTCCATGTGGCCCCGCCTAGCTGTCCTCCAAACCGCCCCCCAATACCTGCGTCATTGGCCAAGACTGCACTGCCACTGTCGCCCGGGTGCCTCCGTCGTTTGCCATCGGCCCCTCTCTTACAGGCGGCCCTGGCAGAGAGCAACTTCCCCCTCCTGAACAGCCCCACCATGCTCAACACCAGCTCCACCAGTGGCCTGCTGCACATCGGCCATGACGACGTGAGCAGCACCGTGGAACAGGTCAACAGCAACGGGAGCAACAGCCCCCGGCTCTCCCCGCAGCAGTACAGGTAAGGTGCCCCGCCTCCTGCCGCTGTCAGAGCCGTGAGTGCCGAGACTAGGGGCCAAGGGCGGGGGGAATGAAAAGCTGGAGGAAGGGGAGATCTTGGTAGCTTCTAAGCAACCCTGTAAGCCATGAGGACGGGGTAGAGCAGGGAGCCGATCGATAGGGTCCTTGCCGCTGAACGAGGTGTCGGAAAGGCTGCCTCCGGGAGGGGTCCAAGCGTAGGGCTTTGAATTGGGCCCATACGTGCTGTTAATGACCAGAGCCAGTGTCCTGGCATAGAGTTCTGAGTGCAAGTGGGGCTGGTGAAGGGATTGATAGCTCTGCAGGCTGACGGCCCCTGGGTATCCCCCCAGCTCATTCAGCCCTGCTACCGGGTTTTTGCCCCAGCATGGAGGGACGGGGAGCTCTGGCGAATGACAGCAAGGGAGGCAGCTGGAGGAGGAGGGAGGTCAGGATGCTGCCACCTCATTTCATACAGGCCATGGAATAATAGTTGTAAGGTATCCGCTTTTGGTTGCAGCAGGGACTGCCGGAGGCTACGCAGGCCCGATCCCCAAAGCCCTGTGTTCCCTCAGGGCAGGCTTTAAGCGTCAACTCCCCTTGTCTCCCTTCAGCCATCCCATCCACGTGAAGGAAGAACCCGCTGAGGCGGAGGACGACAGCAGGCCCGTATCGCTCATGGCGACCACCAATCAGAATGTGACGATCCCAGAGGACAGGGACCTGGAGGAGGAGCTGCCGGTGGAAGACTTGTCTTAAGGGCTCTCCCTCCTCGTGTAGGGGGCAAGCACTTCGCCCCTGCCCCCCACCCTCAGTCGGAGACCAAGCGACGGCTCCCAACTCCTCAAGGTGACCTTCGGCATTACCCTGACAAAGCAAAAGGGTTTCTTCAGTGCAACCTGTTGCTGAAGGCACGCCGCTCCTCCCCTGGACCACTCCCCCAGCCCTGTCCCAGTGACTCTTAACGGACTCCCACGAAGGGGGGCGTGCAGAGAAACAAACAACAAAATCCCTCCCTCTTTGGTTAGTGATTGGTGAACGAGGATGGTAGGTTGTTTCTGTCCGAAAATTGCTCCTTACGCCTCACTCTGTTTTACAACTCCGTGGCACACGTTTGTTTTCTCAGTATTTTGGGTGGGTTTGGGGCCCTGCTCTGGGCTTTTCTAGCGGTGACGTGACTACTCCGTTCTTACCAAGCAACGTTCTGCACGGCAGAGTCCACGTCAGAGCTACACGCCTCCGTGAATGTCCCCCCTTCCTGGCCTCCCCGCCTCCTTTTTGGAAAAAATCCTCTGCGATGCCAGGAACCCATCGGTCATTCTCCCCTCAGTGGGCTTTGCACTAGGAGAAACTTTTCGCCTCACAGATACCTCCTCCAGGTATTCCATCAGCAGCTGGAAATGAGACCTCCAGGATGGGCCTTGAAGTTCTACTCATCCCCATCTTGGTTCCTTTCCTGGCTATGGAGGGAAAGAACCGGTTGCGTCCATGGGAGCCTGAGCTTGGCTTAATTTTACCAGCCCCATCACGCTGTTGCCTCCACCAAATGCTAAACCACTTGGAAAACAGAACAGCCAGCCTGTGCTCTTCCTCCTTTCTGACTCCTATGCCCTGCTCTCCAGTGGCTGGCACGCACGCTAGCATCATGGTGACGGGTAGTCCACTTCACTCAGTCAAATGCAAATGTTCAACAGCAGGGGTGGATGCTCTGGCCTGGAGCTTGGTTGCCCTTGAAAAAGGAAAAGGACATCTCTCCCACCCCGTTTTGTGTGGTGGAAATGTCGGAAGGACAGCAGCAGAGCCCAGATAGAAGCCAGCGCCTGGGCACTGGAGATTGAAATGAGGACCGAACACCGGTTTGACTTGAGGAGTCCTCCTCTGCCGAACGTTGTATCCAGTTCCTTCTCCTCCCAGCTCCCCTTCCATCCCCGTTCTGGGTTGATGAAAAGTTCTCATGGGATGAAACACTGAACATGGCTTTGGGAAGCCGCCCTCTTCCCTTCCCAGGTGCTGAGCGTTTAAGGAAAGAGTGGTGAATGGAAGACACGTCCACTGGACCATCCTGGCTTAAGTAGTCACGTGTCCTGGATCCTTTTAGTCAAGCTGAGCAGGATGAGACAGCTGAATCAAACGGAGGGGATGTGGGGGATTGGCTCAACTTGATGACCCAAAACAGGAGCTGACCAGGACCATCCTAAAGCAATACGTACTGTAAGCTTGCTGTGGCCAGCCAGAGCTGAGCTAGACCCAGGCACTCGGCTCCAGCTGACTTGGACAGCGTGCAGCGTGGAGTCCCACCCCCCTCGTCACGCCAGAGACTTGGGCCCCGAGTCACAGCGAGCTGGACGCCAGCTGTTTTTTGTCAAGACAGGAAGATACCAAAAGATTTTTAGGGATAGAAGGTCCATAGTTCAGGTGAACAGATGGTATTAATGCCAAAAAAGAAAAAAAAGAAAAAAAAATCCAAACACCAAACCCCTTCTCTCTCCCCTCTTGATTTTTGTTGATTGGTTGTTTGTGTGCGTTACCTCATGTCATGCAGCCCAAGGGCTTTTCTCTTTGCAGAAAGCAGCAAACTTCCAAAGGTTCCTCTGTCCAGCCTCCAGGATGGGTCATTGATACCCCTCCCACAGCACCCACGAGACTTTGGCAGGCTGGGCTGTCTGGTTATCCGATTGGATCCCATTTTGGGAGTGTGGGGAAACTGAGGCAGATGGGTGTGTGAGGGTTTAGTCTTCTGGTGCCTCTCTAGGACAAACATGCTCCACCTCTCCCAGGGCAGTGGGTTCACCCTTCCAAGGAGCACAAGCCCTGTCTGAGTCTCACCTCGCCTCAGCCTTTCTCCCACCCCCATTTTCTCTCCCCCCACCTCTTCTCTCCCCTCCCCTCCATCCCCTAAAGGCAAACTGCAGAAGCCAAGCTGAATGCAGCATTAAGTCCAGCTCCAGCTGCTGGATGGCTCCTAATGATGCAGGCTGCAAAGGGCCATTGGCGTGGCCACACCCGTTTTCATTTGTTCCTCTCGGTGCTGGTTTTCCCCCCACTCTCCTGTGGCCGACACCATGTGCCACTGAGGGATGTCAGAAAATTCTGGGTGGTCAGGGGGCCCCTGCGGCTCACCGTTTGGATCTGGATCCAAGCATGCACAAAATCTCCCCTCAAGACCAATCCCCTCTCCCTCGCCTGTTTGTCTAGAGCTAAAAGCTCTAGCCCGCTCTAGGGGGTATGAAATGGGGACCAAGTCACAGATGGGCCAGGGATTTCTCTGTTGAACCAATCTGCTCTCCCACCCCCCACTCCGGGGGCTTGTGGCAAACAACTCGGCGCTCCTCGTAACTCGGTTTTCATCTCGCTTTGCCGTCTTTCCCCTATAAGATGGAGCTCCGGAGGGAAGGGGCTTCCTCCTGGGGCAAGCGGGGATCAAGGCTGAGAAGAACATTGGGGGATTGAGAGGGATGAGGTGAAGTCAATGGGTTGGGCATAGCTGCATCTACACCCTCCCCCCCCCCCCCCACTCCTTAATGGCATCGGGTGCTTTTAGAGCCCTCCTCCTGTGCCCACATTTAAGCTTTGAGCTGGGCTCCCTCACGGAAATAGACAGTCCGTAGCCAAGAGTGTGCGATGACCTCTCCTCCAGAGCCTGCTTCCAAACTGCCGCCCCTTCTCTGCTGAGGAGGCGGGTTGCTGCTGGCCCGCGGTCCCTCTGCCCAGCCCAGACTGAATTGTTCTAGAAGAGGCCTCCGGGTTAGGTATGTCAGAGCCTTCAGCTGATCTGTCCTCCGCGTTAAATCCCTTTACAGAGTCTCCTTCCACCTACAGCTGGGCCCCGGAGTTCCCTGCTCCCGTGGCTGCCTGCCCCCACCCTACTAGCGCAACAGCTGATCTTCTGATCAAGCCAAAAAGAGGATGAGTCCCTTCCCAGAACCCGTCAGCGCAATGCCGGGATTGGCCGGAGGGGTCGCTGCGGAGTGAAACTAGCAATTCTCTCGCACTGTATTCCCTGCCCATCCATAAGCAAGGGACCACACTAGAATACAGTACTCAGACCCATCCCTTTGCCCCATGCTATCCTGTTTTGCTGCAGCTGCTCTTGGAGATCCCAAAATGAAAAAGTGCAGTAGAACTGCAGTGTTATCTGCTTCACACCGCTGGCCCAGTGTCTGGTGCTTTTTAAAGGCACTCGTTGAGTGCTAACTGGTATATAACCCAGCTTTTTAGTCTGCTCTGCACTCCTGCTCCCAGGTTCTCAACACCTTGGGTGGCTATTTAAGAGCAGAGAGCAACTGGCTTGCCCCCAGTAACGGATGAACGTCATGCACCTCGCACCAAAATTTCCCTTCTCAGTCTGTTAAATTCTGTGCCCCCGAGATCTATGTTCTGCTTGCTTTACAGTGGACATTTATCCAGTCTAGACAAAGTCTGGTGTGGGCGGGGGGGTGGAAGGGAGGGAGAGAGTGAACAACAGTCTCTTATTTTATTCTTGCGGCTGGAGTTCATGAAAGAAAGGCCACGGTTCCAGATCAGATTTGCTACCAGCATTCCCCAGAGCAAACACTAGATGTCTCCACTGAACATGTGAGTTTTCCCAGTTTCACTGCTTGGCAGTCACGTCTCTCTGAAGTTGCAGAGAGATTGGAAAGTTCTGTCTGGGTGGGTTGGAAGGGGAGAAGCTACCTTGCAGACCACTGAGTCCCTTCAGACCTGTAGGGAAATCAATTATGTGGGACAGTCCCAGAAGGGACGTAGCTGATGGAAGAAGGCAGTAGAATTCCTCATACTACTCAGTCTCCAGTTAAATTGGAGTCGGGCAGAGGGATTGGAATAGCCAGGCAAAGCAAGTGTGATCCCTTGTCCCCACCCCTGTAAAAATACAAAGGTGACCAAGTTTGATAGACAACCTGCTGATGAAGCGTAGAAGGGCAGAGTTAAACCTCAGCTGCCTTCTTGAGCTGCTTTGCGTTCTGTCTGGCACGATTCAATTCCAGAGATAGCTAGAAATTCAGGGCCTTTGCGAATCTAACCAGGTTTCCCTCACATGCACACTTGGCCTATCCTTGAGACACACTAAAATCCCTCCTGAGCTCCTTCTACTGACGCTTTTGCAATTAGCTTAACAGTTGACCAAAGACCTTTTCCTAGGCCAGAAGCATAAACCAAAACTTTTTCCTTTTAAACTACTTTTGTGTGTGTGCACATTCACTTTGCTCTTTCCCCCCTGCCAGCCAAAAAAGACAAGCCCGCAGAGGGTTCCCTCCCCTTCCCTCCCCCCCCCCCCCCCCCCGCCCCCCAAGCATCACTTGCTTTCTTTGGACTTTTAAGTTATTGTTTTAAACCAAAGTTTACAGATGCTGTTTGTACGTTTGTATGAAGGTAGCCCGGAATTGTGCATTACTGCTTTATTACTGTGTGTCCTCAACAAAGGGTATGCTAGAAGTATTAGGGAAGGCTTCTATTCCATCCATCTCTGGGGTGCTAGCTCTCGCTTTTGTCTCTGTGACCCTTGTCTGTCACTGATCTTTTTAACCCCCTCGTTTCAACTTCGAATCCCTCAGCAGCTGCGTCGGCTGTATACATCCAGGTTCTCCTGGGGATTTTGTTAAATTTGGGGGGACTGTAACACTTCTTTTATTTCAAAAACAGTTCCCCCATCCCCTTTATTTTGTATTCCCAAAAGTGTTAGGGATCCTTTTTCTCTCTTCCTTAGCTCTCTAGCTGAGAATCCTGCTCACTTTGGGCAGAGTTTGGCTGAAAGCTTCTCTTGAGGATGCTTCAAGCACCATCAGTATTTCAGATACTTCAGACTCGGGGCACGCTGCTGTTCTGCCAGAGCATGTCCTGCACTGGCCAGTTCCTTGGCAGCAGGTGTGAGAGCTTAAACTTTAGCACTGTTACCTTCCAGAGTCTCTGCCACCACGGTTTTAGTATCCTCTCAAGCTGAAACCTTCTTCCTAGAACAGTTGCCTGTGTCTCTACTCATGCTCGCTTTTTTTTTTTTAATGTTCTACCTGGTACAGCCTCCATTCTGTGCACTGAGCATAGAATCATAGCACACTAGAACTGGAAGGGACCTCGAGAGGGCATCAAGTCCAGTCCCCTCCCACCACAGCAGGACCAAGCACTATGTAGATCAGTGTTTCTTTAAGTTTTAAGACCAAGGAACTCCAAACAATAAAAAAAAAGTTTGTGGAACACCAAGGGTTGAGCAAAAGTAAAAACAAAAAAAAGGACTGGGAAAAGTTTTTGAGGAGGGGGGAAAAAAAGCAGGCATTGCCCTTTTAAGGGTGGCCATTTTGAACTCTGTTCTCCGCAGCATACCTCCGACTGCCTCGTGACACACTGGTGTGCCACGGAACACACTTTAACTCTGATCTAGGTCACCCACAGCTGGTTCTGTGGGCCTGAGGCAGGTGTCCTCTGTCTGTGTTCATGTGGTGGTTCTTGGTACTGTCTGGCAGGATGAGAATTTGACCTGGAGCCGTCCATGCTCGAGGAAGTCAGATCTTTTTAGAAGTAGAATTCTCTGTATAAACCAAAGCCTCCTCTGCTATTCTCTGTCTGTTCACCTAGAGCCAGTTAAACCAAAGGGGAAGAGGAAGCATGCGAGTCCTGGGGTGACCCTGCTAACCTCGCAAGCCAGGCAGGAGAGGTTTGGGCAAGAGAAGGGATGGTTGTAGCACTCACAGCCACACTTTGCCCAGCCAAGTAGAGCCACGTTGGCATCTCCGCTGGAGCCTTAGGACCTGATCCAAAGCCCGTTGCAGTTCACAGGAAAACCCCCATTGATTTAAACAGGCTTTGGATGAGACCCTGCAATGTGACTAAAATGGGAGCAGACGCCAATTACTTTCAATATGCAGAGGGATATATGGAGACCAAGGATCCCAGCATGCATTACTGCGTCTCAGCCCACACTGCCTGGCCCCCTTTATAAAAGCATGAAGAGGGGAGCTCTAGCATCCGGACACATCCCATATCTATTCCTTAGGGATCCTAATCCTGCTTTGACATCCCACTGTCTTTAATTAGAGCAGGATCAGACCCGTAATGGGGTTTGTGTTTGGAAATGTTACCCATGCAGGTGTCCCCAGGAAGACCACTATGCGTTGTGAAGGGCCGCAGAGATGTTTCCTAGGATGATTCTTAGCCTCCCCCCCCCCAGTGCCAGAGAAGTGACTCTTCCTTTTTTTACAGCTGACTGTAGCTTGAAAACAGCACATGAAGGGTTAAAAACTAACACAAACTGCCTCAGAGACAGAAGTTGGAGTTTTTGTGCGGGTGTGAGAGAGAGAGAGTAAAATCCCTGAACTCGGGCTCTCCTGAGAATTCAGCTTGCATGGACAGCACACGGTGGGACACGTTTGCGCAGAGTCTGAAAAAGTGGTTGGGTGAAATGGGGAAAGCCTACCCCGAAAGCAGATGAGTTCTGTGAACGTGAGGCATTTTTTCCCAGCTCCGGCAGAACAACCCTTCCTTTCTTTTTTCGTCTTTGTTTGCTTTTCTTGTAAATAACCACATCTCCCCAATGAGTGGCTATCTTGTCTCGTCTCATGGTACTGTCTGAGTCTCACGGCACTCCTTGTAACATTTGGATGTGTCACCAATGCTGCACTGTCCCTGCAGAGCCAAGATGCCCCAGAACAAGCGGGACTTTTGATGTTCCTCCAAGGAGCGGATTTTGCAACTGGGTCTGTGCAAGCAACCTCTGTGTCACAGGGAAATTAACAACATTTCACATGACCTCATGGGTTTGCCTGGACAGATCAAGTGACAAGATCTAGCTTCCAGACAGAGTCTAGTGTTTGTTAAACTGTAGACAAGAGATTTCCTGTCCCTTAGCTCCCCATAGGTGTGGCCTGCTTCACAATATCAAATTGAAGTTTGGTTTTAAAAGCCATGTCTCTTTCATGGGCTAAAGATGTACTCGCTAAGGGTATGTCTACACTACAGAGTTTTGTCAGAAAAACAGCCATTTTTTTCAGAAAAAACTTGAGGAACAACCACACTGCAGTTGCGTTCTTTCACAAGTAAATCAAAAGAACAGAGGGTTTTTTCCCGGCATTGGTAATCCTCATTCTATGAGGAAGAAGCCTTTTTGCGAAAGAGCTCTTTCGGAAAAAGGAGCGTGTGGACGGGAAAGAGGAAAAGCACAGGTTTCCTGGTGACCATTCTGTCCACAGCAATCACAGCTTGCATGCGAGAGAGCATCCATTCAGTCTGGATGCTGTCTTTTGAAAAAGCAGATCGCTTTTTTGATGCACTTCTGCAGTATGGGTGCTCTCTTTTGGAAGAAGTTTTTTCGGAAGATCTCTTCCAAGAAAAGTTTCTTCTGAAAGAAGCCTGCAGTCTAGATGTAACCTAAGAGTTGTGGCTTTCATGCCACCTGCATCGGGACATGAGCATGATTCTTAAAGGGCTGCTGTTGAGAATGATCCCATGTATGGATTCTAATGAGTCTAATTAGTCTGTCCCTTCTCCTCTCCCCTTTGATTAAATTTTGAAAGGGCGCTTCAAAAGCTGGTATACTTTCCTCACCGTTGGTGCTGTTCCTTTGTGTATTTATTTTTTGGCACTTCATTCAGCTTGGAGGGTGAAACTGACCTGATCCCCTTTTTACTTTCTCTTTAGGATCCATTTCACGTTCGCATGCTCCTAGAACTTAAAAAAACCAACAACTGTATGAAACTAGTTCTGATGTTCTGGTTAGTGAAATTCCAAACCTCCCTTGAGAAAAGCACACCTGAAACTGGCTCGTACCCAAACACATGCCAGTTTCCACTTGATCTTTCAGATCTGATGATTTTCAGAGGCATGCAGCACCATGAAATCTCTGTCTGGAGCCAGTAGGAGCTGCAGGGCCTCTGAGAATCTGATCGGCACTTGAACAAAAAGGGGTTCCCTACCTACAATGGCCAGCTGCCCCCTTGACTTGATGCTTCCACCTTAAGGTTTGTCTGCTGTGAGAAACTGCATCATGAGTTAACTAATCTGACTGAGCACTCGGGCAAAGATGGTTGGGTGCCGGGGCTCAGTGGAGCGATGCGGATATGTACCGTCTGAGGATCTGGCCTAATGTCTTTTTGTCTAGACTGCAGATGCTGAGACTGGTGTAAATCCAGAGTGACTCCACTAAAGGGCATAGTTACACCATCATGAATGACAACTAATGTTCCCTCTAGTTTTTTCCATCCGTGTGAGGAATAAATTGTATTCCACCAAGACGTGGAATACACCAGTAGAAACACATGCTACTAGCTTTGGGCACTGTGCTAATTATCTGGGTGGTACCTGAATCTCTTCTGGGTGAGAGATTTGCCTAAGCGCTCAGCTTAAAGGGGACTCTGGTGACAAACCTGTGGGGTTAATCTCGTGGTAGCACTAATGAAATGTGATTTTCCAGTGTACACATGGCTGTCGCGACAATTACTTTGGGGATGGGCAACACTCCTCCTTGCAGACCCATATCAAGCTAGAGAGATGGGGGCCAAACGTGATCCTGGAGCCTTTGACTAAATGACACCCACCCAAAGATGTGTGCACAGAACAGGGAATGCCCCCTGTTCAATGTATCTCAAAAAAACAGGTACCAAAGCAGTCATTTCCTTTCAGAGATCACCACTGCCTAGCTGTGGGCATTATCCTTGCGTGACAGCCTTGCCAAAGCATTAGCCCGATCCCCCAAGTTGATAGGTCCATGGTACGTTGCCACCTCATTCTAGAAAAGCCAAAAAGTTCAATTTCATTATTACTTTAGTAGTTTGCTGATGTTACTTTAAAAAACCCACCTTGTACGCAAAACACACCTACGCAGTCGTCCGCAGGAGGCCCACAAGTGCTGTTGCGACACCACAACTGGCTTGTGTTACCTTTTTCTGCTTGTCAACCATAGTGTGTGTTTTTGTATGTCGTTGTCGTGCCATGATCTGGCTCAGAAGAGCACTATATAAATTATATATAAATATATATAAATATAAAGGGTTTTTTTTAACTGTGTGCAGGTTTGGAATATCATACAGCTCCAAGCGTTCCTGGTTTTTGTTTGCGCCAACGGTTCAAGCAACGTGAAGTGTTTGTGTCACATTAAATGTGTCCAGTTTGATACTCAGGGGTAATTTTATTTCATTCTCTTACCCCCTCATGGCCTGGCCCAGCCTCTTTCCAGAGCTGTATATAATTAAGGTACAATACTATACCAACCTCTAGCAGTTCACCCAAACGACGTACAGTACTTAAGTGGTGGTGGATTATTTTCACCCGTTGAATTTTGAAAATTCTGTGTCTGTTACCTCAAAACATGTTTCATGCAGGGGTGGGAGAGTTAAAGGACCAAACGCTACATGTGGCAGAATTGTGTATGTCTGTATATATTGAGATATATATATACTGGTTTTAAACCTACTACCATGAGTTTTTTTTTTCCTGTTGTTGGTTCCTTTCTCTCTAATGGCATTATTCTCAGCAAGGAATAGCCCAGAAAGTTTAGAACCCCTTTCTGTAATTTAAAGAGCTCTTCTGGTATCACTCATTGACTTTGCTTGGAGATTATTCCATTTTTCCATGTTCTTGGGGGAGGGGAGTTGTTTGTTTTTTTGTGACTAGCTAGTATTGGTAGAGAGGCGAAGGGGCAGAGAAATCAATGCAAGGAAGGAACTGGGCTCCCAAGTCAAACCATTTCCAGTCAGTGTTTACTGGGAATTAGAGGAGGTGGGAGTGAGGACAGAAGTAGCTATAGTTGAATTCAACCAAAGGTTTTTGTTTACATAAATATCCAGCGTCATCGGTTTGTTTTATTCTCTTTTTCCTTGGACGCTTTAAAAAAACAAACAAACTGGGACACGGCTGTGGGATTTTGTGCCCTGGATTCTGACTGGCCCCAGTGTTCCAGGATATTCAAGTCCAGGGTTCATCTTGTGAACGTAGGCACCGTCTGCAAAATATGGTCCACCTCAGGCGCTGAGATTTGGAACACCCCAACGCATGGTTAGCGGTGCGGGGACTGGTCAGGCCTAGCAGAAATGGGGTTACCCTTTGCCTTTACGAGTGAGGAACTGGGATGTGGGGGAGGGACTGGCAGCTCTGCTGTTCCCCCCTCACCTCCAACCGTTTTAGAATGTCTGCCGACCTTACAACCGAAGAACCAATCAGAGCTGGCCCTCTCTGATCTCTACCCCACCCTGGCGATAGTCTTCCAAACCCCTCACTGAATCTCAGGTGGCGGGAACACCCAAGAACCAATGACTAGTGACTTCTGATCCATGTCAGCTTAGCCATTCAGCACAAGCCAGGCCCTGGCAAGGCTTGTGGGTCGCAGTGGGTGGAAGGAAGCAGGAATGCGGGTCGGCTGAGCTGACCTGATCTGGCCTAAGCTTGCACTTGTAGTACCCCCCCGTGGCCACGGCAGGTCCTTGTTCTAAGCACGCTCAGTTGCAAAGGGATTTCGTTCTCCCTGCGTGGTTGCGGGAGGAGAAACCGACCCCACTTTCCGAGTTTCACCCAAACAATAGATCCTGTTGCCTACTCAGCTACTTCCCTGTCTGCCATTCCGACCGGGAAACTTGCATTCCTTGGGTGGGGAGAATCTAAGACCTGCAGTGAGGGTAACTTTATTTTTTCCTCCTCCTCAGCATTGGTCAGTGTGATATGATCCTTCAGGAGGTGGGAAGTGGGAGGGGACGGGTAGGTGGCGGGAGGATGTGCATAAACCCTGACCCTCCCATGCCAACCCCATCACTGCCATATGCCCGTGCTGTATAAAGGAAATCGCATTGCTGTGTATTTGTACTCTGAACTTCCGTGTGTCTGCTTTGGCAGACGGTAAACCCTTGTACAGTAGATCTAGCTGCATGTAATCTGTATGGACAACGGCATTATAAAATGCAATAAAATAAATTACCTATGCTGCTGGCTGTGCTTTTGTGCTGTGTTCTGCTCCTTTTCACTGGGGGGAGGGAGATAGAGAACAACTTCCTGGGCTTGGCGTTTACAGCGGTTTCTGGCTATTTTGGGCTGGATGCTTGTAGCAGTGCTTTTAAAGCGTTCCTCATTGGGAATTGTCTCTGCTGTTTAACACACCACACAATGTGCACAAGATGGACCCGGGCATTCTGCTAAAAATCCCCATGTCCCTAGTCATGTGATAGAACCTGAGAAGTTAGAGGTGGGAAAAGAGCTATTCGATCATCCAGATAATTATTTGTATTATTGCAAGGCCTGGGACACCCTGTTATGTCCCAGGACCTCACGGTACAAGGTGCTGTACAAACACAGAACAGAGTCCAGTCTAGTTTTTGGGCTCACACCATTCCACTTGAACGATTTCTCCTTGGCCTATTGCATCTCCCTGGTAAAGTTCCTCCTAATATTTGTTGTATTACAGTACCAGGGGCCCGTTGTGCCAGATGGCACACAACCATATCACAGAGTTTGGCCATGCCCCAACGAGCTTCCGTCCCAAGCATGAGATGAGAAACAACAGGTACGTATGACAGACGGATGGGGGAAGAGCACGAAGATACGGTTTAGCACTTGAATAGTACCCCGAGTATAGTTTTCCCCATTTTGCAGGTGGGTAAAGAGACAGCAGAGAGGGGAAAACACGGGTGTGTCACAGACCTGAAAATAGAAATCACATCTCCTGGATCTCCAGTGCTTCTAGCTTCCCTTTCTTAATTTTATCCCATTGCTCCATGTATTACATCAAGTAGTTGCAGGCCAGTCCCTGGGGCTTGCACCCTCTGTAACCACAGAAGACAAGCAAACTTCTCTCTCTCCCAGTTCTGCCCTAGCCAAGTGCTATGCATTTAGCAGGGGGCACCTTACTTTGTGAGCCAAACTCTGGCTCTGGGGTGGAGGAGGGATTGCTCAAAGGGGTTTTTAGCATGCATGGGGCAGGCAGCCTTTCCTCCCCTGTAATTCTACTGACCTAGATTTCCAGGAGGGTCTGTTGGGGCGAGATGCTGGACTTGCCCACGGGGATGTCAGCTGGCGTTTTTGTCCTAAGTGGCAGACCCCAGCTGGTCTCTGTGTTCTCTTCAACCTCCCTATTTCTCTCCTTGCTTTTACGTCCTTCCTCTGGTCAAACCCCACCCAGCATGAAAGACCTTCCAACGCCTACCCTACTCTTGTTCCATGGTTCCCCAACAGGATGCTGTTGGATTTAGCCTCCCTGCCACTGAGGCCTGAGGCGCAAGGATGGAGTAGGAGAAATGAATCCCGCTTGCTTCATTCTATGGATCAAAATCCACGGTCTTTAAAAACGGTCAGGCTGGGGGCCCGAGAGTATCCTATAAGCTACCGACAGCGATGACGGTCGCTGCCAGCACTGAGCAGCCTTGGCTTTACTGAGGAAAGAGGGCCCAAGACCACAGTAACGAACCTGACCCCCTCCCCCAACCAGAACTACACCCCAGAGCCCAAAGATATGGGCACTGCTTAGCGGCCATTGATAGCAGTGTAAGTTGAGAGACAATATACCTTGGAGGATTTGGGTCCAAAGCCCATTACAAATTTCCCCACCTTCCACTGTCAGTGCAAGGTGCGCTTCTTTGACCATGGCTGCTCTATGCAAACATAAGAATGTCCATACTAATCTAGCCCAGTATCCCGTCTACCCCACAGTGGCCAATGCCAAGTGCCACAGAGGGAAAGAACAGAACAGGGAATCATCAAATGATCCTTTGTGAGCTTCTGACAAACAGAGGCTAATAGCCATTAATGGACCTAACGTGCATGAATCAATCTAGTTCTTTTTTGAACCCTGTTAAAATACTGGCCTTCACAACATCCTCTGGCGAGGAGTTCCACAGGTTGATTATGCGTTGCATGAAGAAAAACTTCCTTTTGTTTGCCTTAAACTTGCTACCTATTAATTTCATTTAGTAACCCCTAGTTCTTATGTTATGAGAGCAAGTAAATAACTTTTCCTTATTCACTTTTGTCCACACCCGTCATGATTTTATAACACATTGCACATTGTGTGCAATGTTAATGTGTGTTTAACAGCTGTTTTAGTCACATTAGTCAAGGCCTGTGGTGGGCAAACTGTGGCTTGCAGGTTGCATGTGGCCCACGAGAGATTTTGTTTACTGTTGCCCATGCATAGGGTTGCCAGATTCTGCTGGCTTCTGTCCGTGCAGGTTTTTTCCTACCAGTATTTCTAAAATGACACACACGTAAAGCCAGGGCACATGAAGTGAGGGGCGTGCTAATTGCACAAAATATTGACTGTGAGAGCCGTGCATTTGCTCTGCAGCCAATCCAAGCACAGCTGCGGTTCAACCAGCAACTCCCGTAAATTCTAGGTGCATAACCGCAGTGAGCAAAACTACCCGATGCTGGGAGTCCATTTTACTCTTCTAGGCTACATCTAGACTGCAGGCTTCTTTTGAAAGAAGCTTTTCCAGAAGAAATCTTCCAGAAAAACTTCTTTTGAAAGAGAGCATCCACACTGCCAAAGCGCAACGAAAAAGCGATCTGCTTTTTCGAAAGATAGCATTCACACTGATTAGACGCGCTCTCGCATTTCAGTTGTGATTACTGTGGACAGAGTGGCCACCAGGGCACCTGTGCTTTTTTCTGGAGGCCTCTTCTTTCGAAAAAACTCCCTCTTCCATGGAAAAAGGCTTCTTCCTCGTAGAAAGAAGTTTACCGCTGTTGGAAAAGCCCCTCCATTCTTTCGACTTTCTGTGGAAAGAACACATTAGCAGTGTGGAAGTAAGTATCGTTTTTCTGGAAAAATGGCTGTTTTTCCAGATAAACTCTGCCATGTAGACATACCCTCACTAGCCTAGGTTGCCTGGCACCGTGGGAAGTTACTCATACTAGTCTGATAACCTAGGAGCCTCTAGCAGGGGTGGGGAAACTTTTTAGGTTGGGGGCCACGGACCCACAGAAAAATCAGCTGGGGACGGCACACAAGTGAGAAACAAAAAGAAAAAACAACCAAACCCTCACTGATGTGGCTCCTGACTGAGAAGCAGAAAGACACTCCCCACATTCCCCTTGCACACTAGGGCCTAGGGGGGCGCAGGCTAGTAGATTTTGTGTGCTCCAGCCCCAAAAGGGGGGCTGGAGCACCAGTGTGGTCTCCTTGATGCTGGGAAGGGCACCCTGAGCCTCAGGGGCCACATCCGGCCCCTGGACCTTAAGTTCCCCACTCCTGACCTATAGAGACATAAAACAGAGGGGATGCTTTCATCTTAACTACATCAACTCTTGGCAGAAAAGGAGTTAACATGGTGAACAAGAGGAAGCTAGGGTCTCCCTTCCATGGACAGCAGCAACAATGAATAGCATTGGCTGCTAGTCCCGGGAAATATTGAGAAGGGGCTTTAAGAGAAAGATTGAAAAATATCTCCCGGTATGCTAAAATGTGTTGAAAAAATCATTTTAAGCTTCTGGTTTCAAATCCGCAATGTACGTTGGTTACGGGGAAACCTTGCCTGTCATGCCTGAACACCAGAATAGCCCTGTTCTTAAAGCAGCAGCAGCCAGCTTATGCAGCCAGCACTGGTCCATTAGCAGCCCCTGGAAAGCATAACAATAAAAACAAAGGGACTTTTATCCTCTTAACTCACCCTCCTAACATGCCAGAGAACCATTTAGGGGGAGCTGTTCAAAAGGAATCCTAGCATTTGGGTTCCTATTGACTATTAAGAGCTGGGCACTCAATTACAAACATTTCAGAAGTTTGACTGAAAAATGGCAGACACACCCCCAAAAAACCACAAGTCAGTATATTTTCTGCCTTTTTAAGCAGCTCTGCAATTCAAGCATCTTCATCCATTTGGGGGGGGGGGGGGTCATGTCCGTCCCAGAAGACGGAGCCGGTCATGTCTCTGGTAGGTCATGTCTTGGCTCCTAGTCATCTGTTCAATCGAAGGATGTTAAATTGCGGTTAATTTACTACTCGAGTAGTCAATGGAATTTCCCTCAACTAGTCAATAGGCATTTCCGCATTCCTCCATTTCCGCAGGGGCTCTTATACATTTCAAAGGAGGATTTCAGAACACTGCATACAGTCTGGGGCCAACGGGAAGTCCCACTGACTCCGGGCTACATATGGGCATGCCAGCTTTGAAATGTACAAGAGTCCCCAGTGGGGGCTTTTGTACATTTCAAAGGAGGAATGCAGAAATGCCTATCCACTAGCCGAGGGGGCTCTTCTACATTTCAAATTGGCAGTGCAGCATGGAGCCCGGGGTCAGCGGGGGACTCAGAGTCCCCCGCTGACTCCGGGCTCCATGCTGCGCTGCCAATTTGAAATGCCACATGGAGCCGGGGTCAGCTGGGGACTCCCCAGCTGATCCCGGACTCCCCGCAGCATTTCAGTGGAACCGAGATCTGCTGGGGACTCCCCAGCTGACCGTGGGTTCCACGCAGCATTTCCCCAGAACCCGGGGTCCCCAGCTGACCCTGGGCTCCATGTGCGGACTCAGCTGTGTGGTGCTTCCCTTTGTAGTACCCCTTGTTCTCCCCCTTTTTGCTGCCTCTATCTGATAGAGGCAGCAAGGGCAGGGGAATCAACTAGGCGACTAGTCTTTAACATCCTTAGTTCAATCTAGGGGCTAAATTTCCAGTGTCTCAGCATCTTCAAACAAGGATGGGTTTTCAAAAGAGCTCAGCTCCCATTGAGCCTCTGACGTACGGAACAGACCCCAGCACCTAACAGGCTGAGGTTTTTGAAACCCGGTCTGCACATGGAAAAGTCCGAAGCTGTAGGGCTGCCATCAATTCCCATGGGGAACCCATTCCACAGCTTAACATCTGGCTGATGGGACCTTTTGCCTGACATGGAACTGTTTCCTTCTCTTATAAATAAATGGAGATATACCTGTTTCATAGAACTGGAAGGGACCTTGAGAGGTCATTGAGTCCAGTCCCCTGCCCTCACAGCAGAACCAAGCACCATCCCTGACAGATTTGCCCCAGATCCCTAAATGGCCCCTTCAAGGACTGAGCTCACAACCCTGGGTTTAGCAAGCAATGCTCAAACCACTGAGCTTTCCCTCTGAATTTTAGCCTCTATTTTACACTCTACCTATTGCACTATGTTGTGTTTTCCCATCAGTGCTCAGACCCTTCCATTATTAGGACACTCTTAAGACTCCTTCCCTACTCAGTTGTCCCTTAGCCAAGCTGTGTCTATTCAGCTCTTTCTTCCTTCCTCCTAAATGAACCCTGGCAGCCCAATGGTTGTGTGTAGAACTCTTTGAACTCTCTCCAGTTCGTCAATATCATCCTGCTGGTGCCTGAAACTGAACACACTCTTCTAGGTATTGTGACTAGATCCATTCGCCCTGAATCCCTTGATTCAAACATGTATAGTGGAGAGCTTTTCTAAACAAGTGCCCTATGCGGCCACAGGCCTGGTAAATGATTCACACCCAGCACTGCCTCATGTTGGTTCCACATCAGGGTGTCCCATTCAGCACAGGGCTGTGATAGTGCATGTGGTGGGGGTGGGGGACCCTCTCCGTTCCATACAGACTGTCAGCTATTGTGGGCAATGTGTGGCTTGGATGGATTTAACGTGCGGAGAAAAAAAGTTTTAACTGTTAAATCCATAAACCGTTTCCTTGGACATGAAAGGGCTTTTTGTCTGGCTGCTAAACCAGAATCCAGCTCAGGAAGGAGCCGGCTGAACAGTCTCCCTCTACCACCACCTGGGCCAGAATGAACCCAGGGGCTGGTAAAATGTCCCCCCACTCCCGTCTCTCTCTTCTAGACGCTCTTCCGACTCGCGTGATGCTGTGATCAGAGGAGATCCTGAAGACCAAGGTCCTGCCAACCTGGATATTCAAGTATGTTCTGCCCCTTGAGATGGACATTCAGAAACACGCAGCGTTCCTCCAGTCCTGCTCTCGTTGAGCTCAATGGAAGTTTCAAGCAGTGACTTCCATGGAAGCAGAGCCGCGTACTACTGACTGCCTGTGATCATCCCATACGGTCTGTACAAATACGGGCTTTGCCCTGCACTTGAGCCAAAATCCCCTCCCCCACTCCTCATTTTTATCCTCCCGGTTACTCAGATCCTGCCCTGCACCCCCCACCTCCACCCCCGGCTGGCTCAGTCTCAGCACTTGGGGAGGTAAGGCATCCTAGCGGTGAAAACCGGGTTAGATGATTGCTTTGTGACCCTGTGAAAGAAAAATTAGACTCAGGCTCAGCACACAGAAGGGGGCAGGGTTGGTCCTTATTTTAGCTGCGTCAGCGAATTCACTCTTCTGTTGGCATCACCCCAAACTCAGCCTCCTAATACAGGGGTGGGCAACCTGCAGCCCATCAGGGCTCTATGTGTTTCCCGTGAGACATTTTGTCGGCTGTTGTCCATGCGCAGGGTTGCTAGGTTCCACTGGTTTCTGTCTGTATAGGGTTCCCACCACCACCACCGGTATTGCTAAAGTGACACACACATAAAGCAAGGACATGTGATGTGAGGTGGGTGCTGATTGCACACGACATTGGCTGTGGGAGCCGGGCGCTCCCTCTGCATCCAATCAAAGGGCTGCTACGGTTCTATCCACACCCCCTGCAAATTCTATGTGCATAAGTGCAGCTAACAAAACTACCGTATCCCAAGAGACCATCTTGGTTCCGACAATCTGGTGGCCCACTGAGATGGAGGAGGGCCACTCATGTGGCCCACTCACTAGCCTAGGTTGCCCATGGCTGTCCTAAAACATCGCACTGCCAATTGCTCCTGTAAAAGTGCAAGTTGCCACCCATGTTAGTTCCCGTTTCAGGGAAACTCCCTGCTTCTTGAACTTGCAGCGTTGCTTGCTGTACTTCATTGTTTGCAGTCACAAGGTCATTGATTCTACCTCTCTGCTGCTGTATTGATCACCTCTGGCTTTGATACTGCAGTGGTTGGGCTTAAACACCAAATCTCCAAGAGGCACTGAACAAAGACCTGGGGAGTGTCTGGGCAGGGCTGGATTGGCGCAATGAGTTTAATCTGTCAATGAAAGCCGTACCTTAACCCAAGATTTCATCTAGACATAACTTTTTTAATGATTGTCAAAGGACTGCAATGACCATGTCAGAGCAAGGGCATTTACTTCTGATCTGTAGCTATATCAGGCAATATTGCCTTTAATTTTTCCCTCCATGTGCAGAATAAAGTTTGTTCTGTGCACCCAGGCATGTGTGGATGTGCACCACCAATAGAAACACCTGCTGCCGGCTGGGGGCGCTCTGCTAATCCACTGGGCAGCATTTGAATCTCTCCTGGATGACCTCCCAAACACTCAGCTTACAAAGAACACCAATATCAGGGTGAAGTTGGTTAACTTTACGGTGTCACATAGGGGATAGTTTTGAAGTATTTCCTCTCCCTCGATCTGGCTGGGCTGTTAAGAGGCATGAGGTGGGGGATACACGCTGGCTCATGTAAGGAGCAACACTGAAAGCCATGAGACTGTTATGATGGTAAGCACCAGATGGCGCACAAGGTCTGACCAATTTCTTTTTCTTCACCTGCAAGCAGTGTGCAGTCTTTGAAGATGAGCTGTGTTGTTGCTAGTTTTGTGCTGTCACTTCTTGCTGGGGAGCTGTGGCAAACAGCAGGAGGGTTGGTTCTCAGGCTTAATCTTTCTAATTAGTGTCCACTCTCAGGAGCTAGGGAATCAGCATTGTCTGGGCCAAAATTTCAGAAAGAGGGGATTGCCTGCATGCCCTTTATGACCGCCTCTGTTCAAGGACTAGTGTGTACAGTAAAACATAAAGTAAACTACAATAAGAATATACCCATGTGTCTGATATCTCCTCCATTCCAAAACAGAATTGCCATCTCAATTATTGCTACTGCTTGGCAGAGGGTTGATACAGGCTATGCCAACTTATGCCACCTCTGGGTCTGACCAATATTATTTCTATGGACTGATGGAATTACTTTTGTTGGAGTTGGAGGGGCTTAGCATGCCAATGCTGAGGATTTCACCATCAGCTAACCAAGTGAGATATACTCATACAGTGGGAAGGGTATGTGCTTGCTAGGGATATAAAGTATTAACCGGTTACCCGATAAGCATTCACCTTACCACCATGCTTCCCAGGGTAGCTAGCTAACTGGTGTCCAGCTGGAGCAGCCACCCACCCGAGGTGCAGGGGTTTGGCCCAGCCTGGCCAGAGAAGTCTGCAGCGGTGACCGGTCCAGCTGAGGTGCTCCACCCCAGTTGGGCCTCCCGTGCCGTGCCATGGGTGGGGGGCTGTTCCTGCTGGAAGACGTTGGGTTAGCTGTGCACACACCCAGTCATCTTATATCAGTCCTGGACTCTCTGTTAGCTCCGGTCACAGGCAGGGCCTGGCGCAGATGTGAGTGCCCACCCTATGGCGCAATGTTCTGGACCAGATAACCGGTTAACGTTTTAAATCGCGTTTTACTTCCCTACTGCTGGCTGTGCCTGGCTATTTGCATGCAGTGACAGGCATCCTGTGGACAATGGTCTCTGAACTAAATATTCATATCGCTTTGTGCAACAGAGAGAAATGCTGGATTCTTGCATTCGGACCAAATTCAGCTTCCACCTGCACCTAGGGACTCCATGCCATCCCCGTTCACTTGCAGGACAATCCCTTGGTTTGGAGTTATACCAGTGAAGCGGATGGGTACAATTTGGCCCACAACACCATTTCCTCACCCTGAGTAGACTAGAGGGTTAAAGCTATTGCTTGAAGGGTTGGGAGAGAGACTCAGCTCTCTCATGTAATTAGCTCCTTTTTAAAAATGGAAAAATGAAAGTGTATAAATGCTTTTATTTACTACCCCGCCCCCAAATAACAACCACAAAGCCCTTATAAGAAACCTAGAAAATTAACCAGATTCTCAAAGCCTTCTTCTGATGCATGAAGCCCGGAGCTGGGAGAACCAGGAGGTTTCTCGTCTGTGATGCAAACGCGCAGTACTCAGACTAAATAGGCAAGCTCCACCTCCCAGCCAATCAGCCAGACCAGCAGGTTGATGTGCTCCTGTGCACCAGCTCTGGGTGGTGGCGAGGGAGGAGAATGGGGAGGCAGAGAGTAGTTTGCAGAGGTAGTGGCTGGGGACAGGTGGGGGGGGGTTGGTTCATAAGGCACAGTGTGCCAATGGTTGCTCTAGGAAGGATCTGGATTATCACTGGGTGCGAAGAAAGCACCTGACAGACTGCACACCCCACTCTGTTATGTTCCAAAGCAGGACTAGAACCCTTGGCGCTCTAGCTACTAATTCTCCACAGCTGGTGGAAGCAGGGAATAGAGCAGCCAATAGCGGCCTACCCACCTGCTCCTCTTACATCAGTTTCTGATTCTCTGCAGCACCTCCTGCTGGAAGAGGTTGGGACTGAGTTAGCTGAGCGCTCCCCACACACCCAGTCATCTTATATCAGTTCTGGACTCTAGTAGCTCCGGTCACAGGTGGGGCCTGGCACAGATGTGAGCACCCACTCAAAGCCAACACGCAACTTTTGCTCTTTGAGTAAAAGTAGTTGCAGGGAAAATCTAAAGTGTCACAGACTTGATCACAGCCCTCTCTAGCCAAGGGGTATCTGTTTTCAGCAAAAATGGGCTCAGTCTTTTTTTTTTCAGTCTGAAAACTCAACAAATGTCCACATTTTGAAGCTAAATTGTTGCGGTGTGTGTGCACGCACTTATGTATGTATGAAACCATCTGCAGGAAGGGTAAAACCCATTGGAAATCCAACTGCAGGAGCATACAACCCTATCTCCAGTGGTGATTTTGGCTGGGAGGGAAGCCTCACAGAATTCCCACGCACCCAGCTCCACACAGTGCCTCCTGCTGGTATAGGCAAGAGCTGCAGTAGGAAAGTGTTCCCCTTCCCCCACTTGCAGTTGGCTGCCTGCTCATTTTTCCACAGTAACACCAGTTGGTGGGACATTGGGACGGGCGTACGTGGCAAGGGTGGTGACTATACTAGGGTATGTCTACACTACCCCGCTAGTTCGAACTAGCGGGGTAATGTATGCATACCGCACTTGCTAATGAAGCCCGGGATTTGAATTTCCCGGGCTTCATTAGCATAAGCGGGGAGCCGCCATTTTTAAATCCCCGCTGCTTCGAACCCCGTGTAGCGCGGCTACACGGGGCTCGAACTAGGTAGTTCGGACTAGGGTCCTATTCCGAACTACCGTTACTCCTCGTGAAGTGAGACTCAGACCCAGGCTTGGTAACCACACATGGATTTTTAATGCATTTCCCGCATTAAATGGAACAGGTACAAAGAAGGGCCACTGGGATGATCCGAGGAATGGAAACCCTGTCTTATGAAAGGAGACTCAAGGAGCTTGGCTTGTTTACCTTAACCAAAAAAGAAGGCTGAGGGGGGACATGATTGCTCTCTTTAAACATATTAGAGGGATCAATACCAGGGAAGGAGAGGAATTATTTAAGCTTAATACCAATGTGGACACAAGAACAAATGGATATAAGCTGGCTAGTAGGAAGTTTAGACTTGAGATTAGATGAAGGTTTCTAACCATTAGAGGAGTGAGGTTCTGGAACAGCCTTCCAAGAGAAGTAGTGGGGGCAAAAGATCTATCTGGCTTCAAGATTAAACTTGATGGGTTTATGAAGGGGATGGTTTGATGAGATAACATGAACTTGGTAACTAATTGACCATTCATTATCAGTGGGAAATAGGTCAATGGAGGGATGATAGGAGTTACTATAGAGAACTTTCTGGGTGTCTGGCTGGTGAGTCTTGCCCACATGCTCAGGGTTTAGCTGATCGCCATATTTGGGGTCATGAAGGAATTTTCCTCCAGGGTAGATTGGCAGAGGCCCTGGAGATTTTTTGGCCTTCCTCTGTAGCATGGGGTATGGATCACAGCTGGAGGATTCTCTGCATCTTGGGGTCTTAAAACTATTTGAAGGTTTTAATATCTGAGATATAGGTGAGAGGATTATTCTAGGAGGGGGTGGGTGAGATTCTGTGGCCTGCGTTGTGCCAGGGGTCAGACTAGATGATCATAATGGTCCCTTCTGACCTATGAGTCTGAGTCTATGAGCTTTTTGCAGCAGGTGATACTAAAATTTGGTGTGATTTAATTATTAACCCACCGGGATGTTTTTCTTATGTTGTCAACCAACTGTAGACTATTTGGCCAGCCGTGTTGCTGTGGGAGTAATGAAAAAGAGAGAGCGCATGCCAATGAACCAATGAATTCACACGACTGTAGCTCTTTTGGGTAAGGTTGATCATCAATTTGGCAGCTGAACCACTGAGGACTAACATACCAGTCGGGACCACCTGTGTTCATTCTCAGTTCTGCCCTAGGTTTGCTGGTTGAACTGACAAATCACTTAATTTCTCTGTGCCTCAGTTTCCCACCCGTGCAAGGAAATGCTCTTTCTTTTCCTAGCACATCTCTGACTTGTTTATTTAGCCTGTAAGTTCCTTGGGCCAGGGGGTGTCTTTTACCATGTGTTCCTACAGCACCTACCCCAACAGCGGTGCCAGGTCCTAGTATAATACAAATAATAACACTGGATAATGTTCCCCATGGTGATTCTAGCTTGACTCATGCTGGGAAAAACTGAGAGCCATGAGGTGCTTCCTATGTCCCCAGGACCAGTGCTTTGCTCTCTTTCCATCTGGCTCTGTCCTTCCTCTTGAACGATGAAGACCCCACACAAAGCAAAGTATTTTTTTTTTTTAATTTCCAAAGGAAGATTTTTTTAAAAAATAATTGTCCATTTCCCTTTTAAAAATAATTTACACAAACAGCTCGTGACTCATCAAAATATTTTCACTGAAAATATAAAACAATGGAGCCATTCACTCAGCCCCTTGCAAACCGCATTCCCACTCGTCCACCCTGTCCTGCCTTGCACAGTGTAAAATTTCGTTTAGAGAGTTTGTGTGCACGCAAAGAACGGTAATTATGTAGCCCGAGCAGTTATGGCATTGGCCCTACTCAAACACAACTCAGCCTATTACAACACCTCGCTGTATTGAGACGAAGACCGAAATGTACAGCACCATTCATGGGAGGCGAACCGCTTTGCTGCAGTGTGGTTTTTTTAGAGGGCATGGCTTTCTGTTTTGTTTTCTCTGTCCCTTTTTAAACTGAGAAGAATTTGCCTATGGTTAGATTTAGCACATGTTGCAAAACATCCTGTAAAATTAAGTTGAGTCCCATTGCTAAATCCTTGGGAGAAATGGAAGGGTCAGATTTTTCACTAGTGTAAATCTTGACTCATGCATTGACGTTGATGGAATGGCACTGCTAAGGATGTGGTCTGGAGCAGAATATCTTTCGGGGTGCTAAGTTACAAAACATGACCCTGAAACATCATGAAGGTGAAGGAAGGATGGTCTTGTGACTAAGTCACAGATGGGTGCTGGGACAGCTGTGCTGCCACCGACTTCCTGGATAGACTTAGGCAAGTCACTTATGCCAAAATTTGCAGACAAGTATCCATAAAGTAGGCCCCCTTAATTAGAGGCTTAGTTTTCAGAGGTGATAGCACCTGCAGCTTACACTGGCTTCAGCTGGGTTAATGGAGCATGTTTGTGGGCTCTGCCTTCACTGCAGACTTAACTTAGTTCTGACTCAAGTATGGCCACGAGCTTCTCTTCTAATCCACACGTGCAACCCTCTGACCTGAGTTTAGTGATGCTTTCTACCCCATATAGCCCGGCTGGGACTTATAAACCTGCCAGCCAAAGTGATCGCTCACTCAGGCTGGTAACCTGCCCCCTTGGATGAAAACTGAATCACTCAAGTACTCCAAAGGATGGAGAGTTTCTCCCGCAATTCACCAGGAAAGGCTCTCAGACTGGCTCAGCTTCCTACAGCACCAAGGATCGTGCTGTGTGCCTACCAATACACACAGACAGGGATGGGCTATGTGGCAGTTGAGCCCCTGGCTTAGTTAACCCAGGCACTCAGATCTGGAGGCTGGTCACCCCAAGTAAATTCTGCAGTGAAGACACATCCCTGGATAATCCCACTGTTTATTTAAGCAGCCAGATATGGACATAGAGGCTTTGTGTTTCTTTCACATCTTTGCCCTTTAATTTCCCCACCTATAAAATGGGAATAACACTCATGTGCCTCCCTAATAGGGTGGCCAACAGTCCCTTATTACAAGGAACAGCCCTTATGTCTTCATCTCTGTACAACAAGATCGAGAATTACCGAGTGCTGCTGGGCCGTCACTTTGTGTGTTCTTGCTCTAGTCCCTTCTGTGACACTTTGTAGGAGCAATATCTGCCCTGAGCAACACCTTGGTATCTCAGTTCCATTGAACCGGCATCGCTGGAAGGAAATCAGGAGAGAAATCATTTTGAATCAGCGGGAACAATCATTGGAAGGTCAACGAGGAAATCCTTTCAGCCACAGGAAAGAGGGGGAATCCCTTTGAGATCAGTGGAAAAATCACTGGGGAAACTGTGGAGCGGCTTAGCTGTAATGCAGGGTAGAACTGGCCCGTGGTGTGTTTTAAGCTCTAAGAAAACTAAGTTTAGTTCTTTTTCTCATGGCTGGGCAAGCTGCAAAGAATCCAGGCTATCCGCAGAGGCTAGGTCTCTCCTGGGATCATAGCAGACACTTAACAGAGCAGCTTTCAGGATCATTTTGGTTTCATTTTCTCTCAGAGTTTCTTGTTCGGTTTTTGAAGAAAGCATCTTTCAGGTGACTGGGTTTTTTTTTTACTGCTCAAATGACCCCTTTGTAATATTCTTACATTTGTACAGAGCCTTGCACCTTCCAAAGGGTCCAGAAGCACCTGAGTTGATAACCGGCATTCAAGGAGCATGGGGGAAGTCCTGCCAGGATGATAAAAAAATGTGGGTTTCCATTTCAAAGTGTCTCCTGGTTGTCCTGAGGAGCACAGCGTGAGACCCAGCTTTCTGCTGGGAAGGAAGTGCTGCTGTTAAAGAAATGAATGGTCGGCATGGAAGACGTGGTGTCTGGATTCTTGGCGTGTGTAGTCATAGAATCATAGACTCCTAGGGCTGGAAGAGACCTCAGGAGAATATCGAGTCCAGCCCCCTGCCCAAAGCAGGGCCAACCCCAACTAAATCATCCCAGCCAGGGCTGTGTCAAGTCGGGACTTAAAAACCTCCAGAGGTGGAGATTCCACCACCTGCCTAGCGAACCCATCCCAGCGCTTCCCCACCCTCCTAGGGAAATAGTTTTTCCTAATGTCCAGCCTAGACCTCCCGCACTGTAATTTGAGACCATGGCTGCTCGTTCTGTCATCTGCCACCACTGAGAACAGCCTTTCTCCATCCTCTTTGAACCTCCCTTCAGGGAGTTGAAGGCTGCTCTCAAATCCCCCCTCACTCTTCGCTTCTGCAGACTAACCAAGCCCAAATCCCTCAGCCGCTCCTTGTAGGTCATGCGCTCCAGCCTCCTAATCATTTTGGTCGCCCTCCGCTGGACCCTCTCCAATGTGTCCACATCCTTTCTATAGTGGGGGGCCCAGGACTGGACACAGTACTCCAGATGTGGCCTCACCAGAGCCAAAAAAAGGAGAAGAATCACTTCTCTAGATCTGCTGGCAATGCTCCTCCTAATGCACCCTAATATGCCATTAGCCTTCTTGGCTACAAGGGCGCCCTGTTGACTCATCTCCAGCTTCTCATCCACTGCAGTCCCCAGGTCCTTTTCTGCAGAACTGCTACTTAGCCAGTCGGTCCCCAGCCTGTAACAATGCTTGGGATTCTTCCATCTTGTAGTCTTCTAGTTCCAGCAGGGCCACCAGGAATCCGGACTGTTGGGTTCTTTCCCCAACTTTTGGAAAAAAAATGAGGGGATCACTAGTGAAAGCAGAGGCCAGGGAGCTGGAGGTTGTGTTCCCAATAGAGGGAGGGGGATGCTGTTTGGTGTTTGGAGCAAAAGGGTCAGAGTCAGGTCCCCTGTGTCCAATTCCCAGCCCCGCTACTGATCTGCTGCAAGACCTTGGACAGACGGGATCATCTCTTGGCGCTTCAGTGTAACCATGTGCGAAACTGGGATAATAACATTTATCCCCCTCACGGGAAGGCTGGGTGGCTTAATGAAAAGGGCCGGCTCTCAGCAGAGTATCACCCATATCCCTCGTGGCCTGCAGGAAAGACAGTCAGGGTCAAAGAGGGTGGGTGGAGGGGGGACCCAGTGGAATTGCAGGCTTGTCAGCATGACTCTTTCAGCCAAATGAAAGTGCGGCGCTGAGGTTTCATCATCAAAGCATCTGCCTTCGTTCTCATGGACCTGGGCCACATCCCATCTGGAGCAACCAGGAAGCAGGAAGGCGGAGTGAGGGTAGATCCCCACTGGGAATGGGGGGGGTAAAGAGAGAATTCACACTCTGGTGTTGATTGTGAAGCCCTCCCCCCGCCCGGCCTGGTGTAAGCAGGAGCAAAGCAGAGGTGTTAAGATGGGGGGACACAGGAAAACAAACAGGAATGTGCGGGTGCCAAAGCACAAGGCTGACACGTTCCGCGGGTGATTCAGAGACATGCAGCCTCATCGTCAGGAAATCCAGGGCACGCCCAGTGCAACATGCTCATGCCTCCACCTCTCTGGATGTCATGAGCAAAGCCTGTTTGAAATGCACCTCGTGGGAAGCTGGCTGGGCGTTGAAGGCGACTGGGCAGAGGAATAACACGGCCACTGTCTCAAGCCCCGGGCTTCTGAGCTTGGTTTGGTTACCTGCAACCCCGGGAGCCATTTGGCAGGGAAGTCTGCAGCGGTGCCACGGCCGCCACGTCGGAGTCAACCAGATGAGGGTGTCTTTGCAAGCACCACGGCGTGGCTAAAACCCTCCGCAGTGGTGCTATCTCCTAGTGCAGGGAACGTAACTACGGCAACGCCTCGCTGCGCCTCATGCTTACTTCTGCATGGCACACGCTGCTGCATTGGACCTACTGGGCCAGGTTCTCAGCAAGTGTAAATAGGCGTCGCTCCATTGACCTCAGGTGAGAGCGAAGGTGATAGGAGGCCTGGCATTTATTCCCTGCTGCTCTTTTGGACACAGGGTTTATGCTCCCTGGGTGAAATTTTGATCCTCCTGAAATCAATGGCTAGGAAACTTGTAATGCACAGTCGCAGGATCTGCATGGACAGTGAGGGCATAACACGCTGGTGCATGGTAGCAGTACACCCCAGCTTGCTGTGCATTAAACAGGGATAACCAATCCTCTTCTGCCCAGGGTTTGTCTGTTTAGATCAATGTTTCTTAAACTGTGTTCCGTGGCAGGCAGTTGGAGGTGTGCCACGGAGAACAGAGTTCAAAATGGCCGCCCTTAAAGGATTTTTGCTCAATAACTTTCCCCGACCCTTTTTCCTCCTGACTTTTTTTTGGTTTTTTTTGCTTAATAACTTTCCACTTTTTCCCCCAACCTTTTTTTTTTTCTCAACAAAAAATCCTTGGTGCTCCTGATTAAAAAATATTATTGTTTGGTGTTCCTCAGTCTTAAAATGTTTAAGAAACACTGGTTTAGATTGTAACTCTCCAGGGCACTCTGTCTCACTGTGTTTGTACAGTGCCTATGTAATCGAATCAAACCTGGGACCTCTGGACTTAGTGCATGAACCTCTACCGCCTGAACTAAATGCCAGCCGGTGATTAGCTCAGGGCAGGTCTACACTAGTCCCAGAGGCTTGGCTTAAAGTATGCAATTCCAGCTACATAGAATACATAGAATATGTAGTTGGAGTCAGCTTATCTTAAGCCAAGCTTGGTGTCCTCTCCACAGCAGGAAGACCACGAGAGCAAACGCTCTCATCGGCTTCCCTTACTCTTGGCAAGAGCTGGGGAACTGAATGCCGGCGGGGCCGCCCTCTGAGTTCAATTTAACGACTAGTTAAGACTCACTAAGTTGAACTCAGAAGGTGCCCCTGCTGGTGTCGAGTAACCCTGCTCTAGCTTAACTAGATTCGTTAAATTGAACTCCGGAAGATCGATCGTGGCAGCGTCTATTTCTGTGGAGTGAAGACATGGCCTACGGCTGTCGAACAGACTCATTGTTCTCTCTATAAGAGTGCGTCTACACAGCAGGGCTTAACTCGAAATAAGCTACGCAAATTCAGCTACGTCAATTGCGTACCTTATTTCGAAATAGCTTATTTTGAAATAGGGAGTATCTAGCACAGCCTTTATTTTGAAACAGAGCGCTCTTCCTCTGCCTTCCCTTTTTCCTTGTACAATGAGGGTTACAGGAGTCAGAATAAGAAGTCCAGTATTTTGACACTATTTTGAAATAACGGCCTGCTGTGTAGACGAGGACTAAGTTATTTCGGAATAGTGTTGTTGTGTAGGTATACCCTAAGTTCTCTCAGTGCCTCTAGATGGAACAATACTCAACGCCCAGAAGGTGTGTGTGTTACACCTAACACAAGCAGGGCAACCTATTTTGTGTTTTAGGTATTCCTGCAATCCCAGTGATAAAATGTTTCTCTCCAGTTGGGAAAGATCACAAAGAAGTAATGAACTTTTCATAGTTTTTTTTTTTTAATGAACCACCTTGTAGAATTCTATCCCCACGATGGTCAGTTCAACCCCCCCATTTTCCCAAAGGTCTCATTCTCTAGCAGGCCCTTGTTAGATTTTAGAGTAATTTCATACCCACCATACACAAATGACACTCCTGCCTGTTCACACTTGCTGGCACTGTGTCTATTCTGCTCTCTCTCATGCTGGTTTAAATCCAGAGTAACTCCACTGACATCACTGGGCTTACTCCAGATTTACACCAGTGGGGAATCTGACCTATTTAGCATCCTTGGAAATATTACATTGTCAGGCTCTAATAAAAAGCCAGCAGTGTAAAAAGCAGTCTTGAAAAAGAATCTGTCAGTACATATTTAATCTAAAACCATTACAAAGTCAGTTCCATTAAAGCAAGATATAAAGTAATATCACAAGTGACTGTGGAAAGAGTGAATCTAAATGTAAACTGCTCCCATAATTAAAATATTACACTAGGAAAGGGAATTTGGGACTTGACTTCATTCTGTCACTTTAAACAGTGCTACTGACTTCTGTAATCATATTTTGCCCTCCCTCTGAGTATCTCAAAGCTGCTGAGTTAAACCTCAAAACCCACTATTGTCCTAATTTTGCAAAGGGGGAAACTGAGGCAGAAAAAACGGGAAAGTGTCTCATCCAAAGATGGAAAGTGAGTTACTAGCAGATCCATTATGAATACAATGGCTGTGTGTTCTAGTTCCGTGACAATCCTTCACATAATGGAGTACTACGTGTATTGGGCCGCATTCACATCTGGGGTAAATCAGTAATTGAAAGCGTTACCGCCGGAGGATATAGGCTGCTGTTTCCCTTCATGCAATACACAAGAGGTTTTGATGATTTTTCAAGTTAAGTTTGCCATCCCTTTCTGTTCCCTTGCTGCTGTTTGAAAATTGATCTGTACAGAAAAACAAATGATAATTAATTTGGATTTTAAAATGTGAAGATCAAAGACATGAGCATTAAGCTTGTTCCGCATTTCCCTCTTCCCCCCACCATACTACTTAGTTCCAGTCCCCGCCCCATCCATAAAGAAACCAACTTTTAAAAATTATCTTTTTAAAGGGGCTTTGTGGATTTCTGTATGTGTTTGTTTGTTCTTGCTGCTTTTTTTAAACCGGAGTGCCAACCAGCTTATTATAGGTTGCATGAACTCCAAATATCTCCAGCATGAAGGAAACTGGGTAATCAACCCTGAATGCAATTTCCTGCGTGAGAGACGGGGGGCAGAGCATACAGTCTGGAGATACACTGCACAAACTTGTCCAGTTGTAACCTAACACTGCCCTAAAGAAAGAGCTGCAAAGATAAAGAAGTAAAGTGTCCTCTGTATTTGAATCTGCAGGGCATTCTTGGCTGGGATAAGGCACGGGGCAGGACGCTTTTAAGGAATATGAAAAGACAAAGGAAGGAAGAAAGATAAGTTGAAGAAATCTAGTTGCAGAGGACTGGAGGAGAGGGGTGTGTGGAGCAGGCAGCAGCTGCAAAGACCTGAAGGAGACCGTCACATGGAGAGGAGAATAGGATGACACTTCACTTGTGGGAGCACCATTAAAGTGTAAACCAAAGTGAGTTTCTCCAAAGTGTCTCTGTATTCTTGGGGGGGTGGGAATTGGCTGATCACAGGATTCCTCAATGCAGCGGGGACTTAAATGTGTCCGGAGGGAAGCTTGTCCAGAGCAGGAGTTTGCTGCAGCCGAACAATCAAGCGACCTTTTGTGCATGTGGACGCTGCAGTTTGGGGAGAGGTGAGTTCGACGTCCCGGGTGATTAGAGATCTCTTTGTGGGGCTGTGCCGTTTCCTCCTTGTCTCCCCACCTCAAGCCCTCATGCTGATTCATGCCGGGTGAGAGTGCCTTGTAGCCAGGGCTGTTTAGCAATCTTCAGGGAGCTTCTCTCTCATTCTGTCTTGCTCTGCGTGTGGTGTGTCCGGCAGGTCCCAGTCAGATGTCCCAGGTGAGAAGTAATCTCGCAAGCCTTTCTGACTCACTCCATGGAGACCCCGCGCCCGAGCAGACACCCTTCCTGCCCACAAGCCCAGGTAAGCACAGGGAGCTTTTATGCCTGGTTTTAACTATACAGGGACTTCTCTTTCTCGAGCTGTTCGCAGGGGCCGTAGGCTTCCCAGTTCCTCTTCTCTGTTCAGCATAAGTCTTTGTCCAACTTGCTGGATTAGAAAGACAATTGTAGCTCTTTGTGGCTGAGCATACCCTCCGCTGGTGAAAATCCACGAAGCTCCACTGAGCTTAAAGTAGCTGTCTTGCTTTACCCAAGCAAGGGGGCTAACTGTGTCTGCCCGGTGTGTACACCCCCACAATGGGGATCAGAACCCCAGCTGGTGAACCTCTCTGCCCCCCGTAGATCCAGTGAGGCTAATAGAGACACACTGAATGATTTGGGGGAGGGGGACAGAGGGTATCATTAAGTTGGGGTGAAACTTCCCAGCAAAGTTTCTGTAACTTTCCCGTTTCTAGTGGGACTTCACCGAGAGCCAGGCTCGGTGGGAGCAAGGATGTTGGGGATTAAAGGCGCTGGCTGAGCTGTTTCCCTGGTGGAGGGGAAAGGATGCTGGCTCTGCAGGAGCCGAAAGGGTTAAAGAGCAGGCAGACGAAATGTTGCAGAGACTTATTGGCGAGGGGCTCACCTCTAGGCTTAAAGCCCACCACTTCCTTTCCCATTTTCTCGCACGCCAAAGACACTATTGTGCTCTCGCACGCTGGCTGGGTGGGACGTAGCTGCTCCGGAGGGGGAAAGGAGAGCTTGGGTTTCTCCTGCCTGTGTTGCAGACCGTGCAGGGAGCCCTGACGCAGCTGCACCGGAGCTTTGGCTTCTCACAGGAACTTTTGTCTCCCTTCAGCCGTGTTCTTGGGCCTGGGCCAGCTCCTTGTGAGATGCGGCTCCCACCCCCCACCCCGCGCTGGGCCCTGATCCTATTAACTTGAATAACATCCCCTATCCCCTTGTCTCCTTTATTCCTCCCCCACATCTGGCTTCCAGCCCCACAGTCCGCGGGTGGAGGGTTCTGTGTTGCTTTATGTAGGGGCTCCATCTGATACTCATGGGCTGGCCACCAAACAGAGGGGATTGGTGCTCTGCTGGCAAACCGTTGAGAGACCAGCTGAGCCTAATTCTGCCACCCTTGCTATGGCACGTGGTGCTCAGTCCCTGGGACGCCAATAGGGCGGCTCAGTAAATGCTATTCGAAAGATGCCAGGGCTGCAGAATCAGGCTCTAAATAAGTGGGGTGTCCAGGTTCTCTGAGCAACTCCAGCTCCTCCTGCCATATGGAGCAGATCCAGTAAAATTCCACTACCAGCGAGAGCCCGGATCTGTTTCCATGCACCGTGCTGGGTTAGCTGCGGTGCATTGGCTTGGCGAAAGCCTCCTCTTGGAGTGTAGCTATCATGTGTGGGGAGGGGAATCAATTTGACCAGAAGAGGTTTCCAGGCTACTAAGTGATGAGACTCTGCCAGTTGACTCCGAGTGAGCTGCCGTATATGTAATAAGCACTCTTCTAATTTAATATGACCTTCCATGGAACGCTGTCTCTGCTGCGGGTGACGACATGGAAGCCATCCTGCTCTCGTTAATTATGGCCACACCGTAATGCCTTCATTTGCATTGGCTGTAATGAGAACCATAAGTGGGCTGGAGTCTTTGGCTTTTTCTGGGGGAGTCAGACACAGTTGGAAGACCTCCGTGATCAGCGTGATTGGTATCCCCCGATATTCACGTGCAGACGCTGCACTGAAGGGTTGATTGAGAGGAACGAGGCCAGGCCAGAAATCGACAGCTGCAGGTGAAGTGCGGCCTATGGTGGGTGCTGTCCGACTGAGACACTAACATGGCCAAATTCATTCCTGTTGCAACTCCACAGATGGACTTAGTCTGGAACGTGTCAGAACTCAGATTTCAGAGAACATAGTCCCTGGTTCTCTTCCCCCAACATGTCCAACGTTCCCCACTTCCTGTCCCAAACTCTTGTGCGGTGTGGCTGTTTGCTGTTCAACTACTGACCTGTTCTACCACAGAGGTGGCTTCATTTCAGTGGTGGGTGAATAATCCACAGCAACTTCTGTGGGGTTGGCTGGGTTTGTACTCAGGAGATTAGACTGAGCTGATGCTGCAACATCTATACAGCCATGTTTAGCGCGCTGAATCGTAGAATCCTAGAGCTGGAAGAGACATCAGGAGTTCATCAAGTCCAGCCCCCTGCCCAAGGCAGGACCAATCCCAACTAAATCAGCTCAGCCAGGGCTTTGTCAAGCTGAGACTTAAAAACCCACCACCTCCCTAGGTAACCCATTCCAGTGCTTCACCACCCTCCTAGTGAAATAGTTGGACTTGAATTCACTTGAATAATGACCCACACTAGCACCTTGGCCATCCGTTTTATAGCCTGCTTGTGGGGAAAGGTTGCAGGGGACTTTGGCCTAGCTCTAGGATTGACAGGGAGTGGGTGCTCTCTTGCTCTTTGCTGGGGACTGAATGCTGAAAGCTTAGCTCAGAGGTGAGATGTTTGTTGCCTTTTAGCCACAGCGCGGCTGCTCTTTGTGACCTTTCACTTGGCAGGATTTTCATCCTTGTTTGCGCGACACTCTGACAATGACAAATGGTCAGAGTTCAGTCCACCCCGTTTTATGGGCTGACACTTCAGTGCAGAAGCCTTGTTTCTTAGGAGGTCTCCCTAGAGATTCTGTCTCCCTCGTATGACACCTCTGGTTTAGTCAAGGGGATTTGAAGCCCAGTTAAATTGATGAGATTAAGTTAATAAAATAGATGGGGAAAACTGAGGTGCAGGGAGACTCAGGGCTAGCGAACTGGTGGAGAGCTGGGGACAGAAACTAGGTCTCCCCACTCTTAGACCTGACCAAGGAACTGTGAGGTTTCTACCATGTGAAAAATGACAAGGCCTCGATATTTCTTCTGGGGGGTGAGTACCCTCCCTTCGGAGCCTCTCGGGAGATGGATCCCAGGTTATCACAACCATCTTCTCCCCACCAGCAGGGCTGGATTTAGTTCCCCCTCAGTGCCATCAAAGCAACCCCCTTTGAATTAGCAGAGGGCAGCGCTAGAGAAAGACAAGACTCTTCTGTTTTCATGTCCAGCACTGAACAAATGAATTCATGGCAGGCAGCATGTTGACCCATATGGGCCAGTCTTTCTATGACCCTGAATACCCATCAGGCCTCTCTTTCTCCCTCACTTCCCTAGTGCTGGTAGGAAAATAGCCACTATTTTCTCATGTAGCATTTAGAGGCAAAGAAAAATCTGGGGGGAGTTGGGTTTTTTAGAAAATTAAAGAAAAAATCTATTGTTATGCCCAAATCCCTCCAATTTATGATTTTTGTTTTCATTTCCCTCCCCCTCTTCCAGAGTCAAAATCAAACAAAGAGACCGCTGAAACAAAGTTTGGAAGGGGCTGAAGACAAAAAATGTGGAAAAGACACTAATATTGGAGAGGGGTTTTTTTGGGGGGGGGAAGCCAATTTCCATCAAAAAATTGGATTTGATGTAGAATTTTTTCCAAGTTTTCTACTCCTGTTCTCTCTTTCCTCTCAACTTTGCTCCTGTCGTAGGCATGCCTCGTTGCCAGGAGCTCCCCAACAAAACTCGGAGCAGGCCTTGGCCCGCGGCGCTTCACTTCTTGGCTCCCTGTTGACTTCCACTCCACAGCTTGGCTACGGCAGCCAGCAATTCTGCGGCTTCATCAGTCTGAGCGGGGGAAAGGGGGCGTGTACTTGACATATATATATACACACACAGTGGGGTTTTTTGACCATTCACAATGAGTTTGCCCTGAGGTGTAACACGGGGCTGAAAGCAGTTCTGTCTCGAGGCCCCAGCCCAGCTGCTCTGTACCGCAGGCCCTGACAGGCCCCGACAATGCCCCTTTCATAGAGGTTCAGCAGTAGCCTCCTGTGGAGTTCAGCTCATCTGGAGATGGGAGCTCTGCTGAGCTGGTGTGCTGGGGCAAAAGCCACAGGCTGTCCTCCTGTCTGTTACCCTGCATGTGACGCAATCAAGATCAGTGGAGGAGGCAGTAGGCCAGGAAGGCTTGTCCATATGGGGGCGTTTTTCCAGTATATGTTTTCCCAATAAAGCTGGGTATAACTAGTCCAGAAGAGAGCACTCACACCACTTTCTTTACGCCGGCTGAAGCCACTTCCCCTTGTGAATCGTGTCACCTGTGCTTTGTTAAAATAACTGCATTGCCGGCAGATTTCTCTTCACGCCATATTCCATCATTCTATCCTCCTGCCTTTTGGGATTTTTCTTGTGGTGCACTGGGACACCTGGAACCAGCTGGCTTCCTGGGACTTGGGGACAAACTTATAAGCCTCCGTGATTCCTTTCCTGGGCACTCCAGAACCGGAATCATTTGTGTGTAGCAAGCCAGCACCGTTTTCAAACAGCTGTCGGGTCACATGGGGGAAGCACTGCTGCATGGCTGCTGTCTCCCTTCCCTGGAAAGCTGTGTCCACGACTGGGATACCCCAGCTGCACGGGCGGTTGAGAGCAAGGCCTCAGAAATGTTTGCTGTGTGGGAAGTGCCCAGGAGTGGCATCACTGGCCGATCTGTGGGCGCTCTGCCCGTCCCTCGCTGGAGGGGCAGGATCTTTTGTTGTTTCGGTGGGCTCTGTCCTCCCCCCAAAATGGGCTGACGACTTGTCAACACTGGCAAATTCGTATTCAGGACTCATCTCCCAGCAGAGTTGCACTCTAACGCCAGGCGCGCCCTGAAACTGGTTTAGGTTGTGTCTACACGGCAGCTGCTGGTGTAATTTCCAGCTTGGGTAGATTTACCCACATCCCCTCAGACTGAGCTCGCATGCTAAAAATAGCAGCATCGCGACTGCTAGCCAGGCAGCAGGACAGGTAGTGGTGCCGAGTGCGTGAAAAGTTAGGTTCGTCTTGGCATGGCCAACGGCCGCCAAGGAGAGGGGGAGTTAGGGGACCATGGTGAGATGTGTCTCAGGCAGCAGGAGGAACGGAAGGTTTATTAGCTACAGGGAGACACGGACTTGTCAGCACAGTAACCAGAAGTATTTAATCAGGCTCGACAGTGGCGGGAGAGGTGGGAGGTGAAGTGGGCACTTGCCCCGTGACCTGGATAGTCACAGGAGCTGGGAGCTCCTGGCGGCTGCTGCCCGTGCCCCTACTGAAGCAGCCGCCTGAGCCCTGGGCCCATTTGAATTGTTGCCGGAGCAGCGGAGCGCTGATCCACATGGCTCTGAGGGCTGGAGGGAGGGAGCACACACTGGTCTAGACAGACTGACTGCCCTAGGCCCCCCCCTTCTGGGGCATGGATCCACACGCACCCCCCCTTCCTCTCCACACACACACCTTGTCCTGAGGCTTGCGGTGGCTGTCAGCCCTTCTGCATTCACTGCAATCTGTCTTTGGGAGAGAGCCCCCGGGGTTGGGGCTCTGGCTCCCTTCCTGCCCCCCTAGCCAGCCCACACAGCCCCAGCCTGACACATCCTCCAGCCTTTGTCTTGCTCCCTAGGCAAAAAGTGTTACCTGGTCACACCCTCTTCTGGGCTTAGGTTACAAAGAGCATTGGCTGTAGTCTACCTGTGGGAGGTGATCACACCCCAAATTCCCGTCACCCTCCAGGTTAGGGGTGTGGAACCTAAGACCCAGGGGCCCTAACTTGCCTGAATCTGTCCCGAAAGACTCAGGGGCCCCTCTTAGCATTATGGAGCCCACACTGGTACTCCAGCCTCCCCCCAACACACACACACTTCCCCACTGTGGGGCTGGAGGCCACAAAATCTACTAGGCTGCCCCCACCCCTCAGGGTCTGGTGTGCGAGGGGAATGTGGGAAGTGTCTTTCTTATTCTCAGTCCGGGGGCACATCAGTGAGGGTTTGTGGGGTTTTCTTCTCACTTGTGTGCGGCCTCCAACTGATTTTTCTGTGGGTCAGCAGCCCCTGACCCAACAAAGATTCCCCGCACTGTTCTAGGCATAGCCCAGGGAAACTGAGGCACACCCATACAGGGTTACTGTCAAGACAGTAGAACTCATATGCAACATAACAAAGTGAATAAAATCCCCTCTTTGTCTCACTAACCCATCCCACTGGCCATGCAGCCACACCTACAGCGCTATTTATGGTGTGCAGGCTTACTCAGAGCTAGCACCAGCAGAGCCTCATGGAGTCGAGGGCCAGAAGGGGCAATTATGATCATCTTGTCTACCCTCTTGTATGAGACAGGCCAGAGAACTTCCACAAAATCTATCAGAGCGCGGAGCTTTTGGAAAAAAACAACCCGCCTGGATTTAGCAATTGCCAGTGATGGAGCATCACCTAGGACCCTTGGTCTGAATTTGTCTTGCTTCGACTTCGAGCCTTGGGATCATGTTAGGTCTTTTCCCTGCTAGACTGAGGAGCCTATAATTAAATATCTGTTGCCCATGTAGATACTTAAAGTGTAATCAAGCGACCCCTTGACCTAGTCTTTGTTAAGCCAAATAGACTGAGCTCCTTCAGTATATCAGGCAGGTTTTCTAATCCTTTAATCAATCCTTCTGGCTGTTCTCTGAGCCCTCCCCAATGTATCGACATCCTGCTTGAATGACGGGCACCAGAATTGGACATAATATTCCAGCAGAAGTTGCACCAGTGCCAAACACAGAGAGAAAATAACTTCTCTGATCTTACAGGAGATTCCCACTGATACACTGAGTCCATGGGTCAATCCCGGTTCTAGCTCTGATTAAGCTAGTACGCTATAAATTGCTCTTTTGGCCACAGGATTGCACTGGGAACAATCAGACAGTTGATTATCCACCACCACCACCCAAATCTTCTTCAGAGTCACTCCTTCCCAGGAGAGAGCCCCCTACTGTGTAAGTATGATCTTTGTTTCTAGATGTACGCGTTTACATTTAGCTGGATTCAAATGCATGTTATTGGTCTATGCCCAATTTGCCAACCCACCCAGACTGTTTTGAATCAATGAGCTGACCTCTTCATTTATTCCTCCTCCAATGTTAATTCCATCTGCAGACTTCATCAGCAGTGAGCTGGTGTTTTCTTCCAGGTTCTTGATAAAAATGTTAACTAGCGGAGAACCCACAGGGAAACACACCAGCAAGATGGTGATTTCCCCCTTCACAATTCCATTTTGAGACCAAATTTTATGTCACATGAATTGTACATCACTCCAGTTTTCTTTAATCAAAACATTGAGTGATCGCAAGTCACCTCCCGTTCCAGGATAGACCTACCCTTAATTAAACTGGTGCAAATGTTACCCACATACCTGGTGTGGTTCACTGTCCCATGTAGTGGCACTTAGCTTGCAGCAAGAGATAAGAACAAGAGAATGCTACAGCCTAAGCTGAGAGCCACCTGGCTTTATAGCACAAGCAATAGAGGCTCCTACACTAAGCTCTAGAGAGTCCACATTCAAATCCATCTGGTGGTGTATGGGTGGGTGACAGGATGGACCACCCAATGATTTCCTGTTCTGTTCTTTCCCTTTGGGGCATCTGGAATTGGCTATTGTGGGGAAGACTGGATACTGGGCTAGATGGATCTTTGGTCTGACCCAATATGGCTGCTTTTATGTCGTTTAAATTGCATATTTTAGAGGATTATGTAGGACTATATACAGAGACGTCCCTCGGCTATGGTCAAACAGGGCAACTACTCCAAGCCCCGTGTTTTGGGGGGACTCTGCGGGCTAACACAGTTGATCCCAAAAATGTTGATTCAGTTCCCGAAGTGCTGGATTTGTCACTTCCGCCCCAAGCCCCAACACCCCCTTAGAGTTAATCCTGACTATATACAAGGGGTATGTCTAGACTGGCAAGATTTTGCTCAAAAACTTGCCAGCTGTCTACACTGGCCACTTGAATTTGCACAAGATCACTGACTTTGTAATGTACAAAATCAGTGCTTCTTGTGCAAATACTTTCACACTCCCATTCGGGAAAAAGCCTTCTTGCGCACGAATACTTGCGCAAGAGGGCCAGTGTAGACAGGAAGAATTGTTTTGGGCAAAAAAGCCCCGATGGCTAAAATGGCGATCGGGGCTTTCTTGTGCAAATTCGCGTCTAGACTGGCCACAGATGCTTTTGCGCAAAAGCACTTTTTGCGCAAAAGCATCCTTGCCAATCTAGACACTCTTTTGCGGAAATACTTTTAACGGAAAAACTTTTCCGTTAAAAGTATTTCTGCAAAATCATGTCAGTCTAGACATAGCCAAGGAGTTCAGAGAAAGAGGAGCAGATTTCAGGTGGGCCCTAGTTTTGTGTGACACTCGGAGTTTAGGAACGTAAATCAATGGCCAGGCCTCTCAGGATGTAACCTGGGCCTCTCTGCATGTGCAACAAAGATCTCTTTCTCCAACTCCACCTGTTTGCCACATCACTCATTGAACAGATGAGGAATGGGTTAAAACTAAAGGAAAAGGAACTCTTTTTAATTTAAACTGAATTAAGAGAGCCCACTAAAGAGTTGGCACCCGCTTTAAGTAACTTGATTGAAAAATTTGTGTGTAAACGGCCTCTTAAAAAAATTAGAACCAACCAACCCCCCACTACCCAAAAAAACCCACCAAAAATATTTCTGCACCAAAAACCTGACATCTAGATTTTGCTCCTCCGAGTTTCATTGCTATTAGTGAAATTGCTGCATTTGTTTAAATTAAAAACAACCAACAACAAAAGAAGACACTTTCTGGCCTTTTTAAAGATTCCGGTTTCAAAACAAAGCAATCTCCCAACTGGGATCTGCTGCTTGCCGCTAGAGTGTCACATTCCTCCTCTAGCTTCTAATTGAATTTCCTTTGAAATCGCCTGCGTAGATTCTGTGAGTTGCAAAATCTACAAAAATCTAAAAAACCAAAAAAAAACCCACCCCTTTTGCATTTTCTGGAGAGTTTTGTATTTTCCCAGAAATGTAACAAGATGTGCCTGGCAGTTGTGATCTCTCCATCTGGGAGCCCCAGGGCATGATCCGTCCCTGGGGGATTTTGTGTCAGGGCCTAAGTTCAACATGTGCGCTAAAGCCTGGGACTTCATTCGTTTCTTTTGCCTGCTTTGTGTTTGGACTGTCCTCTCCTTGGCTTCTTGACACCAGGCAGCATGGGAGGACAGTGGAGATTCTGTGACCATAGTTTTCTTATTCAAGTAGGGTTGCCAGGTGTCTGGCTTTTGCCCGGACTGTTCGGTATTTTGGCCTTCTGTCCGATAAAGAAAAACAGAGAATACCAGACATGTAAAATATCTGGTATTTTCTGTTTTCCTTGGATGTTGGATGGAAGGCTGTCATTATCTGCGAGGGCAGGGGAAGCAAGGAGTGAAGTAATTTAAAGGCACAGTGACCTTTTTTCTCTTTTTTTGGTCCTTTTTTTTGCTCAACCAATTTTTCCCTGCCTGTTTGGGATTTTTTGCGAAGGTATCTGGTGACCCAATATTCAAGCACTGCTGAACATTTTCAAAGGCGGCTAGTCTTTTGGGGTGCTTCCATTACTGGAGGAGGTCTTATTTGGAAATATCAGAAAGGGGGCTGATTTCCAGACAGGCTGAGCATCGCCCATCTCTTTAAAGGTGTGTCTAGCTAGAGACCCAAAATCGTTTGTCATTTTTGAAAAGTCTTGGGCCTAATTCAGTGTGTCTGTGTGGGAGCTCCCTGTCTGCCGTTACCATGGCAGCAACAACAGGAGCTCCGTGCCCTTTAAATTGCCATTGAAGCCCCTCATAGCACAATCTGCATGGTACTGAGGGCTGGGTGGGGGAGGCTAGTCTCAGCCTTGCCCCTTCTGTTCAAGGCCCTGCCCGGGTCTGAAGTTGAACTCCATCCCACCTTGCCCATGGCCCAGTGAAGTCTTTCGCCAGCCCTGCTTGTGGGGTTTTGGTGTTTTGTGCAGGGTAGAGGCATCCTATGGATCCCGACAGCACAATGGGGCCTTGGTTTTGATTGAGGCAGGTCCAATCCCAAATGATAATGAGAAGAAAAAGAGAAATATCCCCTCACATCTATCGCAGACCTTTGGCCATTGCAACCAAACCTTTGCTGAGGTTCTAAAGTGTTCTGATATTTGCTGGTATTTGTGGCCTTTAAATGTCACTGCTGAGTGCCAGCGAGGTCCTGAAAAAGGCCTCAACCC
The DNA here is from genome assembly GCF_049634645.1 of Pelodiscus sinensis. Lineage (NCBI taxonomy): Eukaryota > Metazoa > Chordata > Testudines > Trionychidae > Pelodiscus > Pelodiscus sinensis. The sequence goes on along the minus strand of NC_134737.1, from coordinate 9,943,724 downwards.
AAGCCCTTAACTCAGTGCTGGGTAACTTGAGGCCTGCAGGCCGCATGCGACCCATTTGGTTTACCGTTGCTCACGCATAGGATTGCCAGATTCTGATGCTTTCTGTCTGTGTCGGGTCTTTTGTATTGGTGCTACTAAAGTGAAATGCATTTAAACATAGTTGAACTTTCAAACAAGAGGACACTCCAGAGAGAGAGTGTATCAGTATCAGTATCAATCAACTCACATTGTATTAATGCGTTATACTATATACATCTGACGACATAGGGTTTTGCCCACAAAAGCTTATGCTTCAATAAATCTGTTAGTCTATATGGTGCCACAGGACTTCTCGCTGATTATGCAGATTCAGACTAACATGGCTACCCCTCTGATTCCTATATATAACACATGACTACAATGTGAGTTGGTAGATACTGATACAGATACACTCTCCTCTCAGGAGTGTCCTCTTTTTTGAAAGTTCAACTATGGTAAACCTATGTAAATCAAGGGCACGTGAAGTGAGGTGCATGCTGACTGCACAAAACACTTACTGTCAGACAAAGCGTGGCTACAGTTCAATCAGCACACCCCGCAAATTCTAGGTACACAAGTGCAGTGAGCAAAACTACCCTATCCTGGGAGACCATCTGGGTTACAACAATCTTGTGGCCCACTGAGATGGAGGGCCACTCATGCAGCCCAGTCTCTAGCCTAGCTTACCCATCAGTGCCTAAACTCCAGAGCCCATGGCTAGTCAGATCTGTTGTTTGTGTTGGTTCAGAGAGCTAGGGCCAGATTGTCAGCTGAGTTTCTCCCCTCCCTAGGAGGAACAAAGAGATTCAGGGACTTCTACTTGATCTTTCACCAGCGCATTGTAGGTTTCTTCTCATCCCCCAAACTCTGCATATTGCACCTTTCCACCTACAGCATTTTGGAATTTTTATTACCTTCCCTACCCAGATATACACCCTTGTTTTGCACATTCCAGGGTTGGTAGTAATGTCTCCTGCCCTGGATAAGGAGGTTGAAGATTAAAAGAGAAGGCGGTATCAGTACAGGTCACAGGCTGCAGCATCAGATGCAGGACAAGAGTCACTTGGGCTGAGCTTTGGAATTTTGTACTCAGGGGATGCAAGGCGACCACACCAAATTGACCACTCTTGACTCCTGTTTTTGCTGATGGGCATCTTTGACCAATGTGTTGCAATTGGTGTCAGCAGCAGGATAAATAATCTAGCTGAGAAGAATGCAGAGGCCGAGACTGGGTAGATTAGGGCAGTGTTTCTCAAACTGTGGGTCCCGACCCACCAGGGGGTGGCGAGCAACTTAGAGGGGGATCACAAACAAATTAGAGGGGGGTCGCGAGCAACTGAGAGGCTAGTTGCAGCAATGGGGAGTGCGGTCGCGAGCAACTGAGAGGGGGGTCGCGGTATCACAAGTTCGAGAACCCCTGGATTAGGGAATTAACAACAGGCACAGGAACATCTCACCTGCTTGGCTATGGCAGCAAGATGGTATCAAATGATAACTGTTGGTATGTGTATGGCAAGTCTCAGTAGCTATCCCAAATGGTACCGACTGGCATTGCTGGAGACTAAACTGCTCTCTCCTCGCTATGCGTAGCTGCTCCTGTTCAGGAGTGAGGCATGTTGGCAGGGTGGGGAAATTTGGCCCGGCTGCTTCCCATGCTATACCTGTTTTGTGCATAAACAGATGACTTCAGGCTGCCCCGCCGTCAGAGCAGCCTGTCTCGCAACTGATGTAAATTCTGATGCATGGAACAGGAATGTGTTTGCCCCGTTTGGCAACTTTCGGTTCCAAGGCTAAGAACCCAGTTGATGTGTGCTCAGGAGCAGATGCAAGTTTGCACTGACAGCAAGTCAGGCGATGTAAGTGCTCTCTGAGCAATGCCTTGCGCCACCCAAATGGCATAATCGTTGGACTGCCTTGCAGTCATTAGATCAACAGCTCTGCAATCTGTGACCCATAAAGCTTTGTGCTGCCTTTTTAGACGTTTATTTCCATGTCTCCCCGATCCAGCTAAGGCAAGTGTTATGATGCCAGGCCCAGATTAATCTGTCTAGACTCAGTACAACCCTAGAAATTCAGGATTTTTCTCCCTGTTCTAGAAGGGGTGTGGTAGTAGAGCAGAGGGGGAGCTAGGAATCAGGTCTGCAAATTACTATTCTTAGCTCTTCCACTAGGTTGCCTTAGATCAGGGCTACGCAACTTTGGAAGCCCTGGGGACCACAATGATGCTCACAGCACATGCCGAGAGCCACAACTTGTGTGGTTGCACATACATGCAAATATATGCAAATAGCTTCTTTCACACAGTGCTCCTGGCACCTCCTTCCAGAGGGCTTGAAATGCTGACTCCCTGTACCCGTCTGTTCCAGCCAGCCCATCCGCTTGCATCTTTCAGTGCTCTCCCTGCCTGGGGGAACTCTCGCCATTGTGGAGCGTGTTCCCAGTAGAGGCCATATTCAAAGGTTCCCACTTGCGGGCCGAGTGTTGAGCCCTGCATAAACCCAAAGCACACTGTGGGCTGCAAATAAATGGGCTGTGTGTTGAGTAGCCCAGCCTTAGATGGATGCCCCTCTGGCTTCCCTACCCTTTGATGATAACTTTTTGTTTCACAGGGTTGTTGAGATGAGATTAAATGGATGTAAAGAGCACGGAAAATCCTAGGGTTGGAAGAGAATCATCAAGTCCAAGCCCCTGCTAAAAATCCCATTTAAATCATCCCAGCCAGGGCTTTGTCAAGCTAGGACTTAAAAACTTCTAGGGATGGAGATTCCATCACCTCCCTAGGGAACCCATCCCAGTGCTTCCCCACCCTCCGAAGGAAATAGGTTTTTTTTCTGATATCCAACCTAGACCTCTGCCACTTCAACTTGAGACTGTTGCTCCTTGTTCTGCCATCTGTCACAACTGAGAACAGACTTTCTCCATCCGCTTTAGAACCCCCCTTCAGGAAGTTGAAGGCTGCTATCAAATCCCCCCTCACTCTTCTCTCCTGCAGACTAAATAAGCCCAAATCCCTTAGCTGCTCCTAGTAAATCATGTGCTTCAGCCCCCTAATCTAAATTTGTTGCCCTCTGCTGGACTCTCTCCAATGCATCCACTTTCCTTCTGTAATGAGGGCCCCAGAATTGGACATAATACTCCAGATTTGGCTTCACATTGGGCCCTTGTACAAAACCCTAAGAGGGGTTCACCAGATCTTAGAATGAAAGGTGTGCTATCAGTGCAAATTATTGTTCTTGTGAATAATGATGTGTACCCACTCACACTTATCTATTCTTCAGTTAGCTTTTTGTAGCGATTCTTAGATTAAAAAGGCACCATTTTTCCTGGCAGGGCCCATGTTAGTTTGACCCTATATAGATAAATAATTACTGTACCCAGCATGTCAGACTCACCATCACTTGCCCTCACATTGTGGTGTAGTTCTTTGAATGGTAGTTCCCACAATCTCCTTGGATTGTCTAGGCCAGTGTTTCTCAACCTTTTTTTTTTTTTTTTATAAAGTACCCCTTTAAAAATTATAAGTACCCCCAGTACCTACAGTTTCAGACACACACAAAAATTTTCTACCATTGCAACACATTTGTTTAAACAACTTAATTGTAGCTGGGCGGGTGATGAAATTTTTGGGTGTAAAAAGTACCACTGGTTGAGAAACACTGATCTAGGCACTGCATTATCAGCTTTCCAAGCTTCAAGGATAATTGCTGTTTTTAAGGCTATGTGAAATGCCTCAGGGTCTGATCCTGCAGCCTTCCCTCATACAAAAGTCCCAGTGAAGTCAAGCAAGTGCTTGCCTCTTTGTGGAATAATAGAAGGAGGCCAAAATGGCTACATTGGAAGCTCTTAAATGACCTAAAAATCAAAAGAGAATTCTATAATAAAGGGAAAGGGACATACAAAGAAATAAGTTATTCAGATACTTTAGGACCAAGAGAAAGATGCAGGACAGTGCAGGTCCCCTTCTTAGCAGGAAAGGAGAGCTAATAACGGATGATATAAAGAAGGCCGAGTAGATTAATGTCTGTTTTGCTTCATTATTCACTAAAAAAACATTAATGGTGACCAAATGCTCAACACAACACAGGATTCAAATTCAAAATGACCACGACCACTTGGCGAATTTGTTCTGAAATTCAGAAGATGAAATTCAATAAAAACAAGTGCAAAGAACTTCATTTAGAAAGGAAAAAGCAAGTGCACGGCTACAAAATGCAGTGTGATTCTCTGGGGGTAATATTGCTGAAGAGGCTCTGGTGGGTGACAGAGGATCACAAATTTAGGTTTGTTTAGTCTGCAGAAGAGAAGAGTGAGGGGGGATTTGATAGCAGCCTTCAGCTTCCTAAAAGGAGGTTCCAAAGAGGATGGAGAAAGGCTGTTCTCAGTAGTGACGGATGACAGAACAAGGAGCAATGCTCTCAAGTTACAGTGGGGGAGGCCTAGGTTGGAAATTAGGAAAAACGATTTCACTAGGAGGGTGGGGAAGCACTGGGATGGGTTCCCTAGGGAGGGGGTGGAATCTCCATCCCTAGAGGTGTTTAAGTCTTGGCTTGACAAAGCCCTGGCTGAGATGATTTAGTTGGGATTGGTTCTGCCTTGAGCAGGAGGCTGGACTTGATGACCTCCTGAGGTCTCTTCCAGCTCTAGGATTCTATGATTCTATGACATTGAATGAGAGTCAACAATTTGATGCAGCAGTGGCAAAAAAAGGGGGGGGGGCTAATACCATTTGCGGGTGTCGTAAGAGGAGTGCCAAAAGTACCACATAGAAGGTAATTGTTCTGCTTTACTTGGCATTGTTGAGACCTCAGCTGGAATGCAGGGTCCAGTCCTATGGGTGCCACCACTTTGGGACAGATGTGGATAAACTGGAGAAGGTCCAGAAGAGAGCAATTCAAATGATGAAAGGTTTAGAAACCCTTTGATCTTTCAGGAAAGGTTAAAAATACTAGGTGTGTTAATCTTGAGAAAAGAAGTCTGAGACGCGTTCTAATAACAATCTTCCAACCTGTTAAGGGTTGTTCTATGGAGAGCGGTGATCAATTGTTCTCAATGTCCACTAAAAATAGGACAAAAAGTAATGGACTTGCTCGGCAGCAATGGAAAGTTAGGTTAGATATAAGGACAACTTTCTAACTCTAAGGGAAGCTAAGCTCTTGGAGTAATCTTCCAAAGGAGGTTGTGGAATCCCCATCATTGGAGGTTTTTAAGAACAAGTTCGCAAATTCATATCAGAGATGGTCTAGATTTATTTGGACCGTCCTTAGTGTAGGGGGCTGGACTTGATGACCTCTTGAGGTCCTTTCCAGCCTGACATTTCTGTGAATCTGTGATTTTTGGGTCCCTTAGTTTTATTACAATCCTCAGTCTTGCTTGATCCAGCAAGTCCCTTAGGGACCATTCACACACTGGACATGTGCACAAATATTTTACTGGCTCGGACCCTGACTGCATTTCTGCACCTCAAGATGTTCTGTAACTCCAGCTACGTCTAGTCTACTGGCTTCTTGCACAAGAAGCTTTTATCGGAAGAGATCTTCCACAAAAACTTCTTGCACAAGAGCATGTCCACACTGAAAAAGAGCATTTAAAAAATGATGCACTTTTGTGAAAGACAGCATCCAGACTGAGTGGACGCTCTCTCGAAAGTAAGCTCTGATTGCTATGCACAGAATGGCCACCAGGGCACCTGTGCTTTTTCCTCTTTCCTTTTTTTTGTGCAAAACCCCCCTCTTCCCCATCCACACACACCCTTTTTGTGAAAGAGTTCTTTCGCAAAAAGGCATACTTCCTCATATAATGAAGAATACCTACTCCAGAAAAACCCTGTTCTTTCGATTTTTTTTTTGTGCTTGAGGTGTGGATGCTCTGTGAGATTTTCGGAAAAACTGCTATTTTTCTGAAAAAAAAAAACCTCTGCAATGTAGACATAGCCTCCATGGAGAACTCCTCTCTCTTGCTCTCTTATCTGTTTAGATTTTAAAAGGAATTTTCCAGTAAAAGATTCAGCTAACGTCTCTGCTGTTACATCATCTTCTCTAATTCCTCACCAATCCTTCTCCATTTGGGAGCTTGGATCTCTTGTCATGCATAGGAAAATAATTTTACTTCACATGTACATAGGAAAATAATGATTTTTGTTTTTTTCTGGATCACTGTTCATCATCTGGAGTCTTATTTTCATACCAATGGCTGTCTTGGTTGCAAATGAAGGTGGGTTTTTGTTGCACGTGAAGCTAGGTGAGGGAGATATATTTGATTTCAGCTAATCAAGAAAAAAATACCTGTTCCTTGTTGTCACTAGGATTTTACATCAAGACAGCTCTCTCCATGTAAAGACAACCTTAGTTTTTAATGCGAAGACATAGCCACTTACAATGTTGTAAATCAGGAACAATCACACCAAAGTCAAAGCTTTTGTAGACAGATGAAGAATGAAGGGTCTCAGAAGAGTGTTTTTCTTTCCAGTTTTTAACCTTTCTTGAAACCTGTGGTATTGTGTTGTTCAAACAGCCGGGGTTTTAGCCACGGGCGTCTCCATTTAGCCATGCTGGGTTTACTTTCCGCCTCTTTAATTTGAGGAGGGAGGTCTGCTCTGCAGCACACAAACTTCCTCTCCCTCTAATACAGTGGCCTCTCTGTGCTGAGGCTTCTGCCATGTCCTGAACTGTGAAAACTTTGTAAAAGGATTTCCTGGATCCATGCTGGAAGCGGGACATGGTTTAGGCCAAGTCACCTGAATGGTTAACCTTGATCGTTGTTCGTTTGTATCAGGACTCTATGGCTCTGCCCCAAAGAGCATACATTTTAAAGGAGCAAGGTGGTCAGAGCCTATTTTACATTCAGGAGCTCTTGCAGTGATTCTGAAGCAGTTGGGCAGTGACCATTGTCAGAGACTTGCACAGTGGACCATACGTGTGCAGAATAATTTTACATGCACTAGGGCACATATGAATGTGCACCACTGGAAAAAGCCGTGTGGGTGCTCTGCTAATCAGCTGGCAGCACTGGAATCTCTCTTATCTCCACAAGCACACAGCTTACAGGAAACACTGCTGCGGGTTGGCCAATCTGGAATTTCCTCAGCCTTTAGGTCTCTACTCACCAGAGCCCTTTGAACAACAAATAATAATAACCCTGATGTGGTGCTGGTAAATTATTCATGTTGTTGCTACAGAAGTAACTTTTCATAGAAACAAACCTTTGTGACCAAACACCTCATGGTCCAGCAGTGAAAATCTTTGATTAAACCACCACCCAAACGTGCGGCGAGACCCAAGGACAAACACTGCCGGTGGAACCAGCGAGGTATGGACATCTGTGAAAGCAAAGCTGTGCTTGATGCGTCAGGAGCTTGCTGATTAGTTTGAGCTCGGCTGTGGTTTTCTGGGCATTTCTCTCCCCCTCTTTTCGCTGAATATCTTTGACTCTGAAAGGCGTTAGTGCTTTAATTTCAGACTGAATGTAAATAAGCCATTTGGATTTCTCCCAGTTGAGCAAACTTCCAAAACAGAGTTTTTTTTCTCTCTCTCTCTCTCCCTGCCCCCCCACCCCCACTCTGGTTTATGGGATTGGGGGATTTTTCTCCAACACTGTCTCCGACATATTCTAAATTGTTTAATCAAGTTCTAAAATAGCTGTTGGGGGGCGTGGCGGGGAGTCAACAAATCAGCCAAATGGAGTAGGTAGAATATGAGAGGAAACCAAGAGAGACCACTCATTCATTTTATCTGCAAAAGAGCAGATTAGAAAGTTCCCAGTTGTTGCACACTAGTATGGTGATAATGGTAACTGCCTCCACAGAGTATATCTTTATCTCTCCATCCACTATTATCTTTCCTCTGACTAGCCATTCCTGGGAGATTAAAGGAAAGGGAAAGATGAAGACAAAAATGAGAGGCAAATCCAGGCCTTCATTCTTATGCAAAAGGGACTCTAACCATCATAGAATCATAGAGCTGGAAGAGACCTCAGAAGGCCATCAAGTCCAGCCCCCTGCCCAAGGCAGGACTAATCCCAATTAAATCAATCCAACCAGGGCTTTGTCAAGCCAAGACTTAAACTCCTCTAGGGATGGAGACTTCACTACTTCGCTAGGTAACCCATTCCAGTGCTTCACTACCCTCCTAGGGAAATAGTTTTTCCTAATATCCAACCTAGACCTCTCCCACCACAACTTGAGGCCATTGTTCCTTGTTCTGCCATCCATCACTACTATGAACAGCCTTTCTCCAGCCTCTTTGGAACCTCCCTTCAGGAAGTTGAAGGCTGCTATTAAATCCCCCCTCACTCTTCTCTTCTGCAGACTAAATAGACCCAGCTCCCTCAGCCTCTCCTTGTAGGTCATATGCTCTAGCCCCCTAATCATTTTGGTCACCCTCTGCTGGACCCTCTCCAATGCATTCACATCCTTCCTGTAATTGGGGGTCTAGAACTAGACACAATACTCCAGATATGGCCTCAACAGAGGCCACACGTTAGATAGAGATCCTCTTCAAGTTTGGAAGGGTGTAAGTCTGGATCCAAATGTGGCGATTCGCCCACCCCATCATCTTTGGAATGGGTCAAACCAAGCTTCTACATTCAAATAGCCCAAGTTTTTCAAAAAGAAGAGATTTGCTTCAGATAGTGGCAGGCCAAATGCATCTGTTAATAGCAACCGCTAACCTTTTTATCTGCTCTATATTTTAGAAACATTGTCTGTTTGTCTCCCTGTTTGATCAAGAACTGCTCCTAAACGGAAAGAGCTAGGACCACCAAATTCGGTAGGCAGCATCCTTTTATTATAACTTAAACCAAGGTCGGGGTTGATTGTACCAGGGCACTCGGAAATGCCTGGAATGGGACTGCTTCTCCTAAAACCAAACAGAAAAGAGAATCACCAAAGCAAATACAGCCCTTAAAAATGGACATAACGGAATGAATGTTGAAAGAGACTAAACCAAGATGAGCCAGAAGAACCAGATGGACCTAGAATAGCATTGCTTCTGAAGAAACCTTAAGAAAAGAGATAAAAGGGAGAAATTTGGAGTACTGCTCTGTTTGGGCACTGCCAAGGAAAGCTGTTGGTTTTATATAGGTTCTTGAACCACAGTCCTCAGCAAAGCCTGAGCGCATTCCAGTAATTCATAAACAGATATAACAGTAGCCGCCAACATGTCAGGAAGTTATTCTTGAATTGCCCAGTAGGAGGATTCTCACCCCTTCCTTTGTATCACCACTTGCCATTAAATATGGGACACAGCTCCAAAGAAGCTCTGGTCTAAAATGACCATTCCTATCATAGAATCCTAGAACTGGAAGGGACCTCGAGAAATCATCAAGTCCTTCACGGTAGGACCAAACACCATCTAGATCATCCCTGATAGGTGTCTATCTAACCTTCTCTTAAATATCTCCGGTGATGGAGATTCCACAACCTCCCTAGGCAATTTATTCCAGAGCTTAACCACCCTGACAGTTAGGAAGTTTTTTCCTAGTTTCCAACCTAAACTTCCCCTGCTGCAATTTAAGCCCATTGCTTCTTGTCCTATCATCAGATGTCAAGGAGAACAATTTTCCCTCCTCCTGTACCACCCTTTTTGGTTCTTGAAAACTGCTATCATGTCCCCTCTCAGTCTTCTCTTTTTCAAATGAAACACACCCAATTCTTTCAGTCTTCTCTCACAGCTCATGTTTTCTGGACCTTTAACCATTTTTGCTGGTCTTCTCTGGACCTTCTCCAATTTCTCTGTTTTTGTTTGTTTGTTTTATTTGTTTTTGAAATGCGGTTCCCAGAACTGGAGGCAATACTCTAATTGAGGCCTAATCAGTGCAGAGTAGAGCAAAAGAATTACTTCTCATATCTTGCTCACAAGACTCCTGTTAATGCATCCTAGAATGATGTTTGCTTTTTTCCCAACAGTGTCACACTGTTGGCTCATATTTACCTTGCGGTACACTATGGCCCCTAGATCCCTTTCTGCAGTACTCCTTCCTAGACAGTCACTTCCTATTCTTCTTATGTGAAACTGATTGTTCCTTCCTAAGTGGAGCACTTTGCATTTGTCCTTAATAAACTTCATACTATTTACCTCAGACCGTTTCTCTAGTTTGTTCAGAGCGTTTTGAATTATGACCCTATCCTCCAAAGTACTTGCAACCCCTCCCAGCTTGGTACCATCTGCAAACTTAATAAGTGTATTCTCTTTGCCAGTATCTAAATTGTTGATGAAGATATTGAACAGAACCAGTTCCAAAACAGATCCCTGTGGAACCCCACTTGTTATACCCTTTCAGCATGACTGTGAACCTTTAATTACTACTCTCTGAGACCGGTTATCCAGCCAATTATGCACCCACCTAATAGTAACCCCATCTAGGTTGTATTTCCCTAGTTTATTGATAAGAAGGTCATGCGAGACCGTGTCAAATGCCTTACTAAAGTCTAGTATACCACGTCCACTGCTTCTCCCTTATCCATAAGACATATTATCCTATCAAAGATTGGTTTGTTCTTTACAAATCTATGCTGGCTGTTACCTATCACCTTATTATCTTCCAGTTGTTTGCAGATGAATTCCTTAATTACTTGCTCCATTATTTTCCCTGGCACAGAAGTTAAACTGACTGCTCTGCTTATACATTTCTGCAATTCCTCTGACCCTTATCCAAATCTCTCAGCTCTTTCCATTTGGGATGTTGGCACAAGAGTCTTACTTGGATGCTTCCTCTGGTCTGTGTTCCACAAGAACACAAGAGCAAAAGGAAATGAAGAGGAATGAGTGTGTCAGTCATCCTTGGTATCCTTGAAGTACAGGAAATCAGGGAAAAATAATGAGAAGTCCTGAAGCACTTTAGGGTGCATCTACACTGCACCCAGAGCTCAAAATAAGCTACACAATTTGAGCTACACAAATTGCGTAGCTTATTTTGAGCTTATTTTAAAATGGCTTATTTTGAAAATTGATGCTATCTACACAGCACTTATTTCAAAATAAATCGCTATTCCAAAAAGTCCCTTACTCTTCGTGGAATGAGGTTTACAGGGACGTCAGAATAGCAAGCTGGTTATATTTCGAAATAAGGGGCGTGCTATTTCAGGATACCTCCCAAAATACCACTGCAGTGTAAACATAGCCTTCGAGATTAACAGCTTTATTAGGGCATAAGCTTTCATGGGTAAAACCCACTTCATCAGATGAATTGGAGCAGAAGTTATAGAAATAGAAGTATATATATAGAGGAAGAAATTGCCTGTGTTAATAAAGCTAATCAAGTCATCAACATGGGCAACTTCTTCCTTGAATATACTCCTATTTCTGTAATTCTCCAATTCATCTGGTGAAGTGGGTTTTACCCACGAAAACATATGTCCCAATAAAGCGGTTAGTCTCCAAGGGAATGTCTACACAGCCACCCTAGTTCGAACTAGTGTGGCTAATGTAGTCATTCGAACTCATTGCAGGAGGAGTAACGGTAGTTTGAATTAGGAGCTTTGAATTACGGGCAGGGAGTTCGAACTATGGGGCATTTAAAAATGGCGGCGCCCGGGAACATGCAAATAAAGCCCGGGATATTTAAATCCCGGGCTTCATTTGCAAGTTCGAATGACTACATTAGCCACACTAGTTCGAACTAGACATACCCTAAGGTGCCACAGTACTCCTCGCTGTTTTTGCCAGTACAGACTAACACGGCTATCCTTCCCGGAAATCTGGGGCCATTCTGACATCCATCTGAAGTCAGAGCAAAGATTAGTTGAACTAGTCCTGAGAGCAGCTTGTCCTTTGTTTACACTCACAGCTAAACTGTGTTACATCCAGTTCAGCTAAAGCAACTTCTGACCACCAGTTGCCAATATGGTGCAATTTCTAGTTGTTTGCACAGAAGTTTTAAAACATGTTGATTAGATCTTAACAACTAAAAATAGTGTAACACTCCTTCCAATTTCTCTCTCTCTCTCCTCCCCAATCTCTCTCTTACTCACACACACACACACACACACACACACACACACCTCTCTCTTTTTATCCTACTCAAGGCCGTGCCCAAATATTGGCCCATGCTACATTTCCAGTGGAAATAGAGTACCAGAGAAATAAATTCATCAATGAATGGACATGCCCGTCTAATTGTAACAGGTGTTAGTTTTGCATATTTTGTATTGTACAAAGTTCCCAGTGAAATAGGTGAAGATAAACATTATTCAGTGTCACCAGCTCTGTTTTTCCAGCAAATCTTGCAATATTTGGTATGGTTTTGGTCTTAAAGTCCCAGCTTCTGGATTCTAGTGATAACATGAACATTCCAGCTTTTCTTTTTCCCTTAAGTAAGTTTCTAGTCCTTGTGGTTGAAGAGAAAAAGTCTGAAAGTGTGATTCAAGGGCACCCTGAAGGCTCAGAAACCAGCAGGCAATTGAAAAAAACATTTTTTAAATAATCTTTCACTTTTTAAGCCAATACCATGATTGACTGAGGCCTGACTCATGATTTTTGAATGCTTATTGCATCCTATTGTGTCTGTGCTTATAAAAAAAATGTTTTCCTATGCCCAGTTGACATTCGTTTTTTCTCCTCCAACATATTTTTAAAAATATTATTTAGCAGTTATGTTGTGTGCATCATTAATGGTGGACAGCAAGTACTCCATTTTGTTACCTAATAAGGACTCAGGCATGTACTTGTAAAATGGAAGGGGAAATCTATTAACCTGCATAAAACCAGCATGTTATCCTGGTTCAGCAATGGATTCTCTGATCTTGGTCCTGATTATGAGGTGCAGACTGTATCCGCATTTGTATAAAAGTGTAACTGGGGAAGGTGCAGGAATGACATTTTAGTCCGCTGAGTAATCTTGTGAGTAAAGCAAACCTCAGGATTTCTGGGCCCTACCTCAGTTTCCCCATTTGAGGATAAGAAGTCATTCTGTTGGGTGCTGAGGCTTGAGTGAAAGGTGGTGAGATGTCCCGCATTGTAAGGAAAGGCTGGTGAAATGCAGCAGCTATATGACAAGATTAGGATCGGGCAATACCCAATCCAACACTTCATGCATCAACCTCTACTCACTAGACTATAGTCAGTGTCTGCTCACAGCCATTCATCTGGGGTGAGCGATGGCTTTAGAGACAACTGCCGGGGCTCAGCAGCTCGCCAGGAAGATCACTCATAACCCCAGAAGATTTCAGGTCAGCCTAGTGTCTGCTTCCAGTGCCATGAGCAGCTGCGCCTGCAGCTCTCTCTCTCTGCAGGTCCCTGGAACGCCAGCCTTTGCTCAAGAGGAAAACAGCCCGTTCCTGGCCGGGCGGCATTGGGTGAAGGATCATGAGGCCGAGCAGACTGAGCAGTAGGCTGGGAGTCAGAAGGGCTGACTTCTATTCCTCGCTCTGTCACTGACCTGCTGAGTTAGCTTGGGAGAGCCACTCCCACCTCGCTGTGCCTCAGTTTCCCTTTCCAGCCTTTGCCTGTCAGGTCTGTTAGACTGTCAAAGTGGGATATTTAAGGACATTGAGGCTTCTAAAACACATCAATTTCAGTGGAAGTTCGGTGCCTGAATCCTTTAAAAACATCCAGCCCGAAACTCTGTGGGGTGGGGATGGTCTCTGAGCATGTGTACAAACAGCACCCAGCACATCGAGACCCTGAGGCACTGCCAACAGTACGACTGCAAAGAAGTAAAACTCTGTGGATTTCAGGGGTGGTGGAGGGTTGCTCAAACCCTGGCAGGATCTGTCTCCCGGGGTGAGTTGTGCAAGGGGTTATCGAGGAGATCAGAGTCCCGGGGGCTGAACAAGGAGAGGTAGAAAGAAGCCTCTGGCTCATAAGACACTTGGGGTGGGACTGCAAGTGCTGCTAACGTGCAGTGTCTTCTTAGAGCCCCTGAGTGGGCAGGCCTCCCTTGGGCACCAAACCCACAGCTTTACCAGTCATTTTCCACTGCTGTGTTGGGCAACCTGCGGCCCATTGGGGTTCGTCTGCATCCTGTGCGTTGCCTCTCTGTCCCCCTCTCCCACACCTTTTGGGCTCGGGGGGAGGGGGCACTGGAGCCCTGCACTTACCTACTCCACCCCTTCCCTCCCAGCACTTTTGGAGTGCTGTGAATTGGCTGATTCAGGGGAAATCTACACTGCACGGCTATTTCAAAATAAGCTATTCCGGACTAGTTCGCTTATTTCGAAATAGCACATCTACACTGCAGGGAAGCCTCAACATTGGCCCGAGGCAGGCTTCCCTAATGTGGACGTGCTAGATCGATCAGAGCCCCAGGAGGCAGTGGGGAGGAATAACTTAGAATGGCCCTACTGAGGGGCGATTTCGAAATAGCAGCCGTGGAGCATCTACACAGGCCTTTTTCGAAATAGCTATTTTAGAAGAGGCGTTATTGCTCACGGAATGAGGTTTACAGATTTCAGAATAAGCCGCCCGTTATTTCGAAATTATTTTGAAATGGTGGAATGGCTGTGTAGATGCTCGCGTTGTTATTTCGGAATAATGCTAGTTATCTCGGAATAACGGTGCATCCTCAGTGTTCAAGCTCTGGGAGGGAGAGGGAGGAGGGGGGTTGGAGTGGGAATCGGTGCTGGCAGGGAGGGGGAAGGGTAGGGAGTCACTTGTGTGGCTCAATCCCTAGTCTTGGCTGCCTGTCGCTGCTCTATTGGGGGCCTTGTTATGCCAAGTTTCCGTCTGTGATGCAGTGACACTCTTCAGAGCAGAGGCATCAGAGTCCTATGGAGCGTTACACGGGACATGACTGAAATGATATTGAATGCATGGCTTCCTCCGCCCAGAAGGTGTATAGCTCCCGGCGGGGGGGATCTCCCCAAGGGATGGTTAGGAGGCAGGACTCCTGGGTTCTACTCCCAGCTTTGCTGATGGTTTTCCATGCAAATGCGAGGAGGTTACATCACCTACTCCTCACAAGAGGCTAATAAAACCTCCTGTCTGTTTCACAAGTCTTGTTACTAAAGCACTTTAAAATCCTGAGCTGAAAGCTGCTCCACAAGGGTGCGGTGTTTAGCGGATAGTTGTTTTCCCCTGGGCCGGGTCTGGAAAGCACCCAGCAGGGAAGAAGGTGCAGAAGCCAACATCAAAGAAGGGGTTGATCTGCCTCCTTGCAGGGTCCCTCATGCCTGTTTGAAGTGTGAGCATGTTTGGGCTGTTTCCCGGACTGCCTCCCACCGCGACAAGGAAATCTGAGTTCCTGCCCGCGAAGGTGCCCCCGTTCGTGGGGCGCTGAGCGATTCATGGTGACACTCATGCACTGACACTGCATCAGGTCAATCTCAGAACCACAGAGAGCAGGGAACTCTTCTCGCCTCCCTGCCTCAGTGCCAGGAGAGACTTGATGCTGCGTCAACAGCTCAGGAGACCCGTGGAACACTTGGGTATCGCGGCAGCTCGCCTGTGAGCGTGCCTCTAAAGAGGGAGTCAGTGTGCATGCCATAGGGGAGAGCCCACTTGTCCAAATGTTCCCATGTGGAACATTTCTGCCCGTGGTCTGGCCTGTTTGTTCCCATGGAAATGAATCTAATTGCTAATTTCCTCCCTCCACCTCTCTGTTTGTATAGGAGACCGGGTGTATGGTGTAATTAATCATGTATGAAGAGCACTAGCCAGCTCCCCGTCTCTCCAAATTACTCGTGTTGCATTAGTATCGACAGCCGCCATTGTTCTAGGCACTGCAGACACATCGTGAGAGACTGTTCCTGCCCTCACAAGCTTCTGCTCTAAACAAACAAAAGGGGGGTGACGATCCCCATTTTATATTTGAGGCATAGTGACTGGCCCATGCCATGGGGTCTGTGACAGAGTTGGGAATTGAAACCAGCTCTCCAAAGTCCTTGTTTAAGAGCTTAACCGCAAAGTCGTCCTTTCTCTCATCTTTTACTAGCCCCGGCTACGGCTACACTGTGGGTTTTTTACAGAAGAGGAAATGCAAATGGACGCTCATTTGCATATCGCATGCTCTCATTTGCATATCTTCTTCTGATCCTTTTTGTGGAAGAGGTTTTTGCGATAAAAAGCCCTGTGTAGATGGGGCCATTTGTCAGAAAAAAACCCTTTTGCGCAAGAGCCTGTAAACCTCATTTTTTGAGGAATAAGGGATCTTGCACAAAAAGGGGTTTTTCCGACAAACGGCCCGGTCTACAGAGGCCTTTTTATCGCAAAAATCTCTTCCGCAAAAAGAATTGGAAGAAGATATGCAAATGAGAGCGCAAGATACGCAAATGAGCTCTCCATTTGCATTTCCTCTTCTGCAAAAAAACCCACAGTGTAGACGTAGCCTTCCAGGGGTAACCCCTAGTTAGCTGGAAAGCTAATATTTCAGGTGTTGGTTCCCATCCTCTAGTCACTTGGTTTGGGGTAAGCCAGAAATGACCTTACTTAAGTCAGTGCAGTTACAAGGAGAAACATGCGTATGTGACCATCATTGCAGGCTTTTGTGAGTAGCCAATTGTGTCTTTTTCTAATTGTGTCAGTGTTTTGTCTATTCAGGGCACCCTATAAAAGTGTGAATAATAACTGCTGGGCTAGATCCAGCTGTCCGATAGCACTCGAGTAGGACAGGGAAATTCCACTCATATCAGTTCCAGGTTTACACAAAGGCAGTGGAAAATCTGAAATGCAAACTCGGGATCATGTAGTGTGAAGGACTTGCACCAAAACTCATTCAAGTCAATGGAATTTTTGCCATTGGCTTTCGATCTGGCCGATAAGGGCAAACGCTGCAAGCCAAATTCCTGACAGGAGCATGACAGCCCAGACAAATGACTGCAGGATTTCGCTCTGTGTGGCCACTATTTTCTTTACACCCAGGCATGCACCTCTTTTTCTCCCATGGCTGGAGTTTTCAAGGGGTTCACATAAGGGATATTAGCATGTAGCTGTTTACATTATTAACCGATAAGCCTGGGCTCATCAGTTAATCCCACCGACAACACGCACCTCCACCCTTTCTGCCTCTGATACAGAGGCAGCAAAGGCAGGAGCCAGTGCCCACAGGGAGCCGGCTTTAAAGCCAGCTCTCTGCACATGTTCTCCCTTGCTGCATCCCACAGAGGCAGCAGTGCAGGGTGCGGGGGAGGAGGGGAAGGTAGGAGCTGGTCCCCCTTAAAACAGCTCCCCCCGAGCACTGACTCCCACAGAACTGCCTCGCCCTCCCACCATGCTGCTGCCTCTGATACAGAAGCAGCAGTGTGGAGGGGGGGCAGGTGGGAGATGGGTACACCTGGGAAGCCAGCTTTCAAGCCAGCTCACTGTGTGTACCGGCTCCCATGGAGGCACCTCCCCCCCATCCCCTGCACTGCTGTCTCTGTATCAGTGGGGTAGGGAGGTCAGGCGGGAGCCAGGAGCTTAAAACACTGGTTCCCGCCTGCCCCCCGGAATGTAAACGTGTGACCGCTGAAAAATTCAGCAATTATATGTTTACAAAAACCCACATTTGCTAACATCCCTAGTTCACGCCCTCCTACTCACTCTGAGCACAGGACCCAAATTCTCAACACAAACCTTGGCTGAAGTTGCTGAATTTCTCCTGGTTTGGCATCAAAACAGGCAAAAGCACATGCGTGAGGGAAAGCTCTACAGGAGTGAATAGGGGTCCTGTAAAATCCACAGGGGTCTACAGAAATTACAGTAACAACCTAAACAATTGCCTAGAGAATGAAGGCTGTTTGTTGGGGGGTTTTAACGGCCTGCAGAATTCTGCAGCAAGGGAGAGAATTCTCTGTTCCATGCTACAAGGGTTTTTTAAAAACCTCTAGAAAATTGCATCTTTTATTCTGTCGGGCGGTCCCAGAAGGGACTTTAATCTTGATGTTCGTGTGAAGCCATAAACCAGTCCAGCTTTGCTGGTATGTAAAAAAAATAGCTGTGAGCAAAATCCCCTGTATGTTTACATTCAGGGTCTTAAATCCCTCTGAACTTAGGAGGAGGGCTTAGCACGGCTCACATGCCTCTGTTGAGTGTCTGTCTAGGTGCTTATATTACCCCAATCCATATCCAAGCAGGTCAGCATCCGGAATGAATTTTTTCCTCTCCTTTTCCTCCTCTCCCCCTGAGGTAGGGAAGGAGGGGGAGCTGAGGCACTGGATAGATTAAAAGTTAACTATCCAGGAAATCAGTAGCAGAGCTCAGCATCAAATCGCAAGTCTTTCAAGTGCCGAGCTAATGCTCTGTCCATCCTCCCCCAGCCTTTTGGTGGAGCATGCCCTTCTATACCCCTGCTCTTCTCTCTATTAGCCTCTTGGACCTGTTCCAGAGTCCCTTAGCGTGCATGCGAAGATGCCACTGACCCCAGCAGACTTTGGATCAGGCCCTCCTCCCTTGTGTCATTATGGCCACGCTAATTATATGTGTGAGGTCTGCCTCCTTTCCTCCCCGTCTGCCTCCTTCTCCGTCTGCCTGCATGTAGGATCTCTTGTTATATCAAGTATAATGAGGGGTCCAAGGCCTGCCTCTCTCTCCCCGCCCTCTGCCCCTTCCCGCCTGCATGTAAGATCTCTTGCTACAGTCAGTGTAATTATGGGTGCTCGGTCTAGCTTTATCCTCCTGAGGTATAATTTAGCTTTATATAAAGTGCAGTTCCACCCCAATGCTGCTGCACCTCCAGCCCCTGTGGTATAAACGGTTGCTATTCTGAGTGCCAAAAGGGTATGGGGGAGGGGGAGAGGTTGATAGGCGGTCTGGGAGGCCCGCAGAAGACAGTGAGGGGGGCTCGGTAGAAAGGGGACGTTTCTTCACGTTGGCAGTATCTGAAGTAGCTTTGCCTGCACTAGAGGAATAGCCCGAGTTTGATACACCCTGTGTCCAGACATCAAAGCCGGCTCAGGGGTGTGACAAGCCAGCCTGGCTGCTGTAGGGTTCTTGCCCACCCTCAGGACTAACCATGACAGAGCTTGAATTCATGGGGCTGGAAATCCGTGTTGTGTTGTGACAGCAGAGCCAACTGAAGTTACCTGGAGAGGGGGTGGAAACTCCATCCCTGGAGGTTTTTAAGTCTCAGCTTGACAAAGCCCTGGCTGGGATGATTTAGTTGGGATTGGTCCTGCCTTGGGCAGGGGGCTGGACTTGATGACCTCCTGAGGTCTCTTCCAGCTCTATGGTTCTATGAGCAGAGCCAACTGAAGTCGTCCTCAGGCTGTCCCACGGTAGCTCGCCTCACAAGTGTGCAAGGCCTGGATTTTGGGGAATCCTTCTGTCAGCTCCACTGCATTCCTACCAATACCCCTGCCTGCTCTTGTTCCCCCTCCTGCATTGGGGGCACCCTCCTCCGTGCCCACTGCCACGTGCTGAGGGTGGCACATCTGATTTGCCCGTCTCCTGCGGGCCGAACAAAAGCCACGCCAAGGGAACCTGAAGGGCCTGTCAGCTGGCTGTAGCTGAAGCCTGGGTGTGTGGCAACCAGTGGCTCGGTTTGTGAGGGTGAGAAAGAGCTGTACCTTTCTAGCAGGCTTCGGGAGCACGTGGCCTATGCCGGAAGACTTCCTCCTTCTTCTCACTGGTCTCACGGTGCCGCTTGTCAGCTGGTGATGCAGCTGCAGTACCAGCACCCCCACCTTTCTCTTGCGCTCACTGGCCTCTTCCTCCCATCTGGGGTGTTCCTCAGAGCAATGCCCTTCTAATGCCCAGGATTTCGTGGCAGTGCCCTACGTCCATGCCAGCGAAGATTCCCCCAGCACAGGGCTTTGTATTCACCCTGCTGTGAGAAAGCACAGCAATCCGTGTCCTGGACAGACCCCTTAGCAGCGTGAGCTCCCCTCACTAAGCTGGTAGCGTGGGCTTTCTCCCAGCACTGCCCTACCCATGCCCATGTGGGACTCCCAAAGGGGCCGAACGAAAATGCCAAATATTTTTTCCATGGTGGAAGAGACCTCTGTTCCAATTTCATTTCAAGCCACGGTGGAGACGGCTACACAGATCGCGGCCGGGCGCCTCCCTGCCGAGGTTGTCAGATGGATGCTCGTGCTGCTGTGTAGGCATCGTGTTTCGGGTTGGTGCTCAGGTTCAGAAGCTGGGGGTGGGAAATGGGCTTCAGTATGGCTCAAAAAAGATATTTTGGCCTTGGAAAAGGGTTCAGAAAAGGGCAACTAAAATGATTAGGGGTTTGGAACGGGTCTCATATAAAGAGAGGCTAAAGCGACTGGGACTTTTCAGTTTAGAAAAGAGGAGACTGAGGGGGGATAGGATAGAGGTCTATAAAATCATGAGTGGTGTGGAGAGGGTGAATAAAGAAAAGTTATTTATTAGTTCCCATAATAAAAGAACTAGAGGACACCAAATGAAATTAATGGGTAGCAGGTTTAAAACTAATAAAAGAAAGTTCTTCTTCACACAGTGTGTAGTCAACCTGTGGAACTCCTTGCCAGAGGAGGCGGTGAAGGCTAGGACTATAATAGAGTTTAAAAAGAAGCTAGATAATTTCATGGAGGTTAGGTCCATAAAAGGCTATTAGCCAGGGGACAGAAATGGTGTCCCTGGCCTCTGTTTGTCAGAGGCTGGAGAAGGATGGCACGATACAAATAGCTTGATCATTGTCTTCGGTCCACCCTCTCTGGGGCACCTGGCACTGACCACTGTCAGCAGACAGGATACTGGGCTAGATGGACCTTTGGGCTGACCCAGTACGGCCGTTCGTATGTTCTTATGAGCCATATCTTCCGAGCGCTGTCTACATGGCTGATTTGACATTCTCTCGTGTGGGCGCTGCAAGCCCAGGCTGCGGACCAGGCTAGGAGGCTCCCTGCCAGGAACGGCATAAGGGGCAGGGCAGTTTTGCTTTCCACAGGGTACACAATTGGGCCTAAGACCTGGTGACTGTTTTGAATTGCTGCACCTTCCTGGGAGCACGCTGACGTCATGCCCCAGACATTCGAAAATAACCGGGGCTGGGATTTAAACAAAACCAAACAACACACCAGCCTGTTTCGGTGTAAAAACACCCTGAGACACTGTGTGATTTTTAATTGTGAAAACCTGGTGGTTTCAAAATGATGCAAAAGGAAGGCTTTAAATCATGATTGGAGGACTTCAGTAGCTCAGCAAGGGGGGAGTCTATTTCAGGAAGGTGAGGTTCTGTGACCTGCAACATGCAGGAGCTCAGACTAGATTGGTCTTAAAGTCTGAGACGCTTATTTAATTGTTCCTGGTCACAGACTAGGAGCCCACTGTGTTAGGTGCTGTACAAACACAGAGCATGATAGTTCCTTCCCCCAGAGAATTCACAGGTGCTCAGTGCCGGCCCGACTCTGTTCCAGCAAAGTCCAGGGAACTTTTACCTTTAACTGCACAAGGAGCCGTTGGAGTTGGACCATGCTGAACACTTTTGAAGATGCCACCCCAAAAAGGACCAGATCTTCAAGGGGTGTAAATCAACGCAGCTCCCTTGGCTTCACTGCAGCTGTGTCTGTTTGCACTGGCTAAAGATCTGGCCTGAGGCTTCTTAACTTCCTTGTGAATGGTCTGCCTGCTGCCTTTGCACTGCTTAAGGGTTGTGAAGCTGGAACAGCTGATGGAAGAGGTGTCTCATGATTTCCTAGAACTCCTCCCTCAGTCTGTCTGAACCCATTTGTCATCTCTTGTCTTAATGTAAGCTCCTTGGGACAGGAACTGTCTACTTTCTGTGTTCGTACAGCACCTAACGCCATGGGTTCCTGCTCTGTGGTATACTAACACACACAATAATAACTAGAACCCTATTGTCTTTCTCAGATCAGGAGGAGATCTCGTGCCCTTCCTCCACGCAGAATCCAGCGGTAGCAGTGTCTGCTCTGTGCCACACCCCAGCCTCTCCCCCTCAGGCCCCAGCAACGGAGGAGAAAGAGAAACTGCCAGAAGACAAGTCCCCGAACCTCCTGGCGAATGGAACCACACCTCCCCAAAGCGAGGCCACATCAGAGTTCATGGTCATGCCCGAAGCTGTGACACGTAAGTCTCTGCTTCTTTCCCTTGGGTTCTGCAGGGGCGGGATTGGCATCAGGGCCTTGGTTCCCTGAAATCACTATGGTACCTCTCCATCACTTGAGGGTTCAAAGAAACGCATAAATTATTTAGGGCAGGGACTATCTTTCCATTTTCAATATGTACAGCGCCAAGCACAATGCTTGTAGGAACTACTGTAATACATATAAAATAATTTCAGAGGCTCCTAGCAAGAGGGGGCCTATCCCTGTTCTTCCATTATACTCCCACACCCAGATAAAAGCAGGGAGCTGTATTTGTATCCAGTACCCTAGTAGGCGGCACTAGTCTGGGTGGTGAAAGTAAGAGTTGCATCCAGTGAGGGGATTGTGACTGCTGGTATTAGCGTGCCCTGCCAAAGTTAAACATAGGGACATGTGGGAAGAAAAATGAGGGACACACCTTGTGATATGCACCCAGAGGGAAAGAGCTCCGGCTGAAGAGACAGAATGGGGAAATGAAAGGGGGTTTACTAACATTAGAGACTGTCCCTCCTACCCCAGCCTGTAGGTGAGTTAAGCAACTAGGGGTTGGACCCTCGGGGAAAGGAGAATGAAGAAGTAGTAGGACCAATCCACAGGGATTGTGGGTTTAAGGCAGGAGTGGGGAACCTCAGGCCCAGGGGCCGGATGCAGCCCCCGGTTTACCTGGATCCAGCCTTTGAGGCTCAGGATTCCCCCCCAGTATTGGGCAGGGCTGGAGCACACAAAATTTACTAGCTTGGGCCCCTCTAGGTTGTCACACGCCGGTGATGCTGCTTTGTGGGGTGGTTACACTGGAGTGTGTGACAACCAGGCAGGGCAGAGCTTTGGACAGACACTTCCTATTTACCACAGGGGAATGAAATACAATGAAAACGGTTCTACCAGAAGCTACCAGTAAAAAGTCACCATTTCCCACCAGTCACCCTGCTCTGTTGGAGACATCCCTGGCATCCGAGGACAGGGGTGGGCAAAAGGGCCCCTGCGGGTCAGATCCGGCCTGCTAAGCAAGTGGATCTGACCTGCTGCTACCCACCCCCAGGCCTTAATTGGCCTGGGGGGCGGGGGAGCATAGGAAGACTCCTCCCGCCCTGCTAGAAGCAGTGCCGTGCACTGCTTGCAGGGCGCTGGGAGAGCGGAGGAGACTTCTGGCGCTCCCCACCCCCAGGCCTGGGGGCAGGGCAGCTGTGTGAAGCTTCCTTCACCCTGCCTCGGCACTGCGGGGAGGAGGCTTCCCACGCTCCCTCGCCTGCAGGCTCTGATTGGCCTGGGGGTGGGAGAGCCAGCCAAGCCTCTTCCAGGGCATGGGTGCCTAGTGAGAAGGGGGAGCAGAGGGGCTCCCCCATTCCTGTTTAAGCCCCGCCCCTTCCGGGGTGGCCTGGGGCTATGTCAAAATTTTTTGAAGTGGCTCCCGGGCAAAAATTATTGCCCACCCCTGTCCTAAGAATTAATGGTGGTATCTCAGTAGGATGGTGAATGTTGATGAAGGTGGCGTTTTAATGATGACTCCTGCTAATTGGTTCATTGCATTATAACTCCTTAAATTCTCCTTGAACTTGCAGTTGGATAGAAGATCTTTCTTCCTCTCCTGTACTCACCTGCCATATAACGTTTCACTGTGCTGTTAAACAGCTATTGCGTTCCATCCCAAAGACAACTGCATGTTTGGCGGTAGAATAAAGCCACTCATCTATCTCCCTTGGAATGTGTTGGGATCCTTTGAGTTGAAAACCACCCTGGCACTGTAAGGGAACGTCTATACAGCACCACGTAGCTCAAAATAAGCTACGCAATTCCAGCTGCGCAAATCGTGTAGCTTATTCCAAGATAGTCTATTTCAAAATGTGGTGCTGTCTG
The DNA here is from genome assembly GCF_049634645.1 of Pelodiscus sinensis. Classification (NCBI taxonomy): domain Eukaryota; kingdom Metazoa; phylum Chordata; order Testudines; family Trionychidae; genus Pelodiscus; species Pelodiscus sinensis. Next base: position 9,919,936 of record NC_134737.1, on the reverse strand, counting down.
CACAGCACCAAATTTCGAAATAGATCACTATTCTAACAAGTCCCTTAATCCTCATGGAAGTTTACCAGGGCGTCGGAATAGCAAGCCTGTGATTTTGAGAATATTTCGAAATAACGGGCTTGTTCCTAAGATGCAGAAAACGTTATTTCGGGATACCAGATGTCTCCTGAAATAGCGCCGCTGTCTAGACGTACCCTAAGATATTATTATTAACTCAGAGGGAAAATTCTGGCCCAACGTCTCTGCTCCTCGGTGCTTGTCTGAACCAGGGCATGATTTTGATTTACAAACAATTTAATTCAAGGAATGCAAGGGAACAGAGCAAGCCAAACCATGTACACCAGGCGCTTTTGTGAACTCTGCCATGTTCAGAAACATTTAGTGACTGAAGGCTGTAGAATATTTGTGGGGAGTGGCTGGGGAGGAGGCATGTTTGAAATTCCTGACTCGTGCTTCTGATTTTCTCTCCCTGGACTGCCCCAGGGGGCCTTTCTTGCAGGAGATTGAGCAGCCTAGCATATTGCAATCATACTGGAACTCACTAGTATGAGACTCTGTCTACACCAAACGAAGGCAGGGGACCTGGTTTGGACAGGGCAATAGAGCTTGTTTCCCCATAACTGGGTGAAAAAGACGAGTACTTAAAGGAGGGAGTGTGTTCTAGAGCAGTTCAAACTATTTTTCTCATGATCCAGGTGAAGAAAATTGTTGGAGCCCGTGATCCAACATAATGTGACTGGAGAGTGGGCTCTGGGATGGGGCTGAGGATGAGAGCTTTGGGCTGTAGGAGGGAACTCCAACTTTGAGGCGAGAGGAGCTTATCTTGAGTAGTTCTCGGTCAGGGGTGCAGGAGCTGAATCTGTTGCCGGCTGCTTCTGGGGCGCAGCACAGTCTGCGGTGCCAGGACAGGCAGGGAGCTGCCTTAGCATCCCCACTGGTTACCTGATCCCCCTTCAGCAATAAGACCCAGGGCCCGACATTCCACAGCCCAGTCCTGGGTTGCAACCCATAGTTTGAAAACCCCATGGCTAGTGGATGTGGTACTTAGTTAGGAACTCAGAAGACATGGTTTCAATTCCCAGTTGTGCCTTTAACCTGCAGCCAATTCACTTCCCTTCTCTGTGTCTCCATCTAGACCAATGTTTCCCAAATGCTGTTTCGTGGAACCCTGAGGTTCCGTGAAGTGAAAATAAGGGTTCTGCAAGAAGATTCCATTACAATAAGATTTTATAATTTAAAAAAATTACTTATATTTAAGCATTTATGAGTTTTATTGAAAATGATTTTCATTTGTGTTTGCCACAATAAGTGTCCATGTGAAATGCCAGCTTAGCCAGAGAGTGGGGATGATGATGTCACTACTCAGCCCTGATGTTCATATATTAGACTTTTATTAGGGGTTCTGCAAAATTCTTTTGAGTTTGAAAGGGTCCCGTGGCCAAATAAAACTGGGAAACACTGATTTAGACTGTAAGCTGTTCAGGGCTGGGACTGTCTCGAAGGGTACATCTACACAGCAGTGTTATTTCGGAGTAACTGACGTTATTCCGAAATAACACAGTCTGCGTCTACATTACAAGCAATTGTTTTGACATAATGTCAAAATAATGTTGAGCTGGAGGACTTCTTACTCCGACTCCTGTAACCCTCGTTGTACGAAGAGTAAGGGAAGTCGGATTCTCCCTCGGACTTCCTGCTGTGTAGACAGTGTCAAAAGCCAAAATAAGTTATTTCGACTTAAGCTACGCAGTTGACGTAGCTCGAGTTGCGTAGCTTACTTTGGCTTTAGCCCTGCTGCGTAGACCTGCCCTTACTATGAGCCCATACGCAGGGGTGGCCTGAGGCGGGCTGCGGCAGCTAGCACCCCAGACGGAATGCACGATCGGTGCCCCCGCCTGCACGGCCGTCAATAGCGTGATGTCTTCATTGGGCGCCCCGTTGAAGACGGCGCTCTAGGCGACGGCCGAGTCGGCCTATATTCACGGGCTGCCCCTGCCCGTACGGCACCCATCACAATGGGGGCCGGATTTGGGTTGGAGACTCTCTCTGTGTTTCCATAATATAGATACTAGTTTAGTCCAGTTGCAAAGACACAAAAAGGCCCTGCTGTATTTTATAACACGGTTCAAAGTTGTAACCAGACCAGGGCAACCAGATGATCATTGATTGTAAATGGATTCCCTGACTCTGAGGTGCAGTGGGCTTTTGGCAGGTGGACTGTTTGAGTTCCACTGAAAATGGGGCCTTTTAGAGGGGCTGGGCCCAGAGAAGAGTAAGGGTCTACACGGGGGTGGGCAACAATTTTCACAAGGGGGCCACTTCATGAATTATGGTAAGGAAGGGGCGGGGCCTGGAGTGGAAGGGGGCGGGGCTGGGGACTAGCCTGGAGAGTTGCCTGGGGATGGAGGCTTTGAATTAAAAACACAGCAAAGGGCTCGCGGTTCCCAGCCCTGCCACTGCTGCATTGACTGGCAGCTGCCCAAGGGTGCTACGGCTATTTAAAGGGCTCGCGACTCCGGCCTCCGCCGGGATAGCACCGCAACTGGGAGCTGGGAGCCATTTAAATAGGATCCTTCTGCCTGGAAATGTGTTGGCACAGGCAGCAGGATATAAATAGAAAGCAGCCAGATGCAGTCCGCGGGCTGGATCAAAGTGTCATCTTGCCCAGCCCTGGTCCAGCAGACTGCACCATCTCTGCCTCTTAAACACTAGCCTCATGACAGGCCTGAAACACCCCCACCCCCGCACTCCTGGTTATTGCATCTTCTAGTCCCTTTTACAGTAGACTAGATCCCATTCTAACAGACCACCTGTGAGCAGTGCGCCCGGGGGAAGAACCGTGGGGTTGGCCTTGGCATGGAGAGCATGTTGGGAGACCTGGGAAAATGGTAATAAACAGCTGAGAGCAAAAAACTTATCAGGGCAGGCAGGCCCCACTGGTAATTTTCTGATTAGAAGGACTCACCACTATGTAATTTCACTCCTGCCACTGCAGTTAAGGTTGTGTGGGAGCCAACCCATGTTCTCGGGGGTACATCTAAACTCGGTTATAACGTTCACTTTGAGCTTACAGACACAGTCCGGTTCAGAGGACAGTTGTGTTTGAAAAGCTTATACGTGTATGTCCGTGTGTAGATATTTTATTACTAGGCTGTGCATTCTGTCCCTGTGCTGAGACAGGGGCCCTATTGTACTAGGTCCTGGATAGACACACAGTATACTGCATAGACTGTGTGCCAGAGAGCTTACGGGCTAAATAGAGAAGGCAGAAAGGAAGTGGTATTATCCCTAGTCCGGCCTTCTACAGACAGGGAGAAAGTTCAAGGCCTTGTTATCAGAAGTGCTGAGAAGCCACAGCTTCCGCAGACATCTTTGAATGACACAAGGAACCTGTGGCAGAAATGGTTTTTGAATTCAGCCGGATGCTTTCACCACACGACCATCCTTCCCCTCGACACCGAGGTGATGATCTGGGCTGCCATGATGATGCGGGATAAGCCACACAAGCTGAGAGCTGGATGCAGTGCGGGCGCTTCGGTTGCGTCTTGTATGGATCAGCAGCGGCTCCCACATTAAAGAAGGAGTGTGCGGACTGAGAAGGCTGGGATGATGAGGCTGGCTTCAAGTGCAGCCCCTGATTTTGAGTGGCTGCTGATGGCAAGCAACTTGAGCAGTGACGCAGTGTTGTTCTGTGTTCGTACAGCCCCTTGCACTGGGGAGGCGTCCTGCGCCGAGGACTGGGACTCAGGGATGCTACAATAATACAGACAATAGGTGATCATCATGGAGGGGTTTGACTGTCTGAAGAGCCAAATGTGTTCAGCTCCCAACAACGTCAAGAGGAAATGAGCGTAACCAAGCCTTCTGGAACCTGGAACCCTAAACCTCTTCAAAGTGCCCCCCTTCCTCCCACTTTGGGGCCTGTTCCTGCTTCCACTGATCTCCAATGGGGACAGGATCAGGCCTTTAGGGTGGCAGTGGGAGAACATCCAAAGGTTCCCTGGTTGGAGAAGCAGCTGCAAGTTCAGATCCTGCTCTGCTCCATTGCTGGGCATGTTGAGGTCATCGAGTCCAGCCCCCGCCCAAAGCAAGACCAATCCAACTAAATCATCCCAGCCAAGGCTTTGTCAAGCCAGGACTTAAAAACCTCTAGGGATGGAGATTCTAACCCTCCCTCCCCCACCTGGGAAGCCATCCCAGCGCTTCCCCACCCTCTTAGGGAAATATTTTTTCCTAATATCCAACCTAGACCTCCCCCACTCCAACTTGAGACCATTGCTCCTTGTTCTGCCATCCCTCACAACTGAGAACAGCCTCTGTCCATCCTCTTTGGAACCCCCCTTCAAGGAGTCGAAGGCTGCTCTCAAATCCCCCCCTCACTCTTCTCTTCTGCAGACTAAATAAGCCCAAATCTCTCAGCCACTCCTCATAAGTGATGTGCTCCAGCCCCCTAGTCATTCTGTGTTGCCCTCCGCTGGACTCTCTCCAGTGCGTCCACATCCTTTCTGTAGTGAGAGGGCCCAGTATTAAGCGCAATATTCCAGATGTGGCCTCACCAGTGCCAAATAAAGGGGAATAATCACTTCTCCAGATCTGCTGGCAACACTCCTACTAATGCACCCTAGTATGCCATTAGCCTTCTTGGCTACAAGGGTACACTGTTGACTCATGTCCAGCTTCTCATCCACTGTAATTTCCAGGTCCTTTTCTGCAGAACTGCTGCTTAGCCAGTCGGTGGCCAGCCTGTAACAGTGCTTGGGTGCTCATGTACTTTCAGGAGCTTCTCCTCCTGGCTCGAAATTGACAGTGAAAATCACAGAAGACCTCACAGAGACAAAGGTCCTTTCTTATCCCCCTCGCACTCCTCCTCTATCTATCCCCTTCCTTCTTCTTCACTTTGCCCCCCTCCCCTTTTCTGGGGAGAGCGGAGAAAGACACAACTTGGCAAAACCTGCTTCTTCCTTGCCAAGCATTTCCCCATCTCAGCTAGCAAGTTCAAGAAGGGAAGGAATCAATGCACCCACTCACAAATCCACTTCCTCCAGCCGGGTCTCCTCTCCCCCACCCGCCTTGTTACACCCCGATGAAGGTCCTTACAAATCACCAGGCAAAGCAGATGTGTCTCTCTCCCCCCATACACCAGAATAGGAGGGATGTCCCAGGGAGTCACTAATGCCTGAGGCATGTCCTAGAACATAAAAGAGGCAAGGGGAAAGCGAAAACAAATGGAACCTAAAGGAAGGTGTTTGTGTGGGAAGTTCCACCGCAGAGCATGCTGGGAAAACATGACTGGAAATGGGGGTGAAAACGACCGGCAAAGTGATGCAGAAATCACCAGGCTGCCCCATGCAGAGCTCGCGGCCCTACTAGGAAAACAAGACACCGTTTTCTTGCCTCTGTCGATTTTGTTTTTGCCTGCAAGCGGCCTGGCACCCCGGCCCGCGCGAGACAGAAGCACCTTGTGTGCGGAGGTCTTGCGCGATGCAGGCCCGGCCCTGGCTCGCTGATTCCCCGAACAGAATGTGGCTACTGTTCCCCGGCTTGGCTCTCGAGGCCTTTGCCCTCGAGCCTTTCTGCTGACTCATCGCTTGTTTACTGACGAAAGAGAGAGAGAGACGTTTTACAGTTTGGCACAGACAACAGCCGGCAGAGATTTATGTACTTGGTTATGTGGCGGGCGGGGGAGATGATTGGTTAACCCTTCCTGATCTGGACGCCAAATCCCGTCTGGGGCACAGATCAGGCTGACTAACCATGCGTGAGGGGAAGGTAGGATTAAAATATTCCCCAAATCCCTTTGCTCGGCCAAGGTAAAGTGTAGATATGCAGCCATTTGGCCCCAGCCTGCCTTGTTTCTGCAGAGGACAACAGGGAGTTTGCAGCTAAAGCAGAGGTCTGTTTGCTTCCCCTTTAACCTTCACCCAGGAGTCGTGGATCCCTTTCATGACGACATTGATGTGTCTGGAGAAATCCCCCTCCTGGTTCCTATAGGGCGTCATCTTCTCAAGCTCTCTTCTGACTTTCAGTCTGCTGGGAGCAGAGAAGGGGAGGTAGATGGGATCCCTCTCCCCACCCCCCCAGGCTTTCCAATTGGAACTCGTAACTCCTGATGCTGGCAGTGTCCGGGAGGAATTGCGGATCCCCAGCTGACCACCGCAGGCTGCGGCAGTGCCAGCCTCGTTTGGGAAATGGCTCTGTGGCTGAGCTGAAGATGTCGCGTGGGGGGTTCAGCCCAGAAGAGGTTATATCCAGGTTGTTATTTAGACCCTTTCTGGCCCACCAAGGTCCAGCCATCTTACTGCCAGAAATGGAGCCGAGGCGGGGTGGACAGCACCTCCCGGAAAGGAGTAACTTCCTTACTTGGTAGCAGCAGTAGGCTTTTATCCTTTCTACGGACCTGGTTCTCAGGTGAGCTCAGCCTCTTTGGTGTCGAGCCTGCCTGTTGGACTCTCTTCTTTCCCTTCCTGTTGACATGAATATCTTCTAGGGCCCCGTCACCATAGTAACTGAATGCATTGCCATTTTGGCTGTGTTTATCCCTGCAACCCCCCTCGCAGACACTGAAGCAGAGACACTAAGTGACTTGCCTGAGGTCACACAGAGCAGACCTCCTTCAGCCCAAGACAACTGTCTAACCACTAGGCCATTCTTCCACCCCAGGACTCCACTCCCTCGTCCCTTTGTTTTCCATTCCATCTCCTCTAGCTATGCCCCTTGCTCTACTACATCGGCATCTTCTGCATTTCTCCCAAACCTTTGTCACTATTTGTTTCCGGGAGGGGGAGTACAAGCCCACCCACATCTAAAAGTCCCTCCCCCAGCTTTGCAGAAGGGACCACTGGACCCAGGACTCAACAGATCATGGGGGACAAATGATGAAAAATGTGGTCGGGGTGAGGGGTTCACCACTGAGGTAGAACCTCATGGTCTAGATATGGCCTTTGCTGACTGCCCTCCATAAAAGGTTATGGAGAATATCCAACATGGTTTTGTCAAGTACAAATCATGCCAAACCCGGCTTTTGAAAGGGCCTAGTGGGCGGGGAGGAAGGAATAGGGTGATGTTCCTTGATTTTAGTAAGGCTTTCCCCACAGTTTCACATGACATTTTCATAAGCAAACAAGGGAAATGGAGTCTAGCCGAAATTACCATAAGGTGGGTACGCAGCTGGTTGAAAGACCATGCTCAGAGAGTAGTTCTCAGTGGTTCACGGTCAGACTGGGAGAGGATATCTAGTGAGGTCTCCCATAGGGCCTGGAAGACCCTATTCAGTATTTTCATCAATGACTTGGATAATGGAGTGAAGCACGCGCTTCTAAAATTTGTGGATGACCCCGGCTGCGAGGGCTTGCAGGCGCTTGGGAGGATGGGGTTAGGATGCAGCAGGCGTTCTGGGGGCGGAGAGTGAGCGGGGCCACGGGAACGGGAGAGTGGGTGGGGCCATGGGAAGGCAATGCCTTCCGCTGCCTCTTACTCCCGCTGCCCCATGCGCCTGCCCTGAAAAGCTTACGGCCTTGTCCTGCTCGGTTTCTCTGGCTATCGCTGTTGACTTATTGGGTATTTTCTCGTGTGCAGCAGCACCACTGCCTTATGGGATTATGGGGGATACAAGACTGTTGAGGGCTGCATGTGCATATTGGAGATTGTGAGCTAAACCTCTCTTTCCTGCAGTCCCCCATCCTTCCCACACTGCTTAGTCCAGGTCAGGACATGAGGAGATCAAGGGCATTTCTACACCAGGAGATTATTCCAAAATAACTAAATTCGAAATAATAACTCCTGAAATAACAATAGTGTGTCCCCACTCCAGGGGGGGCCTCGAAATGAGTCCATGGCAGGCTCCATTATTGGGGACGTGCTGCCTTGACTTAGAGCCCCAGGAAACACGGAGGGGTAACTACTTCGAATTACTCTGGGGAGAAGTTATTTCAAAATGCCAGCAGTGGAGCGTCCACACGACCACTATTTCGAACTATTTCAAAATTAGCGTTATTCCCTGAGGAAAGCAGGAGGACAGATTTCGAAATAACCAGCTCCTTATTTCGAAATAACGGGCTTGGTCGTGTGGATGCACCACTTATTATTTCGAAAAAGGGGGGTTATTCTGAAATAACTCCCTAGTGTAGATCCGGGCCCAGTGTGCTGGCAAGGGAATGGGGTGGGAGCCAGTGAGAACCACAGACTGTCTAGGTCTGTCCACACTGCACACTAAACCCAGGCTCTGCCTCAGGGTTGAGCCCAAGGCCCCATCTGTCTACACACAAATCAGTCTGCTGGATCAGCAAGCTCTCAGGGCCTTAAGATGTCAGGAAGGTGACTCGGGTCTGAGCCCTGCCACTTTGCAGTGTGGACACAGCTTGAGCCATAGACCCGCATCAGAAGGTCTGTGTGGTGCAGTGTGAATGTGTTAGTGCTGCTGTGAGACCTGGGGCCAGTTGTCAACCCAGGGCTACAATGCAGTGTGAACACTCCAGCTTGGCTTTGGAAACGCCACAGACACAGGCCTGAGGCCCACACGCCTGGGTTTAGAAAGCAGCCTGGCCACCCGCTCTGTGTCCACCAGCATCGATAAAATCCCCTGCCTGCCATGTGAGCCAAGGCCGGTCTTTTCTCTGCCGATGGGAGCAGCCCCTCTAACCCCCTGCTCTCTTTTGCCCACAGTCCAGCCCCAGGTCCGAACAACCTTGCGGAGTCTCCAGCCGTCCAGCCCCATGGACTGCACCCCTCTGCTGCAGAACGGCGCCGGGCGTGTCCCGGACCCGGGCAGTGCCCACAGAGGCGCGGGGAACGGTGTCCTCGGCACGCTGCCCGGTTCGCAGAAGCCTCCCCGGAAGCTGCAGTCGCATTACTCCATCAACAGCCAGGGCAGCAAGAAGAGCAAAAGCAGCTCCAAGTCAGCCTCCTCCCAGATCCCTGCAGAGGCGCAAGAAGGTATCAGCTGCCCAGCACCCTCAATCCTCCACTCATAGGCACAGGACCTACAACGATCGAGAGAGAGAGATGGGCGCACCTAGGATGAAAGGGAGGGGACCCACAGTTATTGCTTTGTGCAGACTGCCCCCGGGTGCTGTGCAAGCCAGGGAGTTGGGTGGATCCTGGTCTAAATCCTCCCCCACCCACCTGCTTGTCTATTTCCCTGGGCTGGTTTCCCCCTTCGGGTCCTCTGCCCCACCTCCACGAGCCCCGCGCTGGTTCTGTCAGTTCTGGGATCCCCTGCACCATTACCACATAACCTCACACGGTGTTGGAGCATCCCTCTCCCCCCCCGCAGTGTCCCTCCGAGCCCCCCGTAATATCCTTCACGAGGGGAGAACTACCCCACCAGCCCCAAAGATTCCGGATCACCCCTTCGCCTCCTCCTCACTGCCCATTCTGGTGAAGCGCTGTCCGTTTCTCCCTCTTTGGTGAGTTCTTGACTGCCTTCAGGTTTCGGTCAGTCGGTCTGTCTATCGGAGGGGTTTATGGTGCTGCCCATCACCGTTGTATCCGGGCACCTGCCACACAAAATCAACAGCCATCGCCAAGTCCCGAGAGGAGTCCATGGGGTCTCTGAGCTCCCAAGGCAGCTCAGGTTGGCCCTGTCGTGCCATTCACGGGCCTCAGCCTGTGTCTGCCGACACCAAAGGCCCCATAACCAGCCACCGTGGGCACAGCAGCCCGAGCTGGTCTCAGATCTCTGGCTGTGGGTGGTGTTCTTGATGGGAACTGGGATCTATAGGGTTAAACCTGGGGGAAAAAAAACAATGCCTGTTGGGACCGTTACCATCACACCTGGGATGGTGTCCTGCTGGTGTCCATGATTAACAGTCCCCTTCATTTCTGTCCCCTCCCTCTCCTGCGCCTCCCTCTGCTCAGACTGCTGCGTCCACTGCATCCTCTCCTGCCTCTTCTGCGAGTTCCTGACCCTCTGCAACATCGTGCTGGACTGCGCCACCTGCAGCTCCTGCAGCTCCGAGGACTCCTGCATCTGCTGCTGCTGTTGCGGCTCGGGGGAGTGCGCCGACTGCGACCTGCCCTGCGACATGGACTGCGGCATCGTGGACGCCTGCTGCGAGTCGGCCGACTGCCTGGAGATCTGCATGGAGTGCTGCGGCCTGTGCTTCTCCTCCTGAGGGGAGGTGGGCAGAAACTCGAGGGGGCGGTGGAAGAAGGAGGGGGGCCTGGAATTGGGGGGCCCCTCCCCCGGTCCCGCCTCCCCTGTGGCGATCATGCTTCTGGGAACCACTTCGGCCTGCCCCACGTCGTGTGTTCGGAGGGTCCTGCCGCTTTCCTGAGCCAACGTTAGAGAAGGCCACGGGGGAGGCAGGAAAAAGAGCCGTGAGGGAGACCAAAGACAGCCTGAGGCTGGAAAGCGCCCGCAGATAGGAGTCCCCTCCTCACTACCTCCCCCGGTGCTGTCCGGCCTCCAAGACTAGGTGACACCCCACCCCCCGCGCACCTGGCGCAGGGATTGAGACAGCAGCTTCCTGCCATCTGAGCCGAGAGCAGGAGTCAAGTCTTATGCCGCGCCTGGCGGCCACGCAGAAGCCCTGAACTGCCTCGCCGGGCGACGCTCGGACCCGCCCCGAGCCCCTGCCGTCCGAGGACTCCGCAGGTGGTGCTCTCCCAGAGCTGGCTGGCCCAGCGCCCCGCTGGCTGACGGCTGGAGCGGGGTAACGGCGCGAGTGCCCCTTGGCTGGTGCCTGCTGAGGGCAGCTTCATAGGAGCTTCCTTGCTGCTAGTTCCCACCTACAGCAAAGGCTTGGTGCCGCTCGCTAGGGTCCTAGGCAACTCGAAGGAGCAGGCCAGGGTCCCCTGCTCAGCAGCCCGGTATCATGAGCCCACGGAGGCAGGGCGGGGTCGCATCTGGCCTGCCAGCACCCAGGTACACAGACCTGTTTTCACAGAGTCCCCCCGCTCTGGCTAACCTCACACCCCGCAACCTCAGCCAATGGGGCCCAGCGTGTCCGAATGACACAGCCTGCGCCGTGGAAATGGCACAAAACACGCACCGGCCTCAGCATCCCACTCCGGACAGGAAACGGTGGTGCTGGGGAGGTGGGGACGGTGAGCTTGAGGGGGGCGGATGGGGTTAGAGATGGAACGCCTCGGCCTCCCTTTGCTGTTGGAAGCGGCTTCCCCCCGCCCGCCTTCTCGGTGCTGAGGGAGGCAGGCAAGTGCAATAAACTCTGCCAGCCACGCTCTCTTGTAGCCCCAGGACTGAGGCTCTTACATGTGAGCGTGCACACACGTGCGTTCGCGCACACGCTCGTGCACGGAGCCTTTTCCTTAACTTCCCCTGCAAGCGGCTGACAAAGGATCCCCTTCTCCGCAGAGCGGCTGTGTGTCCCTGAGCAGGCTGGTGGGGAGAGGCGATTCCAGACTCCCCGGCTGAGAAACGCCTTCTCTCCCACTGACCGGGGGAGGCCAGCGCTGCCTGGGCGTGACTCAAAGGTGGCTGTTGGATGCTGCATCTGCCAGGAGGTCCTCCACAGCGGCAGTGGCACAGGCAGTGACTTTGGGCTCTCTATCCCCTCTACCCCCGCCCAGCCTGCTTGGCCCGTCCACCACAGAGCGTGACTGCGGGGCAGGGTGTAAACGCGCCTGCCAGGGCGGGGCGCAGTGCGGTTTTCTCTGATTTGTTACTGTAAATAAAGACCTTCCTGCATTTCCGGCCCCGAAGGCTGCTGTGTCGTGTGCTCAGCCTAGGGTGGCCCCAGGGGGCTAGGGCCTGGATCCCGGCAAAGGGCCCCCAGGATGACTTTAGCCCCCACTGGCCTCGGCTTGCCTTTCAGCAGTGGCTCTGTCGGGGCTTCGGATGGGGTCAGGGACCGAGTGAGGCAGGGAGTGTATCCTCCTCGTTCTCTCAGCAGTTAGGGTTGCCAGATGGTCTCCCAAAAAATATTTTTGGTATTTTGTGGTCGAGCAAAGAAAAAAAAAAAAAGGAACATGGGATAAGCGGCGATCGCAACCCCCCCTCCCAGCTGGGACTCTCAGGCTGGGAGGCGGGGTCATGATCACCGCTCTGGGCACTTCAGAAGCCTAGCCGGAGCTGGGGGAGTGGCTGGGAGTCCTAACCACTTCCCCCGTCCCCGGCAGGCTTCTGCGCAATCACAGGCTCCTAACGCTGATTGTGGCCCCGCCTTCCAGCTGCTCTCCCCGCCCACGCCAGGCTTCCATCCGCTGCGCAGCCGGAAAAATCAGAATACTGGACATTGCACATGTCCAGTATTCTCTGATTTTTTTTTACTGGACAAAGAGCGCAAATACTGGACACCTGACAGCCGTATCAGCAATGCCCGCTGGGTGTTCTCCCTCTGGGTATCACGCTAGGGGTAATAAGGGAGAACCGCCAGAGCAAAGAACTGCTGGTCTTTGTCCCCCACTTGAAGACAGGATACTGAGACGGAAGCTGGCTCAGATCTCTTCTAGGGTTCATCCCCATGGGCCTATCCAACACTCCCAGGGTTTGTTCCTTCAGATCTGCCTTCGGTACGGTTCGGAGCTGCCACCCAGAACTGGTTTTACCTCCCCTTTCCACACCATCTCCCCCCACCTCCGCACCCGCAATCCGCTCTGCAGGCTCCGTGCCTCCTCTGCTTTGCTTGCCTCTGAATCTGGAACACAACAGCTGCTCTGTGCTCTGTCCTACAACTGGGTCTTGTTAAGGAGGGGAAGCCAAGAACTGCGGCTGCAACTCCAACAGCTGCAAAGGGAGCTCGGGGAGGCAAGAGAGACCAGGATTGGCCACGCCGAGCGTTCCAAAAGCATCGGCCAGGCCCCAAAATGTCACGAGATCAGCGTAAAACCCGTGAGTTTTCAGTGGCACGTTTGGGGGTTCTTTTGGTCGCCTTCCGGGGTCTGAGGTTTTCCCCCCCTTTTCCAGCTTTTCTCGACAGGCCCAAGGGCTAGAAAGTGTCTTTTAAAGACTGCAAGCTGAACATCTGGTGGAGTCACGGGATTCCAGGACCTGAGGCTTGAAGAAAAGCCGAGAAGGTTGCAAGGCTGCCAGTGACATTGCAAAAGTTGGCAACCTGGAATTGGGTTAACACCCTAAGTTTTCACGGGAAGGCCTGGTGAAGACCACAAGCATGCTGGAAGACTGTCCCTCCAGTACCCCCAGTACCTGGAGAGGAACAGTGGATCATTGAGAGGGGAGAGTTCTCCCGACGGAATCCATCACAGCTTTCCCTGCTTGGATAGCCCTTGGCAATCTCTGCCTATAGGGAAATGCAGTAAGGGTTCCCAAACTGGGGGGTGTGCTCCCCTGGGGGGGCATGAAGAAATTCTGGGGGGGGCTTGAGACGACCAAGCTACCCCCCCCCCCCCGCTTCCCCCCTCATCAATCTCACCAAGGCAAAACAAGTTTTGCTGCTATTTTTGTTTTTCAGCCCCAGGCAGTTTCTTTCTTTCTTTCTTTCTTTCTTTCTTTCTTTTGCTCAACAAGTTTTGCTGCTATTTTTTTGGGGGAGGGAGGGGTCTCAAAAATCGAAAAGGGGGTGTGATGCTGAAAAGTTTGGGAACCACTGCAGTAAAACCTAAGGGGGGGTCTAAGCTCATCTCGGGGCTGGGGTACGGGATCCTAAGCCAAAGGGGCCAGCTGGCCAGCGTGAGACATGCTGCTTTTGCGCTCTGGGGATCAGATCTCACTGAACCAGCTTATTTTTCACAGGGACACCTAATGCAGCACGGAGCCTGGCATAGCGAAAGGCGACAAGCGCACCTTGGGCCTGATCCAAAGCCGACTGACGCCAGTGGCAAGGCGCCTTGTGGCCACAGTGGACTTTGCAGCCGGGCACAGTCTGGGCAGGCTGGCGGTGCGAGCCGTGTGAGCGAACAGCCTGCAACCCAACCCAATCCCCTTTTCCGGTGGTGCAGCCAGAAGCAGGGTACAGTCTGTGGCTGAACAGAACCTGGTTGGGGAGAGGTGGAAAAGGACCCTTCTGAGCCTGTTCCGGGGGGGGGGGGGGGGCTCCTCCAAAGTCCATTAACATAAATGGGAGCCCGTCCATTGGGCCCTGGATCAGGCCTTTAGCCCCCAAACTGTAACCTTGGCAACCAGGAACAGGGTGTTGGGGGGGAGCAGGACAAAGCCCTTTGCCTTCCCCACCTCACGGCCTCACTTGTGGTGCTAATTAGCGACTGCTGGCCGCTCCCGAGCTCCCCCCTTGGCTGGCCGGCGTGCCAGCTGGGGTAATGCACTCTGCCAGGGACACTAATGGGGACCAGATTTCTCCAGCTGCGCCGGGGCCTGCTGTCAGTAGCACAGTGCATGCTTTTGTCCCTCAGGCTGACAAGAGGGGAGTGGGAATGTGCACATACCACGCTCTCCCCGCCTCCCTCCCGTGTCTCTCCCGATCTCAGCACATCTGCATCGCGTGCTTCCCGATGCTGCATGCGGGGAGAGGCATGTACGCGCCGGCCAGCCCTAAGGCGGAGGAGCCGTCGGTTCTCAGACGGGAGCTTCGCCTGACTGCCCTAGTGTCACGACTGTTCCTTCCTGTGCACTGGATGAAACCCCATGAGCCGGGTGGTCAAGTCAGCATAGCCACACATCTCAGCACACATGTTAACAGGAAAGGGGCCAGATTCTCAGAACAGCTCCGCACATTGGGCTCTGTGGCAAATACATCCCCGATTATGGGTGAAGAGCCTTTGAAAACTTGTCCCACTAAACACCGCCGAGTTTACTGTGTTCGTGAGAAAATAGGATCTCCTGGGCCACCTTAATTTATCTGCCCTCATACATAAGTGGCTTAAGATTTGTGGGTTAAGAAAGGGAGTTTGGTTTCTCTGCTTCGTGGGGAACAATGTATTTCTAAATGTATGTGATATTAACTCCTACAGACGACTGCATGAGAAAATGCACATAAAAATCACCACTCACTGGAACTGGGTCTAATCTGAAGAGAGGTTAAATGCTGAAAAGTGACACTGTGAAACTGGCATCAAGAGCACATCTGGGTGAATAATGGGTGGTGGTGGTTGTTGTTTTGTTTTGGGTTCATTGACAAACTGGAAAAGCCAAAGGAAACAAAATCATTTCTGGGCTAACATCGTGTTTTGTTTGGAAACAACTGTTTCATTTTGATTTTTTCCTATTGTTTAACGGTCTCAGCAGGTTCGCTAGCAAATACAAGGATGTTTTGCAACAAAAAAGTTGTTAAAAAACCAAACTCACCCAAGTGTTTCATTTAGTTGTTGTTTTGTTTTGTTGTCCAAATGGATAATTCCGTGAAATTGACATAAAGTTGTGACTTGTTGCAGTATCACAATATCTGCCTTTCAAAAAAAAAGTTTCATGTGAAAGGCGGATTTCTCACAGCTCTGATCAGAAGGCTCCAAATTGTTTGTATCTCTGTGACTGCAGATCAAATCTACTTGGCATACAAGGATAATGCTGCTGTTAGCTTCCTACCAGCCAGCCCTGCAAATTCTGAGAGACAGGCTGGACTCTTTCCTTCTTACTCAGATCCAACAAATAGAGCTACTGAACCATGCTCGACTCCAGCTCACACCCACCCAAAGCAGTATGGCTTCGGTGGAGTTCCCAGGAGCAAAGAGAAGTCAACAAACTGGAGTGTGACTATACAGGTTCACAATTACAGTGCAACCGATCCCGTCGTTTACACGTGTGCAAAGCGAGTGGGGGTGAAATGCTGCTGCTCTCATTTGATGGCATTTAAAACCCACTGGTTTTAATGCTGGCACAATAAAGCCAGAACAATGCTGAATTAACACCACATGGGGCAGCATTTCGGAGGAAGAAGGTGTTATTTTTAGAGAACCACGCTGCAAGCCTCTGGACTCTCCCTGGCTTTTGTGTGCTATTGCAAACTCAGCATGATTTCTCCTCCTTCCTCAAAGTCTCTCCCTCTTGATCTTTGTTATACTCCTTCTGTTGTTTTTTTTTCTTTCTCTCTCCCATCCTTGGTTTCTTCCTCATGTCTTAACGCATTTTCAGCGGCTTCCCTTTCTTCTCCTCCTTCTTTTTAATAACAAGTTGCACTTACCTAGCACTTTGCAGGAGAACATTTCAAATGCCTGGGTGAAAGAAGGTGATGTGATTGTTTTGACAGATCGTCTGAGGAATGGAGCAGGCAAGTAAGTGGGCCGAGGTCTCAGCAGTAGAGCCAGAAAGGCAGACTCCCGGTTCTAACTACCAGACTATATTCCCTCCTTTTCCTTCCTCTTCTCACCACTTCCCTAACTTCTCACCCTTTCTAGGAAGGAGTTGGAGGCAGAATTGCTCCTCCCACTGATGAAGCTGGTTGTCCTTCCTGGTCCTGCGGCATAGCCCTCACATTTCCCATAACCAACGGAAAATGCACTCCCTCTTGGGATGGAGCTGGAGGCTCCAGAGCTCTCAGAGGAAGTTTGGTTTATGAATTTTAAATAAAGCCGCAGGGGCTGCCTCCTTGTGGCTGGGATCAGGTCACTGGCTGGATTCTGGTTAGGGCTGCCATGTGTCCGGTTTTCGCCTGGACAGTTCGGTATTTTGGCTCTCCGTCCAGTAAAAAAAAACCAGTCTGGTATTTTCTGTTTTCCTCAGATGGATGCATCTGCGAGGGCAGGGGGAGCGAGGAGCGCGGTAATTTAAAGGTGCAGCGGCCTTTTTTTTCCCCCCTCAAAAAGATGGCTGGCAGCATCTGTGAGGAGGGGGGAGAGCAAGGAGCAGGGTAATTTAAAGGCACCGCAACCTTTTTTTTTTTTTTTTTCCTCTACCAATTTTTCCCTGCCCGTTCGGGATTTTTTGTGAAGGTATCTGGCAACCCTAGTTCTGAGAGGAACTGTGGGCTGGTCACAGTCCACAGCTTGCAAGGCTCTTCTGGGTAGGTTTCAATATGGAGTCTGCCTCACCTGCGGGTCAGAAGGGCTGCAGCTGGCACTTACCACAGACCTCCCCCCTCACAGCCCTGGGAGCAGCCCCTGAGCCTTGCAACAGCCTCATGGGCTAGAATCCGGGAGCGACGCCGCCGGTCTTGAGCAGAGCGGATGTGGGGACAAATGGGACTCACAGGGTTTGCCCTTCCCCGAGCCACCGCCCGTCGTGGAGTCCCCAAGGGGAGAAATGTGAGTTCAGCCCCAGAGCGGGCCCGCCGGTAAAGCCTCCACCCTCGAGTTCTCTCCCCTGCTCTTTGTGGCCCGGGGCTGGGCGCGGAGGGGCCCGATTCTCGATGCTCAGTGCCCAAACCCGGGGCTCGATTTTCGGAAGAGCCCCACTCTCAGGGCGGGAGGTTGCTTTAAGCACTTCAGAGGGCAGGCTGGCCACCTCCTCGGTGCGTGGGAGGGGGGCACAGTGGAGGGCTGCAAGGGCCTGTTTGCTGAGGGCACTGAGGGTCAATTGCCTTCCTCTGGCAATAATCGGGGGGCTGGGGAGTGGAAAGCCCTGTCTTGGGATCTGAGAAGTAAATTGTAGCCAGGTGGGCTGAGCTGCAGCCAGATCGCAGGAGACTGCCAGCTGCAGGAGGGCGGGCGGGTTGAAATCCCCACGGCTTAGCTAGGCTGCCCAGAGAGTGACAGCTCGCACCACTTTTGAGATCCCACCAGGACAGTTCCAGACAGTCTGGACCAACTCCCCTGTGCAGGTCAGGCTCTGCTCTTGCTCTGACACTCTCCCCCACCCCCATCCCACGTGTGTCCCTCCCTCCTTTCTGAACTAGCTTAGGAGAAGGAAGAGACAAGAATCCTCCATCTCTGTGACTCGGTTCAGCCCAGACCTTCCCCTCCCACCTCCGTGTTGCTTTCCCCAAAAACGCTGCGGTGGGAGCCAAAGGGGCAGTTCTGTCCCCTTTGAGCCTGGCAAAGGGCGCAAGGCTTTGAGATGAGCTGAAGCAGGTGAGGAAGGAGTTAACCCGGCTGCTTGGGAATTAATTAACAACAGATGTGTTCAGTTTCAATTAATTAATCTCCTGCCGACACTTGAGTTTTACAGTTCCCTCGGAAGCCTCTCCAAGTCAAGGAGCTGTCCGGCTGCCAAAGCGATGGCGATTTAAGGGGGTTGTTAGTCTCTCGTTAACCATAGGCTCCAGCTGGCCAGGGCGCCCCCTCCCGCCCGCACCTCTGAGGCTGGCAGCAATGAGCTGTGACGTTTCTTGGGTGGCTTGGAGGCGGAGGACCGCTTCCAGCTGGCAGCGGATACACCTGGCGGCTGACTGGCCTGTGTGCTTAGGGGCAGAGTTAAGGTTGGCGTTGGTGACGCTGGAAGCATCGGTTCAGCGAGCAGTGGGGGCTGGTTCTTCTGCTGTTCTGCTCACTTCTCCTTGCGTTGTTCTCCCATCCTGCGGGCAATGGAATGACTCCCAGGGAGGCGTAGGATCAGTCTCTGGCTGTAGAGGGAAACTGGACACAGGTGCCTTGCCGATAGCAGTTGTCTCGAGGGCACAGCGAGATCACCAGCCCAGGTCGTAAGCCAGCCTGAGTCCCGGGTTCACTAGTTCAGGCCTGGGGCCTAGTGTCTGGAAAGCCAAAGGGCTGGTGGGCTCCCAGGAGGCAGCTAGCCAAGTGGTGTCAGCTGAAGGGACCCTCGTTGCGCCTTTAATTTGTGCCAGGCTCGCTGCCGGCGGTTTGTTAGGGACGAGATGAAGGGCATGTTAATAATGAAAGTTCATCGTCTAATTGCTAATTGACTGTGAGGGAACAACACTTCCAGCTCTTTGGGAGGCATTAAGGCACCATTCATTCGACCAGCCATCTCTGCCTGCGAATTACTCTTCCCAGAGTGCTCCTCTGTACAAACGGCCGCATCCTGACTGGAGAACCAGATGAACCGGTTGTTAGAACAGATGGAGGTTAGGGCCAAGGGTATGGGATGCTCTGGGAAGGAGTGGGGGAAGGAACCTCAATTTACAGAGCACCCACAGCTGCTGGCAGCATGTGTTTCTCCTGGTGGTGCACAGCCGAGGTGCACATAACAAAATGTATTCCACACATGGACGGAAAAAATTAGAAGGACCGTTGAAATAATATTACGTAATCCTGTCATTGCTGATTGTGTACAAGCACCCTCCGGTTATGGAAGTCACTTTTGCAAAGGGGCCTAAGGGTGCTAAATCACTTTGACACTTTTGAAAAATGTACCCTACAAAAATATCCTGCATTCTAACGTGTGCAGTGGTGCAGCTGTAGTGGTCTCCCAGTATGTGAGACACACAGTTGGTGAGGTATAATAACTTTTATTGGACCAACTCCTGTTGGTAAGAAAGACAATCTTTCCTTTCCCAGACTAGAAGAGTGCTGTGTAACTTGAAAGCGTGTTTCTTTTGCCAACAGATGTTAGTCCAATAAAAGATATTACCTCGCCCATCTTGTCTCTCTGTGTTAGAATAGAAAAGACATGAAAATAATCCTGAGTTTTGGAAGGGATGTAATAAATTGAGCTGGTCAGAAAATGGATTTTAAATCCCGTGTGGAAAAAAAAATTAGATTTCCCATTTTTTGTAATGTTTTTGTATCACATATCAGAAGGAAAAAACAACATTTTGCAATTTTTGGCATAGCACGGGAAAAGATTTGTACTGGGTCAACCAAAACATTTCCATATTGATACATTTGGAACATTTCATTTTGATTTCAATCCCTTTTGAGTTTTTACTTTTAATTTTCATTTGTATTTTTCTAATATAAAGTCAGTTTTGAAGCGAAAAATCAGACCCAAGTGACAAAAAAGCAAGATTGTCCATTTGGAAGATGTCAGGGCCTCCATTTAGACATTTTAAAACTGTTTTTCCCCTAAACAATCTCTGTAATTTCAGAAAAAAAATGGACTTAAATTAGAAGGGCATTTTCCAAATGAAAAATGTTTAGTTGAAAATTCTCTGTAGCCCATTTCCGTCAGGGCATCAGCCAACTTCTAACCAAAATTACCCCAGTAAGGCTACATTATCCTGTCACTTCCTTGGGCTACATCTGGGGCTGGTCAGAGATAGGATTCCGTACTAGACGGATCTCAAGTCTGATCAAGCGTAGAAGTTCTGTGCTGTCAACTGTGTGTCCTACTTGCGTCTTTAATCAAAATCAATACAATGCAAGTGAAAGGATTATTTTCCTCCCAACTACAAAGACGATGTTGATCCTGTTTCCTGCCTGGCCCCAAACCAAAGTGGCGCAGGCTCCGAGAAGGATCATGAACCCCATCATCTTTCTTCTGGTTGACAAGCATCACCATTCGTTGAGTCCCACTTGCTCCTGCCTGCCCCTTATTCACAGCCCTGACCCTGCATAATTGGCCTCCTCTTTAATTAGTGGCCATTTTAAAGGGCCAGGGAATGAGGAAATAAACACACGGCACAAAAGTCTTTCAAGCCAAAGAGAAAACAAACCGTTGAAGGCGAGGACGTTAGTTTAATCATTCAGGTTCCGCGAGGCTGCCTCCGCTAAGCGAAGCCAGTGGCAAGATGGGGGCAAGCAGAGAAGCCTGTAGTCTATTAAACTTCCTTTGAGAGCCTGCCAGACTGACAACAGCTGGAACAAATTAACATTTCAGGTCTGTCAGCCAGTAGGCTGGGTTCCCCCACTTCCCCCACCAGAAAACAAACAGCTTGATGGCTGCGGTCTCAGCAGCTTCACCTTCTCCCTCTGAGGTCCCAGGCTCCAGACAGGCAGTGGTTTCATCCAATTTTCTTTTTTAACCTGCAAAGAGAGCAAGTGCCAAACAAAGTGAGGCTGAGGCTCTAGAGCAGAGCTCCCCTCAGAAGGGGACGGCAACGGCAAATTCTTCTGCAGCGTCCTCTGATGGGCATTGACTAATGACAGGCACCCGGGTTCCCTTGAGGCCTGCCCATTTGGTACACCTGCCCTGCACTTTGTCACACCTTGCTGAATAAAGAGTGTGGGAGGTAACACTCTGACCTCCTAGTCCCAGCATTAGCCGTGTGAGATGGGGTGTCCACCCCACATTGACCCTAGATGGTTAATGGAGGCCCGATGGGCCAAGTAACTTATTAGGCTGATGGCTATGAGGAAAGCCATAGTTAGGGGAAGCTCACCTGTGTGGAAACAGGGGGATGTCTACCAAGGGAGGGGGCTGCAGTCACTCCCTGGGAGGAGGAAGATGTGTCTGGCGGCTGGAGAGACAAGCAGCCCATGGTGACTCGCTGGGAAGAAGGAACAGAGAGGCCAGGGTTTCCCTACCCACCACTGGGGAAGCGGCACCAGCAGGCCAGTGAATGGAAGGCAGCCGGCGTCACTGTAGGAGGGTGACAGACACTTTTAAGGATGGTGCCTCAGAAGGTGGGGGGAAGGCTGAGAGACCTGGCCAGAGGGCCAAGTCCCAGAGAAAACACTGTGGTGATGGGAGCGAGAAAGAGGCTGTCGCTCACAAAGCAAGATAGTGATGGAGTGCAACCACAAATCCCCGGAGTGGCCAGCAGGAGGCAGCAGTGAGTGAAGCCACAGACGTGGCGGCCGGGATCCATTTACCACAAGGGGGCTAAAGCGTTCGGTCACTGGAAAGACGTTGCCATGGGAAGGGGATCTTCGCTTCTGCTTGCCACTGGAGCAGGTGTGCCGATGAACTCTTCCAGCAGAATGAATAAAACAACTGGAAGATGCGGTTGCTGGCAAATGAGTTGACATTTGGCCTAGGTTGTGCATAGTGGCTGTGTTTGTGGTCTGGTCCTCTTCCATCATCGGCCAGCAGGAGTCAGTGTTGGGAAAGGCCTAAGTCAGAGGTGGGGAACTTAAGGCTCGGGGGCCGGATGCAGTCACCGACTTGCCTGGATCTGCCCCCCCCCCCCCCCCCCCCCAGAATCAGGGAGTCCATGCTGGCACTCTACCCCACTGGACGATAAATATTGTGCTTACATTTCAATGTATAGTATATAGAGCAGTATAAATACGTCATCTGTATGAAATTTTAGCTGCACTAACTCTGCTAGTGCCTGTTATGTAGCCTAAAATACTACTACTTATGTGGTGAGGTGAGTTGGTGTACCCCCCGGAAAACCCTTAGTTGAGAACCACTGGACTACCCCTTATTTTCCAAGCTTCTGTTGTCTGCATTGTTCCCGCAGGAGTCGCTGGGGGAATGGAGCCGCCATGTCGATCCACCAAAGGCGTTTTCCAAGAGGATGGACAGGAAGAGGTGCCTCATAAATCCAAACAGTGATTTCCTGCTGCAGTCGAGGGGACTTATTTTCTTTAAAAATGCAGCTGAAATCGGAGAGGCGCTGGTGTGAGTTTAAATCCCTCCATGCTGAGACGTTTGCTGTATGATCGAGGCTGGGCCAGCCGCCAATGCGTGCACATACACCCCCATTCGAAAGCCATTAACAGGGATGTTTCTGGAGGAGGAGGAGGCACATACCTTTAGCCCACTTTGAAATGCACTGAATGGGCTCAGGCCTGTTTGAGCGATAGAGTGAAAATAGGGCAAAGATCCTGTTTTAAAACAGAAGGGATGGGGAGAGTTGGCCCACGTTGTGCACATATCCATGTGCAGTACCCACGCGCCCACCTCCGCATACAGCCCCACACCCATTCTCACACAGACACCCAGCCGCGTGTGGCTTCTCGCGCCTTGTACACACGTGCAATGTTGCATGTACATGACCTTCACAGGGTTGTGAGTTCTGTAATTAGAGAAACCACAAGGCCGCATGGAGATCAGGCCCCCAGTTTGCTAGGGGCCTGTACACACGCACATACAACAGCCTGGACCTTGAAAGTTCACAGTCTAGACCAGTGGTTCTCCGAGTGTGGGCTAGTGATTGTGTTGCAGGTGGGCTGCAGGCTCTGGGCTCACCACTCCGGCAGTGGGGTGTCTGCACTTGTGCGCCAGCCCCCCACTTGTGAGTTTGGAGGGCCAGCTTCCCATTGTGTGGGGAGGAGCGTAAGCATCGCGGCTTGTGATCTCCATGTGCTGCTGCTCTCCCTGTTCCTGGCTGGGTAACTGCAGTGCAGGAAACCACTTGCCTGGAGGCTTTTCCCGTGGCTCCCATTGGCTGGAATCATGGCCAATGGGAGCAGCAGGGTGAAAGTGCCTGTGAGCAGCAGGAGGCACAGAGACAGGTAAGGACCCCACCTGCCCATCCCCTTCCTGACCCCCACCCCACTCCTGCACTGTGTCTCCCTCCCAGACCCCCACTTCTGCAACCAACTTCTTGGCCAGAACCTACCCCCACCCCTCTCTGCCCCCATTTTGTCAACATGTGTGACAGGCTGCTGGTCTCATGGAAAGGTCTGCCTTGAGCGGGGTGGGCCACGGGCCAAAAAGTTTGAGAACCACTGGTCTAGACAAGACCAACGCAGGGTGAGGAAAGGGACCAGAGTCACACAAAGCCTAGGTTTTGTATAGTCGCTGTGTGTGGGTGGTCTAGGCCTCTTCCATCACCTCCCAGCAGGAGTCAGTGTTGGAAACGGCCAAAGTGGAGTATTATGGGTGAAACTAATGGCTATTCCTGCAACCCAGCCTGTCCCATGCATGCAGGAGAGGGTGACAATGGCTCCCGGCTCCCTGTGTCTTGACCTACCCCAGCAAAAATAGCTGTAGGGAGTGGAATATTGCTGTGTATTGGTGTCGCACTTAGGAGCAGTGTGCCCTGTAAGTTGAGCACTTGTCCAGCCACCTAGGAGAGATTCAGGGGCTGCCCAGCTGATTAGCAGAGCACCCTCAGCAGGCAGCGTGTGTTTCTATTGGTGGTGCACATCTGTGCATGCCTTGGTGCACATCGCAAAATTTATTCTGCACATGGATGTGAAAATTTAGAAAATCAGGGACCACTGCCTAGGAGTCTTGCACACTTTCATGTGATCTTGTGCACTACCATACTCTCACATGCTATCCAAAGGTCTCATGTAAGCAGACACAGCACCCTGCAGTTACATACACCCAGCCCACTTTCCCTCCCAGCTGCATGCTCCCTAACTTGCATTGCCTTGTACGCACTATCACACTCACACCACAGTCTCACAAGAGACAGACAGCTGTGTATGGTACTTAGCTGAGTCCCATTATCAATACCACTGAGCACATCAGTGTATTTATCCTTACACTCCCCTCCCATGCGGTAGGACAGGGGTGTTATCTCTATCCTACAGATGGGGAAACTGAGGTACATAGAGGCACAGTGATTCACTCAAGGGAGTCTGTGGATAAACAGATGACTGGACCCCAGTCTTCCACATCCCAAGCTGACTCTGACCACTGAGCCAGCCTTCCTCTTAAAACAACATTCCATTCCATTTTTAAAAATAGACGAGGTCTAAATGGTAACAGGGCCAGGCTCTGCAGCCACCGTTGGAGGCAGATTGCTCCAAAAGGACTCTGTTCCCATTCAGCCAGCCTAGATGAGGCCGGATTTTCAGAGGAGCCCAGAGCACTGGCTGTGCTGAGCACTGTTGAAAAATCTGGCTGGTCCGTCGGTGCCTGACTAGGAGTGGCGCTCTTATGAAAATCCATCCAAGATGGTGTCCAATCTGTTTTCTCTTAAAGGCACAATGGTGTGGGGAAGGCCGAGTGGGTGGGGAACTCAGAAACAGACTGGAGCCTGGGACTGAGAGAGTAACTGTTTGCAGCTAAATGGTCTAACTCAGTCTCTTTATGGAGACTGTTTTTTTCTTCTAAGTAATTGATTGCTCTTATTATTGCAGTTAACATGTGTCAGCAGCATGCTTTGGAGAAGATGGATTATTTACAAGCCCCCCTGCTCTGATTTTAAACAGCGCACCAATGCACGCATTATTACAGTGCAACCGCACCGTCAGATTATCTTCACATCCCAGGTAAGCCTGGTCTCTGGTGATCAGTGTTCCCTGTAAGCTGTGTGCGTGTGTGGCTGCTCGAGTGCATTTCAAATGCTGCCCAGCTGATTAGCATAGTGCCCACAGCTTGGTGTTTTGTTTCTACTGGTGGTGCACATCGGCACATAGCTCGATGCACATAAAATTATTCCGCACGTGGACGGGAAAGATTAGAGAGCATTGTTGGTGATGGCTGAGTTTCACTGCTGCAGAAAGATTTAATCTACTAATTTTCTAGCAGGCCTGGTCCTATGCATCACAGCCACGCTATTGGGCCTCATTATCCTAAAATGGTTCGGTTGATGTCAATAGGTGAATTAGCATAAACCGAGTGGCACAAAAGGAGTTGTTTTACCCACCACTCAGCTGCTACCACTTCTGACTGATGCGCAGCATCTGTTTGTTAGTATGAATAACACTTGGCACACTACAGTCATAAAGCTGTTTCCAAAGGGAAGGAAGGAAGTACGGGTAGCTCTGTTTTATAGATGCAGAAACGAAGGCACTGAGAGCTCAAGAGTTGGGGTTTTCAGTGGAAATCAGCGGAAGAGCATCCTAGTTTCCTATCTGCTGCTGTAGTAGGTGTTGTTACCTCTTAATAGTCCACAGCAGAAAGGCTGCAGTAAGTTTTTGGGGGGAATACAGTCAGATTCTCCACTACCTTTGGGTCCACACTGAGCAGCAGGGAACGGAGACCACCAGAATCCCAAGGATCTGTCGAGACAGAGGTTACAGGATCTGCCGAAAAAGGCTTTCTTTCTCGACAGATCCCCTGCTAGACTGCCGCTTTTTGCTGACAAAGTGCCACGTCAGCAAGAAGCACCGGCCATTTTTACGCAAATGAAGCACGGGCTATTTAAATCCCCGCTTCATTCACAATGTCGACCTGCCTAATCTGCATCCCTCTGCCAACAGAGGGATGCAGTCTAGACATACCCCCAGTTACAGCAGTCTGAATCACTGGCCAGTTCAATCCCAGTCCCAGAAATGGTGGAGTGTAGAGGCGTCTGGGGGTCACTAAACTCCACCCGTTCATAAGAATCCAAGTCGGAGACAGCTGATGTACAGAGCGCAATGGCCAACCCTACCCTGTCCCCTGCATCCATTTCAGGAAGGGGAGGAGATGTTGGCAGCAGCCGAGAACACCCATGTACCAGGGGCAGGGAACCTTTTTCGTGTTACTGACCCACAGAAAAACCAGTCGGGAGCCGCACACACGTGAGAAGCAAACACCAAAACCCTTCATTGACATGGTCCCCAACTGAGAACCAACTCTCCACAGAGTGGGAGTGGAGGAGGGGGGCAAGGCTAGTAGATTTTGTGTGCTCCAGCCCTGTGGGGGGGTGGGAGAGATGGAGCTTCAGCGTGGGCTCCCCAATGCTGGGAGTTGGGGTGACCCTGAGCCTTCTGGGGCTGGATCCAGGCAAACTGGGGGCCACACCCAGCCCCTGGGACTTAGTTTCCCCACCCTGTGGTAAAAATCTTAGGGAGGGCTCCCTGGTTTAGCCCCTGAAGTGCAGGCTCTGTGTGCACCGTTAGCTTTTTTGGTGTGTGCTCTTCAGCTTTGAGAGGGTTTGTTTCCTTCCCCTGTGATGGTCCTCAGTGCTGGTTTCAGTGTATCTCAAAGGCCCAGGGCTTAAGCCAGGGAGCTCTCAAGTGCCTCATTGAACCACACTGCCAGCTCCACCCTGCTTCATAAAGAGTCGCTCAAAGAGAACCAGAGACTGAATGTGGCGTGAAGGAGCCTGAGGAGTGTGTATTCAGCTGCCTTTGGGGTTTGGATAGGTGCTGTAATTAGCTAGTACTGTATCTTGCTTATTCAAGGCAGCCAGCCAAAGCTTGCCCTCAATCACACCCCTGCAACCACACCCACTTAAATGGGCTTGCATGAGGGCAGAATTTGGCCGCCTGTGTGATATTTATACCTGGAGTCAGGCTGGTTGGGAGGCTCTTTGAATAATGTTTTCATTTGACGTGCGGGCCCAGCTTTTGATACTGCAGTGAACTAGCTTCTCTGTGTGTATCTACTCTGGTGGGAGAGAGAGACAGGCCTCACTATCCACTGCTGGATGGAATCAGAACTGCTCACTTGTGTGTATCAGAGGCCACAGGCTGTTAATGGAGACTCTCCATTGACTTGCATGCTAGTGATAAGATAATCAGGCTTGTATCTCATGCTTTATAACAGTCAGTAATTAATAATGACACTATTATTACTGATTGATGAATAGAAGACTGTGCTTTCCTTCCATAGCTGGAAGGCCAGAGGTTCTACCCCTTCTGGCTGAGAGTCATATCTGGCTGGGGAACGGAGGTACAGGGGAGGAGGGGGCATCCCTTACCCAGCTTTCCTAATGGGCAGCTACTGCTGGTCCTGGTGAGGCTTCCTGGGTGGGCAGGGTTCAAACCCTGAACTCTAGGGTCCCCAGGCCAATGCCCTAACATCTAGGCCACTCAAGAACTGTATGATTATGGAGATAGAAATGTAGCCGTGTTAGTCTGGTGTAGCTGAAACAAAATACAGGACCATGTAGCACTTTAAAGACTAACAAGATGGTTTATTAGATGATGAGCTTTCGTGGGCCAGACCCACTTCATGTATGATTATGGGGAGTCGTAGATCTGCGGTGGCATCCTTGCTCCTCCATGTTTAAGGGCCTTCGGTGTTATTTAGCTTTTCACCCCAGAGGGTGCGTGACATTATCTGGATGCTGCAGTTACTGGGCTGTGACTCTCTGGCTTTCATTTGCCAGGCATTGCATGTAGTCACGTGGCTATGACGTTGTTCGGTTGTTCTCTTTGCTGAGCGGGACTGAAAAACGTTCCATCTGAGGGATGGAGGCACAGATTCTGCGGTCAGAAAAGACCATGGCAACTTCTACTCTGACCTTGAGGATAGCCCATGCCAGAAACCCGCCCCAGAATATTTCCTGGAGCAGAGCATCTTGATTTTAAAATTGCCAGTGAAGGAGAATCCACCAGGATGCTTGGCAAATTGTCCCAGATTACCCTCATTGTTAAAAAATTCCTCATGGAAAGCAAAGACTGGTGATTTCAGTACTGCCATAGATCTCCTTCAGCTGGTGGGGCTGTATCCAGGCAAATTACCTTGGGTGTTAATTATTTGACAGTGGGACCTCATCCAATGAGGCTAATGGCAACATTTTCAAAGGGAACGGCTACACTGCAACACTATTTCGAAATAACTAGGTCCATGTCCACACCGCAGGCAGTTATTTCAAAATAGTGTCAAATACTGTCAAGCTGGAGGACTTCTTACTCCGACGCCTGTAACCCTCATTGTACGAGGAGTAAAGGAAGTTGGAGGAAGAGGGCTCTATTTCGAAATAAGTGCTGTGTGGACACTCCCTATTTCGAAATAAGATACGCAATTGATGTAGCTCAATTTGTGTAGCTTATTTTGAGTTAAGCCCTGCTGTAGACGCACCCTAAGACCCATTTTCAAATGAGACTTACAACTTGTCTCCACTAAACCCCACTATCAATGTAACCTTCGCAGAGTCTGCGATGCAAAGAACATCGCTAAAGGCGACGTACTTACCACGGCGTCTGTTGCGCGGTAAGGTCGATGGGGGCTGCTATCCCATCAACTCCGTTGTGATAGCGCATTGCCCTTTAAGGGGCTGAGAATGGAGTCAGAGCCTAGCCTGGCTGAGGCAGCTAATGTGGGCCCATCTGGTGGCTATAATGAGGGACTCCTGGAAGGGAAGGGGACCTAGCTGCTGCTCTGGAGGGAAGGCAGTAGAAGCCTGACTGGCAGGGAAGCAGGAAGGGCTAGGGAGGCTTTGGCCTAGCAAACCCAGGTTACCAGGCCTGAGGCTCTAGGGGCTGCAAGAGGTAGCCATGGTAGGCAGGGCTGCTAGAGGCAGAGATGGTAGGCCTGAAGGCAGGGTGGAAGGAGGCAACCTGGTAGGCAGAGGTAACAGGTCCGCACACTTTGCCGGGGAGGAGAGGCCAGATGGCACTGCAGTCTGCCCGGAGACAGGGGCTAGACAGGGGGCCACTGAGGCCTGGAGGGTGCAAGGGAACTGGGTGTTGCTGGAGGGAGCTGGGTGTTCCCTGGCAGAAGAACTGGGGGGTTCTAGGGAGGACCCTGGAGAGTGTAGTGGAGGAAGAACAATAACCCCCCCCCCCCCCGGAAGGGGGTGCAGACCAAGACCAGAGTGGGCATGGCTGGAGGGCGGTGCCCTGAAGACAACGCCGTACCGATGGAGGACATGGGGAGACGCCAGTGGAAAGGGGCGCGTCGGAACAGCCAGCTGATTCCCCAATGTCACCTTGCTGAAGGTGCCATGCTGGTGAGTCGACCCCATTACATCCGGCTACTCTCCTCGTCCTGGTGGAGCACCAGAATCGACGGGAGAGCTCTCGGAGATCAATCAGTCATGCCTAAGCTCTGGATAAACACGATAAATCGACCTTTGGTGGATTGATCGCTGCAGCATCAATCCTCGGTATAATGGAGACAAACCCTTAGGCCTAGATCCTTTAAGGTATTTTGGTCCCTAAATGCTTAATTTTATGATGTGCCTAAGTGAACGCAATGGGCTCCCTTACAGAACTAGTCTAGCCTCTGTACTCATTCACTGTGGCAGTGAATATACCTCATAAATGGCTTCCAGATGTTATCGAATAATCGCTTTCATGCATTACCATGCGGGTTAGAGCATCTCTCCAGTTGTCCGCCAGCATTTAAAAGCCGGCCTGTGTTGCTGCTAATCATTAACTCAATCTTTCTTAAGTTGTAGTGAGAACTACCAGTCCTTGCATTTTAAAAGGGGCATTCAATTGTCCACGATCTCTGCGAAGGTATCACAGCAAGCAGGCAATCTATACCTGGCTCTGTGTGGCAGAACCATGCCTGGATTTGGGGCCAAACTTTCAGCTTCTGTAAAAAGATGCCGCTAGAGAGCTGAGGGTTAGACTCTAGCCCATTGACACCAGCTGACGAGTTGGCCCATTACACACAATCTTTGGCATCTCAATACTGGATTTAGCAGGATTTCTTCCAGGAATCTCATTGCTTAACCAGGCTGCGCAAGCCTTGTAGAATATCCTGTTGGCAACAAACAACACACAACACTGACTCCATGCGATGGACCAGATACCCTCGCAGGTCCAAACTATTCAACCACCTGCGGGCCACACCTCCTTACCGAAAAGGAGCAGCCATGAACCTCACAGGAAAGTTCCTTGTTCTGTGCAGCTCCCAGTGAAGGTGTGGTGGAGGCATTTCCGCTCATCTTAGAGTATTGGGTCCCATTGTGCTGGGCACATGCGTACTCCAAAGTCCCTGCCCCAAGGGGTGCCCAATGGAAAAGAATTCGGTCTGCTCCCGACTGAAGACGGCAGAAGGAATCCCAGGGGGTGGCATTCAGACTACGGGATGCAAATGAAATGCTCCGTAGGACCAGGAGGAGGGTGCAGACTCATGCTAACACCCTCCCCAGAACTGTCCTGGCCATTGGATAATTCAGGGCAGTAGCCCCAGAACCTGCATTTTTGGGGACCCCATGGCAGCCAGCCGATGGATGGGAGAGACCTGTTCTACCCCCTCCCGGCCTGCTGAGCTCGGCGTCTCTCAGGGGGTGGGAAGTGGAGCGCCCCGCCCCCAGGGCACTCTGTTCTCCCATGCTGTAGAGAAGCTGGGAGAGGGCGGTGCGACTGGGCGGAGCAGGCTGACGTGCTGCTTCGGCTCCTGCTGCCCACATGGGGAGGGCGGGAGTGAGCCCTGCTGCCGCCGTACAAGGCCCCGTAATCCCTCAGGGCCGTGTTGCCCCGAGGAAGATGGTAAGGGAGTGGAGCAGGGGTGGGGCTTAGGAAAGGGGTGTGGCAGGGGCGGGGCCTGGGGCAGGGTGGGGGTTGCCCTGTGCCTGGGTCACTGAAGGGGGTTGCTCCATGCCCCACTCGGAACAGCCTTGGCCCTCCCGTCCTGTTCGCTGTCAACGTAGCTGCAGCACCTGCCTGCTGTGCGCATTGTGCAGCAGCGATGGGCAACTAAGACTCACGAGCGGCCCCCCTTCATCTCAGTGAGCCACAAGACTGAAAACCAGTGGTGGGCAGCCTGCGGGCCGCAGATGACCCATTGGGGTTGCACCTGGGGCCAGC
Source organism: Pelodiscus sinensis (assembly GCF_049634645.1). Classification (NCBI taxonomy): domain Eukaryota; kingdom Metazoa; phylum Chordata; order Testudines; family Trionychidae; genus Pelodiscus; species Pelodiscus sinensis. The sequence continues at coordinate 9,889,087 of NC_134737.1, read as the reverse complement.
GCACCCTCTCTCTGCCTCCTTCCCCTCTGCCTCTCATGCTCTAGGGCAATGGAGCCCTACACTTACCCATGCTGTCCCTCCCTCCCAGCACTTTGCAAGCGCTATGAATTGGCTGAACGGTGCTCTGTCCCTGCTCCTACCAGAGTTTGAATGCCATGAATCAGCCGATTCCCAGCACTCCGAAAGTGCTGGCAGGGAGGGACAGGAGTAGGTAGGTGCGGGACTCCGGCGCATGGGAGGTGTGGAAGAAGCGGCCGTGGGTTGCCCACCATTGTTGTATAGGCTTAAACTCCAGTTTCCATCCAGATTCGGCAGTAGCATCATCTTGCTGTGGCTTTCGCTTTTCCCTCCCAAACATGCAGCCTTCTCCCCACGCCATAGATTTCACGCTGCAGGCGGGTTTTGTTCTTCTCTCTTCTGGTCCCTTCAGCGGTTGTTCCACACAGCTGATATTTGTTTTCAAGCAGCCACAACAGGGATGGTGGGAGGGGATCCAGTCACAATTAATTTCCTTAAAGCACTTGACAGCTCTGCTCTGCCCCTAAATCTTTGGTGCACAAGCGAGATGAACCACAATCCCTGAGGTGCTTCTTTCAATTCCAGCCCAGGGACTGTTTGGTGGAACCGGTTTGATCCCAGGGTGCTTTCTGTGAGAGCTGAGCTTTTCTTGCTTTGGTCTTCTGGCCAGATTCCAGTTTGAACGATTACACTCTGCCGCCGTAAATCCTCCACTGGATACAGCATTCGCCTTGGCATCCTAAACTTTTGTGCAGGGGAGCTGCTATTGGACATTCCCCCAGAGAGGACGTCGTTCCGGGGACAGGTACTTCCTCTGTTCTGACAGGCTGAGCTCTCGAGACCTCAGCCTCTTCTATGTGGGAGCGGAGCCTCTCGGAAAATTCTTTCCTATGTGATTTGCTCAGGCTCCTATTGGGGCTCTATGGTTAAGGCGGGAACTGGTCCCAGAGCTCTAGAGTCCCTGCCTAGTGGCTCACGGCTCTTCAGCCACAGCACAGAGCCTGCTAGAGAGCTGTGTAAAGCCTGGTTACCCTCCACTTTACAGAGAGGGTGAGTGACTTTCCTGAGGTTGCACCATTACGTAGGGGCAGCGCTGGACTTGGAACCAGGAGGCCTGACTCTCTCGGTCCCCTGTAGCAAACTCCTGTTATGCTGCGGAGGCAAGCTAGGTTGATTTTTCAACAGGGGGGGCCAACAGACTTGCCGGGCCCCTGGGCAAAGCGGGGGCAGGCCCAGCTCCATGCTCCCAGAAGGGGTGTGGCCTCAGGTGGAAGGGGTGGGGCCAGGGCAGCCGGCCCTCGGCGTCACCTGGAGTGCATAACGGTGGCCCTCCGCCCAGCTCTCAGCATGTCCTGGAGCACACCCAGCAGCTGCTCCAGAGGAGATTTAAACAGCCCAGGGCTCCAGCTTCTGCAGCTAGGAGCCCCAGTCCCTTTTGGCTCGCCAGGCCTTTATTGCCCCTCCTGCTGGCAGGCCTGCTTTTCACTTCTCTTTCCTTCAGGATGGGTTTTCGTGACAGCACAGTGCAGCAAATCTTGCTTGACTCTTGCCTGTGAACCATGCAAAACAAGACAGAAACCTCCCCTCCCCCCCATATGGAAGACGTTTTCTCAAAAAAAGAAAAAAAAACCAATGGACTGTTATGAGATTTCACGCTCACCTCTCCCGGTCAGCCACTGTTTCAGAACATTGTCCGCCTTGTGTGCGACATTAAGAGGCATCTGGCAGCAGAAATCCCATCATTGTGTACTTGTCTTTCACAAGCAGCTAATGACCAAACTTCAGGAAGCAAGCGGCTGCAATTTCACTTTGGTATGGCGGCCGGCTGACAGGAAACTGTTGAGAAAACCATCTCAGGGCTTGGAAAAGAGGAACGGCCAAGTCCACGGTGCGTGTAAATCAGCACAGCTCCACCAGTTTACACCAGCTGAAGGTCTGTCCCTAAATATGAGCACGTCTCTCCGATCAGTGACCAGGACAACAAGGACAGCTGGCATAAGAGCGGAATGAACTGGGCTGTCTCAGGAAACCCTGTGGTGAAGTGGAGGGGGGGTTGTAGTGTTTTACATCAGGGCTACTCAATACACGGCCTGTGGGTGAGAGCCAAAACAAAAAAGTAGCCAATAGAATGGTCTTCTGTTGATATGTGTTTTAGTTGTTAAATTCCTGGACTGTTATTGCTCATTAAAAGTGTTGGCATATGGGTGGAAATGGGGTAAATATTGCATTTTATTAATATCAGCAGAACTGACTTAAATGGGCCTGTGTGTTGTGTAATCTTGCCTTAATCTTTGTATTCATGCCCGTTAGTGTCAAAGAAGCTATTTGCATATACATTTGCATGTATATGCAACCACACTGAAGTTGCGGCCCTTGACATGTGCTGTGAGTATCACTGTGGCCCCTGGGGCTTCCAAAGTTGAGTAGCCCTGTTTTACATAATTGGGGTGTGCGCACATGACTCAGTATCCCTGTGTAACAAAGTGGTGAAAGAGGGTTTGTTGTGGAGCAGAGGTGTTACCTTGACCAGCAGCTGGGATGGACGGACGGACAGACAGACAGATGGGGACACACACACACACACACACCAGAGATGCGGTCTCTGGCCCATCTTGGAAGACAACCAGTTCTGGTCAGTGGGAGGACAATGGGCTATGGAAAAAAGAGGAGAGACAAGGTGCAGAAGAGTGGTACCCAGGAAACCCTGTTTACCTAGACAAATGACGGGAGGAGGTGCAAAAAAATCTTCCACAAGAGCTTTTGTGCAAGTGTATCCATGGCAGTGTGGACGTTCTCTTCTACAAGTAAGCTCTGATGGCCATTTTAATCATAGGGGCTTCTTGCACAAGAAATTCATGTTGCGCAAGAGGGCTTATTCCTTGTGGGGAGAGGTATTCCTCTTCCGGAAGAAGCCCTGTTTTCCAACGCTGTACTGTAAATGTACTTGCGCAAGAACGCGTGTGCGGTGTAGACAGCCGGCAAGTTTTTGCGCAAGAACACCTGTTCTTGCGAAAGAAGCCTGCAGTGTAGACATAGCCCTAGTGTAGAGACCAGGGCTTACAGAGTTTCAGAAGCACTCAGCACCCAACATGCACCCAGCCAGCAGCCCTGGAAATCCACTCCCAAATGAAGGCTTTGAAAAAAGATTTGGTTTTTAAGGTGTGTGTTCCATGTGGCGTCCTGAACTCTGACCCACTGGGCAACCTCAGCAGAGGAACATAATGCTAAATAAAAGCAGAAGAGCTAGAGCAGTGGCGGGGGGGGGGGGGGGGGGCACACCATCTGTCAAAATTCTTCTTTCGCCAGCATCCCTGAACATAAAAGGAAAAACCCTTGTCCCTTTGTCCCCTTACTCGCCCTCTACAGATGCCCATGCAAAATCTAATTAAAATTTAGCAGAAGAGGGGATAAAATTGACACGGGTTTTTTAGCTTTAAAAAAAAAAAAAATAGCAGAGCGAGGATCTTTAACCAAGGCCATAATATTAACAGGGCTGATTCGTCAGCCGCTACCTGATAATATAGAGTTGAGAGAGCTTTATTAACATTGGAAGCCTGGGCTCTTTGTTAATTACGGGCTTTGCTAATGATTTGGAATATTGGCCGGTTCTGGGGGATGTTGATGAATAGAGACCTCGCCAAGATTTATTCCTAATTATCTCATTTGTCTCCCTCCATTACTTTTTATGGCTGAAATTTATGGAGCTATTACCGGGGTCCTCGCTGCGGCTGCGAGATGATTTGGGGGAAGAGCGATGTTTAATAATAATAACAATAATAATAATAATAAAAAGCCTGATTAATAGGAAACTGATTACCCAGCCAAGGATGGAGGGGTCTTTCCCAGGTGACTGTCCCCCTCCTGCCCCCAGCCTCAATGACTCAGGCTTGTCTTTAAGGCAAAGCCGTGTCCTTGCCAAGAAGCCGGAGGGACAGTTAGGGCTGCTGAAAGAGCTGTTTGGAAATTCCTTCTGGCACCTGGAAAAGTCCCCCTCCTGGTTGTGGAGGAGACGGCAGAAATCCTCCTTGCTTTTCATAGTCTGCCAGCTGCTTTGCACCCCCCTGTACTCACCTCTCCTTTGCAGGCTCGAGGCTCTTGCTCTGCTTCTCCAGGTGCAGCCTAGCCAGAACCTGGGCTGTTTGAAGGTGGAGGGATGCAGGACTGGATCCAATGTAAAGCCTCCCATTGTCCTCAATGGGGCTGAATCAGGCTCTCTACAAACCTCATCTAGTGTAAACCAACTCTATGGGCTGCACTGAAGTCCATTGCGCAACCTCCATTTACCACAGCTGTGGATCTTGCCCACACTGTTAGTCCCCGCGTGTCTAGTTGCCGTAAAGGTGCCAGTAATACTACTAGCATTCATCGTTCCTAGAGTGCAAAGTGCTTTCCAAAGAACAGTGGGGTCATTAACCCTATTTTATAGATAGGAAAACTGAGGCACAGGTGGGGAAAAAATTAGCCAACAGGCTAGAACTAGTCACTGAACCCAGATCTCCTGGTTACTAGTCCAGTGTACTACCGGATACACCAAAAGAACATAAGAACGGCCATACCGTGTCAGACCAAAGGTCCATCGAGCCCAGTATCCTGTCTGCCGACAGTGGCCTATACCAGATGCCCCAGAGGGAGGGATCACAACAGGTAATCCTCACGTGATGTCACTTACCTCCAGAGAAACAGAGGCTAGGGACACCATTCCTACCCATCCTGGCTAATAGCCATTGATGGACCTAACCTCCATGAATTTATGTAGCTCTTTTTTGAACACTGTTAAAGTTCCAGCCTTCACCACATCCTCTGGCAAGGAGTTCCACAGGTTGACTGTGCGCTGAGTGAAGAAAAACTTCCTTCTGTTTGTTTTAAACCTGCTGCCTATTCATTTCATTTGGTGACCCCTAGTTCTTATATTGTGCGAATAAGTCAATAACTTTTCCTTATTCTCTCTTTCCATACCAGTCATGACTTTATAGACCTCTGATCCATGCATCCTCCTGGTAAAAGTAGCTTTACGTTCCTAACCCCAGGTCCCTGACATGGGTCAAAGGCTACAAAAGGTTACTACTGCATGTAACATGGCAGGGGACAGTGTTCACTGCCTCCTGTTACAAAGGACTATGTGGTGTTAATGCAGAAAAGATCTGAGACTCTCCATTTTTCCTTTTTGATTGTTTCACCGTTGCTTAAAAAATCAGGGGAAATATCTCCATACAGGACCTAAATATGGGGACCAGTCCTCAAGGTCTGTTAACCCTTCTCTAATCCCTTTCTCTGTGATTACAGAAAGCTGCAGACAAGGGCAGGTTGTGCATTGGAACCGAGGAACTTGGTTTAATATGAGCAGCTGTTGAGTCAATATAGAGACACTCGTAAACTTCCAAACTCCTCTAGCTTCCAAACTCAGAAGACAAACAAGTTTTGTAAGCAGGACTTGCCTAAAAAGGTTGTTTAGTTGTTTGTTTTTTGGTGGAACCGTCAGAAAAATGTTGGGTTGGTTTCTCAAGTTTGCTGCGAAAATGTTTTAGAAAAGCAGAAAATGGGGCTGGCTTTTGTTTGTTTGGGGGGGTCTTTGTTTTTTTGGTTTTGGTGTTTTGTTGTTTGTTTCTGTTGGATATTTCTGAGGGAAGCTGGTGTTTGCTTTGATTTGTTTCTGGCATTTGCTCGGTTGAAACACAAGTGAAAGTGTTGTTTCGATTGACAAGGCATGTGTCATTTGAAAGAACAAAGCGAACAACCCTAAACTCAGACTGTTGGTTGCAAATGTTTAGACCCATTCCTGCTTTTGAATAAACTGGAGACTGCTTTGTTTTCAACACAAACCCAGCTGGTCTTAAAGGTTGGAATTCCCTGGTCCACCGAGACTCTCTGGTCCAGGAACATCTGTGATCCTGCCGGACCATGGATGTTGCCAGATCAAAGTCCCGGTTTAGGGAGGTGCAACCTGTAGCTGGTATTCACTATGGGGCCAGCAGTTGTTTAAAGCAAACTGTGCACCTTGCAGAACTGAAGTGAACTGAAAACAGCAAATCTCATAGAGTCGCTGATGGGTGTAGTTATTGATCTATTTCTTACGCTCCGTCTCCATGGTGTTTGGATGGGTGTATAAAGGGAGGAAGCCTGGTCTTGTGTAAGTCAAGCCTAGGAAGGGCCCTCCTTCCTCTTAGTGGGCCGCAAGAATGTCGAAACCAAGGTGGTCTCCCGGATAGAGCAGCTTTGCTCACGGCGCTGGCGTACCTAGAATTCGTGGAGGGGTGCCGACTGAACTGTAGCAGCACTATGATTGGATGCAGAGGGAATGCATGGCTCTCACAGTCAGGCTATGTCTAGACTGAGGCTTCTTTCGGAGGAAGCTTCTCCAGAAGAGATCTTCCAAAAACACTTCTCCTGAAAGAGCGTCTGCACTGCCAAAGCGCATCAAGAAAGCCATGTGCTTTTTTGAAAGATAGCATCCACGCTGAATGGACGCTCACATTTAAACTGTGATTACTACGGGCGAAATAGCCACCAGGGCACCTGTGCTTTTTCCTCTTCTTTTGAAAGAACTCCCTCTTCCCCATCCACATACACTTTTCTCTGAAAGAGCTCTTTCAGAAAAAAGGCTTCTTCCTCATCGAATGAGGATTACCAATGTCGGAAAAGCCCCTCGCTTCTTTCGATTTTCTTTTGGAAGAACACGATTGCAGTGTGGGCGTAATTCAAGTTTTTTTGGAAAAAGGCCGTTTTTCCAAAAAAACTCTGCAGACATAGCCTCAGTGTTGTGTGCAACTCGCACACACCTCACTTCACGTGCCCTGCCTTTACGCGCCTGTTGCTTTAGTAACACCAGTAGGGAGAAAACAGTCCATAGACGGAAGCCAGTGGCATCTGGCAACAGTGCTCACACAGATCTGATTGGACACATGCAGCTTGTAAGTCGCAGGTTGCCCACCACTGCACCAGCCTGGCACTTCAGAGCAATTCTGGTCTGCCCCCTTGAGCGAGACACTCAGCTTCATGTTTTCAAATATAGCGACTGATTTGCGGTGTCCTGGGATGGCCTTTCAGGAGTGCAGAATTGCCCCAAAAATTAAAGTATTGAGGTGCCTGGGAGTTGGAACTGCAATGTTCTCGCTACTTTTTCCAGGCACCCAGATCCTGTTTTCCCATTTGTACTTGGAGATAAAACTCTTTGTGCATTTCAGAAAGGTGGGGAAAGGGGCCCGAGGCTTAACTCGTTCCTGTCTGTGACCGTGAGATGAAATATCCAGCATTAAAACCGCTACATGCTGTTCTTAGCATTCCCCAGAACTGCCCTCCCGCTCCTCCGCTGCCCTCTGCTAACAAGCCCCACAGAAGGGATTCTTAATGGGTCCCATCGTGCAGCCTCATCAGCGCCCAGAGTCCAAATGGCAGTAGCTTGATTTAATGGTCTGTGTGTGGCAAACTTTAGACGGGGTCAGCTTAGGGCATCCGGGAAAGGATAGCCACTTGTCCTCACACTGAGGACTCAGCCTAGCAAATCTTTACTCCAACTCACCACAGAGCAACCAAGGCAGGAGATGGGGAACTCAGACAGAGGAAGGCAAAAACTGAAACTGCCACCCTTGAATTATAATTCAAGGCAATTATTTTTCTCAGCTGCACCGGGGACTAATTCCTTTCCAAAGTCTCCCAGTAAATATTTTCCTAGTGCTATCAAATTTGCGACACAAAGGAGAGCCAGGGCTGCATCTTATCTGAGTCGAGTATTATTCCCCTGTCTTCTACTGTGTAAACCTACTCGCCTGCCGATAAGAGGCCTTGCACAAAAGATCAAAGGAAGCAAGACTCTTATGGAGAGTGGGGGTGGGAAGTCTTTTTCTTTTCTTTCTTTTTTTTTTTTTTGGCATTATTATATATTTGCAGTCACAGAAAGAGCCGTTTTTTATCCCTATCATCCAGATTAAAATAATTACCCCAGGCCAGTTTCAATACATCAGTGCTGTAGGCTGGGGAACCCCAAGTCACAGGCATGGCTTAGCGCAGGGGTTCTCAAACTTTTGTGATACGACCCCCTAAATGCTAAATACATTTGTGTGACCCCCCCCCCCACTGCCCTGAGTCACTTCCTCTCCCTTCTCACCAGACGCCTTACCCTCCTGGGGTTCCTTCAAGGCATTTGTGGTCCTTAACGCCCTCCCCACTGCAGGCTCCTTTCCCCCCGTCTTTCTCCTCTGTGCCTCTTTTCTGCTCCGCGTCCCGTTGGTTGGGTCCTTCCTTCCCCTCCTCTTTTCTGCCTCCTCCTCTGACCCCCACGTGCCCTTATTTACCTCTGGGTCCTCTGCCCCGACCCAATCCCCCAGCCTGTTGCCTGAGAGACCCCGCCCTCTCCCAGCTGGGGAAGCGTTCAGTCACCCAGCAACCATGCCCCGGCACCAGCCTTACTCTCCCACCGCCTGCAGCTGAGCCGCGCTCCTGGAGTCCCGCGGCCCCGGCCACGCAGCACGGCTTGTCGGTGGCTGCCTTCCGCCGCCCTGCTGCTCTTCGCAGCCCGGGGGGAAGAGAGGTTGCAAATTAAAAACCAAATCCAGCTGTGACTCCTACCCCCCCCCCCCCAAAGTTGCTCACGATCCCCCTGGGTGGGGCGCAACCCACAGTTTGAGAAACGCCGGCTTAGAGGGACATAACTCCACAGCACTTTAACACTCCCAGCCATTTTTGCCCTCCCTTCATGGGGAGGGATAGCTCAAGACCTGGAAGAGATGGGTAGCAGGCTCGCTAAGAGATGGGCAATACCAGTTTCTCTTGTAGCCCCTGTTCAGATTCCAGGGTAACCTGTGCTAAGGATGGATTTAGGGAGGTACTTCATCATGGGAGAATTTCTATTGCACTGAACAGGAATCAGGTGCCTACATCCCTTTTGAGAATCTGGACCCATGTATTTAAAAGCCAAGAAGGCACTTGAAGGAATTAGGAACCAAGCCGCTATGTGACTTTGTCCTCCTCTAGTGCCTGATCTGTTACTTGCAAGAGGAATTACTCTTTTACAACAGGAAAAACTTTAAAAAAAAACAACCAAGGGTCTGGTAGCTCTTTAAAGACGAACACCACATGCAGATGGGGTCATGAGCGTTCGTGGGCACAGCCCACTTCTTCAGACCAGCTGTGCCCACAAAAGCTCATGCTGCCAGCTCCATGTTTTGTTCGTCTTTACCAGACTATTTGTTGTTTTTTAAGTTTTTCCTGTTACAGACTAACGCTGCTCCCCCTCTGAATCTTTTAGAGCAGCCATGGGCAACCGAGGCTAGCGAGCCTCCTTCACCTCTGGGCCGCAAGATGGTCCAAACCAAGATGGTCTCCTGGGAGAGGGTCGTTTTCCTAACTGTGCTGGCGTACCTAGCATGTGCAGGGTGTGAGGATTGGCTGCAGAGGGAGTGCCCGGCTCATAGCCAATGTTGAGTGCAACCAGCATGTACTTAGAATCATAGAACTGGAAGAGACCTCAGAAGGTCATCAAGTCCAGCCCCCTGCTCTAGGCAGGACCAATTCCAACTAAATCAACCCGGCCAGGGCTTTGTCAAGCCGAGACTTAAACACCTCTAGGGATGGAGACTCCACTACTTCCCTAGGGAACCCATTCCAGTGCTTCACCACCCTCCTAGGGAAATAGTTTTTCCTACTATCCAACCTGGACCTCTCCCACCACAACTTCAGACCATTGCTCCTTGGTCTGCCATCTGTCACTACTGAGAACAGCCTCTCTCCATCCTCTTTGGAACCTCCCTTCAGGAAGTTGAAGGCTGCTCTCAAATCCCCCCTCACTCTTCGCTTCTGCAGACTAAACAGACCCAACTCCCTCAGCCTCTCCTCATAAGTCATATGCTCCAGCCCCCTAATCATTTTGGTTGCCCTCCGCTGGACCCTCTCCAATGCGTCCACATCCTTTTTGTAGTGGGGAGCCCAGAACTGGACACAATACTCCAGATGCGGCCTCACCAAAGCCGAATAAAGGGGAATGATGACATCTCTGGATCTGCTGGCAATGCTCCTCTTAATGCACCCTAATATGCCATTAGCCTTCTTGGCTACAAGGGCACACTGTTGACGCATATCCAGCGTCTCATCCACTGTAACCCCCAGGTCCTTTTCTGCAGAACTACTACTTAACCGGTTGGTCCCCAGCTTGTAACTCTGCTTGGGATTCTTCCGTCCCAAGTGCAGGACTCTACACTTGTCCTTGTTGAACCTCATCAGATTTCTCGTGGCCCAATCCTCCAATTTGTCTAAGTCATTCTGTACCCTATCTCTGCCCTTAAGCATATCTACCTCTCCCCCCAGCTTAGTGTCAAACTTGCTGAGGGTGCAATCCATCCCCTCATCCCGATCATTAATAAAGATATTGAACAAAACCGGTCCTAGAACCGAACCTTGGGGCACTCCGCTAGAAACCGACCGCCATCCTGACATCGAGCCATTGATCACTTCTCATCACGAGCCCTGGCTTTGCGTGCATATCACTTTAACACCAGTGGGGGGAAAAATCCTACATGGATGATATAGGGATGGAATAGTGTAGTTGAATAACCAAAAGCTTATAGGTTAATGCTATAGACAACACGTATTTCTTCCCCCCTCACTCTTCCTTGCCAGTAAATTTTTTAGCAGGCTAGCCAGCAGCTTGGCTGAGTCCTGGCTAGTGCAGGGTCCAGGACCCTCCTGTGCTGCGACTCTGCATTTGAAGTGTATTAGGAGCCAGGAAGGCAGCCCAGCTCAGTTGCTCCAGAACTGGGAGCTCAGCCCTTGTTCCCCCTAGACGGGTTGCTTTCACCTCATGCTGCTGCCTCTGATACAGAGGCAGCAGTGCAGCACGACAGAGGCTTCCTTGGGGCTGGAGTGCACTGGCTGCTGGCCCCACCCCAGGGGACTATAGAATGGTCGAGTAACCAATAAGAATTAATGAGGTTAATTGACTTTCAATTAACAACCCTAGGATGGAAACCAACGCTGTGCATGGGAGCAGTGAACAAAGTGTCTTATCGGCCACATGCTGAATCCCTGAGGAAGCATGTGGAAAAGCCATCAGGTGGATTTTAACCTGGGACCACTGCTGCTTAGTGTAAAAGCCTTGACAGCTTGAGTGACAAAGCCAGCTGCCCTCTGAGCTTAGGCCATAGAGCTCCCTTGTTCTTCTTTCTGGTTGTATGGGGTCTAAGTGCCACTGCATGGGACAGTGAACAACGCCAGGTGCGGGGGTTACATACGCAGCCCAGGGCCTGCCGATTAGAGTAGTAGAGGCTCGTTATGAAGGGCGCAGGTTCCAGCCATCCAGGGATGGGCATTGACGGGGAACCAGCTGTGCCCCAGGAGCTGTCTATTAGCTACAGGCTCCTCTGGCATGAGAGGCTATGAATGGCGCATTGTCTTACCCTGCCGATCGTGCAGCGCAGCACCACCCCCCGCTCCCTGCTGCTGTGTAATGCTGCAGAAACCTGCTGAGGGCAAGGAGGGGGATGGAGCAGTAACATCTGCCACGCTGCTGGCATTGATTTCCCTCGCTCTCTTCCTGTCGGATCCACTCCCCAACAGCTGGTGCCAAGAATGAAGTCACGAGACACGGGGGGAAGGAACGACGTGCAGGAAAGGAAAGGCAATTGATCTGCCGTGCACCAGTGCTAGAAGGCCTGCTTCCCGACTCCACGGGACAGCGTCTGCTGGCTCGCACACCAGTTTTCCCCTGGCAACATTCCACTCCCTTCACAGCTTTTGATTTACGGCAAGGAGAAGCATGCACCAGCTGCAATACTGTGGCATTCACACGTTATAAACCAGACCCAGCGCTGGGGTAAATCTGTCTGGGGGTGTGGGTTAAAGCATGGGTGTTAATTGGACTGGGGCGGGGGACCCACCGGCCATCCCATGTGCACACAGGTTCACTCGCTTGAGGGCTGATCATCTCCAGTATCTTTCCCCTCTTGGACCCAGGAGGACAGAGAGGGTCACTTGCACAGAACCCTAGAACAGCTCCGCTCACCGCAACACACAGAACAGTGTCATGCACCCCTAGCGACAGTCAGTACCGGTGAGCGGACAGTTATTCTGGCACCTCACCTCTGCTAACTCAGCAGTGAGGACAGACCGGCAGGAACTCAGCCACCCACCACTCCTCGCTACACAACTCACCTGCTTGTGCAGACAAACGAATCACACACCCAACTAGCAAACAAAACTCCTCGGCCTGATTCTGGCTCTCACACAGCCCCTGCTGCACTGGTCTGGTCCTACAAGGGGGACTTTAAGGGTGTGTAGCTGGCATCCCAATTAAGTCCGTTATTGGGGTTTTTTTTTTAATACTTTGCTCTTTTAAATGAGACCCAGGCCTCTCACAATGAATCACCTACTTTTTCTTCTGTGACCAGAGTGAGAGCGTGATGATCTTCGCGGTTTCGGTGTAGATGTTGTGGGGCTCAGATCTGACATTGGTACCACACCGGTACACACAAAAGGACATACACACAAAGGTAGATAGATAGTAGAGCAGGGCTGAGCAAGATGCGGGCCTGGGGCCCAATCCAGCCCACCTAACACTTTGATCCGGCCTGCGGACGGTATCTGGCCACTTTCTATTTATAACCTGCTGTCCGAGCCACCAAATTTCCAGACAATGGCTCAGGCAGCAGGATCCTATTTCAGTGGCTCACAGTTGTGGCGCTACCCCAGCAGGGGCCAGAGTCATCAGCCTTTTAAATAGTCACAGAAACTTCGGGTGGCTGCCAGGCAAAGCGGTAGCGGTAGGGCTGGGAGCCACGAGCCCTTTATGGTGCTTTTAATTCAAAGCCTCCGGCCCCAGACAACTCTGGGAGGAGGTTAGTCCTTAGCTCCGCCCCTTCCTGCCCAAGTCCCACCCCACAACCATGTACCAAAATTCATTACATGGCCCCCCTGCAAAAATTATTGCCCACTCCTGTAATAGAGGGTTCCGAACTAGGATTCATCCCCATACCATGGGCACTAGTGCTAGAATTCACATTCCCTGCATCTCAATGCCCTTGCAGTTCCTGTCCTCATGTTCTATCCTAAAACCCCTCCTCCCCATAAATGGCCCCACACTCCACTCCTAGCTCCAGCTTCCCCCCCACCCCAGCCCCCACACACTTTCCCCAGAAATGCCAGTTGGTACAACTTCAAACAGTTCCACCGAGCTGTAGGACTTGCCTGTCAGTTAGACGGTGCCCCCGAGGGAGAGTTCCCCTTTCCATCCTAGCCACGGCCTGTCTGCACAGATGGCAAAACCTAAATGTTATGATAAGGTATTTCTCCCAAATTTCCATCTTAATAGAATTCGGAGCCTGTAATTACCCTACAAGCTTCAAAAACTGCCGGAATCCCAATTAGGAATCTGAGGACATAATTGGCCCCTAATTAGAAAGATTTGTCAAATGTGAACAATTTTCTCAGCTCCTTCCCTCTTCTCTCCCCTCCTCCCCCCCAAACCCAGTGAAAAATCTGAATATTTTCTTTTCTCCACCACCTTTTTCTGCATGAACAGGGAGCGGCATTCCCCCGCCCCATGTTGCAGAGCTACATTCTTTCAGGTTCTCATGAAAGACGAATGCCCCGGCAGGTGTTAAGCCATTTTTATATTTCCTGGAAAACTGTGCTTTAAAAAGAGTGAGCGAGAAAGAGACTCTCAAAACTGTTGCCTTGGGGGTTTGACTTTGCTTCAGCATCAAGGACAGCAGCTGCAAAACCAGTGGCAGGTTGAGGAAATGGAATCCACTTACGGAAAGGTTATTGGAGCAGGGTTTTCAGCAGACAAACGTGGAAGAGGCAAAAATGAGTCTGAAACGGGGCTGCTGCATGGGGGGGAGGGGAGATGAAGGTGTATTCTATCTGCCAGGAGATCCATTTGGGGCACAAAGGTATAACCCATCAGCTACAAGAAGGTCATCGCTGTCACGTGTTAAGTACATATCTGGTCATCAGCACCAGAGTGGCTATCAATGCTGCAAGTGATGCAGCTTTTCTCTGTCACACGTTTTCACGTTACCAGGCATCCAGTCTGAAAAAAAAAATCCAAAAAGGGCCATAACACATAAAAACAATTTAATTTTGACTACCCTTGGCAGAAATTGGCACAACTATGCACTCGAAATAGTACTGGGTTGGAAATTTTGGAACTATTTAGCCCCAGCTGATACATTTTATGCATTTTCCTGGACTTTTTTCCCTTGGGGTAAAGTAAAAGTCTGTAGTCACAGAATCATAGAGCTGGAAGAGACCTCAGGAGGTCATCAAGTCCAGCCCCCTGCTCAAGGCAGGACCAATCCCAACTAAATCAACCCAGCCAGGGCTTTGTCAAGCCGAGACATGACAGCTTCTCGGTATTTATAGTATGGACTCTTTTGAGAAAAGTTTTTCAGTCTGCTTTTTTTAGGCAGTGATGCAGGTAAGATCCCTACTGCCTAAAACATATTTTTAATGTTATCTGCTTGGCCATAACTTTAAGTCTAAAGCAGACACGGTACAGTTGTAATCATCACCTTGCTATCTCTGAATACGACGACAGTACATGTAAACTTCTTATATAACAGCACTGACTCTTAATAGAAGGGCTATAGTAGGGATGTGAAAGACTAGTTGACTATCCGATAAGCAAATGCTTATCGGATAGTTGACATACTAGTCGACTAGTTGCTTCCCCCCGCCCCCTTGTTGCCTCTATCAGAAAGAGGCAGCGGGGGGGGGGGGAGAGGAAAAGAGGGGTACTTCAAAGCGGCAGCACCACTTGAAGCCTGGGGCCAGACTCCTAGCTCCATGCGGTGCTGCTGCTGCTTTGAAACACCACATGCAGCCCGGGGCCAGTTGGGGTGTCCCCAGACTGCACATGGCGTTTCAAAGTGGCAGCGCCACATGGAGCCCAGGATCAGCTGAGGACTCCCCCCGCTGACCCCGAGCTGCACATGTCGCTGCAGCTTTGAAACTCCACAGAGAGCCCAGGGTCAAGCTAAATGTGACGTTTCAAAGCAACAGCCCATGTGGAGTCCAGGATCAGCGGGAGTCCCCATCTGATCCCGGGCTCCACCCGGCGCTTTTGTCTTTGAAGTGTAGCAACAGCACTAGGGCTGTGGCTATACTTCAAAGGCGGAGGCACCCTATCGACTAATCGAATAGTCGATGCAAAATGCAAAGCTAATTAGTCAATATTTAACATCCTTAAGCTATAGAATGTCTTGCATCAATGTATCACATGAATAAGTATAGCCAGGTACTCTTAGAATTACCCCTACCTAGAATTATGAGTGATTGGGTATCTAATGCAACACCACTTTGAGTTACATTGACACACAAAAATAGTAATATGCAGACAGATCAAACATTTATAGTTCCCCTCAGAATCTGTGTCTGGTGTATTCATTACATGTGTGTTACACACGACACTGTCACAGCTTCATGGCTGGGAGCCCCTCTTTGCAGCCTTTATACCTCCTTGTGGCACAGGTATTCCTCATGGCCACGCTGCAGAAAGGCGAGGCTAGCTGTGGAAACATGTGGCCAGGCTGTTGTGGTAGGAACAGGTTCCCCTGTGCTATCTGTCACACTTCCCTCGTTGACAGGGGACACTTGAAGATTCTGAATTGTTGTATGATTTCATATGTACAGCTGATAATTTACACCTTTCCGGCAGTGGCAGAAGAAGACGAGGGTGGGTGGCAGTTTCTTACTCATTTTGTTCTTCTTAACAAACAAGTCACCGTGCTGGTTATCCAGAGATGTTTGCTGCTTAGAGACGAGTCAACCACAGGCTGTGGACTCTGGAAAAGCAGCAATGGGCTTAGATAACAGTTACCTACCTTCCGATCTAGCATTACTGAGCGAGGATTACTTGGTTCCTTGTTAACTCTTGGTCAGGTCAATCCAGGCTCTGAAGTCAGAGGAATGTCCTGATTTATAAAGTCATCCCAGAGGCAGTTGCGACCTTTTTGCAAACTAGGGAATAAAGTCACATTTTAAAAACTAACCAGTTACATATTACCTTTAACTGGAATCCCATGGGTGGAGACCCTAGCCAGGCTGGAGTGGCCCCCCACCCATGGCGCAGTATTGTGGTCCCAGCCTGGCTGGATGTGGGTCAGCGATAACCCTTCTTAAAGATAACAAATCCATGCAAGAGTGTTGGGAGGAGCACTACCCAAAGCTTCTACATCGGGGATCAACTGTGACTGGTGACCCCCATCAACTCCATCCTTCAGCACCCAATCCGGGAAACTCCTGCCAACCCCTGCAAAGCAGTTGAACACATGAAGGATGATCAAGCATCAGGTCTGGGTGGCACATACTAGCTAAAGTACTGAAAGGGGCTGGAGGGGGGACACACTGGCTAACAAGTTCTTTTGCTGCTACTCAAAATCTGGCGCTGACTTACCTAACACTGACATTGTCACCAACCTCAAAAAGGGAGAGAAGGCCGACTGTGGTGTCTATTGAGCCATTGTCCTCCTCTCTGCCACGGGGAAGATTCTGGCTAGTATCTTAGGCCTGGTCTACCCTAGGACCTCAGTCCGAAATAACCCCCCCAAGTTCGAATTCATAAGCGGTGCATCCACACAACAAGCCTGGGGTGGGCAATAACTTTTGAAGGGGGGGGCCACTTCACAAATTTCTGAAGTGGTTGTGGGCTGCCCTGCAAGGGGCGGGGCCTCAAGAAGAAGGAGCTGGGGGACCCTAATTGGTCTGGGGGTGGGGGGAAGCACATGAAGTCTTTAGCCCACCCCCTAGCGCCTAGAGAAAACCACTAGCTCTCCTGTCCCCAGAACTCGATTGGGGTTCTCGTCTCTAAAAACCAGCCAATGGGATTTGTGCTGGGGGGCGGGAGCAGCTATGAAGCACCACTCCTCCCTTCCCTACAGGCTCACAGTTTGTGGAACACAAACGGCCCAGCAGCCGCTTTTCTGAGCGGCACGCGGTGCGGGGGGCAAGCAGGGGAGTCAGCCTGAGACTCCCCACTCATCCATGGGCCATATCCAATGGCTTGGCAGGCCGGATCCGGCCCATGGAGGGTGTTTTCCCCAGGCCTGATTTAAGCAGTAGGTTACAAACTGCAGTTAGTTGTTTTGCAATTTCATATTAGAATTCCTTCAGAACTCTTAGATGAATCCCATCTGGTCCTGGTGATTTCTTACTCTTGTATCATTTTATTCCAAAACCTCCTCTACTGACACTTCAATCTGGGACAGTTCCTCAGATTTATCACCTAAAACAACAGATCAGGCGTGAGAGTCTCCCTATCATTCAGTGTTGCCTCTAATGTTTTCCATCTGTAGGTGGAATAAATTTTATGTACGTATACTGAGGCATGTGTGGATGGGCACCACCAGTAGAAACATACTGCCGGCTGTGGGCACTCTGCTAATTAGCTGGCCAGCACTTGAATCTTTCCTGTGTGGCCACCCACATGCTCAGCTTACAGGGAACACTGCTCACATCCTCTGCAGTGAAAACGGATGGAAAGAATTCATTTAGCTTCTTCACAACTGCTTTGCCTTCCTTGAGTGCTTCTTCGCACCTCAATCGTCCAGCAGCCCCACTGCTTGAATGGCAGGCTTCCTGCTTCTCACGCACTTCAAAAAAAAATTAGTTTGTGTCTTTTGCTAGTTGCTCTTCAAATTCTTTTTCAGCCTGCCGAATTATACTTTACACTTGACTTGCCAGAGTTTGTGCTCCTTTCTATTTTCCTCAATAGACTCCGACATCCAATTTTTACCAGGTGCCTTTTTTGTCTCTAACTGCTTCATTTCACCCCTGGGATGCTTGTAGCTCAATCATTGGCAGAATTTTCTCCAGCCAAGACCGTGTGTTGCTTTTTTGGGTCTGTTTCAGAGATCCATCCAAGCAGAGGAGGGAAACTGGGACAGGTGCCAGACTATACTTCAGCAGACCCTGGATAAGGGTCTGGACAAGGTAGTAACTCAGTTTCCTGAATATCTGGTGGCCAGTAGTTATTGCTGGTGCTGTCTGTGTCTTCTTTTGTTTGGCTGGTTTGTTGAGATTACTTAAGGATTTCAGATTATGCCTTTTTATGGGGTCAGGGAAGTCTAGCTCCCACCCTGTCTTGTAACTCAACTGGTTACAAACTGCTTCATTTCTTATGTGCCATTCTCTCTGATCATACACAGACTTTCTGCAGCTTCAGGTGGGGGCATAGCCGACGCAGCTGTCGGTCGTCTGGACTTGTTCCAGGGTCTGTGCTCAGGGGCATTTGTCATGCGTTCAGTCATGACGTTTATAATATCTTGGACAGCAGTTTTGGCAGCAGCCATAACTTTGCGGGTCGCTTCTTTGCGGCAAATTGCGGCTGAAGGATGCCTTGCGCATGCAACAAAAGCTTTCTGCAGATCCTTGAGTCATTGTCTCTGCAGACCCCGGTAGCTCTGCCGAACAGCGCGAGCAGATCTGTACAGGTCTACACACCATGTCACACGTACTGATGCAAAATATTACAGACCAACTCCTCAGCTGGGGTAAATTGGCAGAGCTTTGGGAACTTCAGTGGAGCGCCACTGACGGATACCTGCGGCGGGCCTGGCATCAGCAGTACAACACATGGTGGCATAAGCGCATGTGGGCAACGCAAGCAGCATGCCGCAAAAAACTCAGAGGCTCACGTGATAATAGCTATGTATCTAGTGGGACCTCCCTGGTCTGGCACCTTTGGGACCTGACTGGTCCCAGATGATGGATTTTTGCCATTCTAGGGGAGATCATTTTTGGACCCCTGCTACCAGCCCCCTGGTTTGGCTGCTGGCCTCCCAGCCGGCTCCCCACTTCCTGCTATCCCCACTGCCCTGCCAACCCGCTGGGCAGCAGCTATTGCTGCCATGGCTTCACCAGGCAGCCTGTCACTAGGGCTCCAAGCAGCTGTGCGCAGTGGGGATTCCTGGGCAGCCCTGCATGCGCTGGGAGTCCCAGCCTCTCTGCGCAGCCACACAGCAGGTCTCCCAGCCCTGTTGGGCAGCCTCACTGCCACGCACTGGACGGCCCCACCGTCAGCTCGCTGCAGGCAGCCCACTGCACTGCCAGCCCCACAGGGATCCTTACTGCTAGCCCTTCACTGGGACACTCTGCTTCTGCAACATCCGTGCCGGACCATGGGTGTTGCTGGACCAGAGAATCCCAGTTAAGAGAGTTTCGACTGTTTCATGCATTAACAGGGTTCCCTAGAACACCGTGTGCACCTGATCGAAGGGCTAAACCAACCTGAATCGCGGCTGAAAAGTCGCAGCCCCGGTGTCTTTTCACACCTCCCAGGCCGCCCCGGTGGAAGGCGGGATAAGGGCGAAGGCATCCAAACAAGACTGACTGCAGCTCTGCAGTGTGAGCCAGCTGGGTCTCTGCAGTGGAAAGAGAATAAAAAATGAAGCAGGAACACCGAGGAGGGGTTATGCAGCCGTGCCCCTCCAAAGTGCCTTGACTGATTTGCATGGAACCTTTTTAGAAAAACTCCCTTTCTGTGGCTGGGCACTAGACGGTTTCAAGCATAAGGCTGTTTTCCAAGGGGAAGGTCTGATGATTTCGTTGGGATTGGTCTTGCAGGGGGTTGGACGCAGGGACCTCCTGAGGTCTCTTCCAGCCCTCGGATTCGATGACCCCCATCTATGACGTTCAATACGGAGTGTGTGCTTTTGTGACTCCCCGCTCGGGCAAGTTACAATGATCGGCACAAAAGGGTGCTGCTTTTACTCCATGTGCACGAGTTCAGCTCCCCAGCTGGGGGCGCTGCCACAGATAACACTACAACCCTCACCCACCACGATGGCCCCCCCTGGCAATTTAAAGGCCATAATCATCAAATGGGTCAACCTCTCCTGGAGGGAGGGGGAAGTGCGGGAGGGACTGAACACTCCTCCCCTCCCCCCGGCAGAGACCAAGTTATGGGCCCTTTGTGACAGCATCGCTGGCTTCTTGCAGGAGTATTAAAATGCCCACCATGGGGCACAGTTATGCAGCCCAGCACAGATAGGGTTAACTGCCTGCTCCGGGAGGGCCCATGCACCGTGGCAGGGTGCAGCGCCACGTGGAAGGTACAGAGGTAGGCCAGGATTGAATGATTCTGCCCAGGAGGCTTTAACTAGCTGGAATTCAAAGGGGTAAGCTGGGCGGGGGGCTTGTTGCCGGATGGAACAGTCTGAACAGAGCGAGAGAAGAGTTCAAAGCTGCAGCAGGTGGGGAGTGGAACCTGCCCCGCGCCAGAGGGGCAAGAGCAGTGCAGGGCCTGGCGGAACTGGAGAGCAGAGATTGGGGTGTGCTGCAGGGTCTGCAAAGGGCGACACGAACTGGGGGTCCACAGGTTCATCCCTAAGCTTTCCAGACAGGAGGTTGCTTTGCTTGGCTGCCTCCGAATAATTAACGAGTTTTCATGAACACTGTGGACGCAGATCCAGCGCACCTTTCACCCTTGGGTCTCATTACACATCCCCCCCCCCGGCCTCTTTTCATGTGGGTGGGGGGTGTCCTTTGCAACCCCCCTCCAGCCCAAACACTCCTCACCTGGAGCCCACCCACCTACAGCCCCTGCGTGCGCAATCAGCAGCTGCTCTCTCGTGGGGAAGCAGAGCTTGCGTAAATCTTTATTGTTCCCATCTCCTCTATATACAAGAGGCTCTTTAGTTAAGAGCGACAAGGAGAGGTGGAGGGGAGGGGGGCTAGCGGGGCTGGTTTTCTTAATTAACAATTAGCGCAGAGTGTGCTGCTAATTATGTGGTTCCATGTAATTAAGAAGCTAATTAGTGCGGTGTCAATTAAGATTTAATTAGTACCCTTGTCAAAAATACTTGAAAGAGCAGTTTATATGCAAGTACTTCAATATTTCAGTGGTCGTGATCTCTCCGGCAAGCTGTGTGCCAGCCTTTCTCTGAACACGCTAACAGCGCGTTGCGGTTTATGGATACTGTCCTTTACAACGCCGCCACGTGTGTCTCCACAATAGACACGTTGACTGATTCTTCGGGAAGTTCTTTCAGAGGTGGCCGATCTCCGTTCCCTCCGGGGGCTTCCCTGAGCATCTGCAGTCCCTCCTCTTCTCCCCCGCCACCAGCAAGTGGAATTAGCAGGCTGGTTGCGACACTCCTCATTATCCCAGGAAGATCTCAGCTTGTTGAATTTAGATCCAGGGGAGGGGAGGGTGTTGCCTGGCCTGGATGTTGCCTGGCCAAGATGTCGCATTGGCAGCTCGCCGAGGGCAGGACTGAATCGGCATAACACAAAGCACAGCGGCCCAGGGATGCTAGCAGCCAGCCAGAGGACATCACATGGGCGATTTAGAGACAAGGAAAGGACAGAGAGAGGATTATGCAAACTTTACCCAGACTTGGGCCATGTTGGCAATTTGCCAGGAGAACAGGTGGGTTCCATATCATCGGTATAAAAGAGATCGCAGCTGCCCGCAGATGTTAGCACCCAAGAGAAGTCAGTCACAGGCACGTGCAAGAGTTTCCACACCTCAATGGAGCTTCCTTACTCCTTGGTAAGGAGGCAAAGCCACTGGTGCTTATGACTCCAGCATGATGGTCCAGCTTGATCTGAGTAGGGTCCATCCTGAACTGGTCGAATTGCAGGTCTCAGTCATGGGCCACCGCAAGGTACAAACTGCACCTTTGCAGCATCACATGGAGGAAGCCTGTGGTACACGGGTGGGCAACTCCTCAGGCAATCTCAAATACGTGTCTGATCCCATCTGCACAGTATCCAGGCCTCCCACTCTCTTCCCTGTAGTTAGCCTCACAACCCCTGTACAGATGAAGAACTGAGGCAAAGAAGCGTGAAATCACGGGGAGCGAAGCCAGAGCAAGTTGCCTGAGGTCACGTGAGCAGCCTGTGGCGCATTTGTAGTGCAGGGGTGGGAAACCTTCTTCGGGTCAGGGGCCACTGAGCCACAGAAAAAATCATTGAGACGCAAAAAAATCTGTGAGAAGCAAGGGAAAACCAAAAGCCTCAATAATGTGGCCTCCAGCTAAGAAGCAGAAAGACACTTCCCATATTTACAACTCTGCTCGATCAGCAGTAATAAGGACTGCAGAAACTTACTTCCGAGCCAAAGGCTGTTCCTTATTCTGTGTGTGTATGCCCTCCTGGTTCCTCCTAAACACTAACACATAACATGGCTCTCTCCATGCAGACCAGAGTTTGGCCGAGAATGGCTTGCCACATGGAAGCGGCACTGGCAGATTCCGGCTCCTGCCGAGGTCACAATCGTCTGCGCTATAGGTCAAGGATTTCTCCCCTCTACCATGGTTGTCTCCCTGAGGAAATTTGCAGTAGCATACCCAGCAAGTCAAGAATCCCAAGGGTACAGTTCGGGCTTTTAGGTTCCCAGGTGTTCAGTTTTCACCTTTGGTAATTGCGTCTTCTGTACGGTAAAAAAACAAAACAAAAACAAAAACAGAAAATATTTTGTTTTTCTCGGACGGTAGGCTGGCAGGGACATTTTTCTCCTGCCACATGTGGCGGAGGTGGGGAGAGCGAGAAGCACGGGAATTTAAAGGCGCAGTGCCTTTTTTTTTCCTCAACAAGTTTGGTCCTCCCTTTTTCTCTTTTTTTTTTTTTTTTTTTTTTTTTTTGCTTTGCTCAACCAATTGTTTCCTTGCCATGTTCCAGATTTTTTGTGAAAGTATCTGGCAACCCTACTTTTCAGGGTTCAGAATTAATCTGGGAGGAACTCGGCCACCCAGCAGCATCAGTTCAGGTGGAGAGAAGGGGAGAACAGGAAAGCAGAGCCCCAGCCGGGGAGAGACGGGGCAAACCATGCTAGACTCAGCTGTGATGAAGCAGGAAACGGGGAGGGGAGGATCTTGTGAAAAAAACCAAACAGATGTTCAGCCAGACTGCCCTTTAGTACAAAAGTTAGGGGATGTTTCTATGCTGCTAACCAAGCCCCCCCCCCCAAACTCTGCTTCGAAGAGACACAAGAACCGAGGGAGGGACCCAGAGAGCAGTGAGAAGCGCTGGGGTCTCTGGGAATTTCTCTCTCTCTCTCTTCCCTTCCCCCTCCTCCCTTATATGTGACTGAGCCGCCTGTTCTCCCACCACGGCTGCCAAAATACAGCGAGACAGGGTATAATTACAGGCACTTACTGCGGCCATTACACCACCAGTGCGGTCTGCGCAAAGTGACACACGACCCGTCAACTCCTTATTCACGCCATTAAGGGGACTCATTAGCATCTTCGCTAAGAAGCAAAATTACCCTCACTGCTCATTTCAAGATGTCATAAATTTTAATTTAGGACCCAAAGATAGCACAATGGGAGCGAGCCGGCTCTCTCCGGCAGAGCCTCGCCAGCTGAGGGAGGTGGAGGAGAAACAAAAGGGCTGGCTGGATACAAGATGGTGGCATTCTGAGGGGCAGCGACGGGGAAAGGGAGAGAGACAGAGATGCCCGGGGGCCTGGAAGCAATTTTTCTGTCATATCCAAGCCCAATGGGAGAGAGAAGCTGCTAAAAACATCGGCACAGTCCTCAGGTTCCTCGCAAGAGGTCACCCGGGAGATATGAGAGACCTTAGTGGTACGGCCTCCCCTTGAATATCAACAGGCCAACGCCTTTGGAGAGGGTTTGGGTCAGCCGAGTGCCTTACTCTCCCTCTCTCTCCCCTCAGAGGTTGCCTGGGACTGTGCCAAGCGCTGCTCCCCAAACATGTTGCGGGGCGGGGAGGGGCAGGATGTTGGTAGCAGCGGGAGATGGAAGGGTGATAAATAAAGGACAAGTTCCCTCTCCAGTACCCTGTGTCACCTCCACAGGTAAGGCCACAGGGCCCCAGCCAAAGGCAGGAAACCCTGAGCCAGGGCTGCACACCAACCACTCCTCATACAGCTGCTGTTCAGAGAAGAAGGGCAAGGGCAGTGTGTTAAGGACGCACCACAGGGCCATGGCTGTGGACTGATGGGGATTCAGCAGGGTCCAGTGTAGGCTTTCTGTATTCACTGTAAATACCCAGTCATTGCAGAGCCTACCTTTGAATGACACGAATGCAGCAGGAGGTAGGCCAGGCAGGAACTTTCCCCCTGGGGGCTCTCAAAGCGCCTCACAAACAGAAAGCAAGAGGCGGGGGAGTGAACTGAGGGCTGGGAGACAGGAGTCCTGAGTCCTCATCCCAGCACCACCCCAACTTGCTGCAGAACCCTCAGCAAATCACTTCCTCAGTGCCTCAGTTTTCCCATCTGTAAAATGGGGATACACATACCCACACACCCTGAGGGTTAATTACAGGCAGCCCCACAGCCCAAAACAGTGGCAACGATTAGCTAGCTACAAATCAGTGGCCACTAGTGAAAATGCCGAGTTAGCGGCTCACCTGTGTCGCTCCATTAATTTCCGTGAAGCGACTCAAGGATCCAGCCCCTCGCCTTGGAGCTCTGTAGTGTGCTGCAAAGGTATGGCCTCTCCAGTACCTTGGGGAGCACTGATGTGGGTTAGCGACCCGAGTGGTCATTAAGGTCCCTCCGAACTTGGGGCTGAACGGGCTGTATTGAGAGCCCTCTAAATTTCTGCCAGCTGAGGGGTGGGCTGGGCAAATCAAACCTAGGCTGTCCACAGAGCTGACGAGCCCCCTTCTTTTTAATAGCTTGGTCCTTTTTTAATGGTCTTTCCCCCAGGACTTCCCAAAGGCACCACCCTCCCGTGGCTAATCTCTCAGCCAGCATTAGGTGTGTTGGGGCCAGATTTTCTCAAGAGCCTGAGCCTGGTTTTCAAGTGCTCAGCAGACGGATCTGGGGCCTGGTTTTTCCAAGGGTGTGGTGCCTGGCACATGGAGCACATGCTGGAAATCCGTCCCATAGTGCACATCAAAGCCAGCTCTGAGCCCAGCCACCTAATCTGCTCCCACAACAGCTCTAGTGCAGCGCCTGCTGTCTTGGTTTCTATGCCCACCAGGCCAGGTGGGTGTAGAAACAGGGACAATTCCTTCGGCTCCAGTTGAGTTACATCTGCTCCGGCCAGGGCTGCATTTGGCCCGGGGTATCTACAAATTATTATACCTCCAATGTGGAATTCCTGCCTCTGCCACCTTTCAACCCAATGGGAATGTCGACAAGGTAGTTCTGAAGCTCCCCCGTCCCAGCCAACACAGTGAAATAATGGGGCAAAGGGTCCTGGAAGCTGCAGACCCACAAATAGTTTCAAGAAGGGCAGGTGGGCTACAGAGTAACCCCTTGGCTGTGGCTTGAAGCCAGAGCAGGAATGGAAGAGAGAAAAAGAGCCAGGGAAGGAGCAAACAGACGTGAAAGGGGGTGTATGAAAAGAAAGGCCTGGAGGCAGGGTGGACTCCGGAGGTGGAAGGGAAGAGAGGGGATGAGAAGGGATAGCAGGATGGGTGGGGGGAGAATCCCCATTTAGGGATCCCCATTTAGAGATCTGGGGCAAATCTGTCAGGGATGGTACTTGATCCTGCCGTGAGGGCAGGGGACTGGACTCAATGACCTCTCAAGGTCCCTTCCAGTTCTATGAGATAGGTATATCTCCATATATATGCAACCATCAAGGTGTAAGACCACAGAACAAAATGCTTCTGATGGGTTTGGGGGCTCATCTCCCTGATGCAATTGACTGCAGCAGCAGCTCCTTGTGTGGACACTCTAAGGCAGGGCTACTCAACTTTGGAAGCCCCAGGCCCACAATGATACTCTCAGCACATTCAGAGGGACGCAACTTACATGCAAATATATATATATGTATGAATATATGCAAATAGCTTCTTTCACACTGACGGGCATGAATACAAAGGTTAAGGCAAGACTGCACAACACACAGGCCCTATTTAAGTCAGTTCTGCTGATATTAATAAAATGCAATATTTCCCCCATTTCCACCCATAGGACAGCTCTTTTAATGAGCAATGACAGTCCAGGAATTTAAGTACTGTACTAAAACGCAGGCCATTATATTGACTACTTTTTTGGTTTGGCTCCCACCCACAGGCCATGTGTTGAGCCCCATGTAAATCCAAATCGCACTGTAGGCCGCAAACAAAGGGTACGTCTACACTAGCCCCCTAGTTCGAACTAGGGAGGGTAATATAGGCATTCAAAGTTGCAAATGAAGCCCGGGATTTAAACATTTGCTTTATTTGCATCTTCCCATCCGGGCACCATTTTTAAATCCCCTTAGTCCGAACTAACTACCCGCAGCTACACGCAGCAGTCGAACGTTAACTCAAACTAAGTCCTTAGTTCGAGTTAACCATTTCACCTCGTGATATCCCGAAATAGCAATCCTGCGTCTTAACAACAAGCCTGTTATTTCGAAATACGATGGGCTCGCTATTGCGACATCCCTGAAAATCCTCATTCCACGAGGAGAAAGGGACGTGTCGGAATAGCGGGTTATTTCGAAATTTGGCACGGTGGAGATCATCGCCAAATGACAAAATAAGCTGTTTCGAAATAAGATCGAAATAAGGTATACAATTTGTGTAGCTCAAACTGCATAGCTTATTTTGACCTATGATGCAGTGCAGATGCACCCGCCATTCCGGAATACAGGTGATTTTATTCCAGAATAGTTACATCGCTTTGCTAGTGCCCTGCATTTTCCAGAAGCATGTCCGCGGGGGAGCTATTTTGGAGTTCCTCTTGCAGAACAGCTTAGTCGGCAATGGCTATTCCAGTCAATTTCCCCCTGTAGACAAGCCCTTAATCACAGGTTCCAAAAACCAAAAAAACCTCTAAGCATTCTCCCAGCCTATACTTTGAGGTCAACCTCCCTCCCCACCCCCCCCAGATGCACATTTGCACGCACGCGCACACACACATTCTGCACCTCATCCATGTCAAGAGGAACTGTGGTTTCCCTTAAGGGAAGGCATATTAATTCCCGACTTCTCACCCCCACCCCTTCCTACTCAGTCCTACTCCCTCCTCATGCCAACTTGAATATTCATGATATATGAGACACACCTACCTTCCCCCCATAGACACCCGCTGCCAGGACAGAACTCAATTACAGGCCTCTTAAACTTTACCAGCCACCAGGATCCGTGATTAATGAGTTGAAATGTCCACATCTTTAAAAAAAAAAAATACAAGAGGGGTAGATTTAGAAAAAAGCAACTCAAATTACAGGCAGCTAAGGGATTTTGCCCCCCTCCCACCCCGCACTATAAGAACATATATCCAGAAAGGTTATGTTAATTTTTAATGTACAAGTCTATAATTAATTTCAGTGGCTGAGTGGATTAGCGGAGAGAGTAAATTTCAGCCTCGGCTTGGACTGCAGATAAACTAACACCGGGGAAGACTGTGGAGCAAGGGACTGAAGCTATTGCTGGGCTTCCAAGGGCTAGGTTAGAGCTAGAAATAATAAAAATCTCTCGTGCACGCGAGCGTGGATGCAAAATGCGTCACAGACGGAAAGGTGCCATCATCCTCACTCTGCGGAAGGGGAAACTGAGGCACAGCAGGGCAACACCATGCCCAATATCACACAGTTCAGGACAGAACCCAGGCGTCCCGAGTGCCAGTCCTAAGGACCCTGCAGCCTGCTCACAGAAAAGACTGAGAGGAAGGCGGGAATGATGTAAGGTAGCTGGGTAGAGAAGGTCTTAAAAAGGATGTTTCATTAACGCCGGTTTACAGATGGGGGAAACTGAGGCACGGAGAGGCGCAGAAACTCCCCTATGGTTGCACAGTGGCAGTGCCAAGAAGTCTGGCATCCCAATTCCCAGACCTACATCCCGTGAACCATGCGACCTACCTGTTGCAGGTAGGGTAAATAGGGTGAACTGAGCTGGGTAGGGGGTTATTTGAAGATACACCCAAGACTGATAAAAGTCCATCTAGAGCTGTGTTTCTTAAACTGTGTTCCGCGAGGCAGTCGGAGGTGTGCTGCAGAGAACGGAATAAAATATGGTCGCCCTTAAAGGGGCAGAGAACCTCTTTTTCCTCTTTTTTTTTTCCTCCCCTCGATAACTTTCTCCCAACCCCTCAACAAAAATTACTTGGTGTGCCTCATAAAAAAGAATTATTGTTTGGTGTTCCTTAGTCTTAAAAAGTTTAAGAAACTTGGCGCACTTCAAGACATTCCTACCAAGGACCCTCCCCACTTTGCCTGAGCACCACTCCCACTTGACAGCCACCTGCTGCTGAGGGGCTCATTGGAAGCCGAGGCCTCCAATGTCACAGATGCCAACGCTTGTCACGGGCAGCGGGAGAAATGCCCCCCCGGAGGAATGTGCCCCTCAGAGAGGCAGTCGCAGGGGTCAGAGAACTAAGTGAGGAGGAGCTAGCTGCCCAGATCCCTTGGCGATGCTCGCAAGCCCAAGGCAGGGAGGATATCCAACACAGATGCCCACCCTGCAGCCTCATGCAGGGCACAATTAATGACTCAAGCCCATGCAACATTTACTCGCTCGTGCCCGTGCCCGGCAGAGGAGAGGAGACACACCTGGCCCGCACCCTTCTGCAGCCAAAGCGGGCTCACCAGGACTCCTGTCCCAACCCAGCACTCTCCCCTCGGCAGACATGCCTGGCCAGGAAGCTCTGGCATGGGGCTGGGGCAGAAGACGAGAAGGGAGGGGGCAAGAGCAGCTAGAGAGCTGTGACTCCAGAGACCTGGACGGATTGTACAACCAACGTGTGGATGAGTCCGAACCACAGGTGCCACGGAGGAGGGGGGGGGGGAACTGGAGCATCAGCTGAGCAGCCATGTCCGGACACAGCAGCCTGTCCCTTCCCCGCTGCCTTTCTGTGCCCAGTAGCCCATGCTGCCCTGCCATGCCCTCCTCAATCCCACCCAGGACTCTGCCCTGGGACACACACAAAGACCCTCCTCCCTCAAGCAGAAGTAAGGAAGTTCAGTCACTCACCCCCTGGGCTGGCTCGGGGGACAGTTCATCAGCCACATGCCACAAGTTGGAGCCCCCCTATGGCAGTTCACAGCCTGCTTGGTGCCTCTGGCTGACTAGTGGGGGGAGCAGTGCTGGAATAGCAGCTCTGCTGGAAGTCGGGGTGGGGCAGGATCAGAGCCAGGGGGTGAGCAGTCAAGAGTCCAGGTGCACTGGTCGAGCTGGAGGTGGGAGGGAGCCAGAACTGGGATAGCTGTGGGAGGGTGCTGCCGGTCAGGACTGGGGGGCACTGATAGAGCTGGGGGCAGGAGTGGAATAGCTAGGGGCAGTGTTCCCTGTAAGCTGAGTGCTTGGGTGGCCATCCAGAAGAGATTCAGCTGGCTAACAAAGCGCTTACAACTGACCATCGCCAGCGGCATGTGTTTCTATTGGTGGTGCACTTCTGCCCACACCTTGGTGCACATAAAATTTATTCTGCACATAGATGAAAAAATGTAGTGGGAACATTGGCTGGGGGTGCAGCGGATTCAGACTGAGGTGCAGGGGCAGGCCAGAGCTCTGTGGCATGGGACAGGTCACATGCCTGGCACCTGCCTCTCTCTCGCCTTTCCCTAGCTGCTGCTTATACATACGCAGATTTTTATTATAGATATAAACCCTCCAGATCCACTTCCTAAAAGATAAAAATAATGATGGTCTCTACCTACTATGGCTTTGGTGAGACTATAATGAAAGGGTCTGAGCCCAGGAAGGCAGGAATGTGCCGGCTTGAAATACAGCAAGTTTTGAAAGGAAAGAAAAGGCTCCATTATTCTTGCATTAAACTCTCTCTCCCTCCTGCTCTTTCTCGCTCCCTCTGTCAGTCTTTCACTCACTTGCTGCCTTCCCCCAGCCTCTCGGAAGACAGATCGGTCCCTTAATCACTCTGGAAAAGAACCCCAAGCCGATATAATATTATAATTAATTAATTCACTAAAAAGGTATTAAATTTCTTTTCCCCCCTGTGGATATTATCTGAATTCATTGACCTTTAGAAAAATCACCCTCTAATTGTAACCAGGTTCAAGTGCATTTCCAGCCTGTCCCTTTTACATTAATAATATCTTCCAGGACTCCGCGATGCTGCTTAAATATTGTATAAATTTCACTGCCCCCTCAAAAAGGAGAAAGGCATGAAATGAAAACTACAGGCTGATTAAACAGGTCCTGGAATGTGGGGGAAGAGAAGGAAAGAAGACCAGTTCAGACTGTGGGACATACAGACACTCCCCTCCCCAAGTCGCTTAGGCCTAGGAATCCACAGGATCCTATGTCCAAAGCCCTCAATTTTCCTAGAATCCCAGACCCATCTGTCCAGTGCAAATTCCAGTCCAAGCTTCCCAAGGATCCTGGAATTCCAGCTTTCTTCTGGGCAAGGATAGTGGCGTCAATGCGGGGGTGGGGAGAACACATATACTGGGATTTCAAGGAATGCCTCTGTTATATTTGTACCGCACCCAGCTCAATGGGGCTCCATTCTTAGTAAGAGCTTCTAGATGCTACAGCTTTTTAGACCCGGTTTCCCCAGAAGCCGAGGATCTTGGGTCTTGAGATCTTAGCTGGCCCATGAGCAGAAGACACCCAGTTCCCATTTTCCAGGACACCAAGCAGAAGTTCAATGTCTGGATTTTCTGGTTAGTGTTTCTGCAATCAGAAAAAAAAGACCATGTAGATGGGACCATGGGGTCCCCCCCAACCCATTCTCTCTCATTCCAGAGCCATTTTGCTCAACTGACAAGCCAACAAGAGATTTCTCCAAAGGCCAGCGCTGTAAACCCCAGCCCAGGCTCCAAAAATCCAGCTGGGTTCTTTCTGCCGATCATCAAACATAATCCCCAGGCCAGATCTTTGCTGGTTTTAATCAGCATAGTTCCACTGAATTTAATGGAGTTGGGTTTGTTTTCAGCAGCTGACAAGCTGGCTGTGTGTCTCTTCTCCTACGCCCATCAGCACAGCCTCCAAGTCCAGCATCGTGAAGCATCACCAGCCCTAAGAGGTCCCTAGTCCGAGTTTAGCTCTGCAGCTCTGAGGCAAGGCAGAGCAAGGCTGGCGGAGGTCGGAAGGTTTGGACACTGCAGGGCCCTTCTCTAATTGTCGCCAGCCTCTGCCCCAAAAGTCCCACAGAGGAGCAGATATAGTAAGAGGGAACATTTTTAATGTTAATACTTAGCAATTACAGAGCTCCTTCTATCGGAGGCACTCCAGGCACTAATCAATCAAATATCAATTAATTTGCCTTCCCTGTCAGTGGTAGTATCAGCCTCACCCTCGTTTTGTGAATGGGGAAACTAAGGCACAGGTTGATTAAGGGACTTGTCCAAGCTCCCACAATGAGTCAGTGGCAGAGATGGGAGGAGGAGAGAGGTGTCCTGATTCCCAAGCTTGTGCCTTTTCCAACAGATCAGCATATTTCTTGGTCGTAACATCTTATGAACTGCCCTGTTGAGCTTGGGACGTCCCAGGTTTGCATGCTGCTCCCCTCTCTTCACTGGAATATACATCGCCATCTCTCCAGTAGGGCAGCATTCCCTCCTTCACTGCTGGCAGACTTTCCAGGGACATCGCTGTAAGGCAGCTGCTCTGGTTCAGAAGGCACCAGGTA
The DNA here is from genome assembly GCF_049634645.1 of Pelodiscus sinensis. Classification (NCBI taxonomy): domain Eukaryota; kingdom Metazoa; phylum Chordata; order Testudines; family Trionychidae; genus Pelodiscus; species Pelodiscus sinensis. Next base: position 9,857,640 of record NC_134737.1, on the reverse strand, counting down.
TGTGGCGAGGGTTGCAACGAAAGGCACAGCCGTGGCTGGTGGACATCGAGCAGGGCAAGGGTTAGCTAGAGACTCGGGGTAGCCGCTGGGCTGCTCACCCTGACTGCGGGTGTCAGGAGAGACTCCGGGACGTCACGGAGTATTGGCTGCGCTTTTCCCCAGCGCTAACTGTCAGGAACCGGTTTGACATCATGGGGGCGGATGGTCCCATTCAGAGTAACCCTCCGGCACTGTAATCCAGAGCGTGGCCACAGGAGACAGTTCACCTCACATCTCCGCAGAAGGCAAGTCCAGGCCTGGAGGGAACGGAGCTGTTCAGAGCCTCAGAACTGGTGAGCTTGGCGGCACGCAAAGGGGGCTTTGCCGCATGGATGGCCTGGCTGCTGGCGGTCAGGTTTTCCCAGGACCATCCCTGTTTGAAGGTAGCTAGCCGGGGAAATCCACCAGGGCGCTCAGTTTTCAGGACTCAGGATGGTTTCTGGTACCTCAGAGGTGGCAACCCTAGGCCTGCTGCTGCTGCAGGCACAGACCGACGCCCGCCATAGAGCTCTGAGTTAGGTCAAAACAATTCCCACCAAGGGACAGCTGGCCAAAGACTGACTGCACTATAGACTATATCCCATCTCGCTAGAAGAGGTGCCCCTAGGTCAAGATTGAGGTGCCTTGGCAGGGCCACAGGCAGGGTGGGGGGAAGCCACCCTGCACTGCTCTGTGGACAGACAGATGCCTACGCTCGCCAGGGCCGTCAAGCTGGCCCCCGCTGCGGCGCTACATTCCCTTACAGCAGGCGGAATTCCAGCACTCCACGGCTCTGCCAGATGTCCCACCGGAAGCTGCCTCGGGGGGGGGGGGGGGGGAAGAGGCAGCGCTTGCCTCGTAAGGCTCACGTGAGCGGCTGTTCCAGTGGGCTGGCAGCCATGGCTGCCTTTCCTGGCCTCCTTACCTGGGCCTCATTTTCTTGTCAGTGCCAATTCTACTGCAGCCTGCACCCCTTCCCAACCCTTCGCCTGAGGAGTCATAATCCTTTTGTCTCTGCCTCGGACCATATCACTGGCTGGTGGCAAGTTGCTACTGGGACGCTGCTTGTTATTCCTATCTCTTCCGTAATCCTGGCTGTAATTAAGCTGCCTACAAGGGCTCAGTGTTCAGTAGCAGAACCCTAATGCCTTAAAAAGCCACAGATGGGAAAACACCGGGCCAAATACTTCTGCGGTGTAACTCAGACTCACCCAGAGAATCAACCTGACTCCTCCTCTTTGGAAGCCATTCTGGACTGAGATCAGATATGTTCTCGTCTCTGTTGCCCACGGAGATTTACACATGAAGAGCTACTTTTGTTTCTTCAAAGCCAGTCCGGCTTTGCTGCCTATTCCCCACCTGAAAACGTAATCCCTTATTTGTGACCGCCTTGCAACCGTTTCCACAACGCCCGGGGATGTCACCAGCAGAGGATTATGACTTCAGGTGGGGAAGGAGCAGCCCAAGTGGATTTACGCAGCAGCTAAAGGGGTTCATCTTTAGCCAGCAAGAAAGGAGGGCAGGCAAACATTGAAATACCACAGAGCCAGAAGCAGAATGGGTTCCCAAGGCATCTCCAGCCCTTAAAGCCCAGGTCCTAAGATCCATCAGCTCTCAGTGAGACAGCACCTTATACAACCCCCGCCCAAACCTGTCACATGTGGGTTGGCCAACTCCCCAGTGACATTCCCTGAGGATAATATTGGTCTTCCCCAAACAGGAGATCGTTGCAGAGCCAGGCATCCCGGGCCTGAGGGCCTGTCCGTGCCGTGCATCTTGGGTCTGAAGGCCTGTCTCTCAGGCCTTACTCCAGCATGACTTCCATTGCCTTCCAAGACCGCAGAGTCTGGCCCACAGGATCTGAGATGGGAAGGACCTCTTAGGTCATCTCCATCTCTCCTGGTTGATTGCCGTCACCACCGAGTGACTACCCTTTGCATTGTGCACTCCAGTTTCCTGGGCATGCCTATTGGGTTTTCAAGGGGCCTGATTTTAGAGGTAAAAAGCTGCCTGGGCCCGATTCGTCTCCTCTGACCCTACTTCACTGAAACCGATGGAGTTCCACGGAGGCAGAACGGAGCGCGGCGATATCAAAATCAGGCCCCTTGTACTGCACTGTCCAGCGTAGCGCGGCACAAGCAGACCCTGGGATCTCAAAAAGAAAAATGGAGGAAACCTTTCTAGCCAACCATCCATTGCCTGTTACAGGAGCGATCCCATCAAACCCAGGGAGAGGGGCTAGAGCAGGGGTGGGCAAAAGAGTCTCCGCGGGCTGGATCCCCTGCTGCTCCCCTGCCCCCAGGCCAATCAGGACCTGGGGGCGGGGAGTGCGCGAAACCTCCTCCCGCCTTGCCAGGAGCACGTGGCGCTTTGAAGTGCTGAGTGCTGCTTGCAGGGGGGGAGGAGGCTTCCCGCACTCCCCCGCCCCCAAGCCCTGATTGGCCTGAGTGTGGGGGAGCATGCCAAGCCTCTTCCAGGGCATGAGTGCCTAGTGGGAAGGGGGGGCAAAGGGGCTCCTCTAGCCCCAGACCAATCATGGTAGCCCCACCCCTTCCTGTTTAGGCCCCACCCTTTCTGGGGTGGCCCTCAGGCAAAAATTATTGCCCACCCCTGGCCTAGAGAAGACAAATAGCTGCAGGCTTTGGACTCTGTCTTCCCCCAGCCATTGGCCAAGATAGTCAGAAATGGAACTCCTTGCTCTGAAGTGTCCCTAGCGTCCGTTTGCCAGAAGCTGGGAATGGGCAACAGAGGTGGATCACTGGATAATTCCCTGTTCTGTTCATTCCCTCCGGGGCACCTTGCATTGGCCATTGTCAGAGACAGGGCACAGGGCTAGATGGACCTTTGGTCTGACCCAGTTGGTTCCTCCTTGAGTTCTTAAAAGCAGATGATGACCCCTTGCATGCCAGGAGGAAGAAGAGGCTCCCCTTAGGTTAAACATGCCGAAAGCAAGCAGCATAGCTTCCCGGCCCAGTAGCATGTAAGGGGGTAATGTGCCAAGTGATTTACACGTGTGTCTTTAAGAGGTGGGGGTGGGATAGGGATTTAGCCATGCCAACGAGCTTAATGCTAGGTGTGCCTCTCCAAGCGGCCTATCGCTTTGGATCGCAGGAGGAATGCCATCTCCTTGGGTGTCCTTCTTGGGCTCCATCTGGTGGAATCACAACTCAGGAAGAGTTACACAAACGAGTCCACGGAGCATTTCATTTCCACCTCTCGTTGCAAGGAATTGTTGGCTTTGCTTCTCCTCCCAGCTCCCCTGGCTCCTGTCCAGCAGCCCCTCTGCTCCCCTCCAGCCTATTTCAAACCCAGGCATCTGTCAATGCTTTCCTCCCCAGGTTTTCTGGCAGTTAACCCAAGTCAGTTTTTAGACTCTCAATAGCCTGATTTTTCAGAGGTGCCAAGTACCCACATTCCAAAGGGAGCTGCAGCTGCGCAGCGCCTCTGGAAAAAAAATTCAGGCTCTTCGTCTCCAGTCAGGTCTATTTTTAACCCTCCCATCGTTGCAAGGGGCGGCTCCCGCCCTGACACCTCCTCTGGCCTTGAGAGGAGAAGGGGGAACACACAGGAAGCAGCTGGATACCACTCCCTCAGAAACCTCTCTGTCTTGGGAGGGGCACTCTTTCCTGGACCCATGTGTCCCTGTCAGACTGTTTCCTGTGTCTAACCCCTGCGCTCCCCACAGCTCTCTGAGAAAGGGCCTGTCCCTTTCTAAATCTTCACCAGCAAGGACCCCCTCTCTCTTCTCCCTGCCTGCACCCCACCACTGCTGTTCCTTCTCTCTTCCACAGTGCCTGCCTGGCTAGGTATGACAGAGCCTTTTTGTCTCAAGCCCTGGGCACTTCTTTGGCCATTGAAGGCTGAGCTGGCTGCTCATAAATCAGAGCTAAACGTGGCAGCAAATCACACCCTGTGTATCCACCCAGAATTGAGACGTCCTTCTTCTTGAAGGACTATGGCCTCATCTCTTTCTCCATGAAAACACACTGTGACATCATAATCCTCCCTAGGGCTACATGTTGTGACATCATAGCTGTCTCCGTGGCAATGGAGCGTTGAGCGTAGTTCAGTGGCCAATGAGAAGGGCTTTTGCTAGGGGCGGGGAGGAGGGGACTCTGTAATGCATGGAACCTACGTGACTGAAGAACACTGGGTACTGGATGGTTTGAAGGACTAGCGAGGCTTATGTCACAGCTGTTCTTTTCACGTGCTGCCCCCTGCCAAACCCAGCCAGAAAAGATGGTGGCACGCAACTGGAGAGAGACTGGAGCCAGTGGCAGCCATCTGCTTTCCACTAAGAAACACAGAATTTGTCTACACGAAGGGATGGAGTTGGAAAATACCCACCATGGACATATGCACCAGTGCAAGACACTTTTTTTGCTAGGAGTTTTGCAAAAGTGCAGCTATTTCCGTTAAGGAGAATTCACGTGCAGTAAAGTCCTTTGACCCAGAGCACATGTGGTGGCATGGCCCAGAGAGATGCCCCATCTTAGGTGCTCCTCATGGACCTCCCAGCATTGGGATGGCCAGCCCAAAATTCAATGGGCCAGATTCATTCCACACCATGCTTTTACCACCTGCACTAGAGCGGTACAGCACTGTCAGAGGAGAGCTAGGCCTAACGAGAGCAGAGGAAGAGGAAATTCAGGAAGAAACATGCCCTGAATTGATCAGCCAGGGTTGGCCTGGCCACTAAGGGGAGGTCAATACTAGGAAACTATTTCAAAATAATTAAAATCGATTTAATAACTCCTGAAATATCAAAATTCAAATAGCACGTCCTCACTATGAGGAAGCCTTGAAATGAGTCCCAGGCAGGCTCCATTAATGTGGACACGCTACCTCGACTTAGAGCCCCAGGAAGCACTGGGGAGTAATTGGTTCAAATGACTCTGAGGTGTCGTTATTTCAAAATAGCATCCACACTGCCGCTATTTCGAAATTAGCGTTATTTCTCGAGGGAAGCAGGGGTACAGATTTCAAAATAAGCCGGCCATTATTTTGAAATAATGGGCTTAGTTGTGTGGATGCTTCACTTATTAATTCTACCTAAGGGGGGTTATTTCAAAATAAAGCCCAAGTGTAGACCAGTGCTAAGAGGTGACTGACCATACAGATCCAGCCAGGATAAGGGCCAAATCCTAACTTCTTTTCTCAGCACTTATTCCCCTTCTGGTCCCCAATGGTTTCCAGTGGGAATTTGCTGCCTCCCTAGGTTACGTTTACACTACAAGCACTATGGCAGCACAGCTGCAACACTGCAGCTCTGCCGCTGGAGGGCTTTCCCTTCACTGCCCCCCGCAAGAAGCAGTAGATATTTTGATGGAAGAATTCTTCCATCACCCTAGCAGCGTCTACACTGGGGTTAAATCAGGGTTTCCCAACCTATGGGCTGCAACCCAAATATGGGTCACCATCACATTTCAAAAGGGTGGCCAAGTGTCTCCCCAGGTGGCTCTGCCCCTTCTCTCCCCGTTTTGGAATTGCCTTGGGTCACCAAGTCTTCCTGAATTGTCAAAATGGGTCCCCATCTGGAAAAGGTTGGGAACCGCTGGGTTAGATCGACATAACTACATCTCTCAGTTATGCCCCAAGTGAGGTAGCTAAGATGATCTTTTGTAGAGCAGGTCTAAGGAGTTTTGCTTTTGTGAGGGCAGCTTAAGAACAGATGCTGAGCCGGTATGCACGTCCCTTGGGCAAAGTTGATACACACTCTCAGACAAATGCCAGGGTCTAGCCTGGCTCTCACTAAGCAATGACATTGTTTTGTCCATGAATTCTCTCAGAGAAGAGGCAGAATCCAGCTCTGCCCCTGCCCTGTGATGCTGGGCAAGTCACTTCTCTTGGTGCCTTTTTCCTCTCCCAGCTTTGTCTCTCATCTTTAACTAGGCCACAAGCTCTGCACCACCGGATGGATTTGAACCTGGGACCTCTAAAGCTTAGTACAAGAGCCTCTATAGCTTGAGTTATAAAGCCAGCGGGCTCTCAGCCCATGCTGTAGAGGTCTCTTTTTCTTATATGTTGCTGTGGTCTAAGTGCCACTGCATGGGACAGTGAACCACACTAGGCGTGCGGAAACAACGAGAAGTCCTGTGGCACCTTTTAGACTCATGGATTTATTGGAGCATAAGCTTTCGTGGGCAAAGATCACATGTGACATGCATCTGGCGAAGTAGTTCTTTGCCCACGAAAGCTTATGCTCCAATAAATCCGTTTGTCTATAAGGAGCCACAGGACTTCTCGTTGTTTATGCCGTTTCAGACTAACACGGCTACCCTTCTGACACTAGGTGTGTGGGTTACACAAGGACCGTCTCTGACTAGTGTACGCACAGTGCCTAGCATAGTGGGACTCTGAGCTTGTCTGAGGCCTCCAGGAGCTATGGCCCTGTTGTTAACATCTCCTTCCTAGATCAAGTGGTCTGAACCCCTAACACACAGCGAGTCCTTTATAGCCACAGGGCTGTGCTCACTCTACGGCCGTGTTTCCCAATTTTATTTGGCCACGGAACCCCTAGAGTTGCCTTAAAAAAAAGGCCCCTGACGTGTTTTGTTGAGCAAAAAAAAAAAAAAAAAAGCCCTCTGCCATGGCTCTGTCTCTTTAACAGGGGGGCCGGGGAGTGCCGGTTCTTCACGGAACCCTTGCTTTCGCTTCATGGATCCCCCAGGGTTCCCCGGAGCACCAATTGGGAAACACTGCTCTATGGCATGCGGCCCAGTGGGTTCCTATGAGTGGCCCACAAGACATTTTGTTTATTGTTGCCCACATGCAGGGTTGCCAGATTCTGCTGGTTTCCATCTGTGTCGTTTTTTCCCCACCGGTGTTACTCAAGTGACACGCACATAAAGCCAGGGCACATGAAGTGAGGTGCGTGCTGACTGCACACAGCATTGTGAGAGCCATGTGCTCCCTTTTGCGTCCAATCACAGTGCTGCTATGGTTCAGTCGGCACCCCCCACAAATTCTAGCTACGCCAGTGCAGTGAGCAACATGGCCCGATCCCAGGAGAACACCTTGGTTACAACAATCTTGTGGCCCACTGAGATGGAGGAGGGCATCTCATGAAGCCCCCTCACTAGCCTCGGTTGCCCCTCTCTACTCTGTGTCCTGCTCTCTTCTGCTGCCTTCATCATGACCCCTTCCATATGGTGGTGGGTGCGATATCACATAACATGTTTCCCAGCTGGAAAGAGGTTGGCCAAAGATGTTGTTAACAAAAAGTCTCCCAACTGCCCTTCAAGACAAGCACAAATAGTCTCATTCTACAGGGAGGGAAACCAAGTCACGGAGCCTTCGAGTAACTTGCCCCAGGTCTCTCAGCGAGCCAGTGGCAAAGCTGGGAATAGAAATGACTCCTCGCCTTTCCTCCAACCACTTGCCTATGCTCTCTGTAGCAGGTAGGAGCTGTGTCCGTTTCCTCTCATGCACAATCAATCACTGCACATCAGTCCAAATCTAAACACCTCTGCTATTCTAGCTCTGTGCCCCTCTTCAGCTCTGCCAATTCTGGCTTGCGCCAGTCAGCCGTGATTCCAGATTTCCCGCCTCATCTCTCTGGGTACCACTGTGGTATCTTTCAGCTGAGCCCATCATTCCAGATCTCGTATTCTGTAAAGTTTTCAGGCTGTATCACCACCCTGATCTGCAGCCCCCCTCTGCGTTAATCAGAACACTTGAACTGGAAGGGACCTCGAGAGGTCATCGAGTCCAGTCCCCTGCCCTCACGGCAGGGTGTTACTGTGATCTGGAGAAACAGCCTCAAGGAGCTCAGGCTGAGCCCGGGAAACTCATTTCATTGGTGACCTTTGCCAAGTTTCAGTCCCTCGATCTCTGGCAACGGAGAAGCTAGCTCTTACAGAACAATGGGAAACACCTGCACAACCAGTCATCTCCCCTCAGGGAACAGGTCCCCTGTCTCTCCCATTCAACACTTCCCTGAACAGCTGGCTCACAAGAGGGGTCTGATTCTTAGACACAATAAAACCCGCATCTACAAAGCGATCTCAGTGGAAACATCCATTGAGAATTCCCCCTGCAACAGAGGTTTTTATTGGCCCATGCGGAGACTGTGTAAGTGCCTCCAGGGTATTGCACTATGACGATTCTTTGCTTCCGAGGCCTCAGCACTGGCTTGGGGCACAGATTAGCGCCGCCTTTGGGCTGCTCTAATTTATACCAGGGTCAAGCAAAACCTTGCATCACCCTAAAACATGAGGAGCACAAAAGGCACCTTTATGCACCCTCCATCCCCCGCCACTACCTCCCTGACCCAGGCACACAAACCAAGTAACTGAGGATGTTATAGATGGCGCTGGGCCCGTCCATGAGGGCAGGGGACTGGAAACTCTCAAGGTTTCTTCCAGTTCTAGTGTGCTATGATGCTATGAATCCAGGCTCAAAGCCTCCAGCCAATTTTTCCCGTAACCATCTGGCTCTCCCTTGTGGCCACTCCTGTCCCATGCAGTTTTCCAGCCCCGCGTGCTGTTGTTTCTAAGAGACGGGTTTGCCATCAGCACGTGGTTCCCCGCTCCTCTCCAGGCAGTCCCCAGCCGAAAGGGAGCAGACCCCTTCTCCGGACCGAGGTCAGAGCAAAGCAATAGGTAACTCGGTCTGCATCCTCTTGCTTCCTTCCCTGCCTTTTTGCCGGGACTTGTGCATTGCACATGAGAAAGGCTGATGCCTCACATTGCCTGCACTGACCTCCCCAGGGCAGAGCAAGATTTGAATCTCTCCAGACCATGCTAATTTCCCCAAGAGTCATACTAATCAAGCTGATCTGTAAATCAAGTCACTGGTGTTTCCGCCAAGGGACGGAGAGAGGCATGCGTGTGGTCTCAGTCGGACTCACCGAGTGGCCACGGATGCCATACACAGTCATCGAATTAATCTCTCTCAAGGTATTTACAGCTTGCTCCTTATGAGAATGACTCACTCCTTGCTGAACATTGGGCTCCTATGTAGCTACACGCAGCATGCAGTGCCTGCCAGTACATGAAGGCCATTAAGCTTTCCCGGCTTGGATTCTTCACTGCCCCAGGCAAAGGCACCACAGAGATGGCTCGTGGGAATTAAGCAGTTCAGTGAATCTCTGTCCCATCTAGAGAGGAGCCAAAACCAGAATCACTTCTCTGAACTCCCTCAACACACACACACATTGCTAAACTGGATCCAACCTGCTTAGGGGTTTGACTTTATAAACAGAACCAAAGTCCGCATTCAGGGGATGGCACGCTGGCCAGGGAGACTCAAAAGATGGGGGCTATTCCTGGGTCTCTCAGTGACCTATTAGGTGACCTCAGGTAAGTCACTTCCCCATTGTGCCTCAGTTTCCTCTCCCACCCTTTGTCAATGTAGACTTTATGTCTTTCCAAGGCAGGAACTCTGTGTGTGTGTGTGTGTGTGTGTGCGCGTGCGCGCGCGCGCACGCACACACACACACACACACACACACACACACACCATATAGCACAACAGGGCTCTAATTTCAGCCGTGGCATGTCACGTGGGACTGGACAGTCCTGTTTTCCCATACTGCACCAGGAACCAAAGGGTAGGACGCAGTGTTCTCTTGAAGCACGATATGTGCAGCCACTCAGGAGAGACGTCAATGCTGCCCAGCTGATTAGCAGAGTGCCCACACTAGGTTTTGTGTTTACACTGGTGGCGCACATACCTTGGTGCACATAAAACATTTATTCCGCACATGGGTGGGAAAAAAATCCACCCATGGATGGAAAAGATTGGAGGAAACATTGCTGTCACGACTTTTGGGAAGTCTGCGATATGATTGGCTGAATTTAGTTTTCCATACCGCTGGGCAGAAGGGGAAGCCTCAGGGTGGGGCCGGGGCTCAAAATTCCTTAATGTAAGGTCCACATGCAGTGTGAAACCCTGGGGCCACACATTCAATTCCCATTGACCCACAGACCAGAAGGCTCTTTCGCAAAGCCCAGACCACCTGGTGTCTGTCCTTAGCAAGAAGCTGCCCCCGTGCACCACTGCCCAGCACAAGGGGCCAAGAAAGCATCAACACGTGTGTCTTTCCTGTCACTGCCGGCTCAGTATCGCAACCGCTTCCACTGCCCTCCGCGAGGACATGGCAGCGTGGATTTCCCAGTGCTCTCCGTGGCAGCCTCAGGATGCTGCTTCACTCTGTGGAAACTGACCTGTTACTCACACGCCTAGGCAGGTTCTTTCGAGACTCTGTCCCTCGTCGTCCAAAGGCTCTGAGCGACCAAGGGGCAGTGACATGCGTCCAAGCAGCAAGGTGACAAGTATCAGAGTCAGAGCTAAGCATCCATTTCCCCAACGTGTCGATCCGGGGTTTGGGCCCCGTTCTCTTTCTATCCATTACTGAACTGTAGCCACTCCCTTCACTTCAATGTGACAAAACACAAGGGAGAAAGGGTTAACATCATTCAAACCACATATGTCCCCAGTCCGGTGCCTTGCACTGGCATTTACCCCCGTGCCCAATGGGGGTAAAAACTCAAATCAGAGCACCCACACTCTACTACTTTACACTGCTGGAAATTAGGGTTGCCAGGTGTCCAGTATTGAACCGGACAGTCCAGTGTTTGGACTTCGTGTCCAGTAAACAAATTGAGAAAATACTGGACATATAAATGTCCAGTATTTTCTAACTAAAGAAGTTTTTCTTTTGTCCCCGGCCTGATGGAAGCCCGCTTGGGACACATGGCAATTAAAGGGTCCGTGACCACATTTCTCCCTGGTGTTGTGGGGTTTTGGGGGTTTTTTTTGCTTGACAAATTTTTGTCTGGTATTTTTTTTAAACCATCTGGCAACTCTCCTGAAAATACGCCATCGGGCAGGATCAAGGAGCCTTATTGGCCATTGCCCTAGCCTTTGTGCAAAAAGTGGCCATTGTGATATTCACATACACTTTGCACCGGTGCAAAGTGCTGGCACCAGGTACAGGCACGACTGTAGATCTGACTGAAAGCTCTCTCGCACGCTCGGACAGCACTGCTTCCCGCCCCCCAGGGAAGAGAACAGCAACATGACTCCTATCCTGCGCACAACACGCATGCTGCTAGCCCTCCAGGGGAGTTGTTAAGAATTGCAAGTCCAGCTAGCACTCTCCTGCCTTTTTATATCTTAAGCCGGAGCCTTGACACCGATTTTTTTTCCTTTGGATGGTTCGTATGCTGTAATTAAGAGCCCTTCTCTCCTGCCTGCCCCCGTTCCCCATCTTTGGCAGCTGTTGTTTAACTGAAGGAAACCCCCTTTCGTCCTCTCTTCCCTCCCTCCCCGTCTGAATGTAAAGGGATGGCAATGCTCCAAGCCAGGGTCTTTTGCATTTCTGAGTTGGTTCTATTAATTGGAAGGAGGGTGAAGAATCTGCAAGGTCGTTTCAATCTACATCTGACCTTCAGAGTAATCCTCTATGCCAACACCAGAGCATGTCATTAAAATGAGGCCCTCTACCATCTCCCGGCATCCCTTTATTCTCTCCTTGTGCACATTAATTGCTCATAAGTTGATTTGATCTCCCTATTCTGCAAGAAGTAAATTGCCCTCTTATTTCGCCATTTTCATCCTGTTTTCTTAATTAGGCCCTTAAAAATCTCTAGGGCCTCAGCCGGGCCGCAGGCCTCATCCTGGGAATAAATTTTGATCTCAGCCTGATAAAGAGTGAGCAAACCCAGAGATTGAACAATGTCATTCACCCCCTCCCTCCCTTCCTCGCTATTCTCTTGACATGAAAAGGCTATCAGTTTTTCTCTGTGTTAATATAGGAAATAATTCACACTTCAGGCGTTGTTCTCTATTTAGTGTTCACACTCCCCAGATAAATCAAATCAGGGTTTTTTTTTTTAAGCATCTGAAACTACTTTCTCTCTCCTCTCCCCCTCCTTCTTTTAACAAAGTTTCCAAGATTAGCCGCTGTGATTTTTCCATCCCGGAAGTCTATTTTAAGGTATCCTTTTTAATTTTTTACTTTTTAAATTCAATCATCTGTGGAGAGTCGAGCCCCAGCCGGAACTTTTCACAGGCGATGGACAAAAACACGGCAGCTCCGTACGAGCGTACAGAAGTACCGTTTTTCCCGAAGTACTTCACTGGCAAAGAACTCAGTTGCATGACGCTTTAGACATGTGAGGAGTTTTGGTGAGTACATGCTCGGCCCCTTGACTGTGTGGGGCAGCAGGTTGCTAGTGAGGGATTTGATTCGGGTTTGATTTGTGGGATAAAATGGTTCCTGTCTCCCTTAGGTGCTTAGCTGCCACCTTTACTGCAGTATCTGAGTGGCTCACCATTTTAAATGGATTTGGCTCTCAGTGCACCCAGGAAAAGTTATCCCCATTTTATAAATAGGCAATTTACGCTCTGTTCCCTAAGTCCCACACCAAGTCTTTAGCAGAACAAGCAATTGTACCTGCATTGAGTTCCTAACCAGAGCCCTAAAGCCTGGATCATCCTCCATCTCTCATTGTGGTGTGGAGAGGGCGAATAAAGAAAAGTTATTTATTAGTTCCCATAATAGAAGAACTAGAGGATGCCAAATGAAGTTAATGGGTAGCAGGGTTAAAACTAATAAAAGAAAGTTCTTCTTCACACAGCATGTAGTCAACCTGTGGAACTCCTTGCCAGAGGAGGCTGTGAAGGCTAGGACTATAACAGTTTAAAGAGAAGCTGGACAATTTTATGGAGGTTAGGTCCATAAAAGGCTATTAGCCAGGGGATAGAAATGGTGTCCCTGGCCTCTGTTTGTCAGAGGCTGGAGAGGGATGGCAGGAGACAAATCGCTTGATCATGGTCTTCGGTCCACCTTCTCTGGGGCACCTGGTGCTGGCCACTGTCGGTAGACAGGCTACTGGGCTAGATGGACCTTTGATCTGACCCAGTACGGCCGTTATTATGTTCCCATCTCAAAAACCAGGGGGTAACTTTTACAAAAGCGATGAAGTGATTTAGCAGCCTAATTCCAGTTTCAAAAGTGATTGAGGAACTCACCTCCTCATTGAGATTTAGGGCTTTGAGGCACCACCACAGTCCAGGCTGGGGGTCTGCGAGTTTTGTGGTGCATGCTATCTGGCTTAGACCCTACGGGAGCAAACAACGAGGTACTTTGTGTGTGTGTTACCACCGTGCTGTTTGAAAGGGGACTACGTCAACGTCTTTGAGTTCACACCAGCAAGGTCTACATGGGACAGTTAGAGCAGTGGAGAAATCAACCCCCAGAATCCGCACCGCACAGACAAACCCTTCAGCCCCTAAATCACTTAGGCTCTTTTGAAAATTTCAAGTAGAAATATGGAAAAGGCCGAATACATCCGCAAGCCCTTCTCCCTGTTTAGGCATCTAGTCACGTAACTAGAGGTGCATTGCTCTCCATTTTAACCAAAAGGCCTTGAGAAAAAGATCCAATACATTAGCGTCCCCCCTTCCCTCCACCTAGCGATGGGCTTACAGCCCACCCACTTTTAGAGCACGTGACAGCTGCCCCCCTATCTAAAATTGTGTAAAAAAACAGTCCCCCTCATTGGAACAGGGTGAAACCACCGCCCAGCTCAGAACCCCTCTTGAGGACTTTAGGGCGATCACATCACCTGATCAGAAGGAGCCTGCTTTATCTCATCTCCGGCAGCCTGGTTTTTTTTTTGGGGGGGGGGGGGTTCCCCAGCTGCAAAGCCAGTTCCCCTAGGTCACAGTCCTGGGAGCTGGGTCAATTCGGTGGAGACTCTTGAATCTTGAGGAGCTTCAGGAGGTTTAAGAGAGCCTGACTGAAGGGAGGTGGCTGGGTGGGGGTTTACCCCTGCTTGGGGAGAGACAAATTTGAACTCTGTGCCCCTGCCCACGGCTAAAAAATACCTGCTCCTCAGAGAGGGGAAGGCAGCTCTCTGTGCAGACTAACTCCTCAGGTAGGATCCGGCTCGTTTGAGAAACAGGCACCCACCTTCCCAGAGGGTTTAATTAGCCAGCTGGACTGCTAATCAGAGGCCTGCAGCTGCAAGGTGTCACCATGGTTACTGGGCCCAGGCACACAGCCCCCCCCCCCCCCCCCCCGGGGGGGGATGTAAAAATGGGCCCAATGTGAATGGCTGGCTGGTGGGAGGGAGACTTGGAGGGGCTGGGGACACACTTTTGCTTTAGGCAAAGCTTTTCTACCCCAAGCTGGGTTTCACACACCCATGAACCAGCCAGAATCGGATCTTCAGCTCGTCTCCCACGGATGAGAGCCATTCGTGCCCAGCGCCTCTGAAAAGCAGGCCATTGGTTCGGAGGCCTACCGTTAGCTACCCTGTACCAAAACCGCTGGTCGCATTCACTGGCCCAGCATCACGCAGTGCCACGGCCGGGCAGAGAACCCACATGCCCTGACTGATAGCCAGCTCCTCACTGTAACGGTGAGACCACGCCAGCCTGGTGCTGCACCCGGGGCCCTGACTCCCAACCCCTCTGCTGTAACCCCTCAAAGTTCTGCCCAGCTCTTCCATAACACATCCCATCAGTAAAGTGAAAAACCCTTGACAAAGGAGGTCACCATCACTAGCCCCATTTTACAGGTGGGGCAAACTGAGGCACACAGCTGGGCAAATGATTTGCCCAAGGTCATTCAGCAGAAGAGCCAGAAATCAAACACGGAGGTCCTGAGGTCCTGGTCAGCCAGCTGTCCACTCAACCACATTCCCTTCCACAGGCAGGCATAAAAATGAGGTATTTCAAGCTCCCGTGAGCCGCAGCGGAGAAGCGCACGGCTAGCTCGCAGGGTAGACACAGCCCGAGGGGCTCAAGGGAAAAATTGGCATCGCTGTCTCCCCCCCTTTATCCTGAATTCTCAGACACCCCCACCATGCCGGGACACCTGACAACACTGCAGGAGGACCCCTCAGTGTATTAGGGAGCTGTGCACTGCACCCCAATGCTCAGACTGAGAGCTGCCTCTAGGATTCCAGTCCCTGTGACGGAGCCAATTACAGCAAGGACAAAGGGAGGGGCCCACACTTCCCTCCCAGATCACTCCCTGCCTCCTGACCTTAGAAAGGGTCCTTTGCTCAACAGCTACTTCAAGTGCTTTAGGTAGAGAGAGGATGACCTTCATCTCTTCATTTCTGGAAGGCTCGCCACAGACCACTGATTCGGGCTCTGCCTACATCACCCCAGATGCTGTTCTTAGCCTCTGTTGGTCAGAAGCTGGAAATGGGTGACAAGGGAGGAATCACTTGATTCCGTATTCTGTTCATTCTCTTGGGGCACGTGGCGTTGGAAGACAGGACGCTGAGCTGGATGGACCTTTGGTCTGACCCAGTATGGCTGCTCTTATGTTCTCAGCAGGGACAGAGGATGGCACATGTCGATTACCCAGAGGGGTGCACAATATGCCGTAGAACCGAGTTCCACCTGTCATCATATTCGCTTTGCCTGATTCTGAATGCACCATGGATCATGGTTCCTTTCTCCATTTACACTTTGACTTCTCCTTCCCCTCTCCCGTTCACCCCAGAGCACAGATCATCCCGAACTGGTGCACTGGGGATGGATGGCAGCCAACACCACACAGCCCCTGCCATGTGTGTTAGAAAGTGCTACATAAGCAACTAGAGGGAGAATGGCAGTGTGGTTAGGATACTAGCCTCAGACATGGGACAAATGCCCCTGCTGCTGATGCCCTGGGTGCATTGAGGGAATTCAGAATGTCCATGTCTCTGTTTCTCCTCTGCACACTGGGTGTACTAGCCCTGACCTGCCTCTCCAGAGGGTTGAGTTTGGTCTGTGTGGCGTGAAAACTTTCCTCTCTTTCTCCAGCAGAAGCTGGTCCAATAAAGAGAGATCAACTCACCCACCTCGCATCGCGTCTCTATCATCCTGGGACCCACACCGTTCCAACTCCGCTGCAAACAACATTCTACACCATTTAAAAATAAGTCACAATAATCTGCCTGTCCCCAAAATGTCACGTGTTTTGGTACATCTTTAAAGGACAGCTGAGTGTCACCACTGAGCACCCACGACGAAGGAAAATAATTTTCTTCCCAGTTCCTCTCTCTGACTTCTTCACAGAAGGCTAGTAAGCTCCAGCTTCAAAACCAAAATCTGCAGAGCCCTACAAAGCTCTGGAACAGCTGTGGCAACAGCACCATCTTGTGCCCCAAAGTCACAAGTGCACTGTGCTTCAAATGCCAAAGTAATCGTGCACCTGTATAAAAAAGGATCTGGCTTTCCCAGCCTCAAGAGGCAAAAAATACACCCTGGAAAATTTGTCCTGGGTGATGGATTTGGACACACACTTCTCTACCACCAGGCATATTTGGATGTCAGGGTTGTAGGAGTGCACCAAAACTGCATTATCCTTAGAGAAGACACATGTGCGGGAGCGGATGTGTGTAAAAAAGCATTTGAAGGCCAAACTGAAGGAGATGATCCCAAGCAGATTGAATTCAAAAGTACCAGTGGCTGACGGCGGTCAGCATTCAAGCACAATCCCAGGCTGGCAGGGGCTCAGAACTTCTTCCTTCGAGCACGGGATCGGACTAAGTGACCTCCCGAGGCCTCTTCCAGCTCTGATCTTTTAGGATTCCCTGACTCATTGTGGGGTGGGCTGGCAGCAGAGCTCAGATCTCGTTTGGACACCCAATGAAAAACCAGATTTTTAGCCTCTGTAGCTCCCCTTTTGTGACCCGGTCACATTTTCAGTAACTCAACACCCAACATGCACAGGGCTCGTCCAAAAACCACGGGCACCTCACTAGTTTCAGAGTACTGCAGAGTTTAAAGGCCAGATTATTTAGTCTGACCCTCCAACACATTCCAGGCCATTCAGGTTAACCCTTAATGCCCCTATGATGAGCCCAATGCCTTCAGATAAACAAGAGCATTTTATTTCTCAGGAGCCAGCTGTCAGGTGCAACAGAGACAAGAGACCAAGTGTCTGCAATGCCTAAGACCCCAGCAAAGGCAGGGAACTGCCACAGTGAAACATGTCCATGTGATCCCAGCAGACCGATCACACCCCATGCCATAGGGCAAGGTGAAAAACCCACTTCCTGCTAATCTGACTTGGGGGAGAAATTCCTTCCTGACCCCAAATCTGGTGACCAGAACTGCCCAGAAAAAGCAGTCCCTGATTATGGGAGAGGAGGCCTTCTGAAAATGCCAGCCCATGTGACCTTGGACTAGTCCCATCCCTGCTCCGTGCCTTTATTTCCCCCTCTGTAAAATGAGGATATGTGATACTGATTTGCTTTCATAAGCTGCTTTGGGATCTCTGGAATGACAGCCACTGTGGAAAAGCGTAGGATCACTTCACCCCACACAAATAAACCCCGACACATGGATAGGCTGTAAATAAATATATTTTAATGATTTTTCCCATTCCAGTTCATTCTTTTGTACATTTATTTATAAAACAGTAGTAAAATTTTTTAATCAGAGCACAGTGCATTAAAAAACAAACACAAAAAAAGAAGAGATAAAAAAAAAACCCACGACTGTTCTCTCATGGCATGGCAAGCACCCACGTCTCACCCTGGCTGGAGTGGTGGATAATGGTGTGGCACGTTCTCCATCCCATCACCATGAGACGAGCGCAGTTATATGCTGCATCAGACAGACACCGACTCCATTCTGCATACAGCACACACTGCGACTCTCAGTCCACGAAGCATGCTGCACAATGGTATATACCAGTGAGGAGGAGCACTTCAAGAAGTCTCTGGCTAAGATGTTCCCAAGTGACTAGTGATTTTGGGTACCCAACTCAAGGCATTTTAAAGAAGGCGAGGTGCCTAGCGCGGTCTGAAAATACAGCGCCAAAAGGCTTCCAAGCAAATTCACATGCTTTTCTGAGCCTGGGGAAGGTGGGGGGACCTCATATCAGAAATCTGATCTCTCCACATAAATCTTGGCTTCGGTCAGATTGCAGATGCTGCAACACACTGGGGAAATCATTTCACTAGATACATCACTTCCTGTCCCAGCTACCCACAGAGAGGAAGCGTCAAGGCATGCCGTCGTTTCAGACCTCAAGGCCAAAAAAAAAAAAAAAAAAAAAAATCGAGTGATTCAAGCTGACATCTTAAGTGAAGGTCACACGTGGGCCCATCCCTAGTACATACCATGTCCTGAAGCCACTCAAGCACACGGCCGAACGCACACGATACACCGCATCCTGTGTCTGCCGAAGCATGCCGCGGATAGTGCACAGTTATAAACACAGAATCAACCTGCTGTGGGTTCAGAGCCAGCTTTGGATTCAAGCCAGTTTATTTTCCTTTCTAAGGGACTCTCTTCACTGAGTAACAAAGCACTTACAGACATTCCTCTCAGGCTATGGCTCCATCAAGATATCCAAGAATGACTCATCCCATCAGGCATGGCTCTTCCTGCTTCACCCCCCCCCCCACACACACACACACCTGGAACCTTACCCTCACTCACTTCATCAACTCGTCCTAGACACCAGAAATCTCTGATTGTGCATCTGTCCCAGTACTGGTTGGATTTTAGCCTACAGGTCTACATGTGCAGGACTCTGAAGACAGGCAGCGCATCCATAGGCACTTAACGTGGATCTGTAGGGTTCTATAGGGTCTGCTGCAGACGATGCATGCTGCCATCCCGCCGGCACTTAGGAGACGTCCACAAGACTCTCCGGGTGAGGGGTCAAGTGTGTACAGGGCTTGTGTTACGTAAAGGAGTCTACAATGGCTGTGCTGGAGGATGGCCACAGGGCATTCATAGGCACTTAAAGGTCTATAGCTGTGTTTCTTAAACTGTGTTCCGGAGGCAGTCTGAGGTGTGCCGCGGAGAACAGAGTTCAAAATGACCACCTTTCTCTCCGCCCCTCACCCCCCCCAACAAAAAAATCCTTGGTGTTCCTCATAAAAAAAAAATATTGTTTGGTGTTCCTCCCTCTTAAAAAGTTTAAGAAACACTGGTCTATAGGGTTCCACAGGCCCTGCTCTGCAGGGTTACTCCTGTTCATAGGCACGTAGCAATGGCACTCAGAGTCAAGCACCTTGGTTCAACATGGCACAAGGGACACTCCTATGGCTCATCCGGCTGGCCCCACTCACTGACAGAGCCGGGGAAAATTCAGTCCGCTGGCCTGCTGAGAAACTTTGCATTGACGCCGCGGAGTCTGCAAGAGCTGCCCTTGCTGGACTGCAGCCTCAGGCAGTGGCTAGTCATTCCCTCGCTTGCTACCAGATCACAAGTACACTGGCAAGGGACCATAAGCGAGGGATGTCCCTTCCCCCTGCTCTGCATGGACTCTCCTGACTGCCAGGGGCTGGGCACTGCTCATCTCGAGAGGTAAAAGAGGTGCTGTTCTCCCCGCTTTCACATTCTCTCTCTCACTCACTTTCTTTGTTATCATATGCCAAAGTCATTTCCTACCTCTGTCAGCTTGGGAGACACCAATGTCCCAGAGATCATCTGCCTCCCATCACAGACCTACGCTTGCCCCAGAGCTGCGCCCACTCAGCACCCGTGGCTCAGTTCACAAGCTCTTTTCTGCTCAGGGAGTCGGCAGGCTGAGTTTTCCTTTGCGCGATAAGTCCGGGCTCAGCACCTAACACCAGGGTGTGAAGTCAAGGGGGCTCTGTGTGCGAGCAGGTTTGGACACGGGGCCCGAACTAGAAAGCCTGGATCCGAGCACGCCTGAACTTTGAGGATTGGGATCACGTTACTCCAGTAATGGCCCCAAACACACCTTCGTGCACAGATTAAGGCAGTTACTGAAGTATAAGGTCCCCCTATCTCCCCCTTACGGTCTTACTATAAAATACTGTTGTGTTTTCTTTTAAATAAAAGTTATTCCCCCTCTCCCATCCCAACTCCCCTCGTGGCTGTGCTGACATCAACAGCACTAAGACGGCAGGAAACGATGCAGCTACAGAGCTGTGCAAAGAAACTCTTCAGCAGTTTGGCTTGTTAGGCCAAAAATTATCTGAGGATATCGGGGGAAGGGAGGATTGGCTCTGAGAAGTCAAAGAGCCTTAGCTAAGATTCGGGCAATTACCACCAGCCTACAATCATCTTCCTGCTTCACTCCAGGGTGACTACCCTGCTAACCTGGTCTCTGCGCATGGGCCCAGACACGGGGCTACGTCAAGGATCCGAAAGACATGGCATAAAGACCGATCTGCCTCCTGCCTGAAGAGCCTCTGCTCAGAATGACGACGATGCAAATGGAGTCAGGAACCAGTCCCAGTCACTTTTGAAGGAGTCTCCAATTCCATTCTCTTAATGGACCAAACCTTGTTTCGGTCAGGGATAGAAAGAGATATCCTCCACTTCCAATCAGCGAGAACACGGCTTGTGTTGCCACAACCATGGAAGTGGACATGGAAGCACCTGGGGGAAGGGGAGAAGAGGCGGGGGAGACAGAGAGCCACAGTAAGGACACAGAAAAGCCTTTTCCCTGAACAGGATAAGTCCTTGATGTTTCCTTTGGAGCTTGGCAGGGCTAATTTCCACAGTTTCTAGGATACCAGACCCAGTGAGAGAGAGCCCAACCTGAACATGAAGACACAGGAAGTTGAAGCCCCCATCTTGTGGGAGGGAAGAGAGTTGTTGTTAACAGTCCCTGGCAGTTTCTTGTCAGGGGGGTATTCTGGGATCAAGCCCTCAGGAGAAGGGAACCTGGGTCAGAGGAGCACCCACATTTAGATCACTAGTTTCCCTACACTGCTGACTGTGTTACAGAGCTCCTCAGTGCGGACGGAGAGCCGAGTCCTTGGTGATCTTCTCCCCAGAGCCAAGCTCACTGAGCATGAAAGCTCAGATTCACCTTCCATGCCCCCCGTCCCCACATCACTTCCCCCAGGTCCTCCACCCGGCTGGGTTTTATGCTCTTTCATAGCAGAAGAATTCCCCTCCCACGGACATTTCACCAGAAAGCATTTGGATCCAGATGACGTGACTTTCCAGGGCCATCTTCCACATGTTAGTGATGACACTGAACACGCTGAGCCAAATCCAGAGGCCCCTCACACAAGCGAAACTTTCCACTCGCCCCAACGGCTGTTTTGCCTGAGTGAAGACTGAGAAAGAAACAGCTCAGTCAGGTCTTTCATTTATTTCATTGGGAGCACAGGGCACTCAAAGGCTGCCTGGATTTGGCCCAATACATGTTATGGAATCCGTTATTTAAGGTGCCTTGCATGAGCTTGGTTTGCTAGGTTCAGACACTGGAGATGCAGGGCGCGAGGGCCCCAACTTGGTGGTTTCAGCCTACAGAGGTGCATGCAAACCCCCTTTCCAGGGGTGGCTCGTCGGGGAGGTTCCCAACATGTCTGTCCCCAGGTTCAGATGCAGTCACACGTCACTCAGGGTACAGCGAGGGTGCAGGTGGGAGTGGCACTTCCCAGCTCTGGCAGACAATCACGCTACTCCAGGTAGCGCGCTAAAAATGCAGTATGAAGGGCACCGCACAGGCAGCACTGCAAGCCAGCTGCCCACCTCCACCCCTGGCTCGTGAAGCAACCATAGGACTGTTCTCCGCCTGGTAGCGTGAGCCCCACTAGCACACGTCTCGCTCACAGCAAGGGTGGGCAGATGGCCTGATTTGATAAGGACACACCCAATATTTGGGGTTTTGGCTTCATACAAGTGCCTACCTCCCCTCCCCGTCTCCATTTTTCACCCTCGCTCTCCTGTCCGCCTACTCCCAGCTGCATCGTGAACACACCACTAGGTGCATTTGAAAATGCCACCCAAGTGCTTAATAGTGCAAAATGGCCAGCACCAGTAAGTGCAGGTGCAAAGCCAGAAGCTGGTGTCCGGAAACGTCAGTGCGGGATTAATTCCAAGCCAGATGGTTTTGACCAAATACCACCTGGAAGTTTCAGGAGGCCACCACACGGACTGAGAGGAAGCAGAGACGGGGCGTCCCAACCTTCTATGCTTTCGAGGGGTGTGAACCCACTTCCGCAGTTGGAGACTCGGTCCCATCGCTCAAGGGGCAGCCGTTGAGTGGGCCTGAACACGTCCACTCCCAAAGCCAGTGCTGTTGCAAATCCCCGTGACAAATCAACAAGGCACTTGCTTCCCACTGCTGCTCCGGGCTTTGAAAACGTCCCTCTTGTGTCTCTAAGGAACTTGTTCGGATGACTCTTCCTCCAGCCTCTTTACCGAACAAGCCTTCAGAAACACACCTTCCCTACACCCTGCTGCCAGGGACATCCCACTCACCCTCAGGAAAGCTGCGTATCCCTGTCTGAAAAGGGAAGGGGAAGCACAGGTAGGAACATGGCACCAGGCAGCCTCCGCTGGCACCCTCAGGGTGATAGCACCGGGGCTTGGGAAGACTTGGAGGGAACATGGGTTCCCGTGGTGAAGCTTGGCTGGACGCACGTATGCCACAAGGAGCAATGTGCGAGAAGCCCTCTGCTAGCCTCCGCTGAGACTTGACCTTGAAGGCTCCTGCTCAGACCTGACAGACTGGCTTCCAGTCCTGCGCTGCATGTTGCCTGTGGGACGCTTAGCTGAAAGGCAAGGCAGCTGGGCTGCAAACCTATGGTCAATTTCAAGGCCGTGGCAAGCCAGGGAACCCTGCTCAGTTAATGGCAAAGCAAGAAAGTTTGCAGATCAAGTTGTAGCAACAAGGGTCCGACTTCCCCAGTGACTGTGACAACGCTTGCATAGAGCAATGTATTTCTAGGTAGGCTCAAGTGCGGGTGGGGGTCCTCTTGGGCCGGGGTGGGATGTGCGTCTTCCCAGACAAGCCTCCCCCCTCGTCCCCTCCCCCAGCCTGCGAGCGGCTCCTCGTCACACCATGTCAGCGTCTTCCATGCTGAAGCTGCTCCTCCGACTGCTGGCCTTGGAGGCCTCGGGGGACATGGCGGAGAACAAGGGGTCAGAAGCCATAGGTAACATGGTGTCCTCCATCAGCATCAAGTCCAGCTCCTTCTTGGATAAGGAGGGGAAAGAGACATTGTGGCTGGGGTCCAGGTGGTCGTGGAAGCCTCCGGAGCCATCGTCAAAGCTCAGGCTGTGGGAAAAGTCCAGTTGGTAGGGAGACGGCGGCGGCAGAGGCAGCGGCTGCTGCGTCTCTGGATCTGCAGGCAGCTGGGGCTGGTGCGGCTCCATAGACCCGTCCTCTCTGCTCATTTCTTGCTTCACGACCTGCTGAACTAGTTCTGCCACGTTCACGCCGGAGGGCGAGGAGGCTGGCAGGCCGTGGAGGTGGGCCTGTCTCTCCAGCTCCTGTAGGACAGAGCACACAAGCCAGGAGTCACCAAAGTCGCCACAGGGAGGCAGGAGGGAGCCGAGAGGGCCTTGCCCCACTGACTGATCTGTGGGGAACCCTCTCCCAGCCTGAGGCCTGAACTGACACCATCTGGCAGGGTGAACGGCGCCATCGTCACATTAAGGACCACGGGGCACACTCGCCAAGCCCCGGTGCAGGTGCTGCAGACTAAGAATGTCCGGAGCGACTAATGATTCTGAGACACCTTGAAGGAGCCTGGTGTTCAGACAGGGCTGAGAGCACCTGCCCTCTGAAAATCAAGACCCTTTAAGATGTCTGAAGACCTCCGTAGGCCTGGCTACCACCCACTCTGCTGGGAGTATAGAAAATAAAACCCAGGGCCATCAGTCCCACTAATAGCATCCCCCCACCCCATTCCCACTGAGCATGGTTCCCTTCAAATCCTCGAGCCGCATTGTGCCCCTTCAGACGCCCCCCTGCAGGGACTGAACTGGTGACCAAGCCAGATGAAAAAGGCAGACAGCTGGGGACCTTGGGAGAGGGGTGAAGAGAGTCCAAGAGAGACAGCAGAAGAGAAAGACAGAAAACTACAGAGAGAGAGAGAGGAGAGGTGGGAGGGGACGCCCAGGGAAAGAAAGAGAGACAAAGGAAGAGGCAAAGAAGAAAACAGCACACACGCGTACGTCCCCAGTCCCTGCCCAGCTGGTTATTTCGCAGTGGGCAGCGATCCAAGGGTAAGGTGAGGCAGACACTGCAGGCTCAGGCTGCTTGCTACCCTACGTCAAGTCCCCTACTAAGGCGAGAGGCAGCATTCCCACCCAGGAAGCACCAGGGTGGCCTAAACCCTAGGTCAACCTTTTCAAACCGGTGGGTCTAGTGAGCTTCCCAGCCCCACCCCCAAGCTCCTTGGAAACCTCTATTCAGGGGCCCCGAGACGGATCTGGAGCCCGCCATTAGCAAACGGGTTTGAAAGCATCAGCCCGAGGGCCACAGCCTGGGAAGCACAGGCCATGGACACAGCAAGCCTGGCTCCTACGCCAATGCCGTGAGCTACCAGTGTTCCTTGTGCCGAGTCCCCATCGCTGGCAGGCACCACTCAGCTGCCAGCTAAGGGCCTGACCCGCCCGAGCAGCCTCTGTACAAGGTTACCCCCGTTCCTGGCACTGGGAACCACCCGCACCAGTAACAGGGTGGGCAGAGCAGGCTGCACTAAATGAGCCGGGCGATCGGTGTTACGCAGGGCCTGATGCAAAGCCCCATGGCGTCAGCAGGCATCCAGCCAGTGACTTCACCAGCTCTGGCTCAACGTGTGCATGGAGCATCTCAAAGGGACAGAAATGTATCTCAGGGGAGGCCAGCGTGAGTGGCTCCGATTTCACGGCCTGAAGGGAGAACAGAATCCAGGCCAGACCCTCTGCCAAGGGGCAGGGACAAGATCTCAGCCCCAAAAGACGTGTTAGCAGGGCCGGACTAAGGGGTGGGCAAGCCAGGCAGCTGCCCAGGGCGCCCACCAATGGGGGGCACCTGATGGCAGCTGTAAGGGGCACGCGGTGTCCCTTATAGTGGCCATCAGGCGCCGCGTGCCCGGCTCCCGCAGCACTGCCCCCCCATCCCCACGGCGCCAGCCAGCAGCGTCCTTCCCCCCACAGCCGCGGGGCCCTGCATGGCCAGGTGCTGCGCGCCAGCAGCGATAGCCAGGCCGGGCTGGGCAGTGCATGCGCTGTGCGCCCCGGGGGCGGCGTCGCACACCCAGGCCCGGGGTGCCAAAATGGCTCGGGCCGGCACAGCGTGTTAGGGCACGTCTGCAAGGGAAAAAAACCTACAGCAGCATCTCAACCTACAGTCAGGCTCCCGGGACTAAAGAGAGCCCTGTATGTCAGGTGGCAGCCTGCCCTCTCCTGCATGGGGTTTCAGAGCCCGGAGTCCAGCCCAGGCCTACATACTGACACTGCAATTTTAAGCACACAGCTCAAGCCCTGAGAGACCAAGCCAACAGACCCAGGTGGCCCTGCGGCCATGCCGAGGGTCTCTATGGGTACATCTACACTGCACACTTTTTTGGAAATAAGCAATCCTGGAAGAAATACTCCCAAATAGCCGATTTCGAAATAGCGCGTCTATACTACAGGGAAGCCTCAAAATGAGTCCAAGGCAGGCTCCCCTAATATAGACGTGCTACCCCAATTTAGAGCCCCAGGAGGAACTGGGGAGTAATTAGTCTAAATGGCCCTGGGGAGGAACTACTCCGAAATAGCAGCAGTGGAGCGTCCACACTAGGGCTATTTTGAAATAGCTATTTGGGAAGAGCGGCGAGGAGTCCTGTGGCACCTTATAGACTAACTGTAGTGTAGGAGCATAAGCTTTCGTGGGCAAAGACCCACTTTGTCAGATGCATCTGAAGAAGTGGGTCTTTGCCCACGAAAGCTTATGCTTATGCTCCAACACTTCGGTTAGTCTATAAGGTGCCACAGGACTCCTCGCCGCTTTTGCAGATTCAGACTAACACGGCTACTCCTCTGATATTTGGGAAGAGGCGTTCTTCCTTGTGGAAGGAGGTTTACTGAAGTCGCAATAAGCCATCCATTATTTCGAATTTATTTTTAAACAACAGAATAGCTGTGTAGGACTGATGTTATATCGAAATAACTGTGCTGTGTAGACACCCTCAGAGAGCGAATGCATCCTCGGGCTGGGTTAGACGGGAGAATATGGGAACTCACCTGGATACGGATCAGTAACTGCTTATTCGTCATTTCCAGACGCCGAGAGTGATTCTCCAGATCCCTCGACTTCTGCAGGTCCTTCTGCATCCTCCTGATGTAATCGACCGAGGCCTTCAGGATCGTCCCTTTGTTCCAGCGTACATCCCTGGGGTACAGCATGGGAGACGGCATTACAGTCTACGCTGTCAGTGCCTTCTCACTAGCTCCACGGCCTGGACAAATCCTGCAGGGGCACTGCACTGAAATGCCTCTCCGCCCATGTAATGCCCTGAATAACATCTCGGACACGTCTAGGTGAGGAATGGCAGTGTCCTGGCCAGTACGCCCAGCCTCGTGAGATCTCTGAAAACACCAAGCACCGGACTCCTAGGGAATCCAATGTGGGAACAGACATGGACACCCGACCAGCCAGGATCAAAGCAACTGCCTAGCTGGAAGATCAGACGAAAAAGAAAATTCTCCATGTGTGAAACAGAACCTAACTCAGCACTGGTACAACCTGTTCCTAGGAAACAGCAGACAATCACCTGCACTTAGTCCATCTCCTAGCCCAGGCAGACTTGATTTCCGTAGTGAATTCTCAGGTGCTTTGTCCAGACAAATTTTACATGCTAAACAAGACTCCCACTGTTCCTCTGGGACAAATACTCAACAGTTGCCATTATGGAGTTTTTGCCTGATCTACCAAATAAGTTTCATTCCCCCAGGGGTATATTGCTTCGATCATCCTTACAATCCCTCTGCCCCTCAACCAGAAACTCCACCTGGGATCTTACTCCACTTACAGATCATTGGCTTTTGGAATCAGCATTCCCAGTTCTTTGATGCGATCATTGATGTTAAACCTTCGTCTTCTCTCAACTAAAGAAAGGGAAGGAGGGGAGGGGGGAAAGAGAGAGGGATGGAAATTGACCCAGGTTAGGAATTTGGAACCAACCTTCATACTCAACAGCCTGTTCACACGCCCAGCCCCCACCGTCCCCAGCCTGGATTAGGGCAATCCCCAAGTGCCCCAGAGAGATTCTCATCCCTTGTTCTCCTCACAGGGCTTTGGAACAAGGGACCTGTAGACTCATTCAGATGTTGGCCTGTCCCTGTCACCCAAACAAGCATCCCTCAGTTCTGGAGGACTGCTGTGTATGTGTGATCGATTCCACAGACACACAGCAAGGGGAGGGAGGGCAGCAAAGGTGGGAAAACATTCAGCGAGCAAGGGGCAGTTTAGAGAGGAGGGTGGCTTGCCGGGGGGGGTTAGGCACGGTGGGGTGGCATAGGGCCACACTGGAGAGATGGTTTAGGGTAGCATGGGTTGCCATAGGAGGTTCTGGGTATGACAAGGGGGCCTGGAGGCTAGAGGGGAGAGATTTCGGATGCTATTTAGCATAGGACGCCTTGGAGTCCACGAGCTTAGCACTATTCCAATAAAGGATGGCGCATTTCTATGGATGAAGGGGACGTGAGCGTTACACTGGGCATGGCAGCAATAGCTACGGGATACAAACCCTCATGCTTCAGGGCACGAGCTAGTTAGTGAAGGCCTGAGAAGGGCTATGAAGAAGTTTCCCCAAGAACGGCCCAAAAGAGCCTGTCTCCTCTTACTGCTATTGTCAGACCTGTGGGGCAAGAACTGTCTATACAGCCCCCAGGCACAATGGCCCACCCACTTCGCATCCAGGCCCACCCAGCTCTCAGCCCTGACTCAGGCACTACCACAGTACAAATAAAATAATCACAGTAATGGGGTTTCTTGCGCCTTCTACTGAAGCATCCGGGACTGGCCACTGTCAGCCAGGGTACTGGCTTAGACGGAGCCTGCTCAGATACACTGTGTGGATCCCTCTACGGCGCATGCAAGAGGTGCTAGGGGGAATGGGCTGTTCAGAGAGATGAGCGGGATGACAGGAGAGGGAAAGGGAAACCAGTGATACAGAGTGTGCTCGGGAAAGGGACTAGGGCAGGAGACCCAGCCATGCAGCTAGAAGCAACCAGCCACTCACTCAGGTTGTGATTGTCCTTTTTCTGTCGCTCTTTAGCCAAGGCTCGGCTCTCAGCATCTGCAAGAAAAGACCAACAAGGTCACCCCACAGCTCCATTGTCACAATCCCCCGGTAGCAAACCAGCATCACTTAGCCTCTGAGGTGGGCAGGGTTCTGTTTGACCCACACCCCACCATCAGCGGCGTGAGTCCTGGTGCCGGCCAGATCTGGCCCCTCGACGCTCCCACGGGCTGCGGTCAGAACTCACGTGTGTTACCTGTCAGTTCTCTCTTCTGAGCGAGGTCGGCGGGGCAGGAGCTGCTGGTGACGGCCACCAGGGAGGGTGTCAGCTGGGGGTCACCGCTATATACATTCATGTGACTGCTGGACATCGGAAGCTGAAAAACAAGGGAGCGTGGTTCTCGTCCAGCAGGAGGAGGGAGAAATGGGATCGGGGAGCTAGAAAGCTGGCTCAGGTCTGGCTGTCCAGTCAATCACAAGGGCCCGCATGAAGAGCATGAAACTGGAAACTCTGCCACTGACTCTCCATGGGACCTCAGTTGAGTAACTTCACCACTCCCTGCCTCAGTTTCCCTATGTGCACAAATGTGGTCTGACATCACACCCTGGCCGTTAAGTACCCTTACCCCTATTTTACACGAGGTGAAGGGACTTGCCCATGGACACACAGAGGCTGAATCAAGAACAGAAACCCAAACTCCCTAGTTCCTCTACTCTAACCACTACCCTGCAATCCTCACAGTCAGCCCAAAAGTTCAAGTGGTTGCAGCCTGTACTGGGGGTTCATGCCTCCAAACCTGCTGAAGTTGCACGATGCTTTAACACAATCTGGGTTTTTTGGGTTAAATCAAGCCCAGAAGTCTTTAAAAAAAAAATCAGGCTCTAGCTTTTGCTCAAGAGACGGTGGCGATAACAGCTGGGAGAGATTCTAGGGCTGATGCCGTAGAGGACATCAGACAAGAGGATCAATCAATAGGGTCTCTTCTGGGCTCAGCATCTGTGATGCTCTCCCAGCCCCTTGGGGTTCGTTTCAAAGCAGGAGTCACGGCACAGCTTTCCCCTCCCCCAGGCCACACACAGCAATGCCAACCTCATGTTTACTGTCTCTAGCTCAGGCTGTAGCCAGCTCAGACTAGCACTTGTTGCTGACTTACTCTGCAATAATAATCACTCCGGCAGCAGGGGCTGAGCTGGGGGAGAGGCGCTCAGGCCGTTTGTACACACAACAATGCATGCCAGGCGCCGGGCCAGGCAAGAGCCAGCGCGGACATACGGACTGTGTGCAGCACACTTCCAGCCTGCGGCCTTGGCTCTCCTCACCAGCAATCGATGCAGGGACGCCACAGTTGGACAGACAGGGCAGATTCTCAGTTTCAGCCCAGCTCTGCTCGGTGCAGGAATCAAGGGGAGAGGGTATAAAGGTGGCTTCATGCCTCTCTCTATTTTGAGGCCAGCCTGTCTGATGCCCAGGGTGAGTTAAAACAACCTCGGTGGCTGCTCTTGGTTACGCTCTGCTCCCCACAGACCCAAGGGGCTGGCCTGGTGGCTGATGCACGAATGCAGCAATGCTTTGGCCATGCCAGTGCACAGTGGTTACCCTGGCTCTCGGCCTCCAAGAGAAGGAAACAGATGGTCCGGCCCAGAGGGTATGGGTAGCATAGTCCGCGCTCTCTTGGAAGGGCCCTCTGCAGCTAGCCTTCAGTTGGAAAAGCTCCATCATCCCTAACCTTAGAGCTCACGTATTCTAATTGTGCCTTAGCCAGGGCATTTCAAATACAGGCTCCTCCCCTTCAACGCTCCCTCACTTGTGCAGGCGCCCAGGAGAGATTCACATGCCGCCCAGCTTATCAGCAGTGTGCCCACAGTACCCAGAGCCAGAAGCATGTGTTTCTACTGGTGGTGCACATCTGCACATGCCTTGGTGCATATGACAACATTTATTCCACGCATGGATGGAAAAGCGTAGAGGGAACATTGCTCCAGAGTCAAGATAAAAAGGCAGAAAATCAGAGACACTCACGGTATTGGGCATGTGCATTTCTGGGTTAATATAGCCCAAAACATCGTCCAGGCGCATGATGTCATCAATGACCTCATCTATCTGGAAGAGAAAGGGGCATTCTGATAGCACACGCGCCCAGGGGTGAAACCAAAGAGACAGCTGAGGGTTTCCTCGGGTCAGTGGATTGCTTTTTGATGCTAAGTCATGCCTTGTCTGTGAAAAGCTAGCTCAGGGCTGGGCAAAATGCGGCCCAGGGGATGGATCCAGCCTGCCTAACACTTTGACCCAGCCTGCAGACTGCATCAGGCCACTTTCTATTCATATCCTGCTGCCCGTGCTACTGAATTTCCAGGTGGTGACTCAGTCAGCAGAATCCTATTTAAATGGCTCATGGTTACAGTGCTACCCTGGCAGGGGCTGGAGCTGCGAGCCCTTTAAATAGCCACAACCCTGCACAGCTGCCAGGCAATGCGAGCCCTTCGCTGTGTTTTTAAATTCAAAGCCTCTAGTCCCCGACAATTCTGGGGGGAGGCTAGTTCCCAGCCCCACCCCTTCCATCCCAAGCCCCGCCCCACAACCATGTACCAAAATTCACTAAGTGGCCCCACCCTAAGAATTATTGCCTTCCCCTGTGCTAGCTGGTGGTATGTCTCATAGTGCCTCCCGCTGGGAAATCCCAACTCTCCTCCGTGTAGCGCTGCCCGCTGAGAGTAGCCAGGACCGAAAAAACCCTGATCACGTGCCATTTTTAAAGCCTTCCCTTCCTCTCCTCCATTCATCCAGTGCTCTATGAACCCCAGCCAGTTCCTTACCTCTCTCTCTGGGTTGGAGCTGATGTTGAGCATAGCCATGGGGCTGTTGGGGGCGCTGTTGCCGGCTGAAGAGGGCATGACATGGCTGGGCCTGACGCCTGGAGAGGCGGCCGGGGGAGGCTTCGGAGAGTGCAGGATGGGGCTGATGTGAGCAGCAAACTTGTTCCCGTAGGTTTCCGAGAGATACTCCTGGACCTTCTTGTCCCGCGACTTCTGCAGATGGTACGTGGTGGGGTTCTCCAAGTACGTCTGAACCTACAAGACCGCCCCATCCCCAGGGGAAAACCGTTAGAGCTCTTCATGCGGCCTAGACTTCCCCACCCGAGGAGAGAAGGAAACAACCAAGTCTGCACGGTACCTTTAAGACCTCTCCCGGCACAGGCGGCGGGGACTGGAACTGGACTGGGGTGTTGATGGCCGGTGTGGGGGCCAGCGGCATCTGCTGCTGATGCATGTAATGCATCACTGCCTGCTGCTGCATCCGCTCCCTCTGCTCCTCCTGCTGCGCTTGCTCCCTCATCAGCTGCATCCGCAGCCCGATGCGCGACGCCATGGCACACGTGTGGGGCAGGTCACAGCTCCTCCTGAGGCACGAAGGAACTGCTGACAGAGAAAGGGGATGGATTGGACCGTTGCAAAGGCGGCAGTGCGATTAAATCAAGCCCCCGGGGCTTGGTTCTAATAGCAGTGCTCTACTTGTGAGTAATGCCTGTCAGCCAAACATCTCAAACTGTGTCATATGGCAAGGTCCCCATTTTATAGGTGGGGAAACTGAGGCACACGGCGGCAAAGGCGTTTGCCCATGGCCACACAGAGTATTTCTCTCTGGCAGCTGCATCCACCGCCAAGCGACTTCCCAGCCAAAATCAGAACCCCACAGCATTCAATAAGGACCGCAAGACTAGTCCTACTAACACAACATCATCCTGTTATTTCTTGGGGGATTGTTCTGAAAAGTGTACTTATAAGGGTTAACTAAAAGGGTGTTAGCTTCTGTGCCTGCCCAGAAGAGTTTACAATCTGAACACACAAGGCAAGGGAAGGATCGTTATCCCTCTTCATACCTAGGGACCTGCGGCACAGAAAGGCTGAGCAACCTACAGGCAGCCCAGGGTAGCGCAGGGAACGGAAGTGCAGGATGTCAGTTCTTTAACAACCCTCTCCAAGTCAGGAAGAGACGCGCTGAATCCCAAACACCACCAAGCAGAACGGGGCCACGATCTCTGGGCTCCCCCCAGTCACAGCAATAAGCCCGACTCCAAAAAGAGAGAGACACAAAAAAGCCGCCCACAGCTTCAAAAACAGCCCTCCAGCCTGTAACATCCTGGGGCTTTAGCAAACACTCCACTCGAGGCCAGAAGCATCATCTTCCGGCCTTTGGCCTCTGCTCTGGAATGACCCAACGAAGGCGCTCAGACTAAATCATAATCCCCAGCTCTTTGCTGGTGCGTTTCATCACAGGAGCTCAAAGCACTTGACAAAGGACGTCCGTATCCTGGCCCCCGTGGAAACGACGGGGAAACTGAGGCACGGGACAAGGACGAGACTTTGGGCAAACTCACCCGGCCTGCCAGTGGTAAAGCTGGAAACAGAACCAAAACTCCTGAATCCCAGTCCAGGGCTCTATCCACTAGGCTATGCTACTCACTCCCCTTTCACTGACACAAGCCTCTTTCCCAAGGGACCAACGGCACCGCCTCTGTTTCCAGTGCTGACCACCCCATGGAACACCATTCTATTCTAAGGCGGCCATCTTCTGCAGCAGGATTGGAAATTCAGCCATGACTTTCAACAATAGGGCTCTAAAATGAGGTGTCCTGATCGATACCCCAGCACCTCCGGATAAGCAAGGCCTGATTTCCAGATGTGCCAGGCACCAGAGGACCCTGTGGGTAGAGCAGCTGCACAGAGCCTCAGTGCCAGGCCCTCTGTTTCTTTTCAACCTTGGGCCTTCGTCTCTCTAGTCCCACAGTGTTTGAACTTGCTGTTGTCCCTGCTCTGGGAGAGGATTGGTTCAGGCCTGGACTCCGGCGTGTTCTCCCAGGCCAGGCTCTTTCAGGATAAAGTCACTCCGCCTTGCTGTCAACCAGCTGGCAGAAGGCAGAGCCGACAGGCGGGAGAGAAAGCAGGTGGGTGAAGAAAGCCAGCAGTGCGTGGAAATCCAAACCCCAGCGCTCACTGGATGTTGTGTGATGGTTTCTCCCAGAAGGTTGAAATCGATACCCTTGATTGGGGCACTTCCCAGCTCCGAGACAAGGGACCGGTCAGGGCTCCAAACATTCATCCCATGTCTCCTCCTGCCCAGACCTAAGACTGCTTCTTACTCCCGTGGAAAGGAGCATTTCCAGCTGACGTCTCTTGTTACTGGAGAAACCCACGGGTTAGGAATCCAGCTGTGGATTGCAGGGGAACCACAAAGGGAAAGTTGAGAGGGAGAAGAAAGAGGGTATGCAGCCCGTGAATTATTTCTGGATTTCAAGGGAAATCCCATTCATGTGCTGCTGGTGGACCCAAAAGAGAAGAAGAAAGGGAGAGAGTGCGAGGGAGAGAAACAGGACGAAAAGAGCCAGGCACAGGAAGGGGAATGACGCAGTTTAACCGTGCCCCATCTCTTAGCTTATCTAACATGAGCCTCATCCGGCTCCCTTCACCCCTAGCCCCAGAGGTGCTCCCCATCGGACGGCGGTGGGGACAGCGTCAGGCATAATTAAAACCCAAGCCAGAGTGAAACCTTTCGCCCTCGAACAATGCAAACAATGCCCCTTCTGTCCCACCAGCCTGCACACCAGGGTCTGGAGGCGAGAGAGGCAGCGCAAGGCGACGGAGAGCAACGCAGCCCGACACAGACAGGGCTCTTGTTTGTCCATACAAAGGGGATGCGAGCCCATTGAGGTGCAGTGAAGCAGTGCTAAAGAAGCCTGCAGAAACCAGGGGGTTCCAGGGGGAGCCACCCCACCTGGGCCATGCTGTTTCTAAAACACGGGGGCATCACTGCCTCCTCCGTGTTGCGAGGCAGGTACAGCTCAGCGGGATCATCCCCATTTTACAGGATGGGGATGGAGTCAACGAAAGAGCCAGGAGTCCTATGTTGTGAGCATCTGCTCTACCCACTGGACAAGTGTGACCCAAACGGTGGGTTGCGGGAAGGTTCAAAGTGGGTTGCGGTGTCTGGGCAGAGGGTGCGTGTGTAACGGTGAGTCACCTACAAAGACAGAATGAAGTTGGTGGATCTCCTCAGGGAAAGGTTTGGGAACCAAAGCCCTAACCACACCCCCATGCAGGCTGTGGAACTGAACCCAAGTCCCATTCCACTCCACATAGGACACCCATCACCCGCCCCCTGGGAAAGACGGTGGGTAGGTCAAAGGAAGGATGTAAAATCCTGTTTCATCGGTTAACCAGTTAAACGTTATGTTTAACCTGTTAACCACTTAAATGGGGCCTGGGCAAGGGTTGTTCCAGCCAGACTTGAGCACCTCCTGCCTGTGTCAGGCGGGGCGGGGCGGGGGGGCTGTTCCAGCCCCCGCATGTTAGCTGGTCTGCATCACCAGGTAAGGGTGATGCTAACCAGTTAACTATTCACCTCCCTAGTTCAAAGCAGAATTTTTCCTCCAGACTGCAGTGGCTGAAGGCAGGTAGCAGGGATGGGAGGAGGAGAGATGTTAGCAGCGATACATAAGGCAGGCGGTGCCCAATACAGCAGCAGGAGCAGTGCGTCTGACAACTCAGGGAAGGGACGTTTCCTTGTATACTTCTGAATGGACTTTTAAGGAGCTGAGAATGGTCATGGAGAAGGGGCTCTCGTTCCCATGCAGTCAAGACGTGTCGTTGCCATGAACTGTGACACTATCAAGTGCCCCATGGAGGGCGCTTTCATTCGGTTCTGAGCTTTGCCTCTCTCTCCTCCAAGGGATCCGCTGCTGATAAAGGAGGCTTGAGCCAGGATGGTGCTGTTAAGGCACACCCCTCAGAACTAAGGGTGTTAAATAGCGGTGCTCTGGCTAATGGTAGAGTCGATACAATTAGTACTGACTACGCAAACAGTCGATAAGGGGGCCCACTGCAGAGCCACAGTGGGAGCATGGCTGCGGCTCTGCATTTTAAAAGGTAGAAAGAGCTCGCTGGGCTCTAAAATGCAGAGGCACAGCGTCCCAGACCGGCGCAAGCAGAGACTGCTCAGTCCTGGCTCACACAAGGTCCAGCAGCCCCTGCCTGCGGACAGCTGGGGCCACATGAACAGGGGTGCTTGGCGGCAGCAGCAGCCTCAGTCCACGCGGGGAGCCCAGCTCCCTGCTGGGACCCCCACAGACAGGAGCTGCTGCTGGAACAGCCTTGGCCCGCTAAGGGCAGGGCGGCTTCACAGCAGCCTCCTGTATCCACACTCCGCGCTGCCTCTGATCGTCCTGGTTCCGAGAAAGAGCGTAAATGGATTACTCGACTACTTACTCCCCCTCCCCGCTGCCTCTGCATGAGAAGGAGGAAGGAGGCAGCGGCATGGCAGAGATGGCACTGGGAGGAAACCGGCTTTTAAGCCTGCTCCCCCCAGCGCCAGCTCCTGTTTTGCTCCCCCTCCCTGCTGCCTCTCCTACAGAGGCAGCGGGGGGTGGGGGAAGGGGATGAGTAATCCATTTGCATCCTTACTCGGAACCAGGACTCCTGGGCTCCCTCAGTGGCTTTCTGACCACAACAAGGCCCCTCAATTCTCTGCGCCTCATACTCCCCCTTTGCAAAGCAAGGCTAATGCTATGTATCTGGAAGGTGTGGGGTACATGGAGACGCAGTCTGAACAGGTGTATCGGTTTTAAGTACCACATCTTTACTCCCCTATATGGAAACATACCCAAACAAATCAACAGCTCTGGATAATAAACCCAGCCCAGATGCCCAGATAATGGCTTAAATTTCAGAAGGGTCCCAAAGCACTTTAATGTTCTAGGGGGTGGGGACATGTCAAAACTAGGCAGAATGGAAACACTTCCATCCCCTTACTGCAGAATTACTGCTGTGTTAGCAACCAATGCACCCACTACTACCATGCAACCACCTCTGAAGCAAAATGCAGGCAGCTGTTAAAGAATGTGCTACAACAGCACTGCATTTTGGAGAAAGCAGGTACAGTGGAAACTGTAAAGGGTACTCGAGGTGGCAGGGTGCAATTAAACCAATGGGAATTCGTCCAGGACACCTGGGTTAACATCACAAAAGAGACCCACATGATCCGGGGGAGGGGAGGAGGATTGGACACTGGACTACTAATCAAAAGACAAGGGGAGTGATTCTCAGCTATGTAAAGGCCCTGTCGTGCGTAAAGGGGGCCCTAAAGAGTGTGGAAGAGGCCCCCTAGGAAAAGACATTGCATGCCCAAATGCAAGCTGGTGAAAGGGCTCCTTATGACCTCATCCCTGGCATGGGGAGGGAGGGTCAAAGAGGCATAGGCAGAATGTACTGCGTTATAGTTAAGTGACTTGCCCCAGCTCTCACAGGAAGTCTGTGGCAGAGCAGGAAACTGACCCCAGGTCTCCCAAATCCTTGAGTAGTTTCCTTACCCCGGGACATCCTTGGTCTCTAACAACCTACAGAAAGGCAAGGCTTGTGTTTTACATCTGCAGGCCAAAAGTTTGAGGTTCCCAACCTGAGACCCTGCAGAGGGGGCTGATTATCAGGCAATGCTAAGTTCCTCTGTCCCTTTACAGTATCTCTTACCAGGCATCCAAAAGCACTAGTCACTTAAAAGAGGGAACAAAGAACAATCAGGCTAGTGCCCCTCTTTGCCAGTTAACTCACAACCTCTGCCAAAAGGAATGAGGAAATATTTAAAGGGGAAACATAAGACGCCAAACAACCCGGGGTTTACTTAGGAATAAATGTAGCCAGACAAATCTGAAGGGGTTTTCTATTTAAACAAAATACATAAATGTCAGACAAAGAGGACATGGTGGATATAATATATCTGGATTTCAATGAGGCATCTGATACACAGTGCCACGCGATATCCTAAGGGGGAAATTAAATCAAGCTGGCTTGGACAGAAATACGATTACATGGATCAAAAGCTGGCTACTGAACGGGGAGAGGAAGGTAATTAATTATACGTGGTGGTTCATTTCGCGGAGGATGAGGAGGGGGGCGAGAGGAGGGAAGAGAGTGCTCATGGACTCCGGTTGGGAGGGGTATTAAGTGTCATCTTAGTTAGATGACTTTTGCAAACTATCTAGAAGACAGAGCAGAGGACATGGTGAAATTTGCATGACGCTGCTATAAGCTTGGAGGGTTAGCAGAGTCAAGGGAAGAGCAGAAATACATGCCCCAGGGATGGAGAAATAATAGCAAAGTGGCCTGCAACTAATAAAATGAGGTGGAGTGTGGATACGTCCCGGGTAACGCAAGTGAGAAACAATAATCCTGAACAAGCGCCCAGTGGAAGGAAAAGCCTTACAAAGCAGCAACA
The DNA here is from genome assembly GCF_049634645.1 of Pelodiscus sinensis. Lineage (NCBI taxonomy): Eukaryota > Metazoa > Chordata > Testudines > Trionychidae > Pelodiscus > Pelodiscus sinensis. The sequence goes on along the minus strand of NC_134737.1, from coordinate 9,820,458 downwards.
AATCAAACGTTCCCACCTTGGGGGAACCCAACAGCACTTTGTGTCTACATTGCTTCCCTGTTAAACAGCAAAAGCCACACCACCACTCTAGACAGCCAGGAGAGCAAGTGAACATGAAACCCTCCCCTGGAGGAGCATGTCCCAGGAACAGGCCGGCTAAGTCTACACTGGCATGATTTTCCGAAAATGCTTTTAACGGAAAAGTTTTCCATTAAAAGCATTTTCGGAAAAATCGCGTCTAGATTGGCAGGACGCTTTTCCGCAAAAGCACTTTTTGCAGAAAAGCGTCCGTGGCCAATCTAGATGCAGTTTTCCGCAAAAAAGCCCCAATCGCCATTTTTGCGATCGGGACTTTTTTGCAGAAAACAGTACTATGCTGTTTACACTGGCCCTCTTGCGCAAATGATTTGCGCAAGAGGGCTTTTGCCCGAACGGGAGCAGCACAGTATTTCCACAAGAACACTGACGATCTTACATGAGATCGTCAGTGAAGCAAAATGCAGGACAATGTAGCACTTTAAAGACTAACAAGATGGTTTATTAGATGATGAGCTTTCGTGGGCCAGACCCACTTCCTCAGATCAAATAGTGGAAGAAAATAGTCACAACCATATATACCAAAGGATACAATTAAAAAAAATGAACACACATGAAATCGTCAGTGTTCTTGCGGAAATTCAAACGGCCAGTGTAGACAGCTGGCAAGTTTTTCCGCAAAATCAGATGATTTTGCGGAAAAACTTGCCAGTCTAGACACAGCCGCCCAGTACGCGTGTTGGCAACAAAGCAGTTAACAGTCCCTTCCACTAAGGACAGGGTGGCCTAGGAAGACTGATTTCAAATCCTGGTCAACTCTGTGATGAGAATGAGTCTCAGTCCACCCATAACCACAGCACAGAACCCACCAGCACTAGCTAAGAGCCACCAGGCCAAGGCCGGACTGGAACAGAGATGCCCAATTCCTCTCTCACATGCACAGATGCGTCCTCTTGGGTCAGGGCTGAGGCACAATAGGAGGGGGCAGCAGGGTGGGGTGGCGAGGAAGGAAACAAGAGGAGTTGCTGCTGCCATTGGAGGCTCTGAATTTGCATCCCCAGCTCAGCAGGTGCTGGAAGCACCCAAAGAGGGGGAAGCTTCTTTGAGCCAAAGGCCAAGTCGACACTGGCAACAGAAGGACAAAACTTCTGTGGTTCAGGGTTGCTAACCCCGGCCCCACAAAAGACAAAAGTTTTGCCACAGTGAGGGCCAGTGCAAACAGCGCGTTGTCGGCAGGAGCCCTCTTGCGGGCAAAAGAGCCAACCAAAAGCAGCTACACTGCCTGATGTTTAGCAACACGGCCGTGTCACTAAAAGCTGTGCCGCCAGGCCCGCCATCGGGAAGGGGACAACTGCCCTGGGGCCCGGCAATTCAAAGCGGCCCAGGGCTCCCACCGCTACCACCATGGAGCCTCCGTCTCTTTAAATTACCTCCAGAGTCCCACATAGCGCAGGCCAGATGGTGCTGGTTGGCGGGAGGCGGGGGGGGGAGTACGATCTGGGCTGCTCTAGCCCCCCCCCCCGCTACCTGAGGGCCCACCCCTTCCAGAAGTGCAAAGCTGTGCCCACCCCACCTTGCCTAAGGGCCTGGCGAGACTGTCAGCTCACCTGTGTGTAGTGTAGACAAAGCCTCAGTTAGGATAAGCCTAGCAGCAGGCAGGATGGGAGAGGGAAGAGCAGGAAATGAAAGCCCAGAATGGCTCTCACCCTAGGGCATTGGGGAAACCCTGCTTATCTCCAGGATGAGTCTGCCGCTGTCTGCAGAAACAGAGACAGGGTCCGACAGGATGCCAGCAGCCCACTTTGGGCCCTTCAGAGACAAAACAGGCTGCATTATAAATTTCGGGGAGGGGAGTCATGTGATGTGTGCAGAGCCGTGACCACCCACCTCAAATGATAGAACGCAGGCGTGTCTCAGATAATTGCAGTAGGCCAGAACCTGCCTCCCTTCCTGCCCCGGGCAGAGACTGTACATCGCTGTAGCCCAAAGCCCATTCTCCTCCGGGCACGGATCCAGGCAGCGCAGACAGAATGATGGCATCTATCCCCAACACTAGGGATGTTAATTAACGATTAATTGGTTAGTCAAGTAGTCAATGGAATTTCCATCAACTACTCGATTAGTCGACGGGCACTTCCGCCTTCGAAATGTACAAGAACCCCAGTGGGGACTCTTGTGCGTTTCAAAATTGGAATGCGGCGTGGAGCCCGGGGTCAGGTGGGGAGTGCTGATCCTGGGCTCCACAAGGCACTGCCGCTTTGAAATGCCATGCGGAGCCCAGGCACTCCTCAGCTGACCCTGGGCTCTGTGCGGCACGGCTGCTTTTAAGTACCCCCCCCTTGCCTCGCCCCTTGCTGCCTCTATCTGATAGAGGCAGCAAGGGAGGTGGGGGAGCGACTAGTCGACTATCTTGTCGACTATCCAATAAGCATGCGCTTATTGGATAGTCGACTTGTCCTTTACATCCCTACTCAACACCCAGCAACACGCCCAGTCCAGACCCTACTTCCAGCGACAATGACATGAACACGGATCAGCTGTGCTGATTTCCATGGGGTTTCTCCAGATCCATGGCATTGCAACAGAGCGCAGTATCAATCCGGACGTTCCCACGGTCCCTTCATCACCACAGGATCAGAGCCCCCAGTGACGTGTGCCTCCACACCCCTAAGGGACTCTGCTCCTCCTGACCCCAGGATTCTCGCCAGGTTTGCATTTCTCCCTCCTTGCTGTAGCAAGCAGGAGATGGAAGAGAGAGAAAAGGTGAAGCAGGAGAGGTGCGAATTCTGTGAGGAGCTGAATGCTTTCACTTCCCACTGGGGCACGGAGGATACTCTGTGCTTTCCCAGATCCAGCCTGGGATGGCTATGAAAGCATCTGAAATAGCAACAGAACAAAGACCACAGGAACGTGCACCAGCACCGAGGACGGATGCAGATTAGCAGGTGGCAAGGAGGTTACCTTGCACAGGTGTGAAACAGGTCAGGGGCAGGAAAACCATCTATGGGAAATCTTGACCAAGGACCTTATTTACATGCCGAAGTAGTCCTGAGTCAGCCATCAATGCTTCGCGGCCGGTGTCGCTGACCCTCACGCTTAGGCAAGTCCTTCCTTGAATGCTGGTGGTTAGAATGGGGTGGGTCAGCTTCACCCGATCGCATACGCCAAACAAACAAACGGAAGCCACCACCAGGTCTTCTAGTCACATCTCCGACCACCAATACCAGGCACCGGCAAGGACACACTGGGGTTTGCGGCTAGTGAGCTAACCAGAGATAGATCGATCCCGATCGGCTCAGCCGGCGCAAACTCTTTGCACAGCTTTCTTGATACTTCGGGGCCACCAGCATTGCTCATAATTTCTAATCACAGTACAGGTTGTACCTCCCTAAACCGGAACTCTCTGGTCCGGCAGGACCACGGATGTTGCTGGACCACAGAGCCCAGGGACAGGGAGGTCTGGTGGCAAAGCTAGGAGTGCAGCAGGAAGATCTGGCAGCTCAGTGGAGTGCTCCAGCTGCAGCTGCACAGCGGGGAGCTCCAGCTCCAGGGAGCCCAAGCTGGGCCGGGAGCGGCGGGCTGGTGCCGGAGGCCAGCAACAGTGGATCCAGGGCCAGAGTTCGAGCCTGGGGGTACCCAGCAGTAGGGAGGGGCAGGGAGCCAATGACAGGGGACCTCCCCTGGTCCAACAAATCCCCTCGTTCGGGACCAATCAGGTCCCAAGGGTGCCAGACCAGGGAGGTCCAACACCTAGAGGCTGTAGCACCTAGAGCAGGGCTACTCAACTTTGGAAGACCCGAGGGCCACAATGATACTCCCAGCATATGTCGAGGGCCACAACTTAAGTGTCGTTGCATATACATGCACAAGGCTCGACAAATCATGTAATCTACTCGCCCGTGGCGAGTAGATTACAAGTCGGCACAGCCAGCGCAGCGCGATCTACACATGCGCAGCTCGCAGAACCGCATGGCTGGCGAGCGGGGCTCGCCGCCGCTTGGCGAGTCCTGTACATGCAAATAGCTTATTTCACACTGATGGGGGGGATAAATACAAAGCACTGCCCACAATGCCCCAGTGCTCCCGGCACCTCTTCCCTGGGGGCTAATAAAATAAAAAATATTTATGGAGATATACATATCCCATAGAGCTGGAAGGGACCTTAAGAGGTCACCAAGTCCAGTCCCCTGCCCTCACAGATTTGCCCCAGATCCCTAAATGGGCCCCTCAAGGATTGAACTCACAACTCTGAGTTTAGCAGGCCAATGCTCAAACCATTGAGCTATCCCTCCCGCTAGAAATGCTGACATCCTGTACCTGTCTGTTCTAGCCAGATTGCCCGCTTGCATCTTTCAATGTTCACCCCACCTGGAGACACCTCGCCACTGTGGAGCGTGTTCCCAGTAGAGGCCATATTCAAAGGATCCCACCTGCGGGCCGTGTGTTGAGCCCTGCATAAACCCAAACTGCCCCGCAGGCCGCAAACAAATGGGTCACAGGCCGCATGCAGCCCACAGGCCACGTGTTGAGTAGCCCTGACCTAGAGGCTCTAGTCCCATGGCGCCCAAAAAGTTTTGAAACAGTAGCCATTACAGTGGCTACTGCTATAGCAAACTAGCCACATTATTCTGAAAACGTACATAATTTTGGGAGCCAACTAGCCACACTCAACTAGCCAAATAGCCACATGCGGCTAACGGCTAGTGTGTTGGACACCAAGGCCTAGACTAAGGCCAGAGCCGCACTGTGCTGAGCACTGGATGTGCACAGAACAGAGTTCCTGCCCTGAAGAACTTGCACTTGACGTACAAGACAGGAGAGATCTGGCAAGAGTCTAACGACGGTGATTGCTGGTCACTGGTGGAAGGGAGCTACGTGAGCACAGACCAGGAATCCACACCACTCACTGCATCCCTCCTTCCCCTCACCGTGAGCTTGCTTTACAAGAAAGAGGGGGTGGGGTGAGCAGAGAATTCTGCCATTTCCCCTTAGGAAATTCCTGAGCCCATCACCTGAGGAGCGGGAGAGGTGAGGGCAGGGGAAAAGGGAAGCCGAAGTGGGGCCAGGCCCCTCATGTGAAATGGGGAGGGGGAAATTTGGGCCAGTTTTAAAATAGCCCAGCCGGTTCTGCTTGGCTTCACCCTCTGTAGCGCTCAGCAGCTTCTGCTTTTGCTCTGACTCACCCGCAGCCCGGGGCGGGGGGAGGCCCACAGATCTGAGAGAAGGAGAATGAAAACCACCGGAGTCACAAGGGCCGTGAAAACCGGAAAAGACACCCAACTCAAGTCTGGAGTTCGGCCACCACAGAATGGGGTCTCATGAGCCCGCTTGGCCTCAGCTGGGGGGTGCCCTCTTTGCTTGGAGGAGAGCACCCCCTCTCCCTCCTCGGAAAATCCAGAGTGCAGCAGGACATGATGCTGGTGAGTCACTAGGAGGCGCTCTTCCCTCCGAGGGCAAACCAAACCACCAGCTCAAAGCAGTGCGGCCTTATAGGCCAGGCCCACAAGCGAGGTCCCAGCGAGCTGTGGGCCTTTAAAGATCCTATTTATTCTTTGCAAGATGAGAGGCATTAGCCTCGGCATCCTGACCAACACAATCCAGGCCAGGCACCCCACCTCCGTACATTCTAACAAAGAGACCTGCACATCCAGCACAAAAGCAGTCTATGTAGCCTCTGCTACACGCATCTGGTACCACCCTAGATCCGGGATCTCAGCCCCTTAGGGTCACAGATCAGTGCTAGGGAACCTCAGTGGCCCTGACCTTCCCGTGAAGCTAAACGGGAACAGGTTTCTTCAGGGAAAAAGCCGAGAACCTTAAAACAGAAGGGCCCCCAGCAAGACGCTTTATGCACATAGCACCCAGCACAATGGGGCCCTGAGCACGGTTTCCTATAAGCCGAGTGCTTGGCCGGCCACCCAGGAGATTGAAATGCTGCCCAGCTGAGTAGCAGAGCGCTCAAAGCCTGCAGCATGTGTTTCTACTAGGTATGTAAATAGGTAACTTTACCGGCATGCTTACCTGGGTAACTGGTAAACCAGCGCTGGCTGCACTGTGCCACAGGCAGGGGGCTGCTCCAGCCTAGCCCAACCCAAGCAGCCACCCTGGCCCTGGCACAGTGAGCCCGTTAAATGTGATGTTTAACCAGGTAACTTTTTAACCATAAGTTTACATCCCTATTTTCTACTGGTGGTACGCATCCACATGTGGCTTGGCACACACATTTATTCCGCATTTAGATGGGAAAAATTATTGGTCCTGATCCTGACTGGGGCCTTGGAGTATTATTGGTGAGATCCACTGATGGGGTCAGCTGGCACAGTCCCATTGCCTTTGCCATTTATGCCAGCTGGGGGCCTGGCCCAGACAGAGCGATCTAGAACCAGCCAGCTACAGACAAACTAGATCTAAGGACGGACAGACATAGGTGAGGTGGATTACAGCTCAGATCATTTTCAGGTTCCAGCTCTCATCCCGTCACCTTGCCTCATTCAATCCACCACTCCAGCCATGTTCCCTGCTTTTGTAACCCCTTCCCCATCTCTGTTAGCTCCCTGCCTTCCTGCAGCTGCAATCTGATACCGGAGGGCAGAGCCCATGCACACCTGAGCAACTGGCCTTTCCACCAGAGCAGGACAAAAGTGGCTCGCAGAGGGCGGACCTCTGGAAAGAGGCAGAGAAAAAAGTTCCCTTCATTGTGGAAGGTCTTACCGGGCATAGCGCAATCACAATGGAGTCTAAACCCAGATTAAGCCTGGGTGAGGGCAGGCAGAGGGCCCATCTGGGTTAGGCAGGGCCTGACATGAATCTAGGTAATCATGCCTCCCAATGAAATGACACCTGCTAGCTGCTCTGTGGTCAGCAGCCCGGAGGCCTGCCTCTGCGCTTGTAGGGTGCATCAGCGGTCAGCCAGCAAGGCGGCAGCCCTGCCAATGGGATTGGGTTTCCTTTCAGCCCTGCTGCCCAAGCACCTGTTCCCACTGGCCACGTCTGAGCAGTGCCTCCTGTCAGTCACCGAGAAGTAAGGGCAGAGGACTTGCAAAAGAAAAGAGGGGAAGGGGATCAGGGAGACACGTGTAGGGAAGGAAACAAACAACGGAGAAAGGAAAGGATAAGAATGCAGACAAGGGAGAGAGAGGAAGAGGGGACAAAAGAGAAGGGAGTGGAGAAGCAGAGAAAGGAAGAGAAAAAGGAGGAAAATAGAATAGAACTTCTTTGCCCTCTGCCCAGAATCTGGGGAGGGGGAACATCTGAAACAGAGATCTGGGGGGACACTTCCAGGAGCCACCTTCGGGCTGGAAGCTCAGGGTCGGCGCTCCAGCAAGCGGAACTAGGATCACGTTCTCAGATGACGCCAGGTCCCACAAACCCCTGTCTGGTGCTGCTGACCTGGGGCTGAGAAACAGAGGAAGGAACTCAGAGGGGTGAGCCTCTGGAAGGCATGTGCCAGCCCTAGGGCAGGAAGCTCTGAAGGCCACTGGCTCTACAGACAGAAGAGAAAGTGGAGAAGAGTGGGGGACCCAGCATGCTTTTGGGAATGAGACTCTCCCCCTGAAGCAGCATCTGGGGTCATAGGTGAGGCAGGGGAGGGCACAATGGGCTGTGCTCCCAAGAGCCACGGCCAGGAGGAGCAAGGGGCAGGCAGCAGCCAGCGGGGGGATATGGCCAGGGGAGCAAAGCTGGCTGGAGCCACGTTGCTCCACTTGCCCCGCCAGTGCCAGCGAGTGCAGGAGAGGAGGGAAGACAGCAGCTACCAGCGGCAGACCCTCAGCCCCACTAGTCCCCTGGGGGAAGAGGAGGAGCAGGGGCGGGGACAGCAGAGCAGGGGCAGAACAGGGCTGTCCTTACATCACTTCGATCAGGCTGTGTCCCTGGGTGACCCTCCCCTGGATTCTAAGCTTCTATATAGTCAGGAAGACACTGAATCTCATGTTGACAGCGGGGAGAGACAGAGGCATCCTAGGCTGGACAGATGTCAGAGAGGGTCCCAAGAACACACACCCCCACAGGGGTTGGGTCAATCAGTATCACTCCCCTCCCCATTAGCAGGTACCTCCAGCCCCAGGATAGGAAAGGGTCGCTTCCGGGGCCAACAATGCTGCTTAGAGGGAAACTTTCTTCCTGGTGCCTTTGACTCATTGCCAATCGCATTTTTGGCTGCACAGCAGGCACTAAGGGGTTAACACCAGCATTCCCTGTAAGCTGTGAACTTGTGCGGCCACTCAGAAATTCAAATGCCACCCTACTGATCAGCAGAGCGCCCACAGCTAGGATTTATATTTATCATGGTAGTGTGCAGCCTCACATGCCTCGGTGCACACCAAAAAAATTATTCCACACATGGATAGAAAAGATTAGAGGGAACATTCGGTTAACACCCTATTCTAGCCCTGTTAAGGTCACTAGCTGCTCTGTCCCATGCTGTCAGAGCACCCATACCCATGCTGTGTGTGAACTTCTCTAGATAGCATGTGTTGCTATGTCTGGTCTGACCCCAAGCCAGCCGTAGGATAACTTCCCCTTTCCCCTAGCTGCACTGCATCTCCTGCATCATGGCCAATTATTTAGCATGTGCAGCACCACAGCACCTAGGAGCCTCGGTCACGGGCCAGAATCCCATCGGGCAGGTGCACGGTCCGTGTTTCTCAGAAGACCAGATTCTTAGCTTCAAGTCAACAGAGCGATGCCTATTGACACTCGATGAAGAGACAGCACAAACAGCTTTCGATGGGGGTGGGGATTTGAAGTAGATACTGCAAATTACCTCACAGCTGTCCCAGCCAGCCTGCTTTCGAGATGTTTCAGAGGGCTCGGCCTCGCGTGATTCAGACGAAGTCCCGAGCCTGGGAAAATACGGGTGGCTGGCAGCCCCTGCCTCAGGGAAACCTGGGGTCGGGCAGAAGGCAAGCAGAAGGGACAAGGAGATGGGTCTGGTCAGCTGTGGGGCAAGAATACATGTTCAGGAGTCCTGTTGGGATTTCTGGGGCCTGTTTATCCCCTCGTCCCGATGGACACTACAGCCCGGAATGGTGAGACAAGGGTGGATCCTAAACTCAGGAAGCAGGTGCAGAACAGTAAGGGAGACGGAGAAAGGAAAAAAGTCCTGACCGGCATGAGCAGGGCCCAATGTGCATTAGGAACTGGATACCTAGGGCCTGGCCCCCGGCTACTCTGGCCCCTAGCATCAGGGTGCTAGGTGTGCCTGCGGTGACGGGCTGCTCACCCTTCTACACAGCCCATGACTTTGCTCCCAGCCTGGGGGACGGCGGGGCCCACTCAGAAGCAGCGATACTCAGCAGCTGACGTGCTCCGCGTTCCGACCCCGCTGAGGCTAACAAAGACACAGTGTGTTCAGCCTTGAGCCACAAAGGGGAGCCTTGCAGAGCCGCGGCTGAGGGTCAGGCCAGGAATTCGGCAGTGCAGAAAGCTGCTTCTCCTCGGCTGGCAGGGGCACATCACGGTGGGGACCAGCTAATTCATACGGTGGGGAAGGAGGGCAGCATGTGGAGTCTTCCTGGGCTCTAAGGAGGGAGGGCAGCCCCTCACTCCCTGTCCCTGGAGCACAGGAAGGGCAGGCGCTGGGGGCAGCAACACTATGCCCCCATATGCCTACAGCAGATTTCTGGGGATGGAGTGTGGGTGGAGCCAGGCTGGCAGTTTAGGAAGGCAACGCCTTCCGCCGCCTAGCATGCCGGCCACCCATGGGAACCCCTATATCACTCCCTGGGTACTAATGCAGCCACTCCAGATTTACACAGGAATAAAGAACAATCCGATTCACACTCATCAATCCTAAAGGATCCCAGGGAGCATTAGAAGTTGATCTTCAAATTCTACAGGTGGAGCACTTCCATACCACTCAAATGCAACTATATCTGGGGTGGAATGCTGCTGCTCTTAACAGCGCACAGCAACGCTGCCCAACAGTCATCTACCGGAGGGTTCTGAATTTGGATCCAATTTGGATTTATATAGAATGGACCACAGCTGGAGATCAGCTACGCTAAAGAGCTGTGCTCCCATTTCGGTAGCATAATAAATGGCCGAATTTTTCAAAGCACGGTTAGGTGCTCAGTCCTTTGGAAAACCTGACCCCACTCCTGGGTGCTAAGCACTTGAAAATCTGGCCTGGAGCTCTTTGGAAAAAGCTGGCGGATATTTATGCTAGAAATGCTACAGCATAGATATTTACTGCAGCGACAGAAGGGGTTCTTCCATCGATGCAGTAAATCCACGTCTCTTAGCAAGGGTCACAGCCTTGAGCCATGTAGCTAAGCCAACCTAATTTTGTGCTATAGACTAGCCCCTATTGTCTTATAGGTTTGCAGGATCATGCCTTAAGTTTGTGAAGTGATTTGGGATCCTTTGGGGCAAAGCTGCTGTGTAAACAAATTAAATTAATGGACTAAAATACAAAGGGTGATGCCAGTATAAAAAATTACTCTTCCTTAAAACTCTCAGTTATTTACTGACACACGTTTTGCTGATGGATCTTTTCCAATGTTCACAGGGCTTGTAGTTTTATAAGTTCTCTCATTTGCACGAGAGTCCTTCTGGAATAATTTCCACCAAAGAACAGAGCTGATGTAACCAAGAACACAACTGGCCACTACTCTCTAGGACTGGTTTTATATAGCACCTGCCACCAGGGGATGAAAGCCCCAGGGTCTGATTCCCTACTGCAATGCTGAGATGGCATTTGCACCCCTGCAACATGAGCACAAAGTAGGTACAAAGCCATTACCGGCCGTGGGAGCGGAGGGGTTTTGCACTCCAGATGCAAAACGACACCTGTTGGGAAGATCCGAGAATCCGACCCCCGTGAGTCGTTTTCACTGACTGTTTGCGAATCTCCCAACAGACAGCAACTCCTGTTGCTTGGCAACAGGCTGAATTTTCCAAAGTTGCGCACAGCCACCACTTGGCAACTGACCAGGTTTGTGGAACTGCCTTGTTCCCGAGCTCTGCTGCCCTTGATCTGCAGCTCATTATCGCTCCGTTGTCTCCAAAATATGCCCCGTCTTTACTTAGGCAGCAGGAACGGCAGCCTACCGCCCAGGCTGCCAATGGCCCAGCTTCTCCTCCACACAGCAAGGTGCTGCCACCCTGAACATGCCCCCCAAACGCCTACCATCCCGGTCTCCCAAGCAACGGGCCCTTCCTGGCCACCGAAGGAGCAGGGGGAAGTCTGAGCCAACCAGTGGAACTGAACAAAATAAAACCCAGGGTTAAAAATAAACCGTGCAACGAGCCCGTGTCCAGATATAGCCCATGCACAGCACACGGGACGGCTCAGGTTACTGGCCCTTACCCTCGCCAAGGGGAGCCCGCTGCCAGCCTTATTGTGGCACTCGCTCCGGGAGGCTGCCAACGAGGTATGCAGTGCAGACTTTAGCGGCCCTTCGTGGCGCCTCCACTCTGAATTCCACGCGGTGGACACAGCGTGTTCCATGTGGGGGTGGGAGAGAGGGAGGCGCTGCCGCCTCTCCAAGCAAGCTCTGCAGCAGCGCTGGTGAGGGGCTGACAGACGCAGGGTGGCAGGAACGCCGCCCTACGCAGCAGAGGAGAAGCTGGGCCACACGGGGGAAGCCACATTTAATGCACGGTCCACAGATTATCCCCACACAGCCCACAACCAAAAGCTATAAGGCAGAGGGGCCGAGCAGTCTCTTGGTTGCAATATACTTAGCATGGTTCTCTGCTATGAATACCCTCCATCCGGCATAGGCCAGCCCCATCTTTTCAGGGTACAGTCTGAGTGCTCAAAGCAGAGCGGCTGTGCAGCTACAGGGAGGTGAGGCTGTATAATCTGGTGTCACCAAAACATCAGGTTTGCAAAGAGTTACATCCCTGGGCACCAGGCCCTGGAGGCTACGCACAGGCGGACAGGATCACTAATGGAGGAACAGATAGCCCTGCCCTAGAGTCTAATCCACAGAGCTACGCGCAGCAGGGCAAGCTTCCTGCCCCACAACCCTGCCCTCAGAGGACCTCTAGGGGGCAGAAGGAACCCTTTCTGCTGAGACACCTGACCCACGGAATTAACAGTGGTGCCTTCGACACCCTTCAGTCAGAAACTGAACGACAAGCCACCACACTGATTCCACACGGGTCAGCTAAACAGAGACAAATTGCAGGCTGAGAAAGGGGGAGGCCCCGTAGCCCATTGCCAGTCCCCTGAGTCACCCAGCTATGACTGATCACGGTGTTTTATGAATGGAAAGATCAATTGAATATTGACTCTCAGGCAGTGGGGTGGTTGCACCAGGGAGCTACAGGGGAAAGCCGGGGGAGGAGAAAGGGGGGGGAGATCTGACCTTTGATTCTAAGTTTGTGCTGCTTCATTGATAAACACAAGTGTTTAGGAAAGGAAACAGTAAAGAAAGAAGTGAAAATAACTGTTTCTTTATACAAAAAAAAGCCATCTTCCTTCCTTGTTTCTCTTTTCTGAATGCCACTAAGAATCAGGGAAGGAAAGGGCAGTGCCCACCCATGGGTGGGCCGGGCGGCACCAAAACCCCTGCGCGAAGCCCAGGAAGCAGACTCAAGAGATATACAGACACCCTTAAAAAACAGGAGCACCCAAACTCAGCCCAGCCAAGCAGCTGCTATGGGCTCAGAGCCCCACCCAGTTTAAAGGAAGAGTCGCCACCATCCTCAGGGTTAAAACGTAGAGGCGGCCCACGGCGGCTCCAAGGCCCAGTGGTGCAGGTCTCGGCTGGTGCTTTCAACACTGAGGGGTAGGGTCACACCACAAGCTGACAGGGAGGGAAGGGCATGCCGGGTGTCCCGGCTCTAGATCTGCGCCAGCAGCAAGGGGCGTTCGGGATGCCAGAGCCAGGAGGGTTCAGAGAGGGGGACGTACTCGCAGCTGGCACGGAGGCCACTTCACCGCTGCACCTCTCAGCCGGCTATTCTAGATTGGGCTCACTGCCCTCCCTCCCCCGCACACAGCTGTCACAATAGGCACTGCACACACACACCCCAGCTGGCATCCTCCAGCCAGCGAAAAGCAAGCACCTTAGCTAGCACGGCGGGTTCTACCCCGCGGTTGTCATTCTGCGCTCGGCGCACTGCAAAGGCTGCGCTGCACGGCCGGTGCTGGCAGGGCTGGTGCCCATAGGGCACTGCGTGATGCTGGGAGTGACGACAAGGGAGGCACACAAACATGGGGGGGGATGAAATTACCCCAACCTCCTCCTAAACTTCTGACCACCTTCCTGTCTGGTTCACAACACAGAGCCGCCAAGGCCCAGCAACTGAGGAAGGGCACAGAGCTGAGACTCGGTGCATCGAGAGGCCTTTCCTACCCTCAGCCCTTCGTGACCAGCGGGTCTGGTTTGTTCTTGTTTTCCCACTATGAAACTGTAAGGACAACAGCCAGCCAAAAGCTCAGACACCCAGCTTCCTCCGGACAGGTCCCCCTGCCTTCCTGAACAGTCCCACAATCACAGTGCTCTCTGGAGGCACCATGAAGTTGCAGAGCCTTTCTCTCCTCCCCACCCAGAGCTGGCTACAAGGCGCCCCACCAACCGAGGCCCCGGCACTTAAACATAGCCCTGGAAACCACACCCGCTTTCAAACCCCGCTTCCAGCACGAGGGACCCAGAACGCCCTGTATCGCACAGTCCCTCTGCACCCGCACCCCCCTCTACGACAGCAGGGCGTGCTGCTCCATCTGCCACCCATGGGGTGCGGGGATGGAGGAACGTGCCACATGCTCACTGCTCACAGCGTTCATTACCTGAATGCCGAGCGTGGCTCCCAGCAGCCAGGAAGAGTGGAGAAATGAGCTCAGATCCCTGCCAGGACGGGGACACCCAGTCGTATCCCCCCGTCACCGTCCGGGGCGATCTGGCTGACTCTTCCCCGGGACCTGCATTTCCTCATTTTTCAGGGCCCTGCTTCTAATTTAGCGCCCGGCAGCAGCGGGAAGAGGAAGTTGCAAAAGGCCCCAGAGCTGGTTGTCTCATTCGCTTAGCGTGACGAAGAAATTACTCAGCCAGCTAAAGGAAATAAATATATAGAGCCAAGGGCCACGAGGCGTCACCACATCTCCAGCCCTCCTACCGCACGGTCTGTGACCTCTCCGAAGAGAGAGGCGCATATCCCCGCACCTCCCGCCTGCGGCCCACTCGCTGCAGGGAATCAGAGCTGTGATTTGCGGGAAGGGACAGTGATTTTGCAGTCACACAGGTATGGTGGCGGGAGGTTGAGGGTGTGGGTCTATGATTCCTCACTGGCTACAGCAGCTCTGTTTAGCCCAGGCACAGTCTCATCATGGCCTGCATAACATCCAGGACACTATATTATCCCAGGATCATACAATATCTTACAGCCATAAAAATCAATAAAGCTTCACCACCCGCCCTTCAAGACAGGTCATTAGCCTCCTTTTACAGATAAGCAAAACTAGGTATGAAACAAAACCACAGAAATGGACCAAGGCCAAACAAGCAGTCACTGGCAGAAGCACAAACAGAACCAAAGAGGCCTGAGTCCACTCCTCTTCTCTGATCACTAGGCACGCACACCTCCCATAGAGACTAACGAGCCGGCAGTAAATACTACTCCCCCTTTCCTTTGCAACGTCTGACCACTGATAGCAAAGCGCTGCACAGACATTTATCAACCAAGCCATGCAACTTCCTGGCATGGCAGGAATTATCCACTACATTTTACTAACCGAGAAATTGAGGCAAAGACAGGTGATGTGACATATCCAAGGACAGGGAGAGTCTGTGGGACACTGACCCCGCAACACCGGTGCTTTCGGTACTATACTTGCCCTTTGTCCAAAAGGCTCTCAAAGCGCTTTAAGAACTTAAGAGCACTCCCAGCTCCTACAGGTGAAATGCAGAGAAGCACAGAGTTGTTTAACAGCTGCATAGCAATTCCAAGCAGCAGCAGGAAGAATCATGGACCTACCTGAAACTGCAGGGGGAGAAGGAGGAATTTTAATAGGAAGGACCCAGTAACCCACACTGGAATTTTCCCAGGACTCTGAGACTAACATCTGTATTCTTGCCAAATAAAGGGCATGTGATGTTTATTGACCACAAGGGTCAGTGCCTTGATTTCACACCTCACCCCTAAGTTTGTGGATGATACTAAGCTAGGAGAAGAGGTAGATTGGAGGGCAGGGATAGAGTCCAGAGTGACCTAGGATTGGAGGATTGGGCCAAAAGAAATCTGATGAGGTTCAACAAGGACAAGTGCAGAGTCCAGCACTTGGGACGGAAGAATCCCAAGCATTGTTACAGGATGGGGACCAAGTGGCTAAGTAGCAGTTCAGCAGAAAAGGACCTGGGGACTGCAGTGGATGAGAAGCTGGACATGAGTCAACAGGGCACCTTTGTAGCCAAGAAGGCTAATGGCATATTAGGGTGCATTAGGAGGAACATTGCCAGCAGATCCAGAGAAGTGATTATTCCCCTTTATTCAGCTCTGGTGAGACCACATCTGGCCCCATCTCCCCCACTATAGAAAGGATGTAGACGCTTTGGAGAGGGTCCAGCGGAGGGAAACCAAAATGATTAGGGGGCTGGAGCACTTGACCTATGAGGAGAGGCTGAGGGATCTGGGCTTATTTAGTCTGCAGAAGAGAAGAGTGAGGGGGGATTTGATAACAGCCTTCAACTTCCTGAAGGAGGGTTCCAAAGAGGATGAAGAGAGGCTGTTCAAAGGGGTAGCAGATGGCAGAACAAGGAGCAATGGTCTCAAGTTGTAGTGGGGAAGGTCTAGGTTAAATATTAGGAAAAACTATTTCCCTAGGAGGGTGGGGAAGCACTGGGATGGGTTCCCTAGGGAGGGGGTGGAACCTCCATCCCTGGAGGTTTTTAAGTCCCGGCTTGACAAAGCCCTGGCTGGGATGATTTAGTTGGGGTTGGTCCTGCTTTGGGCAAGAGGCTGGATTCGACTCCTGAGGTCTCTTCCAGCCCTAGGAGTCTATGATTCAAAGATGGCACTTCCGGCACCAGAGAAACCACCAAGACATTGCAACCGAGCACTGTTGCCCTGGGCAGCACACCTTAGTGACAGAGTTAACGAAACAGAGGACGCTAGTTTCAAGTCCCACAGCCACAACTAGTGAAAAGTCACAGGACCAAATCCTCTCTCACGCCGACCTTGCCTACGCTACCTTCTCCCGTAAAACTCCCCTGATTTCCCCCCAGAACTCCCCGCTGCTGTCTCTAGCGGGACTCTGTCATCAGAGCCCTATATTAGGCAAAGTGACAGCATTTTAATGCCCCTGTCACTTAGACCCATTCTGAGCAGGACCAGACATTCCAATGGCCAGACCCTCAAGCATGTTCCCAGTGGGAACAATGAGAAGGCTACAGCAGGGAAAACAGCGACTGTGCCCACAGTCATTGCAAAGTCCCTGGGGACCCAAGGTGCACTTCAGAGATGAGTGGGCTATGTTATTTGCATTTGCCCTTGCAAATGAATCACATCCTAGCCCAGTGGCTGGGCCTGTTTGGTCAGATCCTGATCCTGACCTGAGAATAAGGACACGTGCTTGGTCCCCAGCCAGGCTGTCGGTTTAGCTCTCCGTTCACCTCGCAGCTTGCGGACACGTTGCCACCTCATAGAGCTGGAAGAGACCTCAAGAGTCATCAAGTCCAGCCCCTGCCCAAGGCAGAACCAATCCCAACTAAATCAACCCAGCCAGGGCTGTGTCAAGCCGAGACTTAAACACCTCTAGGGATGGAGATTCCACCCCCTCCCTAGGGAACCCATCCCAGTGCTTCCCCACCCGCATAAGGAAATAGTTTTTCCTAATATCCAACCTGTACCTGTGTGGAAAGGACTCAATGTTGCTCTGAGTGCGAGCAAGGGGAGAGGGCTGACATACTAGAGTTTTACACCCACCTTGCACAAGTATCGGTGAGCTGATTCTGCCTGCACCTTGGGGAGTTCCTTGCCACGGGGGCAGCGTAGGTACAAAGCACTCCCATTCAGTAGTGTTTCACGCTCATTTTTGCACCGGAGTGACTGACTGCACAAGGGGCTGGGATCACGGAGAAGCAGACTGTAGAATATCCAGTGGCACGGGACATGGCCATCCGCTCCCAACCTGAGAGATGGAAAGCCCGGATTCACATCCAAACTGGCCCACAAATTCAAGATGTCTCAATGGGGGGGGGGGGCTGCATTGGCTTGGCCTCCTCTTTGTTCCTAACAATCCAAGCCAATGTCCATTCTGACTATACAAACTAGGAATGTAAGAGGTTAAACCATTAACCAGTTACCTGGTAAGCAGTAGGCTTATTTGACTACTTACCCAGTAACAGGTTAACCGACCCGGCTGGAGCAGACTCCTACCTGCAACTGGGGCGAGCCTGGCCAGAGCAGCCCCCTGCCCACAGCCACAGCAGAACCTCATGGCTGGCCCCCTCCCCAGGACCTTGATGGGCTGAAGCAGCCCCCTCCTTGCAGCCGGCACAGCTGGCTGGACCCCACTTGCAGCACAGCAGACCAGAGCACCCTCACCCGCAGCATAGCGGTAAACCAGTTAAACAAATCATGTAACAGGTTAACTCTTTTTTTGGGTTTTTACATCCTTTCTACACACCTGTATGTTGGGTCTCATTTTTTGGTTTCCTTGGGCCTGCTCTTCTCCCCTCCCCCCTTGCCCACGAGAGGGTTGCACAGGCTGGGGGGAGAGGAGAGAAGCACAACTAATGCAGCTTTTGCCCCCGCAGACGGGCACCCCACATGTAACAGTGCTGGCCTGTCAGGTAGCTGACGAGCAGGCCAAACGGCTGCATTCACAAAGACGATGCATGCAGCAAAGCGGGGTGAGCCAAAGGGGAGCAGCTGTGGCTACAAACTGAAACCCCATTGCAGCATTTCCCCTGCCCCTCTGTGGCTGGCACTGGCCAGGTAATGGTGCAGAATATTCACAGTTGGTTCCCACCCCCAGGGGGAAGGATGCGGGCTCTTGCACACGCCCGGCCAGCTACACCCCCCCGTCGATGCCTTCGGAATCTCCCCCCTCGCACAACCGTAGCTCAGGCAGACAGCGAATTCCCGGCACAGACGTGGCATTGGCACCAGGAGGCTCACACGCCGAGCTGGCACCGGCAGGAACACCCAGAGCGTGACTCCGATTCAGAGGGCGACCGTGACAAGGAGGCTATGTGACAGCTCGCACAGCTGACACTGCCACCCAGGGAATCCAGTACACACCCTCCCTTGTGGCAACTCTATTGACTGCCTCCCCTCTTTGTGTTTGGGGTCAGAGAGGCCCCAAGGCAGGGCTCCCACTGCCAGGATTCCCAGGCCAGCTGAGCTGAAGGGCCTATCTTTAGCTTTTCGCTTGCCAGGGGATTTAAATAGCTAGGAAGGACACCGAAGGCCTCTGTTTATTTACCAGTTTATGCATACAGACCTCGGCTGCACATTGCTAGATTGGCGGGGGGGAGGGGTGCTGAGCACCCTTCTCACAAGCAAACTCCCCCTCGGTGCCGCTGACGCAGATCAGAATCAGGCGTCTACAACTGCAAGACGGGCTGGTCCTGCCCCCGTGCGTACGGGAACGGGGCACAGATATCTCCTGAGCATCCTAAGCCCTCCTAACGTTCAGGGCTGGGGAACGGAGCTGGACTGGCAAGCCTAGAGACTGGAATTCTCCGCTTTGCACCCAGAGCCAGGCTGGCTCTAGAAGTCACAAGGCAAGCTTCCTCCTCTGCCCCAGCCTCCCCCAGAGGGACCCTGCCAGGTGAATGGGGAGTTCAGTGTCCACAGACCTTGCTCCTCCGGTTAGACGGACACAAGGGGCAGGACTTTGCCCCAGCCACCGGACAGCATCCTACGCCACCGTGGCACCTGTCTGCTCCCCAACTGAGTGAGCCCCATCTCGAGCCCACTGAACCGCCAGACGGGAACAGTTCTGACCCTCCAGTGAGAACCGAGGCCAGGCTCCCATGCCCTTCCCACGCCCCACGCTCGTCAGTTTGCCGCAACACGGCCACGAAGGGGCTGGTCCCTCTCATCCTGACACTGCTCTCCGAAGTCCTGCGGTACAGACCGATTCCAATCAGTCATGCCCCGCCATTCCCAGGAGTGGGGATGTTAAATTTCAGTTCATCAGCTAATTGAGTAGTCAATGGAATTGCCATCGACTACTCGGTTAGTCGATCAGGAGGGAGGGGGGCACTCGCTAGCCCCACGGCGCCTCTGCCTTTGAAATATAGCAAAAGCTGCCCGCGGCTCTTGCTACATTTCAAAGGCAGAAGCACAGCAGGGAACCCGACAGGGGAAGCAGAGGCGCAGCGGGGAACCCAGAGCAAGCAGGAACCGCTTTAGTCCCTGCTCTCACCAGGTCCCGACTGCTGCGCCTCTCCCTTTGGAATACAGATTTTAAGCTGGCTCCCCCAGCACAGGCTCCTGCTCTCCCCCTTGCTACTCTGATAGAGGCAGCAAGGGGAGGGAAGCAACTAGTCGCTTACATCCGTACCCAAGATCAGGCCCAGACCGAGAGGAGAGGCCAAAAGCTGCCAAAAGCCTCCTCACCCAAGCCCTCCAAAACAGACAGCTCCGAGCAGGCAGCTCTGCAACCTATTGCTCAAGGTGAGATAAGTCAGGGGTCTGCCCCACCTTAGCCAGGCACATCTCCAAAGGACCGGAAGTCTTGGTTTTTATGGGGAGCAGCATAGGGCAAACCTGAGAGATGTATCCCATTGGCCCATACTGAGACGAAGGCTGGTCAGTGATGCTCAGGTTATTTTAAGCACTTGGCAAGTCCTGAGAAACTGTATCATTGGAAAACAATCCCTGTGGCTCAGGCAGCTTCTCGCAAGGCTTCGGCCGAGGTGGCCAAGTCTCTTCACATACTGAACACTGAAGGGAGGGCTGGCTGGAGATACACAGGTGAGATTAGAGGATCTAATGGTCTCTTCTGGCCTTAAACTCTGAGGCCACGTCTATACTTACACCGAGATCGACGCTGCAGCAATTGATCTTCCAGCGTCTGATTTAGTGGGTCTCATAAAGACCCACTAAATCCAACACTGAGGGTGCCCCCATCGATGCCAGTACCCCTCGAATCACAAGTATTTGCTCCTGTTGATGTCTCGCTGTGGAGATGGCACCAAAGTTTGAATTAAGATACGTCGACTCCAGCTACATAATTAACACAGCTGGAGTTGCGTATCTTAATTCAAACCTCCGGGTAAGTAAAGGCACGGCCTAGGACTAATCCTTAGTACCTCCTCGATAGCATCTGCCATCTTTGTAGTGCTTCTCATTTATGGGAAAGCTTTCCACAGCCCCAGAAAAGCTAACGGAAATAGAGGCTTGCACTTGCATATTGGTAGGTAACTCGCATAAGTGGGGGGGCATGTGGGAGCGCCAGCCGTGTGGTTTGGGGGTACAGTGAAACAACTGACTGCTGGTGTGCTGGAGGAACAGTCATGGCACATTTCTGGAGTACTGGCTGTGAACTGGCAGGGTAGCCTTGGGATGCTCTTGATGTACAGCAGTACCTCCGAATTCTCAATGTCCCGGGAAGGCAGGTTGTTTGTAACTCTGAATTGTTCGCACGAATTGTGCCTGTACCTGAATTGTTCGTACCAGTTGTTCTTTCAGAAGTCTGTAACTGAACACTGACTTAATACGAGTTTTAAACTTTTTATGCGGAAAAAGAATGCTTCTTTCCCCTCCGTTTTTCACTAGTTTCCGTTTCACACAGTACCAATCTTTTCGGGAGGTCTCTACTGCTGCCTGACTGCGTACTTCTGGTTCCAAACAAGGTGTGTGATACACTGAGGTTCTACTGTATCACCAGTTCACTATTAGCATACTGGTCATGCACCACTGATGTCTTATTCGTGCCCCGCTGGCGTACTAGTTGTGCACCAGAAGTACACCACTGGCATACCTGTTGTGCACTGGTGCTTATCCATGGTGTCCAAGCACTGCACTACTCACACGCTCATTGCACATTAAGGGATTACTGCCCACATGCTGCTATCATCTCATTAGTGATGCTTTGTGGCAAGCACTACCATGCCGTTCACCCGACTCACTCTCCAATCCAATCCCATCTAGCACATGTCCCAAGGCAAAGCAGCGTGAGCACAACACAGGCAACACTCCTATGTGGAAACCCGGTCCTACTGCTCACCAGCAGCTGAAACAGAAACAAAACCTGTCCAATGTTCACTTGGCTTTGGAAAGGGGCCGAGACACAGGGGGACAAGGACCCCGGGGGACAAGGACTCCAAGGGAAAAGTGAATTGAGGTTGCGGTTTCCAAACATCCTTAGCACCTGGCTGCATAAGCCTGGTGGCAAACTGTGAAATTCTGTCCCAGCTACTTCACGGCTGAAGCAAGCAGGGGTGGAGAGATTGATGAGGCAGATGGACAGAAGGCAACCGCCCACAGCCCCAAGGGCAGCATCCTGGGCGGGGCTCCCTTCATCTCACCAGGGACACGCAACCTTGAAAGGGAAAAGCAGCCCTTTACTAGGCACTGCCGCCCCCCTGGAGTCTCCCAGGAGGGGGGACCTGGGCAAATAAGGGCAGGAAGCCAATGAGCGACTGACTCACAGGGCCTGTTTTTAGCTCCGGCATCTCAGCAACGTGGACCGCTGTGTTGTTAACAGGCACTTGGGTCAGAGGCCAAATGTTTTCCCTTCCTTACTTTAAATACCACAGTCAGAAGCAGCCCAGACATTTAGCACAGTGAAAACATTACCACTCCGGGGCGGGGAGCAAAACCTGCGTAACAGCAGAACGAGGGCTAGCGGTGTCCCCTGTGGGAGGGGGACCGGCAAGCTCCATCTACCTCAGGTTCCCAGAGTGCCCACAGCCACCTTAACTGGACAGGTGCTGTCCCCGGCACACGGCAGAATCTGGTTCTGACCCAATGTGCCAGACACCTCCATCTCCTAGGACACACCACCATGCCCCTGGCTGCCGTTTGGGGCAGCAGTGACAGGATAAATAAAAGCAGCTCGCTTACCCTCTTTCTGCCACTGCCCTCACCCTCAGGGAGCAAAAGCAAACCCCAGGCAGAGAGATCAATGACCAGCCACACTTCGAAGCATGGCCCTCAACCCAGCACCATGCTACGTGGGAAGAGAAAGGAACAGGACCAGCCTGATTCCATGCCGGTCCCTAGCAGCCAGTCTTCCTCAAATACCAGGTGCCTTTGCACTTATTCCCTTCACTCTCGACAAGGAACCAGGTAATTGCTGCAAAGGACTCTGGGTATGCACCCGAGGCAAGTTGCTGGAAGTGGGAAGAAGCTGGTATGGAAACAACAGACAGGGATCACCATCGCTGTGCTCCACTCTGCCCGGGGACCTGGCCGCCAACAGACGATGCACAGAGAGAACAACTCTGTAGTGCATCTGGCCAGCTGTGCACTCACGAGGAGGGGCAGCAATCCAGAATGACTTTCCCCCACCAGAATGAAGCATCACAAGCCCAGCAGTGAGGAGAAGGGGGGAAAAGTAAGTGGGTTATGTCAAGTGAGCAAAGCTCACCAAAGTCTGTCCTAACAGAGTCACAAGACCACACATCATGGCGACACAGCAGATCAATCCCCCATTTAAGGCAAATCAATATGTGCTCAGTAGCCTAGGAAATGAGGCGAGGGGAACCCACAACACCCAGGGACTGGATGATTAAAACGCCCCCTTGCATCTGTTTTACCCTTGAGCAGAGCTGT
The DNA here is from genome assembly GCF_049634645.1 of Pelodiscus sinensis. Classification (NCBI taxonomy): domain Eukaryota; kingdom Metazoa; phylum Chordata; order Testudines; family Trionychidae; genus Pelodiscus; species Pelodiscus sinensis. The sequence goes on along the minus strand of NC_134737.1, from coordinate 9,797,739 downwards.
CCTTACCCATATGCAGAATATGCAGTTGCGTAGGGCAACTGAAAATTTGGGGCACCACTGGGTCTTAGTGTCCACCCACCCGCCTCTTCCTATCCTTGGTTTGTGGCTCTGCTTCCTCCAAAGAGGATCTGCTTAACTAAAAAGAGAAAAAGCCTAACAGACCTATTAGCAGAACAAGTGAAAGAGCCATTCAAGTGGTAATTTGACAGCCATTTGCCAACCTGAGGCATATACTGTCACTTTCTGAATTTTGTCCACAGAATCTTGGTTTAAAATTTGCTTTAAAAAAATTTCTAAAGCGTGTTGCTGAAGATTATAAAAATCACATCTCTAAAAAAATAAAATGCCCCTCCAGACTGCCATCTGGCACATGGGTACCGGTTTAATAGTGTTGCCAAAAATCCTAAGACAACAGGCAAAAGAAAAAAAAATCAAAATAACCTTGCCCAAAGCCTCCACGGGGGGAAATGGCAGCTCTTCAGATTAATTTCAGCAAAAGCCGCACTTTTTAATGGCTGCCTCTGTGCCCCTTATGGGTGTGGGTGGGGCAACTTAAAAAAAAAAGGCTCAGGGTCCAGTAATTTGCACATAAGACCAGTACACAAGAAAAATCTGAGTCTGCCCTGACTCAGACAGGTGTAAATCTGGAGTAATTCCAAACCAGTTAAAGGAGATACAGAGGCGCAAATTAGGCGGTAACAGAAATCAGAAAGAGATCAGTACTCTGCTTTTAGCGTGCTAACTCTGAGCTTGCATGACGACTTCTTGAGCTGGGACAGCTCCATCTCGAATGTAGATATACCTGCAAGCTTCTGGCAAGCTCCAACAAAAGGGACAAGTCATTCAGTAGTTAAAGGAACCTTGCACTTTTCCCCTAAGGGAGATGGGCCCACATGAAACCTCTATCCACCCCCCTCCCTCACTTCAGTTGTTTGGGAGGATGCACCGCAGTGCTAGGAAGCAGGTAGTATTTATAAATGTGCACCAGCCAGGCCCCGTGGGCTGCCGGGAGGCTTAACAGAAGGTGGATTGCATGTAATTGTACCGTGCCTGCACCGCCCTATGAGTTCTCAGCCTCTCTGGACACAGGAGCTGCAGCTGTTGCTCAAACCCAATAATAAACAAGTCAAAGAACAGAGTGTGACGACTTCCCAAATAGCCCTCAACTGTCCCTGCTTTCACATCCAGATCTACCTTTGTCCCAGCCCCCAGCCCTCTCCTCTGAGCTGTAAAAATGTAACTGACAGCGGAGAAATCGGTGATGCCAGCTTTGCTCCATCCCCCTCCCTTCCACTCGGCATGAGCCCTGCATTTTAGAGTTTACTGAGTCGGATTTGTTTCCCCAGAGTAATTCCATTGAAAACTATGGAGTGACCAAAGATCTGGCAACCAAAGGTCCGGATCCAGCCCTACTGGTGCACGCCTCTATCCTGCATTCCCAATGGCGCGACTGAAAGCTGCCCCAATGCTCAGACCACCAGACCGTGATTGGTGCCAACTCGACCGCAGGCGAGCTGAGAGATCCTGGCCAAAGCAGCACTTGCTGATTATCAGCACTGCGGCTCAGCTTCCTCAAAGGAGGAGAGGTTTGGGGCATGAAGGGATGGAGCCTAGGAAAGGGGCAATCCACAGGAGCAGAAAGGCACAAGTCTGAGTCCTGAGAGAAAGGAATAGGGCCTGAGCCCTGAGGACTTGGATTCAGCTCCTGCCCCGGACCTGTTTCAGATGAGGAAAGAGGTGAGGTGACCAAGCCGTACTTCCCACATTGGTGACTTTAAATATAGCGAGTGGCTTGGAGAAGTAACTGGCAATTTGACTGACTGACTTGCATCGCTCTCCCCTCGCCTGAGCTCTGCAGGGCAATGGCGTGGAACAGCTCCCTCCGCACTAGATTATACAAGTCTGCCGTTCCAATTCATCTGGCATCCTCTGACACCTTGTCCCCATGGACGGGGCATGGCAGACAGGGCGTGGGTCTGGTCTCACCGGCCCCTCAATCACTCCATGCTTACACCAAACTGCCCCCTTCTCTTCTCCAAAAGGACCAGGGAAAGTAGCCGTCATGCCCAGGGCCTAAGTCCCCGGCCTGTCTGGATCCAGCCTCCAAGGCTCCGGACTTCACACGCCGCCACCCCCGCCAGCACTGGGGAGCGTGTGCTGGCACTCCAGCCCTTACTCCCTCCTCCCTTCTCCACTGTGGGGCCGGAGCACACAAAATCTACTTGCCTAGCCCCTCCCAGGCTCTGATGTGCAAGAAGAATGTCAGGAGTGCTTTCTCCTCAGTCAAGGGCCACGTCAATGAGGGGTTGTTTGCTGTTGTGGGTCTTTATTCGCTCCTCTATTGTGTGCAGCCCTCCCCCCCCCATGATTTTTCTGTGGGTCAGTGGCCTCCAACCCAAAAAAGGTTCCTTGCGCCCTGAAGCTAGTGCTGTTCTCAATAATTCATGACGCTAGAGCGGGGGTGGCCAACCTGTGGCTCCAGAGCCACATGCGGCTCTTCGGAAGTTAATACGCAGCTCCTTGCATAGGTTCCAAATCCAGGGCTGGAGCTACCAGTGCCAACTTTCCACTGGGCCGGAGGGTGCTCACTGCCCTAGGCGCTGTCCCTCTAGGCTCCTGCCACTTCCTACCCTCTCCACTGAGCCGGTCACACCCATGCTTCCCTCCTCCAGTGTCTCCCACGGAAAAAGAGCTGATCCCAGTGGGCAGGAGGAAAAGGAGAAGGAGGCACTGACCAGAGGGGGCTGCGAGGGCTGGTGAGATAGAACGGTTGCTCTTTGGCAACGTGCATTGGTAAACTCTAGCTCCTTCGCAGCTTTAGGTTGGCCACCCCTAAGCTAGAGGAATCTTTTCCCATTCCCTCCAAAAAGTCCCCCCTCTGTTCCCTGCCTATAAACATGTCTTGCCAGCCAGGGAAGCATCTCTCTTCCTCTTCCCTCCCTCCCTCCCTCCTCCCCCCCGCCCACCCTCTGGCTTGCCTGTGGTTTGCATTATCATCTGCTAATATTACAACACACTGTTTACTTCAGTTTTGCTGCAGCTTTGAGGCTTTTGAGAGTTCCCACCAGGCTGCGAGGGAGTCTGACAAATCAGTCATGTGACTAGCTGCTCTGATCCCAGCCCGAATAAAAAAAAAAAAGCACCCTGCTCTCAGAAATACAAAGGATGAATCAGCAGTTCCCTTCCTCCACCCCCAAGCGAAAACTCGCCCATCTTAAAAACACCCGATTGGCTTCGTTTTCACCACTGATGGCACAAGAGAGGGCAGCACCGTCTATGGAGTTAGCCTCGCATACCATGGTGAAGCAGGCCTGATCTGTTTCACTTTCTGTTTCTACTAAGCCACCCTTCCTGGTTCTCATGAAACTAACTGCACCATTGTGCTTAGCTTTCAACACTCTCGGGGGTTACTGCAATCCAAAACAGAACTACCCACATATGCCAGTGATGGGGTGGAGGAAGGATGGATAGCACATGGCAAGTAATAAACCGTCATGTAAAAAGAAATTGTAAATGTTCTGCTATTCCTTCCCTTAGTACAAATGACTACCTATAACTTTGGTTTCAAGAATTCTTATTTCTGAAGTAAACAATTTTCAAACAGTAAAAGTGGGGGACCCTTACTCTGTGGGAAACATCAATGACCCTTGGTCTGGGGGTTTATCTATGCAAAAAATTGCAGCAATTTAACTGAACTTTAAACGGATCAGACTGTAAGCTCTTTGGGGCAGGGGCTGTCTTTTCGCTCCAGGTCTATGTAGTGCCTAGCACAATAACAGCTGGATCCCAGAGACTCAGGTTCCCAGATGCTTCCTCAATAAAAAAAAAAAAAAGAATTTAGTTCAACTTGTATAGATCCCTGCATAGCTACTCTTATACCAATAAAAAGTGACATTTTCCAAGTTTTGCTTACAACAGGTTTCATATAAATCAGAATACGCCACTTTTAAACTAAAACAAGACCATCAACAGTGGCGTTCACACCAGTTTAATTGGATTATTTTTAAAACGGATTTAAATGAAATCAGTGGAGTGTTTCCATGTAGAGAAGACCCACGACAAGGGACATTTGAGAGGCACGGATAGAGAGATGCAGAGAAAAAGCAATACAATCTATTTCATTAACATTTCCATTAGGTTTGAGCCCACTTTTTATCTTCTTTTTATCTTCTTTTGGACATGCTACCCAGGTCTCTTTAAATCCCAGGCATTCACATTAGAACCACGTGACGCCAGCAATGTCTGTGGAAACTGCGCCAGTAATGCCATTGGCCCAAAGTCTGTATTTTAAACAAAAACTAACACTTCATTATTAAACCAGGTGTTTTGCTTCTAAAGTTAACACAAAATAAAAATAAAACCAGTGCAAAGTCTACACAGTTGCATGCCAAGTTTACCATACCATTTAAGTCCCTAAAAATAAGGCTGTATACTACATAACCTGAGTTAGACCATATATATATCTCCCCACTAATCCCAAAAAAACTGCTGGATTTTACCCTTGATATTGTATGAAGAAAATGTATAATAAATAATCAACACCAACACCACTTTTAGGATTCTATGAGTCTGTGAATTCTATAACTGGAAGGGACCTTGAGAGGTCATCAAGTCCAGGCCCCTGCCCTCATGGCAGGACCAAGCACCATCTAGATCATCCCTGATAGATGTCTAGACAACCTGCTCTTAAATATCTCCAGGGACGGAGATTCCACAACCGCCCTAGACAATTTATTCCAGTGTTTAAACACCCTGACAGTTAGGAAGTTTGCAGATCACACTTTGAGAACCTCTGATCTAATCCAACTTCCAGTATAACACAGGCCACAGAGTTATATTTCTGCATTGCATATTCACAGACTTTAAAGTAAGAGCAGGAACCAGTGTGATCATCAAATCTGACCTCTTGCATGTTGCAGACCATGGAACCTCACCCCCTCACTCCAGTAATAACCTCTGGCTGACTTCGAGAACTTGTGTCTGACTAAAGCGTATCTTCCAGGAAGGCATCCAGTCTGGATGTGAACACACCAACCAACGGAGAATCACCACTCGGTTATTCCAACAATGAATCACCATTGCTGTTAAAAACATATGCCTTATTTCTAATGTGCAAGAAGTTAGAAACCGAGCACGTTAATGACAGAATCTGGAAAAGAACGCAGGAGTCAATTCAGCTCGCGTGGCCAATGCTAAATTCACTCAGACTTTTCTGAAGTTACATTTCAGTGACTCGTGGTAGCACCTGGGTTCACCCAGTTGGCCCCCTACCAAAATTTTGATTGCTAAATGAGGTGCTCCCTCTTGTCCCCTACCTGTTCCTCTGCATGGCCCTCCCTACACCACCCACCCCTCACAGGCTCCAGTCGCCTATCTACTGAGTTTTTACACTGCCTTCGACACCATGGTACGAGCACTTCCCAGATGTGCACTGAGCAATATGACTAACATTGGTCACATGTGGTTCTCTCGTTCTCTCTCTTCCTCTATTCACAGGGAAATTGTGTGGCATTCTTCTTTCTTTATAATGTACTATCTATAGCTACATTACTTGTTTACATCAGCAAAAGCAACACTGAAGTGCAGAAAAATCAAAGAAGTTAGTGAAACGCTTTGGCATTTTGGGAGATCATTGCTGTGGGGCAGCCACCAGGTGGCACTGAGTGTAGGAGCAGCGGTTTTGAAAATACCCTGCATTTGCACTAGCCCAGACTAGTAGATTTTGTGTGCTCCAGCCCCCCGGGTGTTGGGGGGAGTCCCGAACCTTGAGGGCCAGGAGCACCCCACGCCTTTGGGTCTCCACCCCTGCTGTAAATAAACAAGTCAAATTATGAAAGTGTCCGGTCTCTTTCTCAGTGATTTCTTCTCCAACAGGAAACCCACACAAACTCAAAATGCACTGTCATGAGGCAGAGGCATGACATTATTATAAGTCACTTGAGGACCTTCCAGAGCTCTTTCTAAAGAAGATACGCAGAGAAAGAGAGTTACTTTTTATTTCTGTGATGCATCTGGGAAAAAAATGCCTTTGTCTTCCAGTGCACATTAGCCCAAACTTCTCTTTCTGCACCTCGGAAAGTATTTCCTGCTTTTCAGAAAAGAATGGCAGAAGTGGACTCTCTAACAGGCCCCCTCTAACTTTCATCTTCCTCTCAGTCACGACGTGGCTCACCAGGAACGTTTCCCGGGAAACTGCCACCAGCCAACGTGGAAGCAGGACGAGGCGGTGGGAACGGCCTGCTAGCAATTTCCCAAAGTGGCTAGGAAGTGCTAACAAGCTTCTCCATGCCGATGCATCACAGCGTGAACCCAGAAGGCGCTGATACAGTGTGGCTGGGGTACCACGGTTTCCCGTGCAAGCCTAGAGTTCTCCAGGCTGCAGTTGTCTTCTGGAGGCTGGTGCACCATTCCCATAGCCTCAGCCTCAAGAGATGGTAATCGAGTCATCGCCGCACTCCTGGAAAGGGCAGGGCCTTGGGTGGAAAGGGCGGGACCTCGGGTGGAAAGGGCAGGGCCAGGGCAGCCAGTCCTCCTCACCAAATGCGGGCCCCCACAGGCTTTAGAGCCACACCAAGCATGCGGCAGCAATTTAAAGGGCCCAGGGGCACAGTACCAGCAGCCAGCATCCCCAGGCCCTTGGAATCCGCCCCACCTGTTTACAGGCCTGAAGACCTGAGCAGACTGCCCATACCTGGTGCAAGAAGAATCTGTTGCTTCAGCAATCCCAGGTTCTCCCCACCCCCTGCTATGCTTTGCCAACGTGACTACAGGAACCACTGTTGCCTAGTCATGCCAGACCTGCTCCGAGCTTCAAACCATGCACTCTTTTACGATACTGTAGAACACTGAGTGTACCAGCTTCCACAACTCTGAAATTCCTTGTAACATTTCCTGAAACAAACAGGGCATCATGGCAGGCCCTGCCCAGAAACGGTCACCATGAGGCAGCATGAATCAGACCCAGGAAAGCACAATGCCATGCTTTCTTCAGTGGGCCTTGTCTTTTTCGACTGGGGTGTCGTCCAAAGAGAGGTGTCCTGCCCTGGAAAAATCACAGTTCCTGACATCTTGCCAAACTTAGAATAATGGAGTCACCAGTATCATTGAGAGGCATCATGGGCTAGTGGCTAAAGTACCAAACTGGGACTCAAATGGGCTAATTCTATTCCCAGCTCTGCCACTAACCTGCTGTCCAGTCTCCGGCCAGCCACTTCCCCTTTGTTTCCTCTCCCACCCTTTTCCCTCTCCCTGCTGCCACAATAAATATGTGTAACAATAACAAACACGACACTGGATCTCTACCCCCTGGATACAGCTGGATCAGCCAGCCCAGAGAGAACTTAACCATGGGGCTCACATGCACAAGGGAAAGGAAACATCTGCATTAACGAAAGTCTTTACTCCCACTGCCATGGCTTCCAATCACCCACATTCTCTTCCACCAGTATAACCCAGATACCCCCGAGATCAGAAAGTTCCCATCACAGAACTCCTCCTACCAGCTGGGGCTGCCTCCTTCCCTGAGGATGAGAAAGCATTAGTGGATGGATGCTAAAGAATGTGAAAGGTTAACCGGTGAAACTGATAAGCATCACCCTAAACGGGAGACAAGAAGGAAGACTTCTATCTATAAATATACTTGGCGAGTGCTCAGATGCTATACAAAAGTTGGCTATATAAGTACCTACATAAACCAAAATCTGGATTGTCAATTAGAGATGTAAAAGCCACTTTAACCAGCTAACCAGTTAATCCAATAAGGGTGATGCTTACCAGTTAACCGGTTAAGCATTGACACCCTATTGTTAATGTTGCAGAAGGATATTAATATGAAGAACAAAGTCAGGCTCATGCTAATTTACTGTATTTAACAGAAGCTTTTGCCCTGCAGCTAATCTCGGGGGGGGGGGGGGGGATTTACAAATACTCCATATCTAGGGACAGAAACAGGGAGAGAGTGACCAAGAACCAGCTACATAGGCAAAGGGAGAGCTCGATAGGCCTGAGATGGAACAAGGTTGATGGGTATCAATTCAGTGCCTCACAGACCGCAGTGCAATTCTATTCCAAAAAGGTTCCTTTTATCACCTTCATCACTGTGTTTGCACGTCTTTCAGCAGTGCATTAAATGACAGGACTTGCCGGCATGGTTCGCACATGCTCTCATCCTTCCCAAAAGGGGAAAAACGTGCAGAGAGCAGAGTGTTTTGTTTTGGGGAGGCGGTGGTGTTTTATTAAACGTCCACATTGCTCTGTGTTTATGGCAGAGAAGGCAGAGTGAAGACACGTACCCGTGTGGTGGGCGTGGAAGATGGTGAAGTCTGTGACGGTTCTTTGTTCTGATGGGAGTTTGTTCCACCTGTGTAGCTGACCTCCTAAGCAAAGAAAACCAAATAGGCCATAGAGAACTACTCTCCAGGGACCCTCTTAAAAACTAGTCGATGCATCATGGTGGGGCAGCTTGCCACAGCCCGCACTGTTCCCTGAACTAGAAGCTCTTATTCTCCAGGGCTGACATTCTAGCCACTTTCACTAGACCTAAATTAGAGTACAAGAACATCACAGCCTGCAGCTCACCCCCATGCGCCTCTCCTGAGCCTCCCTGTCAGATACAGGTGCTGAACCAATCTATAAACCTCAGCTCATCATGTTGTTCAAGCAATAACCAAACTCATGGGAAAGCCATGCTGAGTCAGCGCCCTGCAGACCAGCAAAGCCCCAAAGGCATCCTAACCACCAGAGCACCGTCAGCACCACACACAACCCCCAGCTGGTATCCCACCACGACTCCACAAGCCCAGCCAGGGCATCACAACACAGTACAGCGCTTCCCAGCACTCTGCACAGAGTCATGCCACAAGACAAGAGGCCAGGTCAGGCAACCAACATGTGTTACAGCCATGACAGGAGAGGCCCAGGTTTCCCACCTGAGCTCCTGTGGGTGGGGAAAAGTTGCAAGAAGCAGAAGGGTATTTTCAGGTGCTGTCCTTCAACCCCTTTTCACTACCGTGGTACTGGGGAAGCCCCTTGTGTTGTCTGTCTGTGTTAAATTATACAACAGATTTTACTGCAGCTGAAGGTCCGGCTTTACTATTACATCCTCCAAGCTCTGTGGCTGATCTCCACCCCCCAACACACACACACTGATTAATCACGTCAGTTGCTAGGAAATGCAGGGCTCTCTTCCCTTTCCAGACAGCAGAGAGTTTGCGGTTTCCACCGGCCAGTTTTGCAAACCTCAGCACAAGGTGGGAGTCAGGGTCCTATTTCAAACATTGGGATGTGTATGCAATGGACTAGCTGCTCCGGACCGAAAAACACAGCCTTCAAACAAAGCACACGGAAATTGGACTCACGCTGTCCCACCCAAACACACCCTGGTGCCGTTTCCTACTGATAAAGGCAAACCCTGGAATCAGGCAAGCTCAGTGCCCCTTTGAAAACATCCTTGACCTCCTCTGCAAATACCTGTACATTAGAGTGTGTACTTTGTGGTTATAGGTCTATAGACACACAAGCTGACCTGCTGAGCTTTTTTGCTCACCCCATCTCCACAAGGTGACTGGCCCAGGATACACACACTGATCACTAATACACCAGGAGCTTCTACAGAAAAATCTCAAGCAGCAATAACAACATTCAGATACCACAGCGATCATCAGGGGATACACAGAGAGGCAGAGCATGACTACTGTGGGACGACAATCAATTAAATAATAGTAGAGTAGAACAGGGACAGGTATAAACGTACTGGAGTTGGGCGAGTCGCTTGTAGCGAACAACCCCACACACAAATGGACCCACTACGTTGGGAAGGAGTCAACATGGCTTTTGTAAAGGGAAATCGTGCCTCACAGATCTATCAGAATTCTTTGAAGGGGTCAACAAGCATGACCCCTATATAGAAAGGATGTGGACGCATTGGAAAGGGTCCAGAGGAGGCTGGCCAAAATGATTAGGGAGCTGGAGCTCATGACCTATGAGGAGAGACTGAGGGATTTGGGTTTGTTTAGTCTGCAGAAGAGAAGAGTGAGGGGGGATTTGAGAGCAGCCTTCAACTTCCTGAAGGGAGGTTCCAAAGAGGATGGAAAGAGGCTGTTCTCAGTAGTGACGGATGGCAGAACAAGGAGCAATGGTCTCAAGTTTCAGTGGGAGAGGTCTAGGTTGGATATTAGGAAAACTATTTCACTAGGAGGGTGGTGAAGCACTAGAATGGGTTACCTAGGGAGGGGGTGGACTCTCCATCCCTAGAGGTTTTTAAGTCCCGGCTTGACAAAGCCCTGGCTGGGTTGATTTAGTTGGGATTGGTCCTGCCTTGGGCAGGGGGCTGAACTTGATGACCTCCTGAGGTCTCTTCCAACTCTATGATTCTATGAGGACCAGAGTGATGAATTGGATCTAGTGTACTTGGACTTTCAGAAAGCCTTGGACAAGGTCCCTCCAACAAAGTCTCCTAAGGGATAAGAAGGAAGTTCCCTGAATATAGGAAACAAAGGGTAGGAACAAACAGTCAGTTCTCCCAAGGGAGCAAGATAAATAGCAGGGTCCACCATGGAACTGCACTGGGACCAGTGCTGTTCAACATAATCCATAAATTATCTGGAAAAGGGGGCAAACAGTGAGATGAGAAAGTATGCAGATAATACACAATTACTTAAGATACTTAAGTCCAAAGCAGACTGTGAAGAGTTACAAAACTGAGTGACTAGGCAACAAAATGACACATGAAATTCAATGTTGATGAAAAAGCGATGCACAATGGGAAACATAATTCCAACTATCTCTAGAAAATGCTGAGGTCGAAATGAACTGTTATCACTCAAGACAGAGATCTCGAAGTCATCATGGTGGCTAGTTCTCTGAAAACATCCACTCTATGTGTAGCAGCAATCAAAAAAGTTTTAAAAGGACCAGGACTAGTTCATCTTACAAGAGAGACAACTAAAGGGGGACATGATGGAGATGTGTAAAATCACGATTGGCATGGAGCAAACTCCTTCACATAATGAAGTTATGAAGTTAATAGGCAGCAGAATAAAGCTGCTTTATACTTTACATGACTGTGGGGTCTGCAATTTAACTGCTAGAATTTTTAATGGTTGCATTTTTAATGTATTGTTTTTCATCCCTACCAGTAAACATATCACCAAGCCTCTCATGAAGGATGGCACCTTGACTATTGATTCAAATACTTAGGATTCGTTTGCTTTTGCTGCTGCATCATTGGTCACATAAGTCACATGGTTTCTGCTGTCCAACTGGCTTACTCCCAAAGAGCTTTCAAAGGTGCCCATTCCATAGCCCTACAACAAGTATAGGGTACCACTTTCTTTCTGCCTGCTCTGTGATTAACTGCAGGGCTGTCAATCCAGCTCCTTTTACCACTATGAATGAGTAGGCAACTGATTATGTGTATGTAGGCAAAGTTCCTGATCCTGTAGTTGGATCCTTGCAGCCACAGCCCAAAGCATGGAAGTCCAGCACACACAGACCTGAAAGCAAGATCAGGGCCTTAGTGGTCCTGTTGTAATTGTCTTTTAGTCTGAGAGGAAAATGCTCTGGAAATACAGCAAGCCACAGCTGCCATATACTAGATCTGGCTACGTGACAGAGAGGGTGTGTCATGTTTAGGTGTTGATCCAGCATCCATAAACAGAAGCTCAAGGCAGGGATCCTTCCACACAGCCTCAGTCCAAGCCTCCATGCACAGGAGCACTGTGGCATGAAGTCAAATAACATGGTAGAAGAAATCGAGAGGTAAACAAAAAACCTAACCATCTGTTCAACTCTCTTCACGAAAGACACCAGGCCCACAAAGAAGCAAGAAGCAACCCATAACTGCTGCATCCAATACCAGGAGAAAGCCCCCTAATCACATGAAGAATGTGTTGCACTGAAAAAGAAACAATAATAAACATTTTTTTAAAGGGAAATTTCCCCATCATCTGACTTGCTGAGGTTCAGTGGAATCAGGAAACGTGCTAGAGGGCTGTTGCAATCCTTCCTGCTTTGCAATTAATTAATCAGAGAATGTAGTTGCGCCCAAACTGAATTTGGCACAATGTGTTCTGACTGCTAAGCGTGCAAGACTGGAAGCCAGTCATCCCTGCATTTTACCCCCAGACACGAACACAATGAATTGCTTATTGAGTGACCCGCGTCCATGGGCCCAACACCCAGCTGATCTGTACTTTGTGGAGTCATTTACATTCAGTGCATCGCAGATGTAAAAACCACACCGAATCAGAAAGGCAGCATTTTACATCCACACGTCCTGGCATAAATGGTAAGAGGCAGAGCAACTGCAAATAGAGTCCGTGCCTTAGTTTCCCCATCAATAAAATGGGAATTAACACCACTTGGAGCCAATGGGATTCAGTACAAGCAAAGGGGGCTCACACTAATGGATCCCAAAGCAGGACTGGAGCTTTCTATTTCAGAAGGGGCTGGTGAATACTAGTTAGTTAAGGTTTGCAAAATGTTGTGAAAACATGTGAAAGCTGCACACAGGTTAACACTGAAAATGTATCTTCCCTTGTATCCAGGAAGTGCTGGCAGCTACCACAATCTGAACAACACCGCTGCTATTCCAGTACTGTTAAGTTTTGTTGTTGTTGTTGTTTGTTTGTTTGTTTGTTAAGTAGCTCTAATACAGCTCCTTCCCCTGCATCTGATTGTTTTTGTATATTACAGAGTCTAAGCCTGAGACTCGATTTGCACAGACACCACTCAACTCCTAGATACAACTGCAGGATCAGGGCCTCGGATTATAAACACATCACATAGCATGCAGCACCAAACATAAAACCCAGACCAACATTTGTAGAGTCCTTTAAAAGCAAAAAGCCCTCTTGCATCCATACTGTGCCCACTGCCAACCGAACTGGATGAGCACTAAGCATCTACACATTACTCCATCTAAACATCTCACCGCAATGGCACACCAACCACCCAGGGAGTTTGCCACCCAAGGGTTCCCAAACACTTGTCCATCTCAGTAACAGCAGCAAACGCCTTCCTGCAGGACTTGACCTGCTGTTTGCCAAGCCAGGGGAAGGCCTTGCCAAACTTGATTTCATTTTTAAAGAAAACCCTGACCAGTTATTTCCAGAAGGTGAAGGGAGCAAGGACACAACTCCGCTGCTTGGAGTGGAACAGCCCTGCCTAACGCTCACACAAGCTCTGGCTTCTCTCATCGTAACAAGTTACATAAGAGCCCGGAGACTGGCTTTTAATCTGCTTTCTGCGCTGTTGAGAAGGCACGGATCCCGCACAGGCGCGCACTCCGGCTTTCCCACTTCCCTCGGCCATGGGGTCTGCGGGGCAAAGGGGCATCTCCCGCCTCCGCTTTGCGGCGCTCAGCTCCGAGCCCCTAGATGCTGGTCCCGGGTCCGGCTTCCCACTCGCCCCCCCACGCCCACGCGTGCCGGCCCCTCCCCCGTGCTGGTCCCGGGTCCGGCGTGTGCCTCCCACGCGCCTTCCACCCACGCGTGTCTGCCCCTCCCCCCTGTTGGTCCGGCGTGTGCCTCCCACGCGCCCCCCTCCCACGCGTGTCTGCCCCTCCCCCCTGTTGGTCCGGCGTGTGCCTCCCACGCGTGTCTGCCCCCCCAGTACCGGGTCCAGCCTCCCCCTGAGCGGCTACAGACGCATCCCCCGGCTCCCCGCTGCACGGAGCCCCCCTGCCCGCTGGCCGGTGCCGGGCCCGCTCCTGGCCCCGCTCCGCGACCCCCCCACCCCGGGCTGGGCTGCAGCCCCCCGCCCGCCGCACTCACCCTCCCGTGAAGGTCAGCGCCTGCCGCCGCCGCCTGGGCCGCGCTCGCTCCCGGCCCCGCGTCCGGCTGCTGCTCCGCCCCCCCCCGCTCCCGGGGCGCTGCAGCCCGCCCGGCCCCCGCCGCGCGCCTCGACCCCCGGGACCCCGGCCGGGCAGCGCTCCCCCCCGCCCGCTGTCAGTCACCTTCTCGCCAGCCTCCGCGCGGCGCCCGACAGGGGGCAGCACGCCGGCTCCGCGCGCTGCATGCCGGGGCTCGTAGTTCCCGGCGCCGCGGGGCATGCCGGGGCTTGTCGTTCCGCGCAAGCGCCCAGCCGGGAGGGAGCGTGTCTCCCGAGGCAGGATGGGGGTTTCCGCGTCCCACAGCCGCCCAGCTCCCACTGCATGCTGGGACTTGTAGTTTTGTGCTTGTTCCCTTGCATTTTTTTTTCCCTCCCACCAGCACTTGTTTCTTTATTTTATTTAAAGTATTTTTACCCCGCCCAATTTTTTTAAACACAATAAATAAATGTATATAAAGTAAAATACAAGACTCCCAAGGGGGGGGGGATATAAAACCTGCTAAAACACCTCAAGAGGGGGGATAAGGACACACACACACACATTTTTACTACATTTTTTATTTTCACCTCCACAATTTTAAGAGGCGTCTTTTTGTTCAGGGTTTGTACTGCCCCAAGCACAGGGGTCGGGGACTGGATGTGAGACGGGGGCTCCTGCATGCTACTGCAACACGAAATAAAATATGAATCATGAATCGTAGTCCATGGAGATGAGACGAAGAGGGAAATGCTTCTGAGACATTTCTTCACGCTGGGTTCTGGACTACACTACAGACCTGTTTTGGTATAACTATGAGTGACATAGTTATTCCAACCCAATTGCCATGTAGTCAGCGCTATGTCAGTGGGAGAACTTCACCTGTCGCCAGAGGTGGATTAAGATTTACTGGGGCCCCCGGAACAAAGAACAATATGGACACCCATTGGAACCACAACCAGGGAGACTGGGGGGGTTCCTGGTGCGTTTTTTAACATGGGTGCAGTAGCCTCTTGCAGGTATAGAGCTGTGGCTCTCCTTCTGAAGTTTGCAGAGGGCAAGGGGGTGTTGCCCTGCCACACATGATAAGGCTTCAGGCCACACATGATAAGTGGTGCCACCTGTGAGTGCTGCCTTGGGCATTGGAACACCGCGGTTCTGCCTGTGTAACATAATAGCTTAGTTTCCTGTGGTTTAATTTCAGCTTCTGTGATGAGGTAACTGGCTTGGTGGACATGGGAAAGTCAGTGGATGTGATATACCTTGACTTTAGCAAGGCTTTTGATACAGTCTCCCACAATATTCTTGCCAGCAAGTTAAGGGAATGTGGATTGGATAAATGGACAGTAAGATGGATAGAAAGATGGCTAGAAGGCCGGGCCCAGCGGGTAGTGATTAACGGCTCAATATCAGGATGGCGGTCGGTTTCTAGCGGAGTGCCCCAAGGTTCGGTTCTAGGACCGGTTTTGTTCACTATCTTTATTAATGACCTGGATGAGGGGATGGATTGCACCCTCAGCAAGTTTGCGGATGACACTAAGCTGGGGGGAGAGGTAGATACGCTTAAGGGCAGAGATAGGGTCCAGAGTGACTTAGACAAATTGGAGGATTGGGCCACAAGGAATCTGATGAGGTTCAACAAGGACAAGTGTAGAGTCCTGCACTTGGGACGGAAGAATCCCAAGCATAGTTACAAGCTGGGGACCAACCAATTAAGTAGTAGTTCTGCAGAAAAGGACCTGGGGGTTACAGTGGATGAGCTGGATATGAGGGTGCATTAAGAGGAGCATTGCCAGCAGATCCAGAGATGTCATTATTCCCCTTTATTCGGCTTTGGTGAGGCCACATCTGGAGTATTGTGTCCAGTTCTGGGCCCTCCACTACAAAAAGGATGTGGACGCATTGGAGAGGGTCCAGCGGAGGGCAACCAAAATGATTAGGGGGCTGGAGCATATGACTTATGAGGAGAGGCTGAGAGACTTGGGTCTGTTTACTCTGCAGAAGCGAAGAGTGAGGGGGGATTTGAGAGAAGCCTTCAACTTCCTGAAGGGAGGTTCCAAAGAGGATGGAGAGAGGCTATTCTCAGCAGTGACAGATGGCAGACCAAGGAGCAATGGTCTGAAGTTGTGCTGGGAGAGGTCCAGGTTGGATATTAGGAAAAACTATTTCACTAGGAGGGTGGTGAAGCACTGGAATGGGTTACCTAAGGAAGTAGTGGAGTCTCCATCCCTAGAGGTGTTTAAGTCTCGGCTTGACAAAGCCCTGGACGGGTTGATTTAGTTGGAATTGGTCCTGCCTAGAGCAGGGGGCTGGACTTGATGACCTTCTGAGGTCTCTTCCAGTTCTATGGTTCTATGATTCACTGGTTGGATTTAATGCAGGAGTAGGCAATTACTGACCAGCAGGCTGGATGAGGCTTGCTGCTGGCAAGCCTCCAGACACGTTATTTACTGTCTCATCCACAAGTATAGCCGCTCGTAGCTCCCATTGGCCGCAGTTCTCCTTTCCCAGCCAATGGGTGCTGTGGGAAGCAGTGTGGGCTGGGGTACCATTTGCCACAGCTCACATTGGCTGGGAAGAGTGAACCACAGCCCACAAGAGCTGCGAGTGGCTATACCTGTAGATGCTCAGGTAAATAAAGTATCTGGCAGCCTGCCAGCAGTGAACCCTGGTTTAATGTGTGGTTGTTGGGTTGTGTTAGTGGCCTAGGGTGACTGGATAGCATGTGTGAAAAACTGGGATAGGGGAGCAATGGGGTTGGGTAATAGGGCCCTATATAAGACAAAGCCATTAATATTGGGATGTCTGATTACCCTGTGGTGGCCTATGCTATATAAGTAGTCAAACTAGATGATCTGGAGGTTCCTTCCCAGCCTTCTGAGTCTATGATGATAAAATCTGGTCTATAGCTTGTGGATGGCCTGTGGAACTCCATGCCACAGGATATCATAGAGTCAAATACCAGGGGTTAGATTTTTTGTAAAGGGCAGGATATTTTTATGGCCCGTATGAATGTGTGTCATTATGCAGCTAACAGCCCATGTAATCTGATCACTGCAGGGAGCAGGAAGGAAATTCCTCCTCCCACGTGTAACCCTGGCCTAGAACAGTGTGGGAGAGTTCCCCCATCCTGTGACCCATCAGATGCTGGATTCCACAGAAAAGAGGAGACTGGGTTTCACGGACTGGTCACCTGATGCAGTTTGTGCATATGCCAGTGAAATTAAAGGAGCTTTTGTGTCATCTTGCCCCTAACTAGTTTTACGATGATAGGACCAGATTTCACTCCGCAGCTGTTTGCAGCTCTCCGTCTGCTTCCCCAAACTGGTATTGTAATCTTTGCTGTGTGGATTGCGTCTGGTCAGCCAGCCAGATTTATCAGTCTTACCACTAGGTTGAATGCAGAGTTGTTGCAACCCTGTTGGTCCCAGGATATTAGACAAGATGGGTGGGTGATATTCGCTACTCTCTCACAACAGAAGTTGGTCCAATAAAAGGTATTACCTCACCCGCCTTGTCTCTCTCACTGTTAGCTTATCTGTTAGCCGGCTAGATGGCAACAGAGCAGCATTCATATCACCATGAATGTAAGGTATCTTTTTACATCAGCTCCTACCTTCTCCACTTCTCCTATAGGACAAAGTTAAGACATGGCAACATCTAGATAGTAGATTGCGTATCAGAATCAATCCAATACCTCCAGACTTTGGGGAACTTAAACTCTGTCTCCATGCTCTGCTCCCCAGTTATTTGCGAATCTACATGAATGAGTCATGAAAACTCATCCACACCATCGAATACTTGTGCACGCTTAGTGAAATGTTCACAAACAGCTTGTGAAAATTCCTCAGCACTAGTGAAGAAAGCACGAACACCCCCACCAGCTGGTGAGCAATCAGCGAAGGCTCAGGCGGGCGAGAATGCTGTGGCAAGGCCGTTTGCAGAACGATTCTGCATCGAGGCCCCGATTCTGCTAGGTAGCTAAGCACGGGCTTGAACATGAACCTCAATAGGGCTTCAGCATGTGCTGAAATGCTTTGCTGTCAGGGGAAGAGGGAAGATCTTATAGCAGTTCTGTGGATTTTACCGCTGCCTCCACAAAGAGTTCTCTGATCCATGAGGCCCATAGATCAGTGATGGCAGAGCAAAGGGTGTTGTATGCTCCACTGGCCTCCTGATGGAAACTGACAGCAGTCTCCCTTCTTCAGACATCAGGGTGGCAAATATCTATGCTGAGGCAGGGCATGAAAGGCTTCAAGCATGAAGAGACTAAAGCTATCAACCTCCCCCAACAAACCCTTTGTGGACTGCTGGGATTGCTGTTAGCTGCCCTTGCAGGGCCATTACAAGGAAGACCCTGAGCACTGTAGCAAGACATGTTGCTCTCTCGCATGACAGACTTTGAGGCCTACATAGATTTGAACAATTTATTGCAGCAAAGGTTCATTGTTACCCATGGAAAGGCAGGAAAAAAGAGAGCCCAGAGGCAGGTTAGCCCAGAAGGATCAGTCCGCAGGCCCTGAAAGGATCAGAAGCATATGAAAAAACAAGACACGCTGCCCAGCCCCGCTCCAGTGCTGGTTAGGAGCTCTAGGCAACGGTGGCAAAACCGATCCTGTTGTTGCCCATGTCGTAGACAGAGTAGTACTGCCGGAGGAAGACGTCTCCCAGGATCCAGAGGGGCTGCCCGTTCTGGGAGGGCAAATAGGTGGGCTCCACCCCAACGGAGCAGTAGCCGTTGTTCTGTGAAACAAGAAGGTAGGACGTGATGAGTGAAGCTTAGAAGGGTAGGGACAGCATGAGCACAAGGTAGCTCTGTAGGGGAAACTGAGGAAATTGCATCCAACCGTGCAAACACCCGCCTCTGTGGGGATTGTGAGAATGCCAGAGACAGGCTGGGCCATTACACAATGGGTAAGGAGAAGAAAACAAAGGGCCGCAGCATCCCTCGGCCCACACAGCTCCCCTGCCACCCTCTTCATTGCAGGAGCCAGGTCAGAGTGGCCACCCTCATCTGTAAGATGCTTCGCAGGCTTGTTCCAGGCAGTCCTGTCTTTTATCTGTTTGTTAAATTGCTTCAGCGCCTGCAAGGGCCTAGGCCTCCTCCAAACACACAAGCAGAGATGATCTCAAATGCCTGCCATCTCTCTACACTCCGTGTGTGGAGCTCCGGCCTCCCTCCTGGCTGTTCATACAACCTGGCCACTCTTATCCAGCCTCCCATCCAGCGGTGCCCACTCTCATGATACTATCACCACTCTCTCAGTATTGGCTGGGTTTATGTAAAGCCCCCGCTGGTGGAATCTGGAGAAAGCACGAGAGTCTAAGCTTTTATTTATCAAATACATTTCTAGTTCCCATGGTGGCAAAGAAAAGCTTGAAAACAGGAAGCATTTCACAGAATCATAGAACTGGAAGGAACCTCGAAAGTCCAGTCCCCTGCCCTCACAGCAGGATCATGCACCTGACAGACGTTTATCCAGCTTGCTTTTAAATATCTCCGGTGATGGAGATTCCACAACCTCCCTAGGTCATTTATTCCACCCTGACAATTAAGAAGTTCTACCTAATGTCCAATCAAAATCTTGCTTGCTGCAATTTAAGCCCATTGCTTCTTGTCCTGTCATCAGAGGTTAAGGAGAATAATT
This sequence comes from Pelodiscus sinensis, assembly GCF_049634645.1. NCBI lineage: Eukaryota > Metazoa > Chordata > Testudines > Trionychidae > Pelodiscus > Pelodiscus sinensis. The sequence goes on along the minus strand of NC_134737.1, from coordinate 9,778,284 downwards.
TTTCTCCCTCCTTTTTATAACAATCTTTTAGATACTGGAAAGCTGCTATCACGTCCCCTTTCTTTTCCAGACTAAACAATCCCAATTCTTTCAATCTTTCTTCATAAATCATGTTTTCTACACCTTTAATCTTTTTTTTTTCCTCTTCTCTGGACCTTCTTATTTTCTTATATTCTCCCATTTGTCCACATCTTTCCTGAAATGTGGCACCCAGGATTGGACAAAATACTCCAGCGGAGACCCAGTCAGCACTGAGTACAGCGGAATAATTACTTCTTGTGTCTTATTTACAACACTCCTGTTAAGACATCCTAGAATGATGCTTGGTTTTTTTGTTTGCAACAGTGTCACACTGTTAACTCATCTTTAGCTTGTGGGCCACTGTGACCCCTAGATCCCTTTCTGCAGTGCTGCTTCCTAAACAGTCGATTCCCATTTTGTATGTGTGAAACGGATTGTTCCTTCCTAAGTGGAATAATTTGCATTGTCTTTATTGAAATTCATCCTATTTACCTCAGACCATTTCTCTCTAGATCATTTTGTATCATAACCCTATCCTCTAAATCACTTGCAATCCCATCCCAGCATGGTGGTGTCCGCAAAATTCACAAGTGTACTCTCTGTGCTATTATCTGCCACAAATATGTGTCTTAACAGCTCAGAAATGCAACAGCAAATAAGAAGCAAATGTACTGTTTTAAGGCTCTCCGGATTGTAAATCAATTTCATGATATTTACAGCTTAACAAATGATTTTTTTATGTTTGCAGGGAGCAATACTACCCACCCTCTCTCAATGATGGTATTTACACTTACTTGCCGCTGATTTATACAAATGTCTCATTCATATAAGTAGAGTCAGATTCACCACTGTATTCTATGCATCTGCACTAGTTTACACCAATTGAGGATCCAGTGCAAAAAAATCTATTCTGCTGTTTCACCGATTCTTTGCAGCACCAAATCTTGTAATCTGGAACTAACTGCTTGTACCTGCTCCTCATTGATTCTCTCTCTCACACCCAGTCTCTTTTGCCTCTGTCTGCTATTTTTTTTTCTCACTCTCTCATGAATTATTTGTTTAAAATGATTCTGAATGCAATTCTTGTGTGAGGAAGGCTATGCTTAACAAAGTTATGCTGCACTGCATACAGCTTATTCCACTGCTGTATTATACCGCTTCACTGTTCTGTACTGTGTTGCGTTGCTTTAGCCCAGTGATTTTCAAACTACGGGTCATGACCCAGCACTGGGGGTGGAATGTCGGGCACTGGGTCTCATTGCTGCAGGGGGATCAGGTGAGCAGGGAGGGTGCAAAGGCAGCTCCCTGCCTGTCCTGCACCACAGACTGTGCTGCACCCCTGAAGCAGCAGGCCCGGCTCCTAGGTGTAGGAGAACGCAGAGGGCTCCATGCACTACCTCTGGCTGAGTATTAATTGATCACTCCCATTGGCTGGGATGCTGCTGGCTGCTTCTGGTCTGCAGTGCAACCTGGTCTGCGGTGCCAGGAGAGGCAGAAATCTGCCTTAGCTCCCCTGCTACACTGCTGACTGGGAACCGCTCAAGGTAAGCACCTCCTGCCCCAGTCCTGACCCTCCACAACACCAGAGCCCAAAGTTCCTCCTCAGCCCCAACCCAGAACCCACACTCTAGTCACATTATGTTGGGTCGTGGACATTAACGATTTTGGTCATGAGAAAAAAAGTTTGGAAACCCGCAGTGCTAGCCCAGTGTTTCTCAACCTTTTTTTATAAAGTGCTCCTTTAAAAAAAATGGTAAGTACCCCTAGTACCTACAATTTTCAGACACGTTACATTTCTTTTCTACCGTTGCAACACATTTGTTTAAACAACTTAATCATCGCCGGGCAGGCGATGAAATTTGTGGGTGTAAAAAGTATAAAAATAATAAAACGCTGTAAAACTTAAAACCAAAAGTCAGTTTCTCCAAATTTCAGTTGTATTGACATGCCCCCCAGATGTCTCTCGAGTACCATACCACAGGTTGAGAAACAGCCTATTCTGCTGTGCGTTGTGCTGGAAGGCATAGCGTTATACTGCACGGCAATGCTTGGGATTGCTTTGCATTCTGCTATGTGGCACTGCATTGCACGGCATAGTGTATCATCAGAAACGTTTCCACCCAATCCCTCTATTGACTAAGCATCCCGGCTCTCCTCTTTGCAGAGAGATGTCAGAAGAGCTCGCCCCATGCCCTCCCCTGATACGTACGTTGAGGATGTAGGCAGAGGGAGGCAGGGGAAATGACACTCCGTTGATGGTGAAGGAGATGGTGGGCAAGCTCTGGATACTGCTGCAGTCAACCACATACTGCGGAAGAAATGGTAAGTTCACATTAGCGTCCTGCGCCAGCAAAGAGCTGGGACTCTGGGAGGGAGGCTGTCGCACTGACCGTGAGGGGGTCCTGTGCGGTGCACTGAGCATTTGCAGCAGATAGAAATTCTGATTAACAGCCTCTTTCCTCCAGGCATTGTGGGGCCCTACCCAGCCTCACTGGGCCCAGTGTGCCACGCTTCTCGATTCCTTGCATTAGCAGTGGCTCTCAACCTCTCTACCATTATCGGCCCCATAGGCTGCTCTCTGTGTGCTCTCATTCGCACAATATATATACTACCTGTATGGCCCGGAGGAGGCCACATGGTCCACAGCTGTGTGCAGATTGAATTGCAAGCAACATTCCCTCTAATTTTTTTACATCTGGTGCAGAATAAATTTTGTTATATGCACCAAGGCATGTGCACCACAAATAAAAACATGCTGCTAGCTGTGGGTGCTCTACTAATCAGCTGGGTGGCATTTCAATCTCTCCTGGGTGGCCACCCACATGCTCAGCTTACAGGTAACACAAGCAGCCTTCTGCTCCACACACACCCCGCCACCTTCCATTGAGATCCACAGGCACAGAGATACCATCAGAGACTCTCTTTGTTTATCTGCTCCACTTACCTCGCCGTATTCATTCTGCTGAGCACCTACATCCTGCAGGAAGGAGCTCATGAGCTGCTGTGGGACGGTGAGGAGGGAGGTTCCAGTGTCCACGATGGCTTGGCAGCCCTGGCTGCACCAGCCTGTTGCCTGTCCACCGATAGCAAACCTAAGGAGGAGATAAGTGCAGCAGGGCTCAGGGTGTGAAGGTGTGATGCACTATCTCTGCTGCACATCAAGGCATATGTGAGCGGCTTAATGCACTAATGGCTTAAGGATCCTTATTCAGCATTGCCTACCTGCTAGGAATCCTGCAATGTTCCCTCTAATTGGTCCCATCCATGTGTGGAATAAATTGTATTATATGCACTGCGGCATGTGCAGATGTGCACCACCAATAGAAACACAGTGCTGCTGGCTGTGGGCACTCTGCTAACGACCTGGGGAGCATCTGAATTGCTCCTGGGCAGCTGCCCAAGTACTCAACTTCCAAGGAACACTGCTCTTAGGGCAAGTTATGCCTTGTGCCATACACCCCTGCAATCCTACTGATCTGAGTGGAGGAAGTTTGAGTCAAAACAAGGACAGAATTCAGCCGTTAGAGCCAGGAGTTTTCCATGCACAGGGGGGCATCCATGTGTTTTATACTGAGGATGAAAAAAACCCCTCCTGAGCTGCCTGCCCGGGTCAGACCCAGCAATGTGGCCCCATGTGTTCCATTGCAAAGGCCCACTACAGACAATGAACGATTTAGAAATCAGGGATCAAACACTCAACTCACTCATCAATGCCGATCTGCCAGTACAGCTGTTGGGTGACGGGCGCCCAGTAGATCTGCCCTGAATAAAGGCTGCTGTCTACTCCTCCAAAAACGACCTCCCCTCCATACTGAGAGCTTGGCTGGCTGCGAACACAAAAGCAAAAGGTCAGCGACACACAGTGATCTCCAAAGGATCTACCAGCAACATTGGGATCAGAGACTTTCCGGATTTAAAAGGACAAGAACATCTCTCCCTGCCTGGAGACCAGGATTTGTCAGCATATGGAAAAACCCCTTCTCATGTGTCTGGTTTCTCAGGAAAGCACATGGGTCTGAGACAGATCCACCGTTAACACTCGGGGGTTTTGTTTCCATTTCAAGATCAATGAAATATAAACACACAAGGAAAGGCAGCATGTCCCTCTTGCTCTTGACACTAACTCACGGGCGGTGGGTGAAAGCCAGCTGGGGAAGGCAAGTCCCAGCCCCCCTCGCCCCATACCTTCCACCCAAGGCCTATCCCTGGAGCCATGCCCCATCCATCCCCAACCCAATCCTTCCTGGCCACGTGGGGCACGTCTACACAGCAGGGCAAAAGTCGACGCAACTTCAGTTATGTCAAGTGCGCAGCTGACGTCGACATAGCTCCACTCGGCTTTTGGCGCTGTCTACACAGCAGGAAGTTGAAGGAAGAGCGCTCTTCCTTCGACTTCCCTTACTCCTCGTGGAATGAGGGTTCCAGGAGTTGGGATAAGAAGTCCTCCAGTATTTCAAAATAGTGGCTTGCAGTGTAGACGCGCTCTCTGTTATTTCGGAATAACTTCAATTATTCTGAAATAACGCTGCTGTGTAGACATACCCCTGGAGGGCCGGGGCTGTTGTGCTGCAGCACTGGCCCAGCCCTCCCTGGCGACCAAGGAGCAGGACTGCTGTGCCGTGCCTCCATTCCTCCCAGATGGATGGGGAAGCCGGTCTGTCATGCCACGGTCCTAGCCTTCCCCGGCAACAGCCCCAGCCTTCAGCAGTAGGGTGTATACGCAGTTTTGGGAAGGCTGGGCCTTCCCTTGCCTACATTACTGTCTGCCCTTGCGCTACCTACATTCGTAATGCAATACAGCCAGCGATAGCAGCAGCCAGCAGAGGCATGCAGGCTAACACAACCCACCGTGGTTACATCCAGAAGTGAAAGCAAGGGAGTGCGTCCCAGTGTGCAGCTCTGGCAAGAGCTGACTGAGCTGTGCCAAAGCCAGCAGATATTGAAAGAGCTGGCAGAGACCCGGCTTGCAATTGAACAGGACCAGTAAGAAATTTAAGTTCCTTTCACCCCTGGTTACATCCAAGGGGAAGACCTCCTCATCTAACATTTCTACCGCTGATTGTGTTACCCATCAGAAGAGAAAGGAGACCAAGAGAGAGAGAAAGTGAATAGTGGAGACAGAGAGAAACAGAGGAGGAAAGAAAGATAAACAAAAGCAGAGACAAACCGGGGGGGGGATGGTGAGAAAGGTGAGAAAACATGGAGAGGCAGAGCCAGCGTGAGCTCTTTGAGGCACGGACTGCCTATTTCTTGGCACTAACATAATAATAGGGTGGATGGATGGATCGCTCTGTTACCTGCTCAGATAGAAACTGAAGATCGGCTGAGAAAGCAGGTTTTCCTGCAGCATCCCTTGCAAAGCAGTGGTAGCGCCTCCTACTGCCAGGCTAGGGTAAGCCATGCCCAGAATGCCGTCAAACTGAGCATAAAGGAAGTTGGTGCCGGGCTCATTTTCGCTCAGGCCGAACTCCTGGCTGGTGACGGAGATGTTCTCGAGCTAGAAAGCGGGTGGGAAACGTGTCACTAAGGTGTAGCCGTGCCAGGATATGAGAGAGACGAGTGGGTGAAGTGATCTTGACTGGACCAACTTCTGCCGGTGAACAAGACCAGCCTTCGAGCCACACAAGAACTTTGGGTGGCAGAAGGCTTGTCCTGTTCACCAAGAGGAGCGGATATAATACAAGATAATACCTGTCACCAATGTGGGGGGGAGTCCCTGAGTCCTGCACCCCCCCCCCCCCCCATCCACAGTCAGATGGGACTCCCAGCCAGCAGGTAGAAAGAAGGTCTATTAGTCGACCGGGACACAGCATAGAACAGACTTGTCAGCACTGAAACCGGAAGCAGTCAGAACACTCCATCTTTGGAAAGGAGGGGAGCCCAGAGCCAGAGCCCTCCCCCAGCCTCCTAAGCCATCTGAGACTGACCCACTCGCAGCTCCTGGTCCCAGGCTCCCCCTCCAGTCTTTGTCCCGCTTCCCAGGGGGTAAAGGTGTCACCTGGTTGCACACCTTCCTGGGCTCAGGTTATGGAGGCATCTGCCATTGTGTACATGCCAGAGGCTACCAAAATTCCCATCACCTGCTAGGAATTGGTACAGTGCCCAGGGAAGCTGAGGCACGCACACCGGGTTACTATAGGACAGTAGAACTCACATGCAACATCACAACATTCAAATCCCCACTTTGTCGCAACACCTTGCCCATCTTGTCTCACTAATGCAACCTGTGAAGTGTGGCAAGGTGAAGGCTTCAGAGCTGTTGTAGGGCCAAGTGGCCTCACTGCTGCCATTTAAGGGTCTCCCTGTCACCCTTTCCCTAGGGAGGGAAAGCTTCAAACCAGCACCAAGCGGCTGTGAAAGGCCTCTGGTGAGTCGCCACAATGAGTCCCGGTGCCTCTTCAGCTCTCGCTCACACCAGAATAACTTCACTGGGAGAGGGTAGGCAGACCGTAGGGATTTGGGTGCCCCCGGGGCTCTGTGTCAGTAGGTTTTTGCCCAAAAGAGCCTACGGATAGTCATCGCTAGACAGACTCGGTTGACATAGCGTTGTATCGTCGAAATAACACTTACGGTCACGGTGTCGTAGCCGAAAAACCCGCTGAGACTGCCACTGCCGTACTGCAAGGAGAAGGTCTGCCCGTTGGTTGAGTAGGTGGAGGACTGGCTGGGGTTGAATTTGGCATGGTTGCCTAGAAACAGAATGCAATTTCACCACTAGCTGTCCTAGAACCAGGCTGGCCTATTATATATGGAAGCATGCCCCCTCCCCTCCAGATTTATCCATGTAAACATGTATTCATATATCCCGTGGTGTCAGAGTTAGAGGCCGGGAGTGGGAAACCTGAGGCCTGGGTTTGAGTCCCAGCCCTGAGGGGTCAAGGTGAGAGCCCTAATTCCTGCAGTCTATTTCAGGCTCCTGCTCTCTAGTTACCCATCTGTAGATTGGAGAGAGTAACACTTCCTTACCTCCCAGGGAGTTCTGAGCCTAATTGGTACCTGGAATCATCTGGGGGGAAAAGAGTCAACAGAAAGGCCAGTTATCATGATTCCTTAGAGGAGCTATTATATAGAGATCAGACTTCCGAATCCAGTTGGCTGTGGCTATTTGGTTGATGAAAATTCTGCATGAATTCAGTTTCTCGGGACTTGAGCTATCCTGAGGAGGAGTCTTTGTGCATTAAGGGCACAAATCAACTACAAACAAATTCTTTAATGGGCATCCGGGGTGGATTACTCACTGCAGGATTGGCTCTGGCAGTACACAGATGGCACCCACAGGTTGGAGGAGCCGGTGTCGAAGAGAACCAGGAAGTTCTGCGGCGGGGTTCCAATGCTGATCTCCCCATAGTAGGCTGCCTAGAGAGGGCACATTGCAATGTGAATTTCAACAGAGGTTCTCCCCGCGAGGAGAGTGAGCCAGACAGAGCTTTGGTGTAACTCAGAGAGCTACTCCACTCTTGGGGTATGTACGGGTTAAATAACAACCTGGGGAACTGTTACCATGCTATAGGGAAGAATAGCAAAGACAACCCTATTTCTTCTGCTTGATAGACAAAGTTCTACCCTTTCCCTTCCCCCTTGTGAGGGTAGCTAAGAGTGCACCACTGCTCCAAGGACGTAACTGCTAATGAATGTCACTGTGTATAACTCCATGTTATCTTCCTTTTCTCCCATCCTTTCCCACTCACTCTGAAATACATTCATTGTCACATCTCACCCCCACCCCTCACCCCCTGTAAACTGCTGAATCAGGGAATTTGTGATGTCAGAACAGCATTCTTCAGCTAAAAAGGCTGTAAACAATAAAAAAGGATGGATATAATTATATTAATCACATGGTTATTACTATGCATTATATGGGTGTTCACATTACTAAATAAGGGGCTAAGGGGAGTAGTAATAGATAAGTGTATTTACATACTAACTTGGATAAAAGAGTATACCTGTGTTTAATTTGCTACACACTTGGACCAATCTTTTGGGGGTCTGCAATAATGAAGCCCATTTCCTCCATCTCTCTGGCTCACCTGTTCTTTTCTAACAATCAGGAATATTTCTGGTCCCTAGTGCACTCAAACCAAACAGTAATCCCCAAATCAGATCAATTTCCTGTTTCTTTAGGATAGTCAATGATGGCTGGGTGCTCATAAAGGAAAATGTGTGCTCCAGATGCACCCGTTGTGCAAAGGAATATGAAATGTAAATGAGAAGCCTGTCAAAGATCTTGCAATTTGGGGGCATCTTCTTTGGAAAACATGCCACAAGCCATGTCCATTAAAGACTGTGGTGATAGGGCTTAAGAAAGAAAGAAAGAAAGAAAGAAAGAAAGAAAGAAAGAAAGAAAGAAAGAAAGAAAGAAAGAAAGAAAGAAAGAAAGAAAGAAAGAAAGAAAGAAAGAAAGAAAGAAAGACCACACTACTCACATCCATGTACGCCATTGGTTCATAAGCAACATTGTACTGATTGAAGTGATATTTGAGGGCTGGGTCTGCTTTGTGGTTCTTCAGATATTCCACCAGGACTCCCTTCTCCTTCATTGCCTCTCGGATAGTCTTGCCTTTCTTGAGCTTCAATCTGCACAGAAGGAAGAGGCCAAGGACTTAGCAGGGAAATTGCTTGTCCGTCAAACATCTGTACATCTGGGGACCCTGAACGTGCCCCACAGGTAATGATATTGCCACCTACAAGGCTAGTTTTTATTAGCAAATTAGGGCTTGAGAAGATGCGACAATTAAAGGTTAGCTATGACCTTAGCACCCAGTATGGAACGGGATTGTTGTGTTTAGCGTCATATCAGTGGCCGGTGGTTAATTTAGTGTTAGTCCTAGGGTTGAACATGACTAGCTGGTTGTCTTCACCGAGAGTTTAACAAGAGTTTTAGTTACTGTGACTCTTTAAGGGTGAGCTCTAACACAACTGCTAGTGATAAAGCCAAGTGTGGCGTTGCTGCATACACATGCATTGCTCTAGCAATCTGCCTGACTAATGACATACTCTGACCACAATCACCACTGTAGCCTCTGAACGGAGATACTCACCTTACTACCCCTTCGGAGAGCTGGAGGCAAACCAGAGCCAGGATAAGCCACTTCATCGTGCTTCGTTTCTCCACCAACCAGCTCCTACACGTTGGGCACTGCAGCAAAAGTGATTGGAAATCCAGCATCCCAACTTTTATACCTGAGGCACTGCCCCAGTATGACCTACCTGTTTACCCTTCCATTTCCCTTATCAGTGCTCTCACCCAAGGTCAAAACTTTCTGTGTGTTTTCTTGCCTTAAGTGTGCTAAGAAAGTCCTTACAGCTCCACTGACCTTTCAGTAAAAGTGAGCATTGTCAATTACACTAGTACGAGGCCATTGGGATCTGATAAGAGGGAACAATTAGAAAGAAAATCAGGGTGATCAAGAAGTCAAAAAATCCATTTATTTTTATTCACCTCAGTCCAACGTTTCTTTCAGACCACAAAACTTCTATTAGATGATGTGTTTGTAATATTAAGCAAAATTGAGTTTATTTAGGAGACACTTCACCACAGTCTTAAATAGTTTAGTCCATGTCCATGCTTTGGGCTGAATTCTGTTCTCATTTACACCAGAGTGAGTCTGGCATAATGCTACTGAAGTCAATGGAGTTGCAGCCAGATTTACACTCTGAATCATAGCATTTAGCTCCTGCAGTTTTTAAACTGTCTAAAGGAAAAGAACGTGTTTTTTAAAGCGGTAATGTACTTTTATTGGGAAAATGCGTGTTGTGTCTGTCTTGATTTACATATAGGATAACAGCCTACTTCTGTCATTTGCTGAGGGAGTTAGTTCAAGTAGTGGTGGAGGTGTGTATTTTGGTGTTTAAGTTTCCAGAATCAAAATGCAATAGAAGAAGCATCTTTGACCTCTGCTGGCTGTGACCTTGATTTGTCTGAACAAGATGTGAAATAGGTTAGAAGCAACATGGTCCATGCTTTCCAGGACTGTATTAGTCCTCCAAGGCAATCCCATGATGCCCTATAGAGTATGCCTTCCCAAACAGGGATTCAATTTGGTTGTATTTGGGTGCATTGGGTATATTTGGGTGACCTCCTATATATGAAGGTCAGGAATAATACCTTGTCTACTGTTTTCCTGCATTGTTAATCCCATCCGGACTGTTTCAGAGGGGTAGCCGTGTTAGTCTGTAACTGGAAAAACTTAAAAAACAATGAATAGTCCTATAGCATCTTAGGGTATGTCTACACTACCACCCTAGTTCGAACTAGGGTGGTAATGTAGGCAACCGGAGTTGAAAATCAAGCCCCGGATTTGAATTTCCTGGGCTTAATTTGCATAAAGCCGGGCGCCGCCATTTTTAAATGTCCGCTAGTGCGGACTCCGTGCCGCGCGGCTACACGCGGCACGGACTAGGTAGTTCGAACTAGGCTTCCTAGTCCGAACTACCGTTACTCCTCGTTTCACATGAAACGAGAAGTAACAGTAGTTCGGACTAGGAAGCCTAGTCTGAACTACCTAGTTCGTGCCGCGTGTAGCCGCGCGGCACGGAGTCCGCACTAGCGGACATTTAAAAATGGCGGCGCCCGGCTTTATGCAAATGAAGCCCAGGAAATTCAAATCCGGGGCTTCATTTGCAACTCCGGTTGCCTACATTACCACCCTAGTTCGAACTAGGGTGGTAGTGTAGACATACCCTTAGAGACTAACAAAACATGTAGATGGTATCAGGAGCTTTCATGGGCACAACCGTCAGCAAACTCAAATACACTATCTGGATTGGTGTACTTGAGTTTGCAGGCTCTCAGCATGAAGAAGGGTTAACGTAACACATTTTAATCCACGTGAAGTTATTAAAGGCAGTTTTGGAAATTGTTCTTATCAATCCCCCGCTATTCAGCAGGAGCAGACAGATAAGATTTGCCAACATATTCACTCAAAGGAGAGTAATCAGTCACTAACTGAATAAACAGTGGCAAAGGTTCACCTCAACTTTCCAGGTATGGGTTGCTTAAGAAAAATCCAAGGTTTTTTGAAAGCTTACGAATCAGAAAATACCAGGTATGGAGTCTATAGGGTCCAACAAACCACCTCACCCTGAGCCCCAGCAAAGCCTAATTTCATCTCAGCCTCCCCCCATATTTTTTCATATCCCCTTTCATTCCCCCTTTCAATCTGCCTATCTACATGCTTAACTACTTACATGGTCAGATTTTTAAGCCAGAAGGGTTCACTACGAGCATCTAGTTTGACTTCTGCCATAACGCAAGCCATAGACTGTCTCCCAGAAATTCCTGCATGAAGTCCGTAACTTTTGTTTGAGCTATGGTATATGTCTATTAGAAAGACAGCCTGTCTTGATGAAAATTTTTGAGCATGGAGAGCTCACTACATCCCTAGATCTAGCATTAGTCTCGATGGCTGTGTCTACATTGGCACCCTTTTCCAGAAAAGGGATGCTAATGAGACACTTCGGAATTGCAAATGCTGCGGGGGATTTAAATATCCCTCGTGGCATTTGCATGAACATGGCTGCCGCTTTTTTCCGGCTCGGGGTTTTGCCGGAGAAAAGCGCCAGTCTAGACGGGATCTTGTGGAAAATAAACCCTTTTCCGGAAGATCCCTTATTCCTACTTGAAAGGAAACCCCGAGCCAGAAAAAAGCGGCAGCCATGTTCATGCAAATGCTGCGGGGGATATTTAAATCCCCCACGGCATTTGCAATTCCAAAGTGTCTCATTAGCATCCCTTTTCCGGAAAAGGGTGCCAATGTAGACACAGCCATTATGTTTATGTTAAAGAGCTGGCTTGATTCTCTTCCTCAACATGGTCTCCATCACTAGAGTACCTGAGCACTCTCCAAATATTAAAAAACACAAATGGCTTGAATTATTTTCATGGGCCTGTGACTACAGAGATTTCACCCCAAACTATGGACTATGTTGAGGATGATTCAGTAGTCTATGATCTTTGCCACAGGCTGCGTGAAGGGTCATGGAGGGCCTCCGAGACAAACATTAATCACCAGGAAGCATTAATCACTGAGGCCTGGCCAGAGCTTTGCCATAGGTGTATACGAAGGTGTTTCCTCTCTGCTGGAGTACTTCACCAAATTAGCCTACAAGCTCCTTACCACTGATGTGCCAGGTCTGACAGGGATTGTGAAGTGCCCTATAATAGAGACAGAACATGAGGACTGAAGGCCAGGCATAGAGCGATCAGTTCAGAACAAAAGCCAATTTCTCCCAAAATTTGGGTGGCCTAGAACGTTCCTCTCTACACTAGTTCCCTCGGTTCAAGTTCATTTTAGACTGAGAGCAACCATTCCGGATGAAGTTTTTCAAAAGACCTTCGGAGAACTCCTGAAGCCGTATGCATGCGTTTTTCACCTCCACGTTTTTGTGTGTGCGCACATTGCATTCAAGCATGAAAATCAAACAGTGTGGTGGATAGCACCGGGATCGGGCTGTCACACCGTAACAGCTGACATTTTTTCAGCAGCTTTCCAGCTGATAATCTCAATGCACTCTGCAAACATTAATTGAAGTCTCTTAATTCCCCCATGAGGCCAGCCAGTATCACTGGTTCACAGTAGGCAAAACAAAGCCCTGATAAGCAAAGGGTCAAATCCTCAAAGATGCTGAGCACTTGCAACTCTCATTGACTTCAAGACAAATGCAAGGTACTCGGCCGGTTTAAGATGTGCTCTCAAGTGGTTTCCTAAAGGTCACACATGGAGTCTAGTATCAGAGGGGTAGCCGTGTTAGTCTGACTCTGCAAAAACGAAGTCCTGTGGCACTTATAGACCAATGTTTCTCAACCTTTTTTATAAAGTACTGCTCCCCCTCCATTTTTTTAAATTATAAGTACCCTTAAGTACCTACAGTTTTCAGACACACAATTTTTTTTCTACCATTCCAACACAGTCATTTAAACAACGTAATTGTAGCTGGGTGGGCGATGAAATGTTTGGGTGTAAAAAGGACAAAAATAATAGAGCGCTGTAAAACTTAAACCTAAAATTCAGTTTTTTCCAAATTTCAGTTGTGTTGACATACCCCCCAGACTTCTCTTGAGTACTCTTAATTGGTACTCGTACCAGTGGTTGAGAAACACTGTTATAGGTTAACAGATTTATTGAAGCATAAGCTTTCATGGGCAAAGACCCACTTCGTCAGATCAGGAAACTACAGCCCAATTGTCCTGAACCCCAATCCTGAGCCCCATAACGTTTCTCCTTCCCCAGTCTAGTTTGTGTGCAGATACTATGGCCAGACTCTCAGCTGGTGTAAAGTGGCACAGCTCCATGGAAGACAATGCAGTGAGGTTGAGTTACACTAGCTGAAGCTCCAACCTCATATCTGTGCAGATAGAAACCTAGACTGGGATGTGACGGGTTGGATCACAGAAATCCCCTTGGAGTTGTCCCCCAGTGTGCTAATCAAAGCATTGACACTCACCTTCCTGCCTTCTGGGGCTCTCCACCACCCTGTCCTGTGGGGCCAGGCACTCTGGTCTCCTCCAGCCAAAGCAGAATTGGGGTTATCACCCCCCTTCAGAGCAAAACAGACTCAAACCAGCCCATCTCTGGGAGGGTTCAGCCAGAAGGGCTCAGTGCCCAGGAAACCAACCCCCAAAAGGGACCAAAACCCCAAATAAATCCATTTGACTCTGTGTAAAAGTTTTACACAGAGAAAGCTCATAAGGAAAGAGAGATGCATGGTGGTTGCTCCTCCCTCCTCCACCCCGGTAACAATTGTTTACATGGGACTGGATAATAAACAAGTGTTTGTATCAAATATTAAAAGTCAGATTTAAGTGACTACAAGTGAAAACACACAGATCAAAGTAAATTACTAAGCCAAAATAAAACACACCAGCTAATTTTAATCCACTAAGAAACTTGTCACATGTAAAGATTTACCCTAGACGGTTGTTCCTAACTTAGCCCTGAGTTTATTTTTTTCTGACCTGGACCCAGCAGCTTTGCCTTCATTCTTTTGCTACAGTTCCTTGTTCCTTTATATGTATCCTCTTAGGGTGGGTGAGATAGTTTCAAAGGCCATCTGAAGACATAGTCCTGATTGCTTTCCACTCCTTAAGTAGAATTTCCCCTGGGGTGGGAATCCTTTGTTTGGTCTCCCCATCAACATGGAAAAGTACTAGATTCAAGGTGGATTCTAATACCAGGTGACATGCCTTTCTAGGACCAACCACAGTTGGGGCTTACAGGGAAAATAAAACCATTCATGGGTTGTTTGTTTGAGTACTGAGCCATTAAGTTCCTAAGATATCACTAATGGCCCTCATTAGCACATTGAGAATTAAAAGCAGATTCACACTTCATATTTCTAATTTCATATACAAGAATGAAACGAACAAAAAAAGGATAAACAGATCCAGCATGTTGTAACTATAAAAATGATATATTGAATGGTCTGTTTTCCATAAAGCATTTTCAAGTTACTGTATATGTATTCATATCTATAAATCAATTTTCATAAAGCATGGCAGGGGCATAGGAAATCTACTAGTGCCATGATAGAGGCTGTTTTGGAGTGGCCCTTACAGTTAGAAGTGACTGGGAAGGACCATCTTTTCCATAAAGCCCAGTTCCCATTTAAGCATCTAAATGAAATGGAGTTTTACCAGTGCTCAGCTCAGAGCAGTACCCAATATTCCCCCTGGGCACATAATGATGATTTTCATACAATCATAGGACTGGAAGGAACCTCAAGAGGCCATCAAGTCCAGTCCCCAGACTAACATGGCTACCCCTCTGTGACTTTTTCTATATAGGTTCTTGTTGCACACCCATCACTATAATATCTAAGCACCTTCTAGTAATGCAATAAGCAATAACATGCTTTGACACAGACTGAACCATGTTGTGTACTGTGGTATCTAATCTCACCCGTGCTCTCTACCTCAGATCCCCTTTCCACCTGCACCCAAAGGCCAATTAGGTAACACAGCTGATGGAGTTTTCTCATCCATCCACTGGGAAATGATGGGGTTTCAGTAGCCAACTCCCCACCATCAACTTCAGCATGAGACAGAACCTTCATCTATCCTGACTCCTCAGCCAACTATGGCAATTCATCTGTGCTCTCTACTTCTGCCTGTCGGTGCTGCACCTCCGAATCTCAAGTGTGAGGAAGTCAATGGCAGCAGGGTTCGCACATTTGTTGTCGGGTTTTTTCTAATCCATCACCTCTTTTAGGCTGAGATTGGTGTTTCTGTGTTAGGTTCTCCATTGGTAACATGTGAAATGGGAACAAGTCTCAAGCTGAACTACATTAAACATAGGTAAGTCAATAGGAAGCCAGAGACCACTCCATGGGGTCCTCTTGTCTAGCTACAGAACCAGAGCCTCAGGATAACCATGCAGTGGTACAGCAAGTAAATACAAAAGAAGTAAGGGACACAGTAGGTCATTCCCTTCTTCTCCACAACCACATTTTGTCCTGTTACACCCTTTCCTGTGCAAGAATCTCAAAACATATTACCAACATCGGTGAATGAAGCTCCCCAACCTCTGTGTAAGCTCAGCATCTCCCTCACAGCGGTGCAAAGAAAGAGAATTTCCTTTGGAGATTTGGTTTCCCATAGGAATATAGATGGAATTCTCCATTGCTCTCAACAGGTGCCTCTAAGGGCATGTCTACAGTGCAATGTAAGCCCAAGGTTAGTGGGAATCAAGTCAGGCCTGGAGCATCTATACTGATGGTTAACGTTTCTAGAAGAACTTTCTAACCTGGGTGCAACCTTGGGGCTTTGGCATCCACACTGCAGCATGCCACCCTAAATCAAACCAACCATTCCCCAGACTCCCCACTCCCTTCTGAAATACAGCTCCTCTAGCCCTTTGACCCTGATGCACCGTGGGAAATCTTGCCTGGCTGCCCAGCCTGAGAGACGAAGTTTGAACAGCCCACCAGCACAGCCTGCCAAGCAGCCATGGTGGTTTGGGCGCTCTCAGCCACCAACGCCAGTAACGTGGAAGAGGTGCTTTTGGAAGAGTTTCAGTCACTGGCACTTTCACCCCGGGTCAGGAAACAGGCAGAGCTTCCATGACTCACTGGTGGGCATTTTGATGGTGTTTCCTGACTCACTAAAGGCTTCAGGCAGACTTTGTGGAGGGGTCAGGAGGAGGCAGACACAGACACAGCAGAGGCAAACTGGCAGATGCTGCCTCTATATAAACCGTTGTTTCTGGGGCAGGGCTTCTGGTGGGATCCCATTGTCATGCTGACCTCAGACGACCAGAAATGGGGCCTGTCACTTTCTTGGATTTTAAGGGAGCAGACAGATCACTGCTGCACCCATGGTGGGGTGTTTGCCCCAAAGTCTGTACAACGGGGGCCATGTGAGGCGTCAAATGAAAGCTTATGTTCTACTGATTCTGTGTGTGCCATTCATGTACTTGTGTGATGTCTGTATGTGAAGTTATGAATATGGACTCTGTGCTTATACTGGGAATGTACTCTGCCTGAGACAGAGCAAGGGGCTCCAGCCTGCCTGTTGTAAAGAGCAATTGTTCAGTCAATGACTATGCTAATTAGCCAGGCTCCAGGAACAATGGCTCTCAAGGTGCCCAATACACACCTGAGGGATGCGTCTGGAGACCTACAAACCGGCCAATATCATGGCTGCTGACAAGGGACACAGGAATAGGTCGCATGTGACCCGCTCCAGCCTGGAAGGTACCACGGATGGATATAAAGTGCCACGAGGCAGACTCCATCTTGTCTTCAGTTCTGCCACTGATCCCAGATGCAGCCTTGCGAGAGACAGAGAGCCGGGAAGGATTGTTGGCCCATCCTGACATAGGATGTACCCCGGAGACTTTTAAGCTAGCAGTTTGTAACATCTCTGCTGAGAGCCTGCATCAAGAACTTAGTGACTGGTGTATGTAATGTATTTTCCTTAACAATCTTACTCTAAACCTATTCTTTTTTCATTAATAAACTCTTAGATTTTAGATTCTAAAGGATTGGCCCAGTGTAATCTTGTGGGTAAGATCCAAAGTGTAAACTGACCAGGGATCTATGGCTGGTTCTTTGGGACTGGGAGGACCCATTCGGGGTAGGTGAGTTTGGGTTCTATAACCCCTCACCTGTGTGCAGGCCCGGGGCTGATTGCGGCACAGGGAGAGCTGGGGTGTCTGCTCGTGAGGCTTCCTGCTAGCCAGCTTGGCAGCTTGAAGCGCTCTGTGTGACTGGTTTGTGACCTGTTTGGGAAAGGTCTCCAGTTGAGGGCTGAAAGCAGCCCTGGTTTTGAGCAATTCGCCCTGGGCAGACACTCTCAGCTGTGCCCAGACCTGGCCCAGTCTGTCACAGGGCCAGAACTTGCATATGAAGAAATCTACATTTCTGGAACTTTGTAAGCAGCTGGGTCTAACCCTCCGGATGCATGCAAGGAGAAGGGCTTGCCAATTCAGAAGCAGGTTGCTCTAACTGTCTGGAAATAGACCTTCATAGACCACATAGGTGAATTTATTATAGGAACGTGCATAAGAGGACTCTAGGGCTCAATCTGGATCTGAGGAATTTGTGTGTAGGCAGAAGGGAATTTGAGCTCAAATCTGAGTCAGAGCCTGGGCTTACATTGCAGTGTAGACATACGCCAAGTAGCCAACTTTTTTGGAAGTCTGGCCCAAGTGGATAACAGAGGCTGAGTTTACACTGCAACAAAAACTCCTCTGGCCTGGCCACAGTTGGCCTGGCTCAGTTGATTCAGGCTGGCAGGGTTCAAACTGTGGAGCTAAAAATCGCAGTGTAGACGTTCAGCCTCAAACAAGGGCTGAGAGCCCAGAATCCAGTTCAAGCCTAAAACCCTTCAGTGCAGTTTGTAACTCTGCAGCCTCAGCCAAATCAGTGGAGCTGGGCTCTGAGACTTGAGATGTTAAACGGTTAACTGGGAAGCATGAGGCTGTTAACCCGTATGATTACCAGTTAACCATTTTAACATCCCTGGTGCTGTAAGGTTTTACTGCAGCGTACATGGACCAAAAGAGGTAAACTTGCTGCATTATACCTAGTGTGATGGAGTCGGGCCAGAGGGCTACAGGACTGTGGTGAAGGGGAAACATATTAGCCCCAGATTAAATAGGTCCCTGTCCCAGGGTAGACTAACAAGGGATAACCCAGAACCAGCCAGAACCTGCTAGAATCAATCAGGGCAATGGAAGCATCTGGAGCCAATGAGGAAGTTTCCAGAAGCAAGTGAATCAGATTAATCAACACTCCACGGGCCAATTACGAACCAGTGGAGACAGGTTAAGAAGAGCTCCTCTTCACTGAGCCCAGAGAACGCAAGGCGTTTGAGGAGCTGTGGAGAGTCTGAGAGGAGAAAGTGAAAGCAGGTCCCAGGAGGAATAAAGGTGCTGGGGAAGGCTGTGGGGAAGGCGGTCCAGGGATGCGTCGTGGTCACACAGCTCTTAGCAGAGACATTATAGGCAGCTGCTATCCCACAGTCCCTGGGCCGGGACCTGGAGGAGAGGGTGGGCCCAGGCTCCCTCCCCCACACCATCAACTCTGCATTTCAGCACTAGAAAGAGACTGGCTTTGGTACAGGAGTTTCTATCACTGGAGGGGCCACAGAGACTGTGGAGTTTGGTTCCCCCTCTTTCCCCATGCTGGCCAATGATGAGAGGAGCGCAACAAGCAGCAAGCTGGTATCTAAACTGAGGGCTGCCGTGAGCCTCTGTGGCTAGTAATCTGCCTGAAAGTGCAGGACCCACTAGAGCGGAGGAGGAGCGTTGTCACACCGGTGATTATTTTGGGTGCTGCCTTAAGGCTGTGGGGCCCCAAACGAACAGCTGGGCTCAGGGGCGTACATGTAACCACTACGAGGTGGATTTGAACCTGGGACCTCTGAAGCAGAGGTATAGGAACCTCTACCCTCTGAGCTAAAAGCCAGCTGGCTCCCAGCCCATGCTGTAGAGGTCTCTAGATCTTAACTGTTGCTGTGGTCTAGGTACCACTTGCATTGCTCAGCAACCGCACCAGGTGTGTGGGTTACATACAGACTTGCCAGGCCCCCGCACAAAGTATGTGGGGGCAGTGGCTCCGTGCCCCCGGAATGGGCAGGGCCACAAATGGAAGTGGGAGAACTGGGGCAGCCATCCCTCAACGCCACCTGTAGTGCACCGCACTGACCCCCCAGCCAACTCTCGGAGCCGCCCGGAGCACGCCGTGGTGCTCTCCGGCAGCAAGTTCAAGTGCCCAAGGTTCCGGCCACTACCGCTATCGCAGCAGCGGTGGTGGCCAGGAGTCTCAAGCCCTTTTGAAATGGCCAGGCCCTGGAGCAACTGTCCCCTTTATCCCCCCCTTCCGCCACTGTCGGCAGGCCTAGCAGGACTCCATCTTCCCTCAGTAAACTCCAATGACGACACAGGACAGCTAGATTCACTGCAGTTTACTTGTAACGATGCGTTGGGGAGCACTGATTATTGCCGGCAAGCCAGAGGAAAGCTAGGGAAGGTACAAATCCAGAAGGGTACAATCTGTCCCTGTGAACTTCATCCAATTCCGTCAGTATCCAGGAGAAAAGAAGAAGGGCAGAGGCTTTATCCGGTTCAGGCAGATGGACTGTTGTCTAGGCTGAGGGGGCAAAGCCCACTCTGTTATTGGACATGTCATAGACAGAATAGTATTCCTTCAGGAAGACGTCGCCCAGGATCCAGAGAGGCTGCCCGTTCTGGGAAGGCAGGTAGGTGGGCTCAATGCCAACCGTGCAGTAGCCGTTATTCTGTCAGAGTTAAAAACAGAGAGAAGCCGCATCAGGGCTGTTGTTTGAGTAGCCTCAGGGCACGGCAGGCTCACCATGGGGAGCCCCAGCAGAGTGAGTGGCAGCTTAGCAATGGCTGATGGCAACAGGAGCAGGCCCCTTCAAGCTCACGGCATTGGGATCTAGGAAGGAGTGCTGCAAAAAGGGGTCTAGGGGTCATAGTCAACCACAAGCTAAATAGGAGTCAGCAGTGTGACACTCTTGCAAAAAAAGGCAAAACATGATTCGGGGGCTGTGTCTAGACTACACCTCTCTGTCGACAGAGAGATGTAGATTAGGCACGTCAAAATTGCTAATGAAGCCGGGATTTAAATATACCGTGCTTCATTAGCATAAACATGACCACCACTTTTTTTTGAAACAGAGCTTTTTCGAAAAAAAAAGGCAGTCTAGACGTGGATCTGTTGAAAATACAGCCCTTTTTCGAAAGATCCCTTATCCCACCTAAAATGAGGTTTACAAGATCTTTCGGGAAAGGGTTGTACGCGTCTAAACTTCCGGGTTTTTTTTTCAAAAAAGCTCCATTTCAGAAAAAAGCAGCAGCCATGTCTATGCTAATGAAGCATGGGATATTTAAATCCCCGCTTCATTAGCAATTTCGATGTGCCTAATCTACATTTCTCTGTCAATAGAGAGGTGTAATCCAGACACAGCCAGGGAGGCATTAACAGGAGTGTTGTGAGCAAAACACAAGAAGTCCTTCTTCCGCTCTATTCTGCATGGATTAGGCCTCAGCTGGAGTATTGTGTCCAGTTCTGGGAATCATATTTCAAGAAAGATGTGGAGAAATTGGAGAAGATCCAGAGAAGAGCAACAAGAATGATCAAAGGTCTAGAGGACATGAGCTATGAGGGAAGACTGAAAGAATTGGGTTTGTTTAGTTCAGAAAAGAGAAGACAGAGGGGACATGATAGCAGTTTTCAAGTATCTAAAAGGGTGTTATAAGTAAGAGGGAGAAAAATTGTTCTTTTTGGCCTCTGAGGATAGGACAAGAAGCAATGGGCTTACATTGCAGCAAGGGAGGTTTAGGCTGGACATTAGGAGTATGTCTACACAACACAGGTATTTCAGGATATCAGAGGTATCCCGAAATAGCTCCCCTGCACGCTATTTTGGCATCCCGCTAACCCTCATTCCACTAGGGTTTAGGGATGACTCGAAATAGCACTTTATTTCAAAATTTAGTGCTGTGTAGACAGCACCAAATTTCAAAATAACCTATTTCAAAATAAACTCGAAATAAGTATGCAATTTGCATAGCGCAAATTGCGTATTTTATTTCAAGTTTAGAGTGCAATGTAGACAGCCTCAGAAAAACTTCCTAACTGTCAGAGTGGCTAAACACTGGAATAAATTGCCTAGGGGGGTTGTGGAATCTCCATCACTGGAGATATTTAAAAGCAAGTTAGAAAGACATCTATAGGGATCTAGATGGTGCTTGGTCCTGCCATAAGGGCAGGAGACTGGACTTGACAAGCTCTTGACGTCCCTTCCAAGTCTAGTATTCTGTGATTCTAGGAATGCAAACACCCCATCGTTTAGAGCGCTGTTAGGACTGACAGGCAGACAGAGCTGAGCTCAGGGAAAAGGTCTCTGCATTTGCACAGAAACTCTGCCTCCCTGTTGGGCACAAGTACCAGGGACAGTGTCCCCAAGAGACAGAAGTGTTGTATGCTGTTAAAATAATACTTACGTTGAAGACATAGGCAGAGGGGGGCAGCGGGAACTGGGATCCGCTAATGACAAAGGTGATGGTCGGCATGTTCTGGACATTGTTGCAGTTCACCACGTACTGCGGAAACAAAAGACACACGCGGGTGACAACAGTGGCCCCCAAGGGTGGAGGCTGCCTTTACAGGGCCTCCAGAAGAGGGTGGCATTGTCAGGTCACAACCCCTCCAGCCCACAGAGGACAGGAAACACCTCGCTGCACTTTGCCCTCACCTGGACAGTGGCTTCCCCAGCCCCACACAAGCTGTAAAGTTGTGTTCTCCAAACCTGCTTCAGATCTCATGCTGATTTTACACCGGGCCAGCTCTGCCACTGGTGTCAATCAGCATAACTCCAGATTTACCCTGGAGGATGTTGGTAGAGTTAGTTCTGATTTACACTGGGCAAAGGGAGAGCACAAGCTCTCTCCTCAAACTCAGGGGAGGCTTGCTGTTCCTCAGATATGGACAGTGCTGCCGCCAGCTTTAAGATGCCAGCCCCTGAGCTCTGGCCTGCCAATGGGGCAGCAAAGGGCCCAGCGATTCAAAGGGGCACGGGGCACGGGGCTCGGGCAACTGCCACAGTAGCAGCGGTGGTGGTGGGACCTTTCAATCACCGATGAAGAGCTGCACTGGAGTGCTGGGCTGCACATTCTGGGCAGTGATAAAGGCTGGCCACCCTCAGCCCCGCCCTTTCTGCCCTTGGCCCCGCCCCTTCTGGGAGCATGGAGCTGACCCCCCCACACTTTGCCCAAGGGCCCATGGAGGCTGTCGGCTTCGCTGCCTGAGCTCCTGTAGGAACCCTTGTCTGATCCCACAAAACCCCGTCATCCTCATCCTCTGATGTCTGAAATGCCTCGTGCCAGGCACTGCAAAACCCCTCCCAGACGTCCTCTGCACCATAGCAAGGCACCCATTGCTCCTACCGCTCCGTTGGATTCCTGAGCCCCCACAGCCTGCAGGAAGTACCCCATGTACTGCTGTGGGACGGTGAGCAGAAACGTCCCTGTGTCCACAATGCCCTGGCAACCTTGGCTGCACCAGCCAGTTGCCTGCTGTCCAATAGCGAACCTAAGGGGGAATACAAGAATCACCATTATAGTAACTTGTCAGCAAAAGGAACTGCCTCTGGTACAGGGTGAGACAAGGTTTTGCTATAGCTTGCAGCCCAAGGACCCCTATTCTGGGGAGCCAATACTTGACACTGGCCCTGATTCAGCAAAGCACAAGCTTAACCGTTAGTAGATGCTTACACCCATCTCTAGTCATCAACTCACTTAAGCATATGCTTCACTTTAAGTCAACGTTTAAGTCCCGCTAACATCAATGGAATTTTCTCACCTGGTTAAATTCCAACTGGTTTGCAAAATGGAAGCCTAGGTTCAGAGTTTTTATTATTACACTTGAACCTCTTTAATCCAACAGCCTTGGGAAACAGGCAATGCCGGATAATGGAATTTTCCAGGCCACGGGTGTTTGCTGTCATGAAGGGTAAACAAAGTCTATTACTAAAGCTTTTGTATGTACAAGCCATCATGCCATACGTACATGTATAACATGTCATAAGATAAATCCTAATGCACTGAATTTAAACTGTTCTTGGGGGTGGAGTGCGGAGTTTGGGAGGGCTATTTGGGGGTCTGAACCACGGGTGTTCCTGAATCAGACACCCGGAAAAAGGAAATTGACATGTACTAGAATCAAAAACCTGGATCCAAATTCCTTTCGAGTGAAATCCAGATCCGATCCACATACATCTTCCTCCATGGAGAGCTTGAGTTAACACAGGGCAACTGACTCCATTAATTACAGCTGGAAAGGATCCTACCTATGACAGTAAAGGGGAGTTTGCAGACAAAACTTACTCGTCAATGCCAATCTGCCAGTAAACTTCTTGGGTCACAGGTGCCCACGTGATCTGGCCAGAGAACAGCTGGGTGTCAACACCTCCAAAGATGATCTCGCCTCCATAACTATATGTTGGTTGTCTGGAAACACACATGGTTACAAATGTCAGATGGGTGTTACTTAACACCTACCCTCCTATGAAAGCAGCAAGGAGTCCTGTGGCACCTTATAGACTAATAGAAGTGTTGGAGCATAAGCTTTCGTGGGCAGAGACGAAAGTTTTTTGCCCACGAAAGCTTATGCTCCAATAAATCTGTTAGTCAATAAGGTGCCACAGGACTCCTAGCCGCTTTTGCAGATTCAGACCACACGGCTACCCCTCTGCTACTTGATACCCTCCTATGGGGTAACACACATGTGGCTGGGTGGTGGATATGCATATGGGGGTACAGATCAATGGCTAGACAAAAGAAAATAAACAGAGGGACAGATGTGGTAGTAGACAAACTGGATGGCGAGTGAAGAGTCAGAACATAATAGCAGATGGGTGGGGGAGCACACGGAAGGGGGGGAGCTGGTATCATATAGACCAGTGATGGGCAACCTGCTGCCCGTGGGCCATATCTGGTCCATCAGGGTTCTATGTGTGGCCCACAGGACATTTCATTTACTGTTGTCCACAGGCAGGGTTGCCAGATTCTGCTGGTTTCCAGCTGTGTCGTATTTTTCCTACAAGTGTTACTCAAGAGACACGCACATAAAGCCAGGGCACACGAGATGCATGCTGATTGCACACAGCATTGACCATGGGAGCCGTGCACTCCCCCTTCATCCAATCAAAGCACTGCTACGGTTCAGCCCCCCCCCCCCCTGCAAATTCTAGGTAGGCCAGCGCAGTGAGCAACACTGGCCTATCTTGGGAGAGCATCTTGGTTATGACAATCTTGCAGCCCCCTGAGATGAAAGAGAAACTCGTATGCAGCTCCCTTATTAATCTGCATTGCCCCTGGCTGATATAGATAGATACAATGCAAAGGAGAATGAAAAAATAGAGCGTTACATGTGGAGAGAGGGAGGGAAGATCTTATCTCACCGGGAGAAATAGAAACTGAAGATGGGTTCAGTAAGCAGGCCCTGCTTCAACATCTCCTGCATAGGTGTATAGGACCCCCCGACTGCCATGGCGGGATAAGCCATTCCCAAAATCCCATCAAAATGCGAATAATAGAAAGGACTGGTCGGTTCATCCTCACTCAGCCCAAATTCCTGATTGGTGATGGCAATGTTCTGGACCTAGAAGACAAGAAAATAGTTGTTCTAACCAGGAATTGTACACTAAATTACTGTAACAAAATCAGAGCTGTTCCCTTCTTATGTTTCTGACCAGTTCAATCACAGGTTGAACCTCCCTAGCCCAGCACCCTCAGAATCTGACCGGTGCCGAACCAGAGAATTTGCCCAACAATATTGTCTAGCAGCATCACCAATACTGCCACTGCTTCCTGGACCCTTAGAAGATATTTAGGGGTAAATTCGAGCTAAATAACAGCACAGAACACTGAGAGCCAGGACCGGTGGCTGTAAACAAACTTTAAGGGACAACCGGGAAACTTGGCCACTCCCATGGTAAGCAGACATCCAGCTAACTAAAATCATGCCAGACCATGGAAGATGTCAGACTAGAGAGGTTCAGCCTGTATACTCAAATAAGCCACTCTTAAATGAACATAGGTCTTTCAACACTGGGGATTTGGTGAGGTGGTTTTGGTTTGGCATGACCGCTTCTCACTTGTGTAGCCCCCAACTAATTTTTCTGTGGGTCAGCGGCCCCGGACCCAAAAAAGATTCCCCTGAATTTAGAGAAACAGCTCAAATAGCTTAGAAAACAACGCTTCTAGCAACAAGATGCTCTCTGAGCTCAAGAGAACACAAAAGGGTTGCCTTAGATAACAGGCTAACAGTATTTGCATGGGAACAAATATTTAGTAATAGATTCTGCAGGCTTGCATATCTAACAGGATTGAATGGCTAGAAATTGAAGCCGGACAAATGCAGATGGCCAATAAGACATACATTTTTAACCATGAGGGTAGTTAACCACTGGAACAATTTACCAAGGGCTGGGGTGGATTCTCCCTCGCTGGCCATTTTGAAATCAAGATGGGATGTTTTTCTAGAACTGCTCCAGGAATTATTTGGGGGAAAAGGTCTCTGTGATACACAGGAGGTCAGAGCAGTTTCCTGCTGGTCTTGGAAGGGGTGACTGATGATACCTGATGAGCGGTGCCTATTTCACTTACCGTCACTGTGTCGTATCCCAAAAGCACAGTCAGGCTGCCACTCCCGTAGCTTAGGGTGTAGGTCTGTCCATTGTTGGTAAAGGTGGATGACTCGTTGGGGTTGAACCTGGCGTGATTGGCTGGATTCAAAACAAGATTGTGACATCATAGTGAGACTCAAGGCTCTGACCACCTTCTATCCACCTGGGGACAGAGTGACCTGTCTGTGCTTCCCAAGAGCGGACTTCCCGGGCAGTAGAAGACCAGATCTATGACTTCGCCCAGGAGCTTTCGCAAATCAGAGAGCCCCCATGCAAACCTCATCACCTCGGTTTTTTTAAAGTCCCTCTTCTGTATGAACCTCTCTGTCAGGAATCAGGGCCTGTAGCCGAGCCAGCCTGGAAGCAGGTCCTGCAAAGCCTGTCTCCAGGAAATGTACTGAGTATAGCTGGCCTTAGGTAGGCTGCCCAGTTTCTGTGAAGTGTCAGCTAACTAGCTCTTAAGCCATCCGCAGCGGCACAGCATTTGCGCAAAGCATTTGCTTACGGATGTAAAAATCCCTGGGCCTCCTGCTTTCCCTTGCTCCTAGAAACCAGGTCCTGAATTTTGGCCCCGATTCCTAAATTGGATTCCCCTGATTCCCCTAACCCTTTGATCTGGCACAGGGCTTCTATCGCCAGTGCAGACTCTGAGCTCCAATTCATGACTACCAATTCCTCCTCTAAGCTTTAGGCCTGGGCTAACCATTGGGCATGAGTGCCCCAAGTCCTGGCCACCAATATTATCTAGCCTTTGTTGCATCCTCCATCATCGTACTAGCCAAGAAATTTGGGCAAGTTCCTCTCATTTTAAATCAGTGTCACTCTTTTGACGTTAATACCCCTATGTCTGTGTTTCTCCAAGTGGTCTGCAAACCCCCTTTGGGAAACCTGGTAACTGGCCACACCAGTTTGTTTATTTACTGGCACCGGGGCCACGGAGCCTTGTGGCTCCTATAGGCTCTGTTTAGCCATTTGCAGCCAAGTGGAGCCGCAGGAAGAGGCGACCTGGCCCACACTGGTTCCCGCAGTTCCCCTTGGCTACAACCGGTGAAACAGAGCCAATAGGAGCCGCGAGGCTGCATGGCCGCAGCAGGGGTAAATAAACAAACCGGCGCAGCTAGTTAGCAGGTTTCTCAAAGGGGTTTCGCAGACCACTTTGAGAAATACAGCCCTATGTCAATTTACATCAGCAGAAGACTGGCCGACCCTTGTGCCCTTCAAAGCCTTTGTCGTCTCCCAGTGTGACTCCTGGAATCTCAGTGTCCCTGCTGACGTTTTCGATGTTGACTTTAGAATACCGCCGTGCCTTTTCACAAGGCAAGAGCAATCCAGAGGGCAGCCGTGGCTTTATGAAGAGCTCCAGAAAGGGAGGAGCAGCTCTGGGTGAATGGCATTCCCAAAGCCAGCTTGAGAGGGAAACTCTTCTTGCCCCGCCCCTTCAGTAACCACACCCCCCCTCCGTGGAGCCAAGCCTCACCCAGTTCCAGCCCGATCCTTCCTGGCCACCTGGAGGGCTGGGGCTGTCGTGCTACGGCTCCAGGCGGCAAGGGAGCGGGGCTGCCCCACTGTGGTACCAGCCTTCCCCAGCAGCTGTGGAGTGTAGGCATTTTGGGGAAAGCAATGCCTTCCCTTGCTTACATTACCCGCCGCCCATGCCTGGTTGGAATGTGACTCAGCTGCTCAGCAACAAGGTACCCAGGACATGCATCTGCCTAATGCTACGAAGCTGAGCAGTACTCACAGCAGGCCTGGCTCTGGCAGTAGGTAGAGGGCACCCACAGGTTGGAGGAGCCGGTGTCGAAGAGAACCAAGAAGTTCTGGGGTGGGGTTCCAATGCTGATCTCTCCGAAGTAGAAGGACTGGAAAGAGAGAAAATGTGTGGGCAGGGGGATTCTGTTGTGCTCTTAATTAGTTAAAAAAAACACATTTTGCCCTTCTCTAACAACTTCCAGCTGAGGATCCTAAAGGTTTTTTAGTGCCATTAATGATCTAAGCATCACAAGGAGTGACATAAGCTGGTGACCATTATTCCCCTATTGCATATTGCACAAAGAAATGTTTCAGAGGGGAAGTGGTTTGCCCAACCTCATCCGGCATTCAGTAGCACAGGCAGGAACAGATCCCAGATTTCTGGACTACCCGAGCTGGACTATAACCCTCACCCCATTCTCTGGAGAGGAGGCTGTGCCTCAAAGAACATGCAGTGAATACTTTTGAGTCGCGAAGCAGAAAATAAACAAACGCCACTTCTTCTACAAATAGAAATAAAATTGAGAGTAGAACTTCTGTATTTTAGTCCATTTGCCAAAGGTACCTAAACCTCACCATATAAAACATTTCAAAATACTTACAGCTTTCTAAGGACTGAGAAGAGGGATCAACACCTTCTTTTGCCTGAGCACCATAAAGAAGAAGAAATGGGTGCTATTCTAATAGGACCATATAAGTCCATAGATGTACTATGTGGCTAGGTGGGTAATAAGGAATGACAGAAGGAATGGTTAGCTAGAGCTGTGGGACACTGAAGAGGGAGAGAAATTGCCATAATACTCACATCCAGGTAGTTGGCTATTGGTTCCTCAGCAACATTGAAATTATTGAAGTGGTACTTCCTGGCGGGATCAACCTTGTGCTCCTTCAGGAAATTTTCCAGCACTCCCTTCTCCTTCATCACCTCTCGGGCAGACTTGCCTTTCCTCAGCGTCACTCTGCACAGAACAAAGACAAGAAATCGGAAATTGTTCACTGTCCCTCACCTGTCATGTTGTACCCCCATGAGCAAGTCCCTGCATCTTATAGACTTCTTTTCAATCAACATTGATGCAGAGGCATAAGTATATTTATGAGCCCAGCGCAGCTACAAAATTTGCATCTACATCCATACCTGCAGAAATGAGTCGCACATACCCTCATCCATATCCTCGGATTTCCGTGGATAGCTGCAAATGTGCAGGGTTCGAGATACGGAATTTGAATCTGCATCCATAACTGCAAAAATGAGCTACAGACATACACATATGCGGCTACCCGCGGATATCGGCGAATTTGCAGGGCTCTAAATATATTTACTCATAGGACAGAAATAGTTGAACGGGTAAAGAATCCAGAAATGTTGATTTGTCTGTCTATTACTTATCTAAGTACAATACTGTACAGTATCAGTGTTAAGATACTCACCTCACCAGCCCCTCTGAGAGGTGGAGACACACCAAGGCAAGGACGAGCCACTTCATGGTGTTTGATTTCTCCACCAGCTGGCTCCTGGACAGAACGTGTCAGTCACCACAGCAGAAGTGGGCTGGAACCTGTGATACGGAGTCCTCTGCTTTTATATCATGGGCACTGAACCCATGAGCCTGCCCGTTCCAGTAGCAGCTGACCTCCAATTCCCCATATCACAGCACTGATGCAATGTCAACACTTTCTTCATATTTAAAAATTTGTTGGATGCTGAGATTATAAAGCAATTAGTGCCTTCAATAGCAAGATCAAACAACTTGGAATATCTTATCAAAAAAATCAACACTGCAGATGTTATCTGTTTGTTTCAAAACCTGGGTCATTCTTTTCTAAAACAAAGGAAAATGTTCTTTAGAATGAATGGAAATTTATAATACTAAAGAAGGGGCAGTTATATAAAGTGTCACAGGCCAGGTCTGCTTTCAGTGGTAGGAATCGGTACAAGAGTAGGTCAGGAAATGTGTTATTTGTTCCTGCAAAATATTTTAATGGAGGGAGAAAAATTAATTTGCATCAACATTTCTGGACCATCCATCAAAAAAACAAAACTCAGTTTAAAGAGTTGTAAAAAACCATCCTTTGTTTGTTTGTTAAAAAAAAATATCCTTGATGACCAACATTTTTCAACCAGCTCTAATCTGAAATCACTCAGGCTCTGTCTACACAACACGAGACTTTTTTCTTTTCCTCTCCTTTTTTTCTAGTGTCCTAGTGCCACTGTCCTGTAACAGTGTCCTAGTGTCATGATTCCAATGTAGACACCGCTGTTTGTTTTGTCGACAGAACTGGCTTCCATCAATATCCCAAAATGCCTGCCCAGATGGCTTTGCTCAGTGTTTTGAACTCCGCTGCCCTGCAGGCATGCACCCCCTTGCCTTTCAAAGCTCAGGAAGTATCTGACAGCTGAGTGAGCTGCTTCCTTTGGGGAACAAACGAAGAGCAAATCATTGCAATGCTCCTGTTCTGTCCTGAACTAGGAACACAGCAGCAGACAGGCTGCTGAAGGAGCCTTTGGGAGAACTCGGAAGGAATCCCAATATGCACAGGGATCAGCTCTGCCTTCCCACAACATGGCACTGGGGGATAATACCTACACTGTTCACACTGGCAGTGCCCTCAGCGTAAATGTGACCTGTCGACAGAGGGCACACGTGTAAACACCCTCTGGCGATTTTTGTTTTGTCAACTTTTGGGTGTCGACATAAGATTTGTTGACAAAACTTGGTAGTGTAGTCATACCCTCAGACCCACTTACCACT
This sequence comes from Pelodiscus sinensis, assembly GCF_049634645.1. Classification (NCBI taxonomy): domain Eukaryota; kingdom Metazoa; phylum Chordata; order Testudines; family Trionychidae; genus Pelodiscus; species Pelodiscus sinensis. Next base: position 9,748,110 of record NC_134737.1, on the reverse strand, counting down.
GGAAGGCCTTGTCTCCACTAGGAAAAAGCCGTGTTCTTACCTCAGAGAAGCTAACACATTTATTAAGGGCTTGTCTACACGGCAAGTTACTGTGCAGACAGCCAGGGTCTGACACTACAGTGTCCCATCTTACTGTGGAGTCACACCTCATATGACACACTGCAAGAGTGTGGCTTGGCATATCACAGTTTGAAATCATAGTATACCTAGTTGCACCCTGAGTCATCTTCTGTGCCATAGTTGTGGCCTCAAATCTGTGGCAAAATAGCGACTGGCTTGCCAGGCAGTAATATACCATGGTGATAAACCCTGACCTGAGGTAAAATCTAGCAAAAACAAAGCCATGGCCATTTTAACATGTGACCAGGAAAAGGTAAACCCTCCCAGCTCGACCACAGACTTAATCAAGAGCTGCTTCAACACGGGAAAACTCCCAACTGCCCTGTTATCACTAGGATTTTACCACCTGTCAGCAAACATGAGGCAAGGAAACGGGATTTTTCTGTGAAACTTATTTCCCTGGCCAAGATATCAGCTACTCTGACTGACTGCAGCCCAGGGCACCGTTACTTCACCACAGGTAACTGCCACCAACACCCACTCACTTTCTGTAACATGAACTCGTGCACCCAGAAGCAACCGAGTCCCAGATCTACACGGATCCTCCGGATAAAGCTCATAATAAGCCATCACCTTTTTGCAGTTTGTAAAAATATGAAGGATCAGGCCTCCAGGAATTCTCCAAGGTATCACTGCAGCTACCCGGGAGGGGCCTTTTAACCTTTTCTTTGCTGCCAGATCACAACAACTTTCTAGGAATCTTCTGTTTGGATAGATGAAATACAAGGGATCCCTAGGGACCCGGCAGTGCATGCAGCAGTGCATTGGGAATAGCATTACTCAGGTTTTTCAGAGCCCCAAGGAGGGATAACTTAACTGTTTCACTCCAAGTGGTGTCAAGGAAAAAACCCATGGGCACATAGCACAGCCAGCTAATGAAAACTGATACAAGCATGCACTTATCTTACAGCTACCCTTTATTAGATTTAAGCACACAGAGATAAGCAATCGGTTGAGAACTGCCCATATAAATTAACTAGAATCTGAGATGATATTGAGTAATTTGAAGCAGGGTCAAGATGGCCGCTTGTTTCCCTGCTAGCGAGTGTGGTGTCAGGAAAAAGTCTCTTGGAACAGTTTCAAAGAACTGCTCCAAAGTATATCTTTTTATAACGAACTTCTACAAAACACACAGCTCATAGTGACCCCTACTGGCTCATAACCTCTTCTCACTCCAACAAACTACTCAACAAACATTCCTAACTTAGTCACAATAAGCTTCCATATCAAAAGCACCCCAATTTCAAGGTTTCCAGCCACGTGTTTTCTTTCCATCCCAGTGTGTTGACTCGTCTCTCCTCCTCCCATTCTGATTAGCAGAAACTGCAAACCTACAGGAACTTGCCTCCAAAGGCTCTGCTTATTCAAATTAACCTTTAATTCTATGGTGTTGGGACGTAGGGGGCTTTTGTCCTTCTTGTGCTCGCTCTGTTTTTGCATTCACTGTTTGCTTTGTTGTTCACGTGCGATTCCTACTGTCCTATGCTGCTCTGTAGTGACTCTGTGTATGTGTGTGCATGTGTGACGGTGCTTCAGGGCCCCCCCAACACTGCACCCCATCCACAGCCAAATGTGACTCTCAGCCAGCTAGTCAAGTGCAAGGTTTATTGATTCGCAGAGACACGGGCTAGCTTAGGGTCGATGTTACCACAGGAGATAGGATAGCCAGCCTTATTCCTCTCAGAGGAAAGGGGCTCACAGTCCCCTGAATCCCCTGTCCTGGACTTAATGTGCTCTCCTCGTGCTTTCCCCAGCCAAGACTAACTCAGCTTCCCAGCCTGGGGACAGTCCCCACCTCTCTTCTTTTCTCTCTCTCTCTAGGAATAGTAATAGAGATGTAGCTGTGTTAGTCTGATCTGGCTGAAACAAAAGACAGGACTATACGGCACTTTAAAGCCTAACAAGATGGTTTATTAGGTGATGAACTTTCGTGGGCCAGACCCACTTCCTCAGATCAAATTGTAGAAGAAAATTGGCACAACCATATACACCAAAGGGATACAATAAAAAAAGTGAACACATATAAAATTGACAAATCAGATTTTAGATTTGACACTTTACGAATGGGCCTTAACAAAGATGCTAACTACCTTACCCATCACAAAGATAGCTTCCCCAATTATCACCCCTAATATCATTATCTCATAGACACTAACCTCCCCCCCTCACCCCTGCTCTGTTCTAAAATCTGATTTGTCAATTTTATATCTGTTCACTTTTTTTGATTGTATCCTTTGGTGTATATGGTCATGTCAATTTTCTTCCACTATTTGATCTGAGGAAGTGGGTCTGGCCCACAAAAGCTCATCATCTAATAAACCATCTTGTTAGTCTTTAAAGTGCTGCATAGTCCTGTCTTTTGTCTCTAGGAACAGGGTTATCATCTGCTCAGGCTGGGACTTAGGTGTCAATACACATGTGGAGCGAGTCACTGGGAATCACACATAGTGACACAGCCAGTTGGGAACACTGGGTTACAAAGCAGACAGCACCCCCACGACGTCACAGCATGTCTCAGTTTCCCTGGACACTGCAGCACTATCTGCATAAGGAGGGGGAGGCTGGAAATGACTCACTGTGGAAGTATAAACTTAAAAAAACAACAAATGGTCCGGTAGCACTTTATAGACTAACAAAACATGTTGATGGGATCATGAGCTTTCGTGGGCACAGCCCACGGCTTCAGATGACTGGAAGCATGTCAGTCTCTAACATCCTGAGGACCAGGTGACAGCGAATAATACCGTGGGCCTGGAAGCAGGACAAAGCAGGAGGCGGGGCTGCCTGGGGGGCTGTGAGCAATGGCTGAGAGTGTGAAGGAGTTTTTCGTCTGGCTGCAGGAGAAGGGAGCCAGACCTAGGGCTCTGGGCTCCCCTTTCCCCAAGATGGATTGTACTGAATGCTCCTGGTTCCTGTAACAAGAAATCTGGGCTACGCTGTGTCTCTGGGAACCAACAAACCTTCTGTTCTACTTGCTGGAACTGGCTGCAGATGGGGGTGCAGGGCTTGGTGACACCCCCACACTCCATGACAGGTGATATTTTATTCATTCGTGATGGCTGGAGGCACACAACGTGGTTGCAATTAGTGTGATCAAAATCTGGGGCACACACATCTCAAATCCCGGACAGTATTAGCACTCTTGCAAGTTATGCTTTGGCACATTCAAATCCTCGGGCTAGTTTCTGAAGCACTTTCCTTTGCCAGTCTTCATACAAGAAGGTTTCCAATGCTCTGCTCCCTGTCCATACTGCCCATAGCAACACATACTCTTCAGCTTGACACCATAGGGGGACAAGATGCTCCCCACTGGCAAATAGATCTGAAGAACGGGGCATTTGGAATTGAAACAAAGAAACCCAGCTCATAGTAAGTGGCCCGGCAAAATTCTAGACCTAAATGTGTTTCATTCCCTTCCTCTTCCCAAATACAGAGGCCCAGGGACATTTCTTAGTGGTAAAATGATGGTGGGGACACATTGGGTTTTCTTGCCTCTGTGAAAATTGTGAGTAAAGGTACCCCACTAGCAGCTGTGGAATCTTGCTGATTTGATGAGTCCTTTATGTCCATTTGTATTCAAGCCCTCAGGATTTGGGGTCACTGTGCTTTCTTTCCATAGACAGAATGGGCAGGAAAAGCAACATTTATAGACAGACTCCCAAAGCACCTAAACCATATATAGAACACACTACTAAAATGCAGCTGCTTTTGGGGTAGATGGCAGCAGCTAATTAGCACAGAACACTGTATACAGCTGTGAGGAAAGAGGATGTTGTGACCAAGAGGTAGTGGTTAATGAACTGGGCTGGGACTCAGGAGTCTTTTTATTGCTCCAGTTCTGCTGCTAACCTGCTGTATAAATCACTGCGCCTCAGTTTCCCCTCCCACCATTTGAATATTTAGATGGCGAGATTTTGGGGGCAGGGATTGTCTCTTACATGTCCATACAGAACCTAGCACAGTAAGACCTCCATTTCAAATGAGGCCTCTAGATGCTGCTGTGATATAAATATTAAATAATAATAAGCAAGTTCTCCAGGGTCAATCCTTAACCTTACAAAAGTGCTCTGGACTCCAATAACCATGAATTACAAAGTCTCATCCAATGGACTCTCAGACACAGTAACACACAAATAATAAAAGGGCTGCATTGCATCTTCCTGCATTTTCTGTTCTGTTCTACACAGGTTCTTATATTGTGCTTATCATCATTGTATCAGAGCGCCTTCCAGTGCAGGCTGAATCTCTCTAGGCCAGCACTCTCTGGTCCAGCAACATCCGTGGTCCGACATGGTTTTAGTTAGCTGGATGTTCACTTATCACAGGTATGGCCAAGTTTTCCAAAGTCCAATAAAATTTGTTTACAGCCACCAATCCTGCCTCTCAGTGTTCTGTGCTGTTATTTTGCTCTAATTTACTCCTAAAATGTCTTCTAAGAGCCCACTAAGCAGTGGAAGTGTGGGTAATGGTGCTAGATAATATTGACCTCCCTGATCTGGCATATTCTCTGGTCCCGAGGGTGCCGGACTAGAGAGGTTCAGCCATTATCACAATAAGCCACAGCATACTCTAGACATACAGAGCAGGATCTAATCTCTCTCACGCTCTCCTGCCAAAATGCCCCTTCTCCAATGGCAGCCAAAGGCCAATTTGCAAAGGCAGCATTAGCGGGCAGTGCAGCCTCTGGTGGATGACAGGGTTTCAGGGGACAGTTCCCCCCTCCCCTTCAGCTTCATCCCCCACTTATCCTGAATCCTCAGGCAGCTTCTCAGTGTTGTCTACTTCTGCCTGTCTGTGCCGCACCTCTGATCCCATTGAACTCAATGGCAGAACTCCCACAGACTTCCATGGTAGCCAGGTTTGTCTGTAGTTTCTTCTGGCCCATCACCTCTTTAAGACTGAGCTTGTGTGTTTGTGTCAGGCTCAGCAGGGGTAAAGGCAAAGCAGTAACAAATCTCAGGCAGCACTTTAGCAACTTAAGTGCAGTCATAGGAAATCAGGGACTCCCTGTGCTATTCCACTCTGGCTAAGAACACAACCAGAGCCTCAGGGCAGCCATGCAACGGTAATGGCATGTAAATACAGAGCGTATTAAGTAGCATATTGGGACTCTACCTCCTCCACAACAGCCACATCGGAGAATCTCAAAGCCTACTACAAACCTCACATCCCCTTTGTCTGCTAGTCAAGAATCAGCGTCTCTATTACCGCTGTACAAAGAATGGCCATCCCATGCTGCAGAAGAGTTTGCTATTTTGAAATTTGATTCCTAATAGGAACACATGGAGGGGGGTTTATCCATTGCTGTCAATGGTGGCTACTACGTGCTTAGCTTTTTTGAAGTTGAGGCCGTAATGGGTCCCGGAGAGGTTAATTTCCTCCTCAACACTTGAATAGCAATTGGTGTGTGCCAATGAGGTTGTGATACCGCAAGTAAACAGCTGGGCTCAATCTTCACTCAACCGACAACAAAAAAAAAGAGGCAACAGAAAACAATTTGACTCTTTGCTGTTTATTCGCAACAATACATGTGGAGAGCATGGATACGCAAGCCAGAGGTAAGCTGAGGCTGTATGCAAGGCACAGTAAGAATTACACAGTCTATGTCTGATTCCAACAGTGTCCAGGAGAGAAGATTTAGACAGAAAGGGAATGTTTTTGCCAGTTCTGGTGAGGCCTCGTTTAACTAGGCAGCTAGGGCTAAGCCCACTTGGTTGTTGGCCATATCAAAGACAGAATAATATTCCCTAAGGAAGATGTTACCCATGATCCAGAGCGGCTGCCCATTCTGAGAGGGTTCGTAAGTGACCTCAATTCCAAGAGTGCAGTAGCCATTGTTCTGTAAGAAAGAAAAAGAGATAGCCAGGATGGGCAGGAATGGGACATCTGGCATTGGCCACTATCAGCAGACAGGACACTGGCTAGATAGACCTTTGGTCTAACCCAGCATGGCCGTTCTTATGTCCTTATCACGTGTCTCTGGAGCTGTCGTTTCAACAGCCCGAGGGTTGTGTCAGCTGCACAGTGGACTTTTTGGGAGCTTTGCACTGGTTTGGATGGGAGCAGGAGCAGGCCCCGTAAGCTTGCATGATTGGAATGCGAACGCCCAGTTGTGTTGAGCGCTGCTAGGAATGACAGGCACACAGAACTGCAGTGGGAAAAGGGGGAGGTCTCTGCTTCAGTACAGAAGCTCTGACTCCTGACTGTGGACCCGGGCCTGGCTCCTTGTCTCTGTAAGAGAAAAGTTGGTTTGGACTTTAAAGTAATACATACATTGAGGACGTAGACGGAGGGGGGCAGCGGGAACTGGGATCCGTTGATGACGAAGGTGATGGTCGGCATGTTTGAGATGTTGCTGCAATCAGCCACGTACTGAGGAAGAAAAGAACAAGAGGTGATTAAGCCAGTAACAACTTAGAACAGGAGCTTTTCTCAACAGAGGAGAATGGCTACTGTAAAGTATCTACTGTTCCACCAAACTGGGGTGGGCTAAAGCTGGGAGATGCATCTTGCTGCAAAATGTATGAATGTTCACACATGTGTTCCCTCTTTGTAGCCTTTAGCCCCATGGAGAGGGCTCTTCCCTAGGAGGTAGGAAACCTACATTCAAACTCCATCCTCTAGCAGGGACTTGAACTTAGATCTTCCTTATACCAAGTAAGTGCTCTAACCACTGGCATATCACTCTGTCTCACTTAGCAAAGCTGTTCCTCTTCAACAGGACAGTCAGGTAGAGAATGATTTAAAGTCACACCTCTTACCACCAGAACGAGGGTCCTGTTCACTCGTTCACATTCACTTTCTCTTTGGCGCTATAAGCATTTAAACGTGTGGAACAGCATCAACAGAAGCAATTGAGAGCAAACCCAGTCCTGTAGGCCAGGGACTTGATTCACCACCTGTCAAGGTTGTTCTCCATTCTGACACTTTGATTGCAGAAGCTGGGGGTCCACAAGACATTTTAAAATACCCTACCACTAAAGGCTTCTGCTCAAAAACTGCCCAAGGTCCTAGATTCCCTGACCTCAGGTGGTACGCTGCCATCACCCAAATGCAAGAACTCTTTTGAGAACCCAGGGAGACACATTTGGGAATTTCTTCCTGTGGGGTAATGCCAGGCTCTTTAATCCTTCCTCAGAAGGGAGCTTGAAAACAAACTGTAATTTCTTAATAGCTGACCTTTCAGTCTCAGGCACAGGCACATAGAACCTCCTGCCTTCTACAACACAGGAATCAGATCATTGTCTTAAAAAGCTGATTTTCTTAACAAAAAAAAGATGACATACTTAAAGAAGTATACTAGGTTGCTAGGTGCTACAGAGCTACTGAAAAAGGCAGATTAAAAATACAGAGAATTGCTTCCCTGGGATTCAGTTTAAAATTTACAATGTACAGGGTGCGGGAGGGTGAGGTACACGGGTACAGCACAGAGGAGTCCAACAAACCCAAAAATAAAGAAAATAACCTGATCACATCTAACTAAACATTCCTTGTTCTACTCATATACCTGTTGTTCCAATGGTTAGTCCTTCCCAAGGCATGGATATCACTGAACTTTCCATGCCTTGCTCCTGGCTTAACTCATATCTCCAGCGCAGATCTGCTCCCACAAAAGACTACAACAAGATGATCCTGTTTTTCAGTTTAAAAACTCATACTCTCTCTTCGTTGGCTCTTCTGGCTTCCTGCCAACACTTCCTAGAGACTGTGACTGGTCAGGATGTCCAGAAAAGGATATCACCCTTCTCATCCATCATATCCCCATACTAAACTAGCCTCAGTTAGCCTTGAGTGAAACTCAGGCATTTCATCACTAAAACCAAGGAAAAATTGCTCCTGTGCTATGAAGACACTACCCCCTTCAGGAATGCGCCTAACAAGAGTTATAATATGAGGGGCTGTAAAGCAGAGACACCTGGGCACTGGGAAGTTTTAGGAGGGTATAGAAAGACCCCCAACAAACGGTAAAATAAATAAGATAAGCTCTAACCAGGAAATTCATGCTGAGCACTAGCACAAAGAAGGCCATAAATAAGTTACAATTCAAGCATGAAAGAAAAAGCATAAAAAAGAGTTGAGTAGGGAGAGGAAACCTAGGTACTAGTGTACGATGGTGTTACTTAGGGGTATCAAATAATGTGATAGGTATAGTGGAGTTTAAGGAGGTTGCTAGATTTACCCATGTAAATGAATATAAAGCAGGCCTCTTTGGGGACCATGTATGGAGCTAGACGTCTGAGCTGTCTGCATAACGGTGATGTGCAGCGGCATCACCAGCACCCCCAGGCAAGTGAATCCTGACTGGGTGAAGTTTGTCTATATATTGGGAGTGCTGAGCATAAGCCATGTGCTTGGCATATGTGTTTGTGTGTGTGTGTTGCTAATAAACAGAGGTGTAGAGCACCGTTGTGAAAGGTTCTTTCAGTGGGAAAAGACCTCACAGACCCATTTGGTTCCGAGCCCTGGGGATAAGGGCAGGTATTTAAATTGACCAGGTTGCCCTGAGGTGGGTACGGGTAGGAGCCTTTGGAAGGGGAAGGATGGGAGTCCCTAAATTAACCGAGTCACGCCTGGAGCCCTTGGTAGGGTATAGGCAGGGTGGCAGTGTTCCCTCTAAGCTGAGCACTTGGGCGGCCACCCAGAAGAGATTTAAATGCTGCCCAGCTGATGAGCAGAGCACCCTCAGCACCCACAGCACGTGTTTCTACTGGTGGTGCACATCCACACATGCCTTGGTGCACATAAAGTTTATTCCACACACACATAAAAAATATTAGAGGGAACATTGCTGGAGTGCCTTCGATTTTTGCAGGTAAGAGCCTGCCCTGGTGGTTAGCACCTCCCCTAGAAGAGAGGAAGATCTGAATTCAAGTCCCTGCTCTAGAGCAGCAATTCAGCCCCATGAGGTTATCAGTTAGGAAGGGGAAACACTCACACAAGAGTTGAGGGCCTGACATACACTTTCCAATCTGCTGAAAAACTACAAACCTTTGTGGAACAAAACCAAATGTTACCCCTGAATGTTTGGTTTGCTGGACAAATGGCAGAGTCTAGTAGAAGCCGTTCTGTAGCGCTCTGCCATAAGACAGGCGGCAGTTCCTCAGCCTCACCCATCTTCTCCTGCCAGCCACAATAGTATCCCCATACTGCCTGCTTCAGTGCTCATGCTGACTTTACCCCACCCCGACTCTTCAGTGTGTGTCAGACAATATAGCTCCAGCACTACACCTGTTTACAATTAATGACCTTGCCAACTGACTTCACCAGAATTACTTCTGATTTCCACTGGGGAAAGGGAGAGCAGATGTTCCCTCCTCACACTCAAGGGAGACTTGATGTTCTGGAAATATAGACGGTGCTGCCACCAATTTTAAGATGCTGGCCCCAGAGCCCCTGTCTGATCACACAAAAGCCCGTCGTTCTCATCCTCTGATGTCTTGGATTCCCCGTGTCAGGCACTGCAAAATGTGGACATCCTCGGCAGTGTATCAAGACCTCCTGTTGCTCCTACCTCTCCGTTAGATTCCTGAGCCCCCACAGCCTCCAGGAAGTACCCCAAGTACTGCTGTGGGACAGTGAGCTGAAACGTCCCTGTGTCCACGATGCCCTGACAGCCTTGGCTGCACCAGCCAGTTGCCTGCTGTCCGATAACAAACCTAAGAGGGGGAAATACAGGAAACTTCATGGTACAAATCTGTCAGACAAGAGAATGCCTCAGATGCAGGCTGAGCCAAGAGCAGCAAGGGGCAACCGAGGCTAGTAAGTGGGCTGTACGAGTGGCCTCCTTCTTCACAGGAGGCTGTAAGATTGTTGTAACCAAGACAGTATCCCGGGGTAGGGCAGTTGTGCTCACTGCAGTTGTGTGTCTGGAATTTGCGGGGGGGTGCCGACTGAACCGTAGCAGCACTGTGATTGGCTGCAGAGGGAGCACACGGCTCTCCCCGTCAGTGTTGTGTGCAGCCAGCACGCCCCTCACTTCACGTGCCCTGGCTTTACGCGTGTGTCACTTTAGTAATAACAGTAGGAAAAACCTACGTGGAGGGAAACCAGCGGAATCTGGCAGCCCTGTGCATGAGCAATGGTGAACAAAATGTCTCCTGGGCCACACGTAGAACCCTGATGGGCTGCATGTGGCCCAGTGGCTACAGGTTGCCCATCACTGACCAAAACCACAAGGCTTCAGATACTCCATAACCTGCCATTCAGAGACCCTTATTCTATAGGGCCAAGCATTGCCACTGGCCCCGATTCAGGAGAGGACAGCAGCACGTGTTTAATTTTTAGGGTGTGTCTAATTCCATCTTTCTTCAGCAAAGCTCTTAATCTTTAAGCAGCTGCTGCTTAGGCATGTTTCAAGATAATGCTTATGATTCTTGCTGAATTGGGACCTATGATCAGACCTATCAGCTTTACTCGAACCACAATCATGGCTCTTTCTGGGTGGGTCTGAAATCCAGACCCAGCCTTTACCCTGAGCCATGTTCAGACCTTGCAACTTCACTAATTACAGCCAGAAAGGCTGTATATGGACAATAAGGCGGAAAGGCACAAACCTACATTAGTAAGCGTGTGTGTGTAACCACCACCACACGGATTTGAACCTGGGACCGCTGGAGCTTAGTGTAGGAGCCTCTACAGCTTGAGCTAAAAGCCAGTTGGCTCTCAGCTTAGACTGTAGAGCTTCCTTGTTCTTATCTCTCGCTGCAAGTGGTCCAAGTGCCACTCCATGGGACAGCGAACCACATCAGCTGTGTGGGTTACACATGCATGCACACAAAGAAAACTTACTCTTCAATACCAATCTTCCAGTAAACCTCTTGGATAACAGGGATCCAGGTAATCTGGCCAGAGAACAGCTGGGTGTCAATGCCTCCCAAGATGACTTCCCCTCCGTAATCATACGTGGGCTGGCTGGAAGCACAAATAATTAACATATCAGATAGGGATCAGATTTTTCCCAGTGGGGAATAGGTTGTAAAACACATGTGGCTAGGGGAGGAGGGATGATAGGGTATGTCTAGACTACATGCCTCTGTCACCAGAGGCATGTAGATTAGGCTACCCGGCATAGGGAAATGAAGCCGCGATTTAAATAATTGTGGCTTCCTTTGAATTTAAATGGCTGCCGTGCTCTGACGACCGGCTGATGATCAGCTGTTTGTCGGCAGGTCGGGGCAGTCTAGACACACCACAGTCAACAAAGAAGCCTTTGTCGACCGGTGCAGGTATGCCTCGTGAAACCAGGTTTACCTGCACTGGTCGACAAAGGCTTCCTTGTCGACTGCGGCACATCTAGACTGCCCTGACCTGCCGACAAACAACATCATCAGCTGGTCGGCAGAGCGCGGCAGCCATTTAAATTTAAACGAAGCCGCGATTATTTAAATAGCAGCTTCATTTCCCTATGCCGGGTAGCCTAATCTACATGCCTCTGGCGACAGAGGCATGTAGTCTAGACATACCCATAGACAGGAAGAAAACAGAATGGTGGGAGAGAGAAAAATAGAGACATAGACAGAAAATACTTATGTTGGAGGAGAGGGGGAGAGAGATCTTACCGGGAGAAATAGAAACTGAAGATAAGCTCAGTAAGCTGGCCCTGCTGCACCAGTTCCTGCATAAGTGTGTTGTACCCTGGTAGGGCTACCGGAGGATAAGCCATTCCCAAAATCCCATCAAAGTAAGTATAGTAGAAGGGGTAGTTAGGTTCATTTTGACTCATACCAAATTCCTGGTTTTCAACGACCATGTTCTGGATCTATGGGGGAAGAAAAGAACAGCTCTCACCGAGAATTTTACACGTAATCAGGGCAGCGAAAACATGTAACCATTTCTTTTCTCAATGGTTGCTGATGCTCAAGACATTCTGAGAAAGCACACTGCTAGGGTTAGGGGCTTATCTCTAAGCAGGTTCGCATATTTGATCTGGAGTGGGAGTCAGTTGAGGACATTTTCTCAATCAAAGGAGAAAATTGAAGTCCCAGCAAAATCAGGGGGGAAAAAAAACTCGTAGCCACAGAGTTTGTGCCTAGTAATGATCAGTATAGCTAATGTTGTTCTTCACTGACTGATTAACTCAGGACTTGTCCACATGAAACAGCAGCACTAGTTTAACTTAAATCACTGATTAAACCAGTTCCGTTACACTGGATCAATAGGGGCTTTATGACACTTTGCTTAATGAAAGGAAACCACTCTGAGGTTCAAGAAAAAGACACGGAAATGAAGCCACTCAAAACAATACAAAGGCATCCACACTGGGGTTTGCATGATTTAACTAAATTGGTTTAAATTCACATCTGAAAGTTAAAACTGGTGCAGGTTTCTCTTACTATGTTCTGTATTAACAGGGTCTAATTAACAACATAAAAATCAAATTTACAGAACCAAATTCTCTGCTGGTGTCACAACACTGAAGCCAATGGAATGTAGCTCATGAAATGTCCTCAGATAAACGTCTCCCAGCCCAAGGCAGTTAAACTAGAAAGACGTATCATGTCTTCTTGCTTCCATGTGGGGCACAAGCCTTAGTAGGTTGCATTCAAGACAAGATATTACTAATCACAACCCCTCATGTTTCTAACCCCAAATGCCATCCGATGAGTCCAGAGACATCCCTCTAATGCAGTGGCTCTCAAAGTGGGGTCCACGGACCTCTGACCATCTTGCAGGTGGGCCACAGGCCTGGAGCTCTGCCCCACGCCTGCAGTGGGGAGCCTGCCCCCCACTCCCCACATGAGGTTGGAGCACCAGCGCTGGCTTCCCGCTGTGGGAGGAGGACGAGCCTGGCAGGGTAAATCCAGCTCATGAGGGCAGGGAGCGGCTCCATGCATTGCTGCTCCCCCTGCTCCCAAGTGGGGGAATGGCAGCACAGGAAACCATCCACCTGGAGGCTTTCCCTGCTGTTCCTATTGGACAGATTCATGGCCAATAGAAGTGGCAAGAGGCGCAGAGCCAGGTAAGCATCCTCCATACCCCCAGCCTGCTCCTCCACCCTCTCTCCTGCCAATACCCACCTCCTGCACCCTCCCTCCTGCCGATACCCCCCTCCTACACCCTCCCTCCTGCCGATACCCCGCTCCTGCACCCTCTCTCCTGCCGATACCCCCCTCCTGCACCCTCCCTCCTGCCGATACCCCGCTCCTGCACCCTCTCTCCTGCCGATACCCCCCTCCTGCACCCTCTCTCCTGCCGATACCCCCCTCCTGCACCCTCCCTCCTGCCGATACCCCCCTCCTGCACCCTCCCTCCTGCCAAACCCCGCTCCTGCACTCTCCCTCCTACCAATACTCCGCTCCTACACCCTCCCTTCTGCCAAACCCCGCTCCTACACCCTCTCTCCTGCCAAACCCCGCTCCTACACCCTCTCTCCTGCCAAACCCCGCTCCTGCACCCTCCCTCCTGCCAAACCCCGCTCCTGCACTCTCCCTCCTACCAATACTCCGCTCCTACACCCTCCCTCCTGCCAATACCCCGCTCCTACACCCTCCCTCCTGCCAAACCCCACTCGCACACCCTCCCTCCTGCCAATACCCCGCTCTGCTGCACCCTCCCTCCTGCCTATACCCCACTCCTGCATCCTCCCTCCTGCCCAAAACCCTGCTCCTACACCCTCTCTCCCAACCAGACCCCACACCTCCAACACCTTCTGCAGCCATTTTGTCATCATGTGTGGTTGGCTGGTAGTCCACGGAAAGGTCTGCATTGAGCAGAGGGGGCCACACGCCAAAAAGTTTGAGGGCCACTACTCTAATGGCAACACAGGATGAGGATGGTGCAAATTTCACTTACCGTCACCGTGTCATAACCTAACACCACTTCCACGTCTCCAAACCCATAGGGCAGTGTGTAGGTTGTTCCAATGTTGGAAAAGGTGGATGATTGGTTGGGATTGAACCTTGCATGATTGGCTGCATTAAAAACAAGATTGCAATATCATGGCCAGTCACATTTGTGGCTGCAATGTGATTTAAGCCAGACTCATTCAAGTGCTTACAAAGTGGAGGCAGCGTTTTCCAACCACTAATGTCCCATGGAATGAAAGAAAAGTTAGCCCAAGAGTTCTTGTATGATAGAACAAAACACTGATATTAAGCCAGATAATATCAAACAAACTTTTTTTAATGCCCACTTTCCTCAACCTATCTTGTACCTGGAACCATAACATTTAAGAATTATGGGCCAGATCCTCAACTGGTATAAATGTCAGTTTATGCCAGCTGAAAATCTGGGTCATAGTTATGGCATTTGTCATCACCCAGAATGACCGCTTAAACTTTACCATACACTCTGCAGTATTCTACAGTGCAGCATCACAGCTGTTAGAATGTTGGACGACTCCTTCAGAATACTGTAGTGCCTTTTTATATGGAAAAAGTGATCCATATTGTAAGCAGGGCTTAGAACAGAGCTGTAGAAGGAGACTAGCTGATCTCTTAGTCCGACATTTGTAAATACTGAGAGGATCTTTCTTGGTTTAGAAGATGCTGTGACTTCTTGCCTTCTTGGAATATGACTCTGCTTTTCAGGAGCAGTGCACACAGGATATGCATCTAAGGAATATTTAACAGCAGAGCAGTACTCACAGCAGGCCTGGGTCTGGCAGTACGTAGAGGGCACCCACAGGTTGGAGGAGCCGGTGTCGAAGAGAACCAGGAAGTTCTGGGGTGGAGTCCCAATGCTGATCTCTCCGAAGTAGTAGGTCTGCAGAGAGAGAAGATGGGTGGGCAGGGGGGTTTCGTTGGGCTGTTCATCATTTTCCACCATTTTGACTTCTCCAGTATCTTCCATTTGGAAATGCCAAAGGTCCTTCCAGTCCGTAAGGAATTAAGCTCCACAGGGCTGGTACAGTATTTTTCATACAGGAGAACTGATGTATGGGGAAGAGTAGTGACAAACCCAGCAGCTCTGTTTCAGAGCCAGGAACAGAATGGTAACTTCTTGACTCCCAGACTTGTGCTAAAACCATAAGCCCATTCCCTGGAGAAAACACACGATGTGTCCCAGGGAATACACAGCAAACACACGGGAGAGAGAAAGTAGGAGGGGGGAAACAGGACAACCCAGACTCTACTGCTTTCCCAAATAGAAACAATATTGGAAGCCGGACTCGTGTGTTCGTTGGATTCCTTTAGTTGTCTATTTCCATGGGCTGGAAAGAGAAATCAAAACATTGTACTGATTTGGGAAAACAGAAGCACACAAATTGACCAGGTAATAAGGAAGGAAAGAAGAGGAGCAAGGCCAGATAAAGAAAGAAGAGAGAGACGGAGAAAGAGCCTTATTACTCACGTCCAAGTAGTTGGCTATTGGTACATTAGCGACATTGTAATTATTGAAGTGGTACTTCCTTGCGGGATCAACTTTGGGATTCTTCAGGAAACTGTCCAGAACGCCTTTCTCTTTCATCAACTCTCGCATAGACTTTCCTTTCTTCAAAGTGACTCTGCATAGCACAAGAAGAGCTTAGGAAATGGTTTGCCCTTCCAAGCATCTCTCCACTCTGTAGCCTGCCACAAAGCCGTTCCTTCCTTCTCCAAGTACTTCTGACAGCTCAGTGTGTTACCGCCGGGAGACAAAGGAACTTACATTTCATACAAGTATTATGCGATCACAACTTGCCTCCCTGGGGGACCTCAAGGCAGGGCGGGTTGCGATAGGACAGTACCTGTAAGAAATGTAAGTGTGGGGTGGAGTGTTGGGATGTGGGGAGGTGCGGGCGTCAGGGCTGGGGGGTGGAACTGTGGGGGGAAGTTTCAGGAGTCAGGGCAGGGGGGTGGGAGTGAGGGGGAGACTTTGTGGGAGTTCCAGGGGCCAGGTGACCTTACCCTGGTGGCTGGGTTCCTGCTGCCTCCACAAGGAAGCTGTGAGCTGGCAGTGTGGAGGCACTGCTGCTGGGAAACCGGCAGCGGGGCGAGACACTCCCCAGCCTGCTGGCAACATGTACACCACAGACAGCACGTGCACTGCCTGGTGTCCCCTGAGGGGCAGCAAGACAGGTGCAAATGCACCAGGAGTCCAGTTGGGAGCACACACGCCTCCTCTACAATGTGCCCCCAAGCGGGTCCCTTTAGCCTGGCTGTGTGTGCCGGGTCGTCAGCCCCAGCCTGCAGCAGGAGCCCGGCTGGGAAGGAGCGCGCACCACAAGCCACGCCGCCCACCTGCCACAGCGGCGCTCCCCAGTCAGCTCTTGCCGGAGCGGCGCACTGGGGCTTATTTTCACCTCTGGTTCTCAGCCCGGGCAAGAACCGCTGAGCCGAGGCAGAAATACAGTCGCACACGTCATCGTAAGGGCCTGGCTGAGTGGACACAGACACGCTGGCCTGTTTGTTTTCGAATCATAGAACCCTAGGGCCGGAAAAGCCCTCAGGAGTCACCGAGTCCAGCCCCTGCCCATGGCAGGACCAACCCCAACTCAATCATCCCCGCCAGGGCTTTGTCAAGCTGGGACTTAAACACCTCTAGGGATGGAGATTCCACCCCCTCCCTAGGCAACCCATCCCAGTGCTTCCCCACCCTCCTAGGGAAATAGTTTTTCCTAATACTCAACCTAGACTTCCCTCGCGTAGCTACTTCTCTGCACAACATTATCTGGTCTGGCATACTCACTTCACCAGCCCATCTGAGAGCTGGAGGCAAATCAGAGACAGGATGAACCACTTCATGGTGCTCGATTTCTCCCCCAAACAGCTCCTGAGCAGAGCACACCCGAACGCCGCAGCAAAACACACCTGACTTTTATACCCTAGCCCTGCCCGCTGCTCCATTATCGGCTGGCACCCAAATTCCCATATCACTGCTCACCCAGCATCAACACTTGGTGTATTTTATTCCTCCAGGAAGTATGAAGACATTAATTTCTTTTGTCTGGGGGCTGAGATTGTAAAGCAATTAGCGCCTTGGACAGCCAGATCAAATGATTCAGATCTACACCAAGCAAACCTCCGCTCGCAACCAATGAAAGGTGTTGTCCAAATGTCAACACACTACAGCTTTATCTGTCTCCGTGGGGTAGCCGGGTTAGGCTGTAACTTAAAAACAGCTTTATCGGCTTCAAAACGTTCTTGCTAAAAACAAAGAAACATATGTCTGGCCGCAAGGAGTGGAAACTTGATACGGTTATCTCTTTTTGACCCTCCGGGTTAGGCAAAATTCAAAGCCTGGCTGATTGTTTTCCATAGAAGAAGAAAGCCATGTTGGAGTCAAGTATTTCCTGGATGCAGTCTGGTTCACTTACAAGGATGGTACAGCGTCCTGTTTCCCTGAAAACAGAAATCAGACATAAGGAGGCAGTTTCTTTTTCTCTCAGTTCCAAGCAGGGATTTCTCTACACTCCCCCCCCCCCCCCATGGGGGTATGCACCCCCTGAATTTCCCCAACACCACCCCAGTTTTGTGAACTATGGTGCCACACAGCCCATCTTCACCCTCACGGTCTCACCCCTCATCAGCTATGATACCCCCCCAATTTCAATTCCTGGGGAGGCTACTGGTTCCAAGCCTTTTTCTAGCTAGTGCATAGCCCCAAAGTCTCAGTCGCTGTAGGCCGGCGGTGGGCAACCTGCCCTCTAAGATTCTGTGTGTGGTTCACGAGACAATTTTTTTTAACGGTTGCCCATGCACAGGATTGCCAGATTCTGCTGGTATTCGTCCGCATAGGGCTTTTTTTCTACAGTATCACAAAAGTGAGATGCACTCATAGGGCATGTGAAATGAGGGGTGTGCTGATTGCACACAACACTGACTGGGAGAGTCGTGTGATCCTGCTGCATCCAAGCCCAGCGCTGCTAAGGTTCAATTGGTATTCCCCCCCCCCCTCCCAAATTCTAGGTATACGAGCACAGTGACCAAACCTACCCTGTCCTGGGAGACCATCTTGGTTACAACAGTCCACTAAGATGAAGGAAGCCACTTGTGCGGCCCACTCACTAGCTGTGGTCGCCCCTCACGGTTCTAGGCACCGTCTCGGAGCCACGCCTTCCCTGGTCTTTTCTGTATTTGTTTTTGTGGTATTCCTCTTCTTCCCTCACACACACAGATACACCACTCCAATACAACAGACACCCCGGTCCCAAGTTTAACAGATGAAAGAACTATGCGAACTGGTTTTTTCAGATCACTGGATATATCAAAAAATAATATTTGGGGTCAAATTGCTTGGCTCAACTCAAAACAAAGCCTTTGGTTTTGCTTTTGAGATTCGTTTGTTTTAAGTAGCAATACATTTCTAAACAAAAATTGTTGTGAATCCCTCAAAAAGTTTCACGTATACAAGGTCACAATTGAATACTACTTTGTGTTTTCAGCTGAAATGATATGGTAAGCATGAAACAAATTTGCAAAACATTTTGGCTGCAACAAATTGGCATTTTTTGTGGAAATTCTTCAGCAGAAAACTTCTGCTCTGCTGTCATCACAACAGAACTGCCCTGGGGCCTGGTTAGCTCCTACTTTAGTCTTGCCTGTGGTTTTGTGTTGGGTGGAGGCTTCTACTGTTTGAGCGATTTAGGCTTTAAGGATTTCCATTCTCTTTTACCTTTATCCTTAGGCTAAGTCTACACTGGCACTTTACAACACCATAACTTTCTGGCTCAGGGGTGTGAAAAAAACCACCCCTTCCCCTGAGCACAAGAAGTGACGGCGCTGTAAAGCACCAGTGTGAACCAGGCTCGTCGTGGAAAGCTGCACCGCCAGCAACAGCTCTGATCTGGTGCAACTCAGAAGTCCTGGTTTTCACTAGGAGAGATGTTCTTACCTCATGTTAGACTGCATCTATACTGCACCCTTTTTCCGTACAAGCTTGTGTGTAGACAGCTCCTTTTTGTGCAACCTCCCCGTGCAAGAGACATTCTTCATTTTTTCAGGAAGAATGGCTCTTGTGCAAAACCTCTTGCCCAAAAAACAGCCCCTAATTAATTATGCAAATGAAGCGTGGCGATATTCCACTCCGCGCTTCATTTGCATAAGCTTTTGAAGAAAAAGGGTGCAGTACAGACTTAGTCTTAGCTAGTGCTTGTGTCTGAGGTAAAATTCTAGTGAAAATAAGGCAATAGTTGTAACCCTTGTCTCTCCAATAGCCTTTACCTTGAGATTTGCTCACACACATGAAAACTATACACTGACTTGCCTCCCCTCGGATTGTCCCGCAGGTTCCTTACCTCGGGTTAGCTAACAGGAGAGGAAGACACACTATTTTTTCTAGTGAGGAAAAGCACAACAGCAGTTGATAAAGATGGGTCTTTAATCCTGGGATGCTGCAACACAGGGACTGGTAGCAACCTGCTCATATAGATTAAAAAAATAGTTTCAAAGTGTCCAGGGGGAGTATTTACTTGTTTGATCATTCATTAAACTAGAGGGCTTGGCCATCTACATTGCAAGTCTGGAAAGTCTCATCTCCGATGAGAAAAGGTGGGTGGTTTCACACAGCACAGGGGTAGCGAACATCCAAAAAGTAGAGGAAGTGTTGCAGCAGTTACAGGACGCTGAAATTGTGCCCAAGGTTAACTGCAATGAATGGAGCCCCCTTACAGCCTCGGTATTTATGATTTCAAGGTAACACCCATGAAAGCAAAATCTTTGTCAAGGGGGGCCATGCCTCAATTTTTTCAAGCGTATCCACTCCCGCTTGCAATACAGCCCAAGGTAGACACAGCACTTACTGGGCTCTAGAAATCTGTCCAACGCTAAGCGGAGTGAATGCTGCACTCCTAATGAAAAAGAATGTTCCTCAATGTGTCTGAGGTCACTTCAAGGATCCCATAAAGCCAGTGCTGTGTGCGTATCAGTGTGCTTTATACCGGAGAGAGGTTATGCTTGCCTATTACCTGGGATAGAGGATTTCTCCAAGATCAGCCTAGCACACCCCTACCTTCAAATGCAGACTGAAGAGAGTGGCAACATGGATCACACAATTAATACACAAAGGCTTGTCCCAATAGAACAGGCTAGCGGTACATCCCAGGAGTAGGTCCCGGCTCTCAGTTTTACTAAGACCATAACCTAGTCCTGGAGACAGTTATGAAGCGCCCCTGGAGACCGGTGTTCCCCGTAAGATGTGCATTTGGATGGTCACTCAGGAGAGATGCAAATGCCACCCAGCTGATTAGCAAGAGCGCTCGCAGCCGCCCACAGACAGCAGCATGTGTTTCTACTGGTGGTGCACATCCACATACGCATTGGTGTCATAAGGGAATTTATTCCGCCCTCAGATGAAAAAAAAATGAGGGACCGTTGCATGAGACCCTCTAAAAGATATCTGTGGGGGTGGCTGGGTTTGGACTGCAAAGAAGGAGAAACGTGAACTTTTCTGAGTTATGGACATCTCAAGGCCACTGACAATGACTGATTGGCTCAATCACAAGAGAAACATGTCCTTAGCAAGTCCCAACCACAAAACATACCCTGCAGTTACACTCCTTTGGGGGCCCGGTCATTTATTCCCATAGGTTCTTAGAGCTAGGCTGAATTTTTTCATCAGAGCTATTTCCCAAGGAAAACACGCACCGCTCTGCAAAAACCAAACATTTTCCATGGGAAAATTTCAGGTTTTCCCTTCAGGAAAGTCAAAATGACAGCTCCCCGGCAGCCGGTCTGGAGTGTGCTTGTCAATATCACTTCTGCTTGCCTGCAGCAGGAGAGTGCATGAAGGCTGAACCCCCCACAGCTAGATGGGAAGGCTAAGCTGCCATCAGGATCCTTGTCTTCTAGTGCTGAAGCCACCAGAATCCCTGCCAGAGCACCACCATACCTCCGCCGCTTGTTTTTGCCTGCCTGCGTACAGTTAGCAAACCTGGTTCTGCGGAACCCAGAGCAGGCCGTGGGGTTTCCGCTTATTCTGAACATTGTGCAGAGAGCAAAGATGCAGCCGCCATGTTCCAACCTGACTTAATATTTTAGTGACAAGCACCCGGGTGAATGATGGAAGTGAATTATTCCAGGCTTTGGAGCTGAGATCAAAAGCCGCCCTGCAGGGCTCAAAGAGCTTTCACAGATGTTGCAAGGAGAGGCTGCAGAGAGGCACCCAACCCTCTGGGATTGTCCTAGAGCAGGGGAGTTGAACCTAAGTCCCAGGGGATGGATGCAACCCCCAGCTTGCCTAGATCTGGCCTGGGAGCTCAGGGTTCCATACCGCTATGGGGGAGGAGGGAGCCTCAAGCTTTGTGGGCTAGAGTCATGCAAGCCCAGGATGGATTCCAACCCATGGGCTGTGCCTGGTGGGGGGAGGAAGCGGCTCTATGTGCCGCAACTCCACCTCTCCCTCCTGCCAGCTGGGGAAATGGCAGTGCAGCAAAGCACTGCCTGGAAGCTTCCCCTCCCTCGCCTACCACTCTGATTGGCTGTGATTACAGCCAATAGGAGCAGCAGGGGGAAATGCCTGGGAGCGGCAGCGGACACGGAACCATGTGTGTCCTTTCATCGGATAAGCATCCTCCATTCACCCAGACCACCACTCCCAGCCCGTTGCTGCACCTTCCTCCTGCCCATACCCCCATCCCACTCCTGCACCCTACCTATCACCCAGACCCCCCACCCTGAGCCCGCTCCTGCACCCTATCACCCACCTATATCCACCAACCCCCAACCCATTCCTGCACTTTCCGTCTGCCCAGATACCACACCCCAAACACTCTTCCTGGCAGCTTCCTCCCACACACTGAACCCCTCCTTTTTGCGTCCCACCCCAGAACCTAGAGAGGGCCCACAAAATCTACTAGCCTAGGCCCCGCTAGACTCTGGTGCAGAAGGGAAATGTAGTGTGTCTTTCTGCCTCCCAGTTGGGGGCCAGTGAAGTGTGTTTCTTCCCCCCACCCCTCCTCAGGCCTTTGCCATAAGCACCAAACAGTCTTATCCACCTTCTCTTAACGACCAGAGGAAAGGTTGTTTTCTAAGTGACCATCGTTCTACTTATCCCTCCCCCTCCCGAGACCTCTGTTTCCACATCTCAGAGAGCCACGAGCTGTGCAGACTAAAAGAGCTGCGTATTATCAAGCCACCTGCCCTGACACAGGAAGGGAAGGCATCGTGAGCCAGGTAGAAATGAATCTTGGTGACCTGTCATGACTGAGGCACTCTCCCCCACAACACGAGGCTGCGGGAAGAGTGGGTGGCATTTACATGGAATTCTTGTGGCTGGTGCCACCTTAAATTTGCTCCTGCTCAGATTAGCTCAGCAGGAACAGCTGCATATTTCTGCCCATGACACACACGCCTGGATGCCACGCTTCCCTCCGCCACGTGCTTATTTTGCACCAAAAGTCCAATCCACAACACATCTGCTTCGTGTTTTTATTTTTTATGCCTTTTATTTATTTGCAGTCACCTTCAAAGGGAAGCTGAGAATTTCATCGCTCAGATTTCACCGGAGAGAGGCTTCAGAAATTTGCCAACGTCCAGCACAGAGAGACGTTCAAGATCCATGGAAAACAGCGTGCGGGGCCGGCGTGTCACAGCCTAGCAGGCTGGAGGCGGGAGGGAAGATGGTCGTGGTGATTACACAGCTGGGGCAAAGCCCACCTGATTGCTTCCGACGTCGTACACAGAGTAATAGGACCGGAGGAAGACATCACCCAGGATCCAGAGGGGCTGCCCGTTCTGGGAGGGCAGATAAGTGGGTGAAATGCCCACGGTACACTGGCTGCTCTTGCTCTGTGGAGAGGATGGAAAGCAGAGTTCAAGCCCGTTGGTTGGGAAACTCCAGTCGTGACCCCTGGATCACCACGTGGACGTACCCAGCAGAGCCATGGACGACAGCTCTGCAGGCCCACCAAAAGACCAGTAGGCGAGCAGAGGAAGGGCAGGGGAGTGCGCCACTGGGCGAATCCGTACCTGGAGCACGTAGGCAGACGGGCTCAGCGGGAAGCTCGCGCCGCCGATGGTGAAGGAGATGGTCGGCATGCTGCTAATGCTGCTGCAGCTCACCTCGTACTATGGAAAGAGAAAGCAAGAGCAGATCGATACTCTATACACAGTCACTGCAGACTGCTACTTCCAGGGGGCTCGCCTACCCCCTCCTCCACACGTAGCCACCTTCCCTCGGCCCACGAAAGCTCTTTACGCAAGTTCACGAGAAAGGAAAGAAGTCAAATGATTTATTCCAATCAAAATTGGAGGAAGTGGAGAAGGACTGGAGAAGAGCAACAACAATGATGAAAAGTCTAGAGAACATGAGCTATGAGGGAAGACTGAAAGAACTGGGCTTCTTTTGTTTCGAAAGGAAAAGACTGAGAGGGGACATGATAGCAGTTTTCAAGTATCTAAAAGGGTGTCGCTAGGAGGAGGAACTAAAATTGTTCTCCTTGGCCTCTGAGGATAGGACAAGAAGCCATGGGCTTGAATTGCAGCAAGGGAGGTTTAGGTTGGACAATAGGAAAAAGTTCCTAACTGTCAGGGTGGTTAAACACTGGAATAAATTGCCTAGGGAGGTTGTGGAATCTCCATCTCTGGAGATATTTACGAGCAGGTTGGACAGACACCTACCAGGGATGATCTTGATCAGGGGTGGGCAATATTTTTTGTCCAGGGCTACTTCAAAAATTTTTGAAGTGGCCCTGGGCTGCCCCATAAGGGGCGGGGCCAAAATGCTTCTGGGCTACCCCACCCACAGATCATGATTGGTCTGGGGGTGGGGCAGCCTCTTTGCCCCCTCTTCCCACTAAGCACCCCATGGTCCTGGCAGGGCGGGAAGAGGCTTTGCACGTTCCCCATCCCCAGGCCAATCAGGGTTTGGGGATGGGGGAGCGTGGGAAGCCTGATCCCGCCCTGTCAGGAGCATGTGATACTCTGAAGTGCTGCACGCTCCTCACAGGGCCAGGGCCAGGGCAGGATGAAGGAAACTTCACACTCTCCTCCCACCCCCAGGCCAATCAGGGCTTGGGGGCAAGGGAGCGTGTCACGTCTCCTCCCGCCCTGCAAGGAGGGCGTGGCGCTTCAAAGCTCTGCATGCTCCTGCCATGGCGGGAGGAAGTTTCGTGCACTCCCCTGCCCGTAAGCCCTAATTGGCCTGGGGGCGGGGGAGCAACAGGGCCGCTGCAGGCTGGATCAACCCACTTGGTGGGCCGGATTCAGACTACAGAGGCCCTTTTGCCCACCCTGATCTGGATGGTGCTGGGTCCTGCCATGAGGTCAGGGGACTGGACGTGGTGACTTCTCCAGGTCTCTTTCAGTTCTAGCTCTTGATTCTCACAACACCCTGAACGAGCAGGGACTATTAGGCCTACCTTACTGATGAGCCAACAGGCACAAAAAAAGTTAAATGAGTCACCCAAGACCAAGCAGAGTGAGTAGCAGATCCAAGAATCAAACCCAAGAGTCTGGATACCCAGTCACCCGCTTTAACCACTAGCCTGCACTCTCGCTGAACTGCTTCATGTCACCAGAACTTGCTTAGCGGAAAGTTTCTTCTCTTTAGGCTCCCCCACATCCCGTGGCCAGCTGTTCTCCTCACCTCACCATAGCTGTTCTGCTGAGCACCTATGTCCTGCATCAGCTGAGAGAAGATGGCTTGTGGGGCAGTGAGCAGGGACGTTCCGGTGTCCACAATCCCCTGGCAGCCGCTGCTGCACCAGCCGGTGGACTGTCCATTAACCGAGAACCTAGGGGAACCAAACACAGGACACTGCAGCAGCAACGAACCCATCTCTGCTGCACGATGAACCAAGAACACAGAGACGGGGGAGGAAAGAGTCCTGCCAGAGCCATGTTCTCTGTTCTCATGGTATCTCTGGAACCAGGCTCGATGTGAGGGAGGGAACCAGGCTCCAGTGGTTTAAAAGGGCTCAGAGCTTCCGCCGCTGCAACCGCAGCAGGAGCCAGAGCTCCGGGCCCTTTTAAATCGTTACTGGAGTCCAGGCAGCACAGGAGGGCTAGCTGGCAGGGCATGGCCCCCAGCCTGTCCCTTCTGCCCGAGGCCCTGCGCCTCCTGATTCCCTGTCTGGAACTTTTTGCTTTTTCAGTTGGAGGAGGGGAATATAAAGGTCCCATGAAAACTCAGGGGAGAGTCGGGAGTAGAACCCAGGAGTCCAGGTCTTGACTCTCGGGCGTCCTGTGCCTGAGCATGGAGGACAGGTCCAGCAAAGGCTATTAGCCAAGATGATCAGGGATGGAACCCCAAAAGCTGGGGGTGCTTAGTTGCTGATTGTCAGATGCTGGGAATGGACAATGGGGGCGGGGGTGTCACTCAATGGCGGCCTGTTCTGCTCATTCCCTTGGAAGCACCTGGCCGTGGCTGGACGACAAGAAACTGGGCTGGACCATTGGTCTGACCCAGCATGGCTACTCCTCGGCTTGTCACGACTGGCTCCGCATCAGGCCCTATGTTCCTATAGAGAAACACCCAAGACGAGAACCTTACCCTTGAATTCCAATTTGCCAGTAAGCGTCCTGGGTGACGGGCGTCCAGACAATCTGACCGGTGTACAGATTGGGGTTAACCCCTCCAAAGAGAAGCTCGCCGCCATCTTGAATGCCCTCTTGCCTGAGCAAACACACAGCAGGGAAAGCAACGGGTTAATTTTAGCCTTCCACAGGGCCCAAAGACAGCTTGGGCCGGACAGGCTCCTTGCTGGAGTTGTAGCAGGAAAATCTTCACCGAGATGGACCAAGAACCCTGGTGGCGATTAGGGATGTCAAATCCCAGTTAATTAGTTAACCAGTTAAACATTATGTTTAACCAGTTAACCGATTAAATGGGCGTGGGTTGCTCTGGCTAGGCAGAGCGCCCCCAGCCTGTGGCGGTTGGGGAGCTGCTCCAGCTCCCACCAATTAACTGTAAGTGGTAAGTATCACCCGGGAAGGGTAATGCTTTCCCGTCAACCATTCACACCCCAAGTGGCGATGCTGAGAAAAATCAAGCTTAGGGAGAGCTCTTGATCAGGTGCACTGGTGCGGCGACACCTGCATATTCAGCAAGGTGCAAACCTGGGCAGTGCCCAAATACCGGGACGGGGGGAGCCATTCGGTTTGCAATGGAGCCTTTCAGAAAAGTCTCCTTTCCCGTTTAGAGGAAACCAGTCATCTTATAACAGGAGTGGAGGGGTCAATCGTCCACAGCTGTGGTGGGGGTAGCTGTGGGTACGTGGCCTCTGGGGAAAAGCCGGCATGGAGTGTCTGGTGCGAAGAGTGCAAGGACGGCAGGAGACTTAGCCCATGCGGAAGGGGATAGGTGAGACCCGGCAGAGCCTTCATTACAGAGAGGAGAAGGTGAAGGAGCTTGCCCTACTGACGGTTTGCCCAGCTGAGAAGGGGAGTAGACAGGGCTGCGGAGGAGCACGCATGTCCCGAGTAAGCGATGGGGTCTGCTCCTAGCCATTAACCTGCCCTCGTCCCAGCTCCTCAAGGTGTGGGAGAGCAGAGGCGCCGACACAAAGGATCATGGGAAATATGAAGGCAGCACCCGGGATTAAAGAGGCAGGAGCAGACCTGCTACCAGGGGTGGGGCAAAAGAGGCAACTGCCCCAAGACCCAGCAATATTAAAGGGTCCAGGGCTCTGTCAGAGGCCCAGCAGAGCTGTCCCCTCCCTTGCCACCTTGCACAGGGGCCTGGTGAGCCTGCTGGCCCCACTGGCTGGGGGAAACAGCCTCCTGCCACTCACCCGCTCAGGTAGAAGCTGAAGAGCGGAGCGCTGATCAGGTTCTCCTGCATGAGGCCTTGCATGACGGTGGTGGCACCGCCGGAAGAAATGGCAGGGAAGCCCAGCCCCAGGATCCCGTCAAACTGAGCATAGAGGAAGTTGGTGCCAGGCTCGGTCTCGCTCAGGCCAAACTCCTGCTTGGTGATGGAAACGTCTTCGATCTGCGGCACAACCGATGGGAACAGCCATTAACACCAGACGAGGCCAGCAGGCCCCAGAACCTAGAGCCGCCAGGAAGGAGAATGCGGAGGCGGGGGAGCAGAGGGGGCACTTCTCTCCCGAGCCACAAAATCCCTGAGCCCTTTCTGTGCTGTCATTTCACAGACAGGGAAGCAGGCTCGGAAAGACGAAACTTTTTGCCAAAAGCTTACCCAGCCCCTCAGAATCAGAGAGTAAAAACCAGGTCTCCTGACTCCTGCCACTAGACCGTGCTGCCTCTTGCAAGATTACTACACTGTTACACTCTGTGTTTCCTGCTAGTAAGACCCTGAGGCACAGACATTCCTCTGAAGCTCTGCACTTAGTCGATATTCCACTAAAGCAGGGGTGGGGAACAGTTTTTTGGGGGCCAGGGCAGCTGAACCTCAGAAAAAAATCAGTCGAGGGCCGCACGCAAAATGAGAAGCCAAAAAAACAAATCACCTCATTGACTGAGAAGCAGAAAGACACTCCCCGCATTCCCTCACACAAGAGCCTACAGGAGCCCCCAGGCAAGTATGATTTTGTGTGCTCTAGCCCTGTGGTGGGGCAGCAGTGGGGCTGGAGGACCAGAATGGCATTTCACTAGGCACTGTTTGAACAGAAAGCTCCCACAGAGGAGCCATAGATTCACTAGCCATCTCCACCGCCTCGAGCAAGGGCCCAAAGGGATGATCAGAAACTTTCTACCATCCCCTGCTGAAGGCGTTTGGATGCTGGCACCTGCCGGTTCATGCAAACACTCCAGTAACGGTGTCATCTCCTTGGCCGATGCGGTTACTTACGGTCACAGTGTCGTAGCCAAAGATCCCCGTGAGGCTGCCGCTCCCGTACTGCAGAGAGAAGGTCTGTCCATTGGAAGTGTAAGTGGAGGAAGCGCTGGGGTTGAACATCGTGTGGGAGGCTGGGGGTACAAACCGGTCAGCGGCAGGTTTCAACTCGTGTGCACGACAGATTCAGACTTGGATGGAACCCCACCCCGAACGACCCTGACTCTGATCCCCCCTAGAAAGGTCTGATCGTGGCAAAACTTTCCCTTGTGGTCGCGCTGCGGTTCACAAACTCTTTGCACACATTGCTAAGAAATGAAGCCTCCCAGCCCCTCTTCGAGGCAGGGCTAGAGACCCTCACTTTCTAGGTGGAAAACGAGGGCAGAGAACCGGGCAGTGACTTGCCCAATGGGACGCAGTCCAGCCTCTCAATCCTGCAATCTAGGCACAGGACCATCCTTCCCTGGCTCGCCTTCCTCGCATGCAGCCATCTGGACCGGTCACATGGGCCCATGCTGCTTGAAACATCTCTCTGGGTCCCCACACACCTAAGCGTGCTGTTGCATGTGGCCATTATGACCTGATCCCATCTGAATAGGAATTTCTTCTCTTTGTAACACGTTAGTTGATTTTCTTGCACACGCACACGCACACACACAAGAGTGCATGCACAGAAAGATATACCCAGCGCTGCTCGGGTCCTTAATTAACTGATTTTTTGCAATGTCCAGGCTTCATTTGAATCCTTGCTCTGGGGTGGAGCGGGGGATGAGGGGTTCAGGATGGAGGCTGCCCTGGGGAGAGAGGACAACCCCAGCCCCCTCTCACCCCAGCAGCTTGGGGCCAGGCGAGAAGCGCCTCTCCGTGGCTGCTGCAGCACCAGCGGGCACAGCCAGGGGAGGGGTGCATATCCCCACCCTGGCTGGGCAGGTCCAGGTTTGTCTGCCCCTTGTGCTCCCCAGCCAGAGTGAGGAATGCAGCAAACTGTGCACTTTCTTCTGGCTCCCTGATGAAGGGGAACAACCAGCAATATTCCCATATGAATCCAGTACTGCCCCAGCCCTGAGCCTCCCACTCCTAAAAGATACGTGGTAGGTATGAGGCTCAGGGCTAGGGCAATCCCAAATGGGAGGATAACCCCGCCCCCCCAAACCCCCCCCCCCCACACACACACACCACCAGCCCTTTCACGTGCCAGGCAATTCTGACTCTTCTGTATGGTTTTATACATACAACCCCTGACCTTGTTTTAAAGTTATAAGAGGAAGCTACCTACCAAATTTGGTGGTCCTACCTCTTACTGTTTAGGAGACGTTCTTGAACGGACAGACAGACAGACTCTCTCAAATACATAGTAGATAAATAGCTAGAGTTAGAAAGAACATTGCTACCGAAGATCCAAAAAGACGCCTTTGAAGGTTTGGACATGTGTCAAGAGCAGACCAAGGAAGGATTCCCGACATGGCCCCACATACAAGACTACAAGCTGCTAGAACAGTGTTACCCAACTTTATTTGGCCACGGAACCCTTTTCAGCTTAAAAGAATTTCAAGGAGCCCCTACAGTTGCCAGGGTAAAATTTGTCAAGCAAAAAAGACCGACCAAAATTGGTCAAGGGAAAAAAAACACAACTTCAAAAACTTTGAGAAGGGGCAGGAGGGTGCCGCGTTCTTGCGGAACCCTTACTTTTGTTTCATGGAACCCCAGGGTTCCACGGAGCACCAACTGGGAAACACTGTGCTAGAAACAGAGGAAGCCCAAGGATGCACTGGATGGTCACGGTGAAGACTGACATACAGCAGAAAAATGTAAAGGGGAACAAAGCCAAGAAGCTGGTACAAGACAGAAAGCAGCGCAGACTTCATTTGGCCTCAGACGTCACAAATGAACTGACGGATGAGCACCAAAGAACAGAATACTGTGTATGTCAGTGTGAGGATTGTATAATCAAACACTGCCTATTTTAAAAGAGGTGTGTGTATACATCTGAATACTTGATTAGAAGGGTGGGGAAACACTGGAATGGGTTCTCTAGGGAGGTGGTGGAAGGAAGATCAGCCTTCAACTTCCTAAGGGAGGTTCCAAAGAGGATGGAGAGAGGCTGTTCACAGTAGTGACGGGTGGCAGAACAAGGAGCAATGGTCTCAAGTTGCCGTGGGGGAGGTCTAGGTTATATACTAGGAAATTTATTTCCCTAGGAGGGTGGGGAAGCACTGGGATGGGTTCCCTACGGAGAGGGTGGAATCTCCATCCCTAGAGGTTTTCAAGTCTCGGCTTGACAAAGCCCTGGCTGAGTTGGTTTAGTTGGGTTGGTTCTGCCTTGGGCAGGGGGCTGGTCTCGATGACTCCTGAGGTCTCTTCCAGCCCTAAGATTCTATGGTCCTTCAATCTAGAAATACATCAGTTATCACTGGAATTCCTGTAAGAGTCTAGGAGCCCCCTGGTCCCTTTCTGGGGCTCCTAGACTCTTCCAGGAATTCCTATAATTCTTAGGGAACCCATTCCAGTACAAACACAGAATCAAAAAACAGGCCCTGCCCCACAGAGCTCCCAGTCTAAGTAAGTAACATGCGTTTCCATAGCATTAGCTGCTTTTGTGTTTGCCGCAGGCCTACTGAACACTACAGCCTATTGACGGGTGTCTATGTTATTCCTGACGAACAATCAGGATTAGAGCTGGGTTCGTGCCCGGAATGGGTCGCTGTCAAAGCAGGGACCATCAGAGCAGGGACATTTCCCTCGGCCCCTTGTGTGTGGGGATTACTCACTGCAGGACTGGCTCTGGCAGTATGTGGAGGGCACCCACAGGTTGGAGGAGCCGGTGTCGAAGAGAACCAGGAAGGTCTGCGGCGGGGTTCCAATGCTGATCGCCCCATAGTAGGACATCTGGAGAGAAAGGGACACACTTTTCCTTACACATTCTCCTCATGATGATCCAACCAATACTACCGCTGAGAACGCACCGCTATTGGTCCCACAGAAATAACCTCAAACAGTGGGGCTGGCAGGTGGGTGAATAGTGACGAGCAATGATGGAATCTCAGGCAGTTCGCCATAGTTGGAGTCATTTACAAAACTGACAGAGTTTCCAAAAAAGAAAAAACACTCTCCCCTTCCATTTTAACCCTTCCCTCTCCCCCCAGAGAGACTCCATTTCTTAAACAGATATTCTAGCCGGGGCAGCTAGGATGGGAGGGCTGTTGAGGTTTTTACTCTTCACATAACAAAACCTGTAGGGAGGAACCTGCGGGCATAGCTGATCCCCAAATAACTGTGGATACTAACTACAGGAGACTCTCAGAGAAATGACCTGATAGGTCAACCACACACCTCATTTGGAGCTGGAAGTGAAGAATCAGGCAGCAGCGAGAGAGGGGAAAAAAAGCAATTACCACACAGATAACACTGTGTTAAACTGTTAAAAAAATAAAGTTTAAAAAACAGATTCAGCAAGATAATAGGATTTGCTAGGATTGGTAATGGGTGTTGGATTGGTCCTGCTTTGGGCAGGGGGTTGGACTTGATGACCTCCTGAGGTTTCTGCCAGCCCTAGGAGTCTATGATTTTAAGGTACGGAACCCGCTTCTATGCTTCTTTCAAAATGGTTAAAACACTCATTTGTCTTCTGCCCAGTAGTTTCAAAACTGTAGTAAGTCAATGTTCATCTGTAAGCTTTTGAAAGAACCGCCCTCATGTTTTGTTCGTGATTCTGAAATGTTCATAACTCTGAACCACTTCCATTCCCAAAGAGGTCGTAACTCTGAAGTTCTTCTGTATACATGAACACACGAGGTTTAGCAACATACCCATGGCTGCTCTAAAACACAGTGACTGCCACACGAGAGCCCGCAAACTAATTGAAGTGACACTGGTTGAACCTCTCTAGTCTGGCACCTCTGGAACCTAGAATGATGCCAAATCACAGGAGGTCAATATTGTCTAGCAGCATCACCAACACTTCCACTGCTTACTGGGCTTTTAGAAGACATTTAGGGGCAAAATAGAGCTAAATAACAGCACAGAACACTGAGAGCCAGGACTAGGAGCTGGAAACAAACTTTATGGGACCATAAGAAATTTGGCCATACCCATGATAAGTTGACATCTGGTTAATTCCAGACCACGCATGTTCCCAGACCAGAGAGTGCCAGACTAGAGAGGTTCAACCTGAACTACACAATTCCTGCCTAGTACAAGAACCATTCTACAACAGATGGGCTGGTGCAAGTTGGATTCCATGTTTTCCATCAGAATTTCTCAGTCCACCCATCCCTGCTCCACTGTTGACAGCTTTGTCCTCTGCTCCATCTTCACCATTTTCCCCAAGCAAGCGCATACTCACATCCATGTAGTTAACCAGGGGTTCATAGGCAATAGCAAAGTTGGTGAAGTACTTGCTGGCTGGGTCATACTTGTGGTTCTTCAGATAGTCCTTGAGTACACCTTTCTCCTTCATCACCTCCCGCATGGATTTGAATCTCTTCAGGGGGACTCTGCACAGAAAGAAGGAAAGCAATGAGGTCTGCCCTCTTCATTTCCCCCTCTCCTTTCCTTTTCTCCCTTCCTGCTTCACTTCCATCCTTTCATGGGCTTCAGCTGCCAAAGGCTTGGGTAGGGTTACCAGGCTGGTAAGCTGTCCAGCCACTGAAAGCCTCATTAGAGGGGCTGCAGAGGGACTGGGTTTGTGGCGATTACACCAGGGATTAATTTGATCCAATAGTTTCCATACTCTTGGCTCTCTTGACTCCTTGAAGCACAGAAATCGCACCCTGGGAAACTAAGAATGGGAGGTGGACGCTGGGATAATTGTGCCAATGGTCAATGATGCAGCCAACGCTGGACTGTTATTTCCTTGGACTCAGGGAAAATGCTACACCACAGAAAAGAAACCTGACACTTCCTAAGACCTAGTGCTTGCCCAAGCACTACCGATCTGCAAGTGTAGTCAGGTCAGTAGCACTGTTCCCATTTTACAGCTAGGTAAACTAATGCACCAAGAGATTAAGTGATATGCCCAAGAAGATAGATGCTGTCAGTGGTAGAGCCAAGGAGTCCCAATTGCCTCCTTGATTCTTTCCCCACAATGCTCCTATTCTTTCCTTCACATCATCCTAATCAGCAGCAGCTGCCATGCTGTTATTCCATACTCACCTCACCATCCCCTCTGAGAGGTGGAGACACACCAAGGAGAGGATCAGCCACTTCATGATGTCTTTCTTCTGCAGCAATTTCTCACCAGGCCTCTAGTTCACTCCTGGACACCGGACTGAAGTTGGAGTCCCAGGATCCCTGCCTATATACCCAAAGGGTCCTCTGTTGTGTCCACCTCCTTCTGCCACTATCAGAAGTGTATCAACATGTCAGGAACGCTTGCCCTAAAAGCCTAAGGGACCCTTTATCTCCAGAACAATTGCTTAATCAGAAGGTTAAATGCCATTTTATTTTTAAATTACTCCTTGAAGTGGTGGAATGATTAAAAAAAAATCAAAGTTCTCAAACTCCCAACATACCCCACAAGCCACCAGCTTTCCCCCTTTATCTTCCACTTGTTTGCAGTCCGATAGTCCTATCGCATGTTTTCCCCAGAGGAGGAAAAGATTGATCCCACGACGGCAGCTGGCTTAGAATGGAAAGAACAGCAAGTTTATAATCAGTGTGTGCAGTCAGCATTGCTTCTCTCTCTCTTCTCACCTGTAACTTTTCAAAAGGCCGGACAAGGGCATGTAACATTCCTGGCTGCGTATCGAGGTGCACACACAGCAGAGGAGGAGTGCTCCAGTTCACCTTGGAATGCAGGAACGTCTCGGCGGCAGCCTTTTAAAAACAACCAAGGGGTGAATTTTAGGGAAGGAGTGTTATAACCCCAAGAGCCCCATTGCGTGTGCAACTGGAGCATTTGGACTTACACGGAGCATGTGACATTAAATCAAATTTTTGCACATAACAGTAAAAATGGCAATAGTGAGGCTAGCTAAGTACAGATTGAGGTTCTCTAGTCCAGCAATCTCTCCTCTGACAAGACTTTCATTAGCCGGATGTCCATTTGTCATGGGTGTGGCCAAGTTTCCCGCAGTCCCATAAAGTTTGTTTACCACCACCAGTCTTAGCTTTGTGTTCTGTGCTGTGACTTAGCTCTGATTTACCCCGGAATGTCTTCTAAGAGCCCAGTAAGCAATGGAAGTGTTGGTGATGCTGCTAGACAAGACTGACCTCCTTTGGTTCAGCAAAATTTCTGGTTTGGCACCATCCAGGTCCTGAAGGTGCCAGACTAGAGGTTCAATCTGTATTTAAGAAGCTTCAGGGGGTAACCGAGTTAGTCTGAACAGGATCAACTTAAAAAACAACAAACGGTCCGGTAGCACTTCATAGACTAACAAAACATGTAGATGGTATCATGGGCTTTCGTGGGCACAGCCCACTTCTTCAGATGACTGGCGTTTGTGCTCACGAAAGCTCATACCACCATGTACATGTAGAGGGTATCATGAGCAAAGAGCCGCCTGCTCAAGTAATCTGCCAGCTGGTTCTGAACCCTGGGGAGGTAAGATGATTGGGGGATGCAAATTTTACCTTTGCACCCAGGCACATAACACCCCCACGCCACTGCAGGAAATCCTAGTCTTCGCTAGGAGAGACGCTGTTCTTACCTCATATAAGCTAGCTCTTCTGTCTGAGGTAAAATTCTAGTGAAAATAAGGCAGTAGTTTTAACCCTTGTCTCTCCAATAGCCTTTACCTTGAGACTTGCTCACGCATGAAAACTACACATCGCCTTGCCTCCCCTAGGATTGTCCCTCAGGTTCATTAGCTAACAGGAGAGGAGGACACACTATTTTTTCTAGTGAGTAAAATCACAACAGCTGTTGATAAAGATGGGTCTTTAATCCTGGAACGCTGCAATACAGGGACTGGTAGCAACCTGCTCATATAGATTCAAAAAATAGTTTCAAGATGTCCAGGGGGGAAATTTACTTGTTTGATCATTCACTAAACTAGAAGGCTGGGCCATCTATGTTGCAAGTCTGGAAAGTCTCATCTCCGATGAGAAAAGGTGGGTGGTATCACACAGCACAGGGGCAGCGAACATCCAAAAAGTAGAGGAAGTGTTGCAGCAGTTACAGGACGCTGAAATTGTGCCCAAGGTTAACTGCAGTGAATGGAGCCCCCTTACAGCCTCGGTATTTATGATTTCAAGGTAACACCCGTGAAAGCAAAATCTTCGTCAAGGGGGGCCATGCCTCAATTTTTTCAAGCGCATCCACTCCCGCTTGCAATACAGCCCAGGGTAGACACAGCACTTACTGGGCTCTAGAAATCTATCCAACACTAAGCGGAGTGAATGCTGCACTCCTATGAAAAAGAATGTTCCTCAATGTGTCTGAGGTCACTTCAAGGATCCCATAAAGCCAGTGCTGTGTGCGTATCAGTGTGCTTTATACCGGAGAGAGGTTATGCTTGCCTATTACCTGGGATAGAGGATTTCTCTAAGATCAGCCTAGCACACTACCTTCAAATGCAGACTGAAGAGAGTGGCAACATGAATCACACAATTAATACACAAAGGCTTGTCCCAATAGAACAGGCTAGCGGTATATCCCAGGAGTAGGTCCCGGTTCTCAGTTTTACTAAGACAATAACCTAGTCCTGGAGATAGTTATGAAGCGCCCCTTGAGACCGGTGTTCCCCGTAAGATGTGCATTTGGATGGTCACTCAGGAGAGATGCAAATGCCACCCAGCTGATTAGCAAGAGCGCTCGCAGGCACCCACAGACAGCAGCATGTGTTTCTACTGGTGGTGCACATCCACATACGCATTGGTGTCATAAGGAAATTTATTCCACATGCAGATGAAAAAAAAAATGAGGGACCGTTGCATGAGACGCTCTAAAAGATACCTGCAGGGATGGCTGGGTTTGAGCTTACTGCAAAGGAGAAACATGAACTTTTCTGAGTCATGGACATCTCGAGCCCACTGACAATGACTGATTGGCTCAATCACAAGGGAAACATGTCCTTAGCAAGTCCCAACCACAAAACATACCCTGCAGTTACACTCCTTTGGGGGCCCGGTCATATATTCCCATAGGTTCTTAGAGCCAGGGCGCAATACCTGGGAGCGGCGGTGGACACGGAACCATGTATGTCCCTGTGTCGGATAAGCATCCTCCATTCACCCAGACCACCACTCCCAGCCCGTTGCTGCATCTTCCTCCTGCCCAGATCCCCAACCCACTCCCGCACCCTACCTCTGCCCAGACCCCCCACCCTGTGTCTGCTGCACCCTACCACCCACCTAGATCCACCAACACCCAACCCACTCCTGCACGCTATCTCTGCCCAGACCCCCCGCCCTGTGCCTGCTGCACCCTACCACCCGCCTAGATCCACCAACCCCCAACCCACTCCTGCACCCTACCTCTGCCCAGACCCCCCGCTCTGTGCCTGCTGCACCCTACCACCCACCTAGATCCACAAACCCCCAACCCACTCCTGCACCCTACCTCTGCCCAGACCCCCCGCTCTGTGCCTGCTGCACCCTACCACCTGCCTAGATACACCAACCCCGAACCCACTCCTGCACCCTACCTCTGCCCAGACCCCCCGCTCTGTGCCTGCTGCACCCTACCACCCGCCTAGATACACCAACCCCGAACCCACTCCTGCACCCTACCTCTCACCCAGACCCCCCACCCTGAGCCCACTCCTGCACCCTACCACCAGCCTCAATCCACTGACTCCCAGCCCAGTCCTGCACCTTCCCTCTGCCCAGATCCTACCCACACACTGAACCCCTTGTTTTTGGGCCCCACCCCAGAACCTAGAGAGGGCCCACAAAATCTACTAGCCTAGGACCCGCTAGACTCTGGTGCAGAAGGGGAATGTAGTGTGTGTCTTTCTGCCTCCCAGTTGGGGGCCAGTGAGGTGTGTTTCTTCCCCCCACCCCTCCTCAGGCCTTTGCCACAAGCACCAAACAGTCTTATCCACCTTCTCTTAACAACCAGAGGAAAGGTTGTTTTCTAAGTGACCATCATTCTACTTAACCCGCCCCCTCCCTAGACCTCTGTTTCCACATCTCAGAGAGCCATGAGCTGTGCAGACTAAAAGAGCTGCGTATTATCAAGCCACCTGCCCTGACAAAGGAAGGGAAGGCATCGTAAGCCAGGTAGAAATGAATCTTGGCGACCTGGCATGACTGAGGCACTCTCCCCCACAACACGAGGCCGTGGGAAGAGTGGGTGGCATTTACATGGAATTCCTGTGGCTGGTGCCACTTTAAATTTGCTCCTGCTCAGATTAGCTCAGCAGGAGTGGCTGCATATTTCTACCCATGGCACACACGCCTGGATGCCACGCTTCCCTCTGCCACGTGCTTATTTTGCGCCAAAAGTCCAATCCAAGACACATCTGCTTCGTGTTTTTATTTTTTATGCCTTTTATTTATTTGCAGTCACCTTCAAAGGGAAGCTGAGAATTTCATCGCTCAGATTTCACCGGAGAGAGGCTTCAGAAATTTGTCAACGTCCAGCACAGAGAGACGTTCAAGATCCATGGAAAGGGGCGTGCGGGGCCGGCGTGTCACAGCCCAGCAGGTGGGAAGAAAGATGGTCCTGGTGATTATGCAGCTGGGGCAAAGCCCAACTGATTGCTTCCAATGTCGTACACAGAGTAATAGGACCGGAGGAAGACATCACCCAGGATCCAGAGGGGCTGCCCGTTCTGGGAGGGCAGATAAGTGGGTGAAATGCCCACTTCACACTGGCTGCTGTTGCTCTGTGGAGAGGATGGAAAGCAGAGTTCAAGCCCGTTGGTTGGGAAACTCCGATCGTGACCCCTGGATCACCACGTGGACGTACCCAGCAGAGCCGTGAACGACACAGCTCTGCAGGCCCACCAAAAGACCAGTAGGTGAGAAGGGGAAGGGCAGGGGAGTGCGCCGCTACGTGAATCTGTACCTGGAGCACGTAGGCAGATGGGCTCAGCGGGAAGCTCGTGCCACTGATAGTGAAGGAGATGGTTGGCATGCTGCTAATGCTGCTGCAGCTCACCTCGTACTATGGAAAGAGAAAGCAAGAGCAGATCGATACTCTATACACAGTCACTGCAGACTGCTACTCCCAGGGGGCTCGCCTACCCCCTCCTCCACATGCAGCCACCTTCCCTCGGCCCACGAAAGCTCTTTACGCCAGTCCCGTGGGAAAGGAAAGTAGTCAAATGCTTTATTCCAATCAAAATTGGAGAAAGTGGAGAAGGTCCAGAAAAGAGCAACAACAATGATGAAAAGTCTAGAGAACATGAGCTATGAGGGAAGACTGAAAGAATTGGGCTTGTTTAGTTCAGAAAACAGAAGATTCAGAGGGGACATGATAGCGGTTTTCAGATATCTAAAACGGTGTCACAAGGAGGAGGAAGAAATATTATTCTCCTTATCCTCTTAGGATAGGACAAGAAGCAATGGGCTTAAACTGCAGCAAGAGAGGTTTAGGCTGGACATTAGGAAAAACTTCTTAGCTGTCAGGGTGGTTAAACACTGGAATAAACTGCCTACGGGGGTTGTAGAATCTCCTTCGCTGGAGATATTTAAGGGCAGGTTAGACAGAAACCTGTTAGGGATGATCTAGACCAGGGTTTCTCAACCTATGGGTTGGGACCCAAATATGGGTCGCTATCACATTTCAATAGGGTTGCCAAGTGTCTCCCCAGGTAGCTCTGCCCCCTCTCCTCTCCCCGTTTTTGAATTGCCTTGGGTCACTAAGTCTTCCTGAATTGTCAAAATGAGTCCCCATCTGGAAAAGGTTGGAAACCGCCAGTCTAGATGATTCTGGGTCCTGCCGAGAGGGCAGGGGACTAGACTTGGTGACCTCTCCAGGTCCCTTCCAGTTCTAGGAGTTTAGGATTCTCACACCCTGAACGAGCAGGGACTATTAGGCCTACCTTACTGATGAGCCAACAGGCACAAAAAAGTTAAATGAATCACCCAAGACCAAGCAGAGTGAGTAGCAGATCCAAGAATCAAACCCAAGAGTCTGGATACCCAGTCACCCGCTTTAATCACTAGCCTGCACTCTCGCTGAACTGCTTCATGTCACCAGAACTTGCTTAGCGGAGAGTTTCTTCTCTTTAGGCTCCTCCCCCCATCCCCTCAGCTGTTCTCCTCACCTCACCATAGCTGTTCTGCTGAGCACCTATGTCCTGCATCAGCTGAGAGAAGATGGCTTGTGGGGCAGTGAGCAGGGACGTTCCGGTGTCCACAATCCCCTGGCAGCCGCTGCTGCACCAGCCGGTGGACTGTCCATTAACCGAGAACCTAGGGGAACCAAACACAGGACACTGCAGCAGCAACGAACCCATCTCTGCTGCACGATGAACCAAGAACACAGTGGGACGGGGGAGGAAAGAGTCCTGCCAGAGCCATGTTCTCTGTTCTCATAGTATCTCTGGAACCAGGCCCGATGCAAGGGAGGGAACCAGGCTCCAGTGGTTTAAAAGGGCTCAGAGCTTCCGCCGCTGCAACCGCAGCAGGAGCCAGAGCTCCGGGCCCTTTTAAATCGTTACTGGAGTCCAGGCAGCACAGGAGGGCTAGCTGAAAGGAGCTGGCCTCCAGCCTGTCCCTTCTGCCTGAGGCCCTGCGCCTTCTGGGAGGGCCTGGTGCCAGCCCCCACACATCTTTCAGGGGCCCAGCTGTTCTGTCCTCAGCCCTGTCTGGAACTTTTTGCTTTTTCAGTTAGGGGAGGGGAATATAAAGGTCCCACAGAAACTCAGGGGAGAGTCGGGAGTAGAACCCAGGAGTCCAGGTCCTGACTCTAGGCATCCTCTGCCTGAGCATGGAGGACAGGTCCAGCAAAGGCTATTAGCCAAGATGATCAGGGATGGAACCCCAAAAGCTGGGGGTGCTTAGTTGCTGATTGTCAGATGCTGGGAGTGGACAATGGGGGCGGGGTGTCACTCAGTGGCGGCCTGTTCTGCTCATTCCTTTGGAAGCACCTGGCCGTGGCCAGAAGACAGGAAACAGGGCTGGACCGTCGGTCTGACCCAGCATGGCTACTCCTCGGCTTGTCACGACTGGCTCCGCATCAGGCCCTATGTTCCTATAGAGAAACACCCAAGACAAGCACCTTACCCTTGAATTCCAAT
Organism: Pelodiscus sinensis; assembly: GCF_049634645.1. NCBI lineage: Eukaryota > Metazoa > Chordata > Testudines > Trionychidae > Pelodiscus > Pelodiscus sinensis. The sequence goes on along the minus strand of NC_134737.1, from coordinate 9,708,262 downwards.
TTGCCAGTAAGCGTCCTGGGTGACGGGCGTCCAGACAATCTGACCAGTGTACAGATTGGAGTCAGTCCCTCCGAAGACAAGCTCACCACCATCTTGAGTGCCCTCTTGCCTGAGCAAACAGACAGGAGGGAAAGTGCCTGGTTAATTTTAGCCTTCCACAGGGTCCAAAAACAGCCTGGGCCTGGGCCGTAAACCATTCACACCCCTAGTGACGATGCTGGGGAAAAATCAAGCTTAGGGAGAGCTCTCGATCATCACAGAGGATACGTCTAGACTACAGGCTTTTGTCGACAGAGGCTTTGTTGACAGATACTGTCGACAAAGTCTCTGTCGACAAAGAGCATCTAGACTGCAGCCAGTTCTGTCGACAAAGCAAGCCGCTTTCTCGACAGTCTAGACACTCTCTTTTGAAAAAGCAGAGTGGGGTTGCAATAACACCTTCTGTAGTCAGAACTCCGTCAGCAAACAGCACTGTTCCTCGTAGAATGAAGTTTACCGCCATCGACAAAACTGCCGCATTCTGTCGACTTACCGTAGTGTAGACGCACCCACACAGATGCACTGGTGCTGAGATACCCACATGTACAGCGAAGTGCAAACCTGGGCAGTGCCCAACACCAGAATGGGGGGAGCCATTCGGCTTGCAATGGAGCCTTTCAGAAAAGCCCCCTTTTGGTGGAAACCAGTCAACTTCTAACAAAAGTGGAGGGGTCAATCCGGTGCCCGGCATCCACAGCTGTGGTGGGGGTAGCTGTGGGCACGTGGCCTCTGGGGAAAAGCCGGCACGGAGTGTCTGGTGCGAAGAGTGCAGGGACGGCAGGAGACTTAGCCCATGCGGAAGGGGATAGGTGAGACCCGGCAGAGCCTTCATTACAGAGAGGAGAAGGTGAAGGAGCTTACCCTATTGACGGTTTACCCAGCTGAGAAGGGGAGTAGACAGGGCTGCGGAGGAGCACGCATGTCCAAAGTAAGGGATGAGGTCTGCTCCTAGCCATTATCCTGCCCTCAGCCCGGCTCCTCAGGGTATGGGAGAGCAGAAGCGCCGACACAAAGGATCATGGGAAATATGAAGGCAGCGCCCAGGATTAAAGAGGCAGGGGCAGACCCACTACCAGGGGTGGGGCAAAAGAGGCAACTGCCCCAAGACCCAGCAAGACCTTGCCCAGGGGCCTGGTGAGCCTGCTGGCCCCACTGGCTGGGGGAAACAGCCTCCTGCCACTCACCCGCTCAGGTAGAAGCTGAAGAGCGGGGCGCTGATCAGGTTCTCCTGCATGAGGCCTTGCATGACGGTGGTGGCGCCGCCGGCAGAAATGGCAGGGAAGCCCAGCCCCAGGATCCCGTCAAACTGAGAGTAGAGGAAGTTGGTGCCAGGCTCGGTCTCGCTCAGGCCAAACTCCTGGTTGGTGATGGAAATGCCTTCGATCTGCAGCACAACCGATGGGAATAGCCATTAATAATATAATATATGGAGATAAACCTCTCTCATAGGGCTGGAAGGAACCTTGGGAGGTCATTGAATCCAGTCCCTGACAGATTTGCCCAAGATGCCTAAATGGTCCCCTTAAGAATTGAACTCATAACCCTGGGTTTAGCAGGCTAATGGCTCAAAGGACTGAGCTATCCCTCCCACCAGATGGAGCCACCAGGAAGGAGACTGCAGTGAGGGAGGGGGCCCTTCTCTCCCCAGCCACAAAATCCCTGAGCCCTTTCTGTGCTGTCATTTCACAGACAGGGAAGCAGGCTCGGAAAGACGAAGCTATTTGCCAAAAGCTTACCCAGCCCCTCAGAAGTGGAGAGTAAAAACCAGGTCTCCTGACTCCTGCCAGGCTGTGCTTACTTGCACGCTTCCAGCTTCCATCCCGGACACACCACACGATCTATTGTTTACAGCCAAGCACTGAGGTACAACCGCAAATGCTCTAACCCCTCAGACAGAGACCTACACCTACAAGATCTTCAACAAGCATTCTGTAAACTGCAATACCCACATGAGGAAGTGAGGAGACAGATCGACAGAGCCAGACGTGTACCCAGAAGCCTCCTGCTACAGGACAAGCCCAAGAAAGAAACCAACAGGACACCACTGGCCATCACCTACAGTCCTCAGCTAAAACCTCTCAGTCACACCATTAGTGATCTACAACCCATCCTGGACAATGATCCCTCACTTTCACAGGCCTTGGGAGGCAGGCCAGTCCTCGCCCACAGACAACCAGACAACCTGAAGCATATTCTCACCAGCAACTATACAACTCAGGGACCAATCCATGCAACAAACCTTGGTGCTAGCTCTGCCCACATATATACACCAGCAACACCATCACAGGCCCTACCCAGATCAGCCATACCATCACTGGTTCATTCTCCTGCACATCTACTAACATAATATACGCCATCATGTGCCAACAATGCCCCTCTGCTATATACATCGGCAAAACTGGACAGTCCCTACGTAAAAGAATCAATGGACACAAATCAGATATTAGGAATGGCGATATACGAAAACCTGTAGGGGAACACTTCAATCTCCCAGGACACACAATTGCAGATCTAAAGGTAGCCATCCTGCAGCAAAAAAACTTCAAGACCAGGCTTCAAAGAGAAATTGCTGAGCTACAGTTCATCTTCAAGTTTGACAAAATCAACTCAGGATTAAACAAAGACTCGCTAACTACAAAAGCAGCTTCTCCTCTCTTGGAATTCACACCTCCAGATCAGCTACTAGAAGTGGGCCTCATCCTCCCTGATTGGATCCACCTCGGTCATCTCTAGCCTGATGCTAGCAGAAAGACACTCCCCACATTCCCTCCCACAAGAGCCTACAGGGGCCCCCAGGCAAAAGATTTTTCTGCTCCAACCCTGTGGTGGGGCAGCAGCGGAGCTAAATGGTCAGAATGGCTCCCTAACGTTGGGAAGGGAGCCCTGAGCTTTGGGGGCCAGATCCAGGCAAGCTGGGGGCCACATCTGGTCCCCAGAGCCTTAGATACCTCACCGCTGCACTCAAGAAAGGCTTCCCAGATTCTTGTGCTTCTTTGGACCCAGGCTGGGAGGCCGAGGGTTCGCAGTGTTGAAAAAGGAATGCTAAGCACCTCGGGTTTTGTTTGAAATACAAACATCCTGCTCCAATTCCCCAACCCTCCCCCCATTTCAAAAGCCGGACTGTGTCCCGATCTGGGGATTCTAGGTGGATTATTCTGGCATTTCACTAGGCACTGTTTGAACAGAAAGCTCCCACAGAGGAGCCATAGATTCACTAGCCATCTCCACCGCCTTGAGCAAGGGCCCAAAGGGATGATCAGAAACTTTCTACCATCCCCTGCTGAAGGCGTTTGGATGCTGGCACCTGCCGGTTCATGCAAACGCTCCAGTAACGGTGTCGTCTCCTTGGCCGATGCGGTTACTTACGGTCACAGTGTCGAAGCCAAAGATCCCCGTGAGGCTGCCGCTCCCGTACTGCAGAGAGAAGGTCTGTCCATTGGAAGTGTAAGTGGAGGAAGCGTTGGGGTTGAACATCGTGTGGGAGGCTGGGGAGTACAAACCGGTCAGTGTCAGGTTTCAGCCCGTGTGCACGACAGATTCAGACTCGGATTGAACCCCACCCCGAGTGACCCTGACCCCCCCTAGAAAGGTCTGATCATGGCAAAACTTTCCCTTGTGGTCGCACTGCAGTTCACAAACTCTTTGCACACATTGCTAAGAAATGAAGCCTCCCAGCCCCTCGTTGAGGCAGGGCTACAGACCCCCACTTTCTAGGTGGAAAATGAAGGCAGAGAACCGGGCAGTGACTTGCCCAATGGGACACAGTCCAGCCTCTCAACCCTGCTTTCTAGCCACAGGACCATTCTTCCCTGGCTCGCCTTCTTCACATGCAGCCATCTGGACCGGTCACATGGGCCCATGCTGCTTGAAACATCTCTCTGGGAGCCCACACACCTAAGTGTGCTGTTGCATGTGGCCATTATGACCTGAGCACGTCTGAATAGGAATTTCTTCCCTTTGTAAGATGCCGGTTGCTTTTGTAAACACACACGTGAAGATTTGCCCAGAGCTGCTTGGGTCCTTAATTAACTTATTTTTTGGAAAATAAAATGCAAGTGAATCCTTGCTCTAGGGTGGGGCAGAGGATGAGGGGGTCAGGATGCAGGCTGCCCTGGGGAGTGAGGACAACCCCAGCCCTCTCTCACCGCAGCAGCTTGGGGCCAGGTGAGAAGTGCCTCTCCATGACTGCTGCAACACCCAGCGGGCACAACCGGGAGAGAGATGCTGGGGCAGGTCCAGGTTTGTCTGCCCCTTGCGCCCTCCATCCAGAGTGAGGAACGCAGCAAACTGTGCACTTTCTCCTGGCTCCCTGATGAAGGGGAACTGCCAGCAATGTCCTTATATGAATCCAGTACTGCCCAATCCCCGAGCCTCCCACCCTTAAAGAATGCCTGGTGGGTAGGAGGCTCATGGCTGAGACAGTCCCAAATGGGAGGAGCCCTCCCCCCTGCCCGCCCTTTCACCTGCCAGGCAATTCTGACTTTTCTGTATCATTTTAAATAAACAAACCCTGATCTTGCTTTTAAGTTTAAGAGGAAGCTGCCTACTGAATTTGGTGGTCCTACCTCTTACTGTTTAGGAGACATTCTTGAACAGACAGACGGACAGACTCTCTCAAATACATAGCAGATAAATAGCTAAAGCTAGAAATAACAGATGCTTTTGAAGGTTTGGACGTGAAAGGACCCAGAAAGGATACACGACATGGCCCCACATACCAGAGTGCAAGCCCCTACAAACAGAGGAAGGCCAAAGATGCACTGGATGGTCACGGTGAAGACTGACATACCGCAGAAAAATGTAAAGGGGAAAAAAGCCAAGAAGATGGTACAAGATAGAAAGCAGCGCACAGACTTCATTTGGCCTCAGGCGTCACAACGGAACTGACGGATGAGCACCAAAGAAGAGAATACTGTGTATGTCAGTGTGTGGATTGTATAATCAAACACTACCTATTTTAAAAGAGGTGCGTGTATACATCTGAATACTTGACTAGGAGGGTGGTGAAGTATTGGGCTGGGTTCCCTAGGGAGGGGGTGGAATCTCCATCCCTAGAGGTTTTTAAATCCCGGCTTGACCAAGACCTGCCTGGGATGGTTTAGTTGGGGTTGGTCCTGCTTTTAGCAGGGGGCTGGATTCCATGACCTCCTGAGGGCTCTTCCAGCCCTGGGATTCTATGATCTAGAAATACATCAGTTATTATTGGAATTCCTGTAAGAGTCTAGGAGCCTCAGTAAGGAACCAGGCCCGCCCTGGACTAAGCTCTGTACAAACACAGAACCAAAAAACGGGCCCTGCCCCACAGAGTTCCCAGACTAAGTAAGTAACATGCGTTTCCATAGCGTTAGCTGTCTTTGTGTTTGCCACAGGCCTACTGAACACTATAGCCTATTGACGGGTGTCTATGTTATTCTTGATGAACAATCAGGATTAGAGCTGGGTTCGTGCCCGGAATGGGTCGCTGTCATAAAGAACCTCCTACCAGAGCAGGGACATTTCCCTCGGCCCCTTGTGTGTGGGGATTACTCACTGCAGGACTGGCTCTGGCAGTACACAGATGGCACCCACAGGTTGGAGGAGCCGGTGTCGAAAAGAACCAGGAAGTTCTGCGGCGGGGTTCCAATGCTGATCTCCCCATAGTAGGACATCTGGAGAGAAAGGGACACACTTTTCCTTACACATTCTCCTCATGATGATCCAACCAATACTACCACTGAGAACGCACCACTATTGGTCCCACAGAAATAACCTCAAACAGTGGGGCTGGCGGGCGGGTGAATAGTGACGAGGGACGATGGAATCAGAGTTGATTTTGTAAACGACTCCAACTATGGCGGAGAGATTCCAAAAAAGAACAAACTCTCTCCCCTTTCTTTTTAACCCTTCCCTCTCCCCCTCTAGAGAGACTCCATTTCTTAAATAGATATTCTAGCCGGGGGCAGCTGGAATGGGAGAACTGTTGAAGATTTTACTCTTCACACAACAAAACATATATGGAGGAACCATCAGGCATAGCTGAGCCCCAGATAACTGTGGTTACTGCTCTAAAACACAGAGACTGCCACACGAAAGCTTGCACACTAATTAAAGTGATACTGGTTGAACCTCTAGTCTGGCACCCTTGGTACCAAACCACAGGAGGTCAATATTGTCTAGCGCAGGGGTCTCCAACCTTTTTAAGGTGCAGGAGGAGGTTCATGACTGGGGTAGGGTTTCAGGATGTGGGCTCCAGCTGGGCCCTGCTTACCTCAGGTGGCTCCTGGGTGGTGATACAGTGGGGCTAAGGCAGGCTCACCCCTGCCCTGGCCCTGCACCACTCCCTAAAGCAGCCAGCAAACTCCATCCCAAGCCCTGTTGAAACCTCCCCCACCCCCGTTCTGCGGAGATAGGATACAGGGTGGGAGAGGGGGCATCTTGACATGAGCACCCTCCTCTTCATTGCACAGCAAGCAGCATGCTCCTGAGGGGACAGCTCCAAGACAAAGGGCAGGAGATGCGCAGCAGTTGGGGCAGGGGAAGCTGAAGTACAGGCACTTGGTAGCCTCTTGGCCAAACCAGTCAGGATCCCCCGTCAGAGGCTCCAAGATCTACCAGTAGATCCCGATCGACCGGTTGATGACCACTGGTCTAGCAGCATCACCAACACTTCCACTGCTTACTGGGTTCTTAGAAGACATTTAGGGGCAAATTCAAGCTAAAGAACAGCACAGAACACTGGGAGCCAGGACTGGGGGCTGTAAACAAACTTTACGGGACCATAAGAAATTTGGCCACATCCATGATAAGTGGACATCTGGCTAATTCCAGACCACGCATGTTCCCAGACCAGAGAGTGCCAGACTAGAGAGGTTCAACCTGTACTACACAATTCCTGCCTAGTACAAGAACCATTCTACAACAGATGGGCTGGTGCAAGTTGGATTCCATGTTTTCCATTGGAATTTCTCGGTCCACCCATCCCTACTCGTCCTCTACTGCATCTTCACCATTTTCCCCAAGCAAGCGCATACTCACATCCATGTAGTTATCCAGGGGTTCATAGGCAACAGCAAAGTTGGTGAAGTACTTGCTGGCTGGGTCATACTTGTGGTTCTTCAGATAGTCCTTGAGTACACCTTTCTCCTTCATCACCTCCCGCATGGATTTGAATCTCTTCAGGGGGACTCTGCACAGAAAGGAAGGAAAGCAATGAGGTCTGCCCTCTTCATTTCCCCCTCTCCTTTCCTGCTTCACTTCCATCCTTTCATGGGCTTCAGCTGCCAAAGGCTTGGGTAGGGTTACCGGGGTGGTAAGTTGTCCAGCCACTGAAAAAGCCCCAAGTGCTGGGGCTCATTAGAGGGGCTGCAGAGGGACTGGGTTTGTGGCGATTACACCAGGGATTAATTTGATCCAATATTTCCCATACTCTTGGCTCTCTTGACTCCTTGAAGCACAGAAGTCGCACCCTGGGAAACTAAGAATGGGAGGTGGACGCTGGGATAATCGTGCCAATGGTCAATGATGCAGCCAACGCTGGACTGTTATTTCCTTGGACTCAGGGAAAATGCTACACCACAGAAAAGAAACCTGACACTTCCTAAGACCTAGTGCTTGCCCAAGCACTACCGATTTGCAAGTGTAGTCAGGTCAGTAGCACTGTTCCCATTTTACAGCAAGGTAAACTAATGCACCAAGAGATTAAGTGATATGTCCAAGATCATAGAGACTGTCAGTGGCAGAGTCAAGGAGTCCCAATTGATTCTCTCCCCACGATGCTCCTATTCTTTCCTTCACATCATCCTAATCAGCAGCAGCTGCCATGCTGTTATTCCCTACTTACCTCAACATCCCCTCTGAGAGGTGGAGACACACCAAGGCGAGGATCAGCCACTTCATGATGTCTTTCTTCTACAGCAATTTCTCACCAGGCCTCCGGTTCACTCCTGGACACCGGACTGAGGTTGGAATCCCAGGATCCCTGCCTATATACCCAAAGGGTCCTCTGTTGTGTCCAACTCCTTCTGCCACTATCTCATTCACGTATCAGAAGTGTATCAACATGTCAGGAACGCTTGCCCTAAAAGCCTGAGGGACCCTTTATCTCCAGAACAATTGCTTAATCAGAAGGTTAAATGCCATTTTATTTTTAAATTACTCCTTGAAGAGAAATGTCGGAATGATAAAAAAAAAAAAAAAATCAAAGTTCTTAGATTCCAAACGCACCCCACAAGCCACCAGCTTTCCCCCTTTATCTTCCACTTGTTTGCAGTCCGATAGTCCTATCGCATGTTTTCCCCAGAGGAGGAAAAGATCGATCCCACGACGGCAGCTGGCTTAGAATGGAAAGAACAGCAAGTTTATAATCAGTGTGTGCAGTCAGCATTGCTTCTCTCTCTCTTCTCACCTGTAACTTTTCAAAAGGCCGGACAAGGGCATGTAACATTCCTGGCTGCGTATCGAGGTGCACACACAGCAGAGGAGGAGTGCTCCAGTTTACCTTGGAATGCAGGAACGTCTCCGCAGCAGCCTTTCAAAAACAAGCAGGGGGTGAATTTTAGGGAAGGAGTTTTATAACCCCAAGAGCCTCACTGCGTGTGCAACTGGTGCATTTGGACTTACACGGAGCGTGTGACACGAAATCAAATCTTTGCACATAAGAACAGTAAAAATGGCAGTAGGGAGGTTAGCTAAGTACAGGTTAGAATCATAGTATCCTAGAGCTGGAAGAGACCTCAGGAGTCATCAAGTCCAGCCTCCTGCCCAAGGCAGGACCAATCCCAACTAAATCAACCCAGCCAGGGCTTTGTCAAGCCGAGACTTAAAACCTCTAGGGATGGAGATTCCACCACCTCTCTAGGTAACCCGTTCCGGTCCTTCACCACCCTCCTAGGGAAATAGTTTTTCCTAATATCCATCCTAGACCTCCTCCACGGCAACTTGAGACCATTGCTCCTTGTTCTGCATCCGGCACTACTGAGAACAGCCTTTCTACATTCTCTTTGGAACCTCCCTTCAAGAAGTTGAAGGCTGCTCTCAAATCCCCCCTCACTCTTATCTTCTGCAGACTAAACAACCCAAGTCCTTCTGTCTCTCCCCATAGGTCATGCTCTTCAGACCCCTAATCATTCTGGTCACCCTTTGTTGGACCCTCTCCAATGCGTCCACAACCTTTCTATAGTGGAGGCCCCAGAACTGGACACAATATTCCAGATGTGGCCTCACCAGAGCCAAATAAAGGGGAATAATCACTTATCTGGATCTCCTGGCAATGCTCCTCTTAATGCAACCTAATATGCCATTAGCCTTCTTGGCTACAAGGGCACACTGTTGACTCGTATCCAGCTTCTCTTCCACTGTAACCCCCAGGTCCTTTTCTGCTGAACTGCTACTTAGTCATTAAGTCCCCAGCCTGTAAGGTGCCACGGGTCTGCTCCTTGTTTTTAACAGTACTTAATAATTACACTAACAGAGCAAGGGGAGACACAAAAAAGTGCCTTTAATAATTAGTTTTGTTTCACCTGAGATACCAAATACTGAAAGGCCTTCATCATAATCTTATTGCTACTACATGGTGTTGCCTCAGAACAGAGTTAGTTATTTGGGTGCCTTCTTTGTGCCTTTACATTTCTTAAAATGTACCCCAACACCGAATGGCTTCGGTTTGGAGATCATCACATCATTGTCGCAGCTCTGGTCCTTGCCTTACTGATCTGCACTCTAAACTTTAACTCCATTGCAGTAGGGTTTCATCTGGGAATGAATACAATTCTTATCAAGTAGGGTTCCCAACACTGTATTTCAAAAATATAGGCCGGTTTTCATAGTGCGCACACATTAAACTTGGGCTGACATGGCAGAAAAGTATTCTTTTGTCCCCCCCCCCCCAAGCAAGGCAACTTGTCAGATCTTGGTGTCTATAGTTTACGTGTTAATTAGTATTATTAAGCAAAACACTCACCTATATTCACCAGGGGTATTTTTTGCTTCTTCAACACTCTGCAAGCTCCTGGTCCCGTGGCATGAAAAGGGAGAAATCTCTGCAGGAGGCCGCTGCAGATTTCAAAGCGGGGTGAAGGGCCAATGTGGGAGTCCAGTGTCCAATATGGCATGATGGAGGAGCAATCCGGATTAATTGGAGAGTATTGAGAACCCATGCACCAGATCAAGCTGCCAACCAGCGGCCCTGTGCAAAGTGCAATGCCAGTGGGGCTGTTCTGCCCCAGATTTCACATGCCAGAATGATGCTCCGGCTCACCATGGCAGCAGGCAGCTCTACACTCCTAGCTGAAATACGGTAGAAAAGGCACTCAGTACGGCTATTTTATTTAAATAAGGGGCATTCCTTATAATACAGGGCTATTGTTGTTCCTATTAAAGCATAGCTCAGCAGACCCCCAGGGAGGAGAGTTCCAATCTCAAACTCCATCAGCCTTGGATCTGCACAGGAGACCATCAATGGCTTTTGCTTGGAGACTGAAGCCCTCGGTACACAGCAAAACTTCCCCGCTCCTCAGCAGTGACTAGTCCAACTCCTGCATCGGCACCACGTCATCATCCAGGTGCTTCTGATACCCTCCAACATCAGTCCCGGCCTAGTACGGACACTGTTTGCTCCTGAGCAGCGTTCCCTGTGAGCTGAGCGCTTGTGCAGGATAGATTCCAATGCTGCCCGGCTGATTAGCAGAGCACCCTATTAAGTTTGTGTTTCTACTTGTGGTGCACATGTAACCCACACATATAGCGTAGTTACTGAGCAATGCAGGTGGTACCTAGACCACATCAACAGTTAAGCTCAAGAGACCTCCACAGCATGGCTTGAGAGCCATCTGGTTTTTAGCACAGAGAGTAGCGGCTCCTATACTCAGCTCCAGAGATCCCAGGTTCAAATATGCCCGGTGGCAATTACACACATTCACACATGGCTTGGTTAACATCAAATTTATTCTGCACATGGAAGAAAACATTTAGAGGGAGCATTACTCCTGAGTCCCAAGTAATGTGGATTCTGATATTAGCCACTAAGAGAGAGTGAATTCCAGACAGTGATTTCCAGACATGCACCAACTGCTAGGAGAGGAAAAAACCTCACCTTTGTAACCGTTGTTCTTTGCGATGTGTTGCTCATATCTATTCCAACTAGGTGTGTGTGCGTGTTATACAGGTAACTATTTTTTCTCCTTTGAGTGCTTGCTCATATGTATTCTAATTAGGTGATTCACAAGCCTCTACCCTGGAGGAGGGGTTGGAGTCACAGTCTAGCTGACATAAGTACCAAAAGCCGCGTCTTGCTGTGATTATTGCACGATGGCAGAAGGCGATGTGAAGGTAGGTCCCAAAAACGAAGTGGCGGCTCTGCAGATTTTCTGGAGAGGGACATTAGCCAGGAATGCTGCCAAAGATGTTGTGCTCATGTAGAGTGCACAGTAAGCAGGGATGGAGGGACATTGGCTAGATCAGAACAAGTGCGGATGCACAGGGTGATCCAGGAGAAGATACGCCGCAACAATACTGTCTGTCCGGATCATCTGCCACGGCTATGAACAGTTGCGGCATCTTACAAAAGGGCCTGGTCCTTTCGATGTAGAACACTAGTGCACGTCTCATGTCAAGGAAGCGCAGGCGTTGGGGCTTAGGGTTGAACACGAGACAAAAGATACCTTGCCCTGTGTGGAAGCTGGAGCCCACCCTCGGGAGAAAAGCTGAGTGAGGGCAAGACTGGACCTTGTCTTTGTTAAAGACTGTGTGCCTGTACCTATCCTATCTCATCTCATCTAACTGGAAGGGACCTTGTCCAGTCCAGTCCCTTGCCCTCATGGCAGGACCAAGTACCATCCCTGACAAATTCACCCCAGATCCCTGAATGGCCCCCTCAAGGATTGAACTCACAACCCTGGGTTTAGCAGGCCAATGCTCAAACCACTGAGCTATCCCTCCCCAAGAGACTTCAAGGTCAGGGCATGAAGTTCGGAGACCCTGCAAGCAGAAGGGATGCCTTGGAAAGTGGCTTTCCTGGTTGCCAAGACAAACAAGGAGCTAATGGCTCAAACAGTGGAACCATGAGAGCAGAGAGGAGGCGGCTGAGATCTCAAACGGGGGCAGGGTAATGAGTCGGAGGGCAGAGCCTGTCCATCTCCTTGATGAAGCATCCAACTAGGGAACTCGAGAAAATCATGAGGCCTGCTTCTCTTGGGTGGAAGGTGGAGATGGCCACCAGATGCGCAAAGAGGTTGCCAGATCTTGTTGCTCCAGAGATATCAGAGTCAAGCACCCATGGAATAAAGATCAATAGAGAGTCCAAGCTGTGCTGCAGGCACAAGAACTGTTTCCTTTTGGGCCAGGAACATGAGTCTGGTAGAAGGTTTCCGACTACTGAGGAGTACCAGCTGAACCTGCTCCAAGCAGGCCTGCTCAGTCACATTCAACCGTGGAGTCGCCATGCCGTGAGGTGGAGCAAGTACAGGCCTGGGTAGGAGCCTATGATCCTGCAGGATGAGATCCGGCAGTAGCAGAAGCAGAATTGTGGATTATACTGACAGCTCCAGGAACACGGGGCACCAACGCTGATGGGCCCAGGCCGGAGCTATCAGGATAATGCCTGCCCTGTCCGTGCAGAGCTTTGGAAGCACCTTGTGGACCAATGGGAACAGGAGAAAGACGTTCAGCAGATGTGTGCACCATGGAATCAGGAATACATCCACTGCCGACCTGGGGCCGAGATTCCAGAATGAGCAGAAGCGTTGGCGTTTCCCACTCTCCCGAGTCAGGAAGAGGTCCAGCTGGGGAAACCCCCTACACCTTGCAAGATGCAGGGGAGGATGTTGGGCAGAAGCGACCGCTCGTGAGCAAAGAGCCGCCTGCTGAGGCGATCTGCCAGCTGGTTCTGAACCCTGGGGAGGTAAAATGCTCTCAGGTTTATGGATCAGGCTATGCACAAGTCCTACAGACAAAGGGCTTCCTGGGAAAGTGGAGAGGACTGTGCATCTCCCTGTTTGTTGTTGAAATACATGGCAGTCATATTGTCCATCAGGACTGCCATGCACTGCCCCTGACTGTGAGGGAGAACAGCCAAGCACACCAGGTGAATGGCCCTGAGTTCCCGCACATTGATGTGAAGGGAGAGTTCCTTCGGGTGGTAAGGTCTCCCAGATGCACCTGCTTTGGGCTGGGGGTGCCTCAGCGACCAGGGACATCACGGGTTGCGAAGCGTGGAACAGAACATCGACTAATGCTGACACAGGGTCCAGCCACTGCCCAAGGGCGAGAGTCACGTGCTGCCGAACCATAACCACCATGCTGAGATTGTCACGTCCCCGGCAATATTTGTGGGAACAGGGGAAGGTGCAGGGCAGCAAGGAAAAGACACTCCAGGATAGCTATGCAAGCAGCTGCCCTTACCCTCCACCCCCAAAGACTATGGCTGTTCTCAGCCCAGGCACAGGCGACGTAGCTCATTGCCTGTTCTCTGGATTTTCACGATAAAAGGACAAATATAAATATCAGCTCACTCAAGGGGAGCCCAATCACCAAGGGCCTAGATAAACAGTGGAAACTGCTCACCCTGTGGGCCAAAATTACAGAAAAGTAAATAGAAGGTGTGTGGGAAAGGGGCATGGAATGAACCCTGTTATCCCACCACACACCTCCAATCTGATTCGGTTTTGCAGAATGTTCCTGTCTCCTTCAGGCTCCGTAACAACAGGGAGAGAGGCCAGGTGCCTGGATGTGTCAGCTGAAGCCTCGCCAGCAATAGAACGCGAAGAATTCTGACAGCGTTTCAGACGAATGAGATGGCTAGTCCAGGGTCCTGTGGCATCATTAGCAGATTCTTGATGGGATACTCCAATGATCATAGGTAGGGCCTTACCAAATTCACAGTCCATTTTGGTCAATTGTGTGGTCATGGGATTTTTAAAATCCTAAATTTCCTCATTTCAGGTACTTAAATCTGAAATTTCACAATGTTGTAATTGGTGGGGCTCTGACCCAAAGAGGATTTTGGAGGGGCGGGTCTCAAGGTTATTGCAGGGAGCATTGTTGCAACCCTTACTTCTGCACTGCTGCTGGGCTGGTGCCGAGGTCAGAGCCGGGCAGCCAGAGAACAGCAGCTGCTGGCTGGGAGCCCAGCTTTGAGGGAAGAGCTGCCAGCAGCGCAGAAGGGTAGCATGGTATGGCATTGCCACCCTTCCTTCTGCACTGCTCCTTGCAGGGCGCTGCCTTCAGAGCTGGATGTCTGGCCAACAGCCACCGCTCTCCAACTGCCCAGCTCTGAAAGTGGCAGAGAAGCAAAGGTAGCAAAACCACAACCTCTCTCTCTCTCACATACGCCCCCCACAACTCCCTTTTGGGTGAGGATCCCAGGATCCTGGGTCCCCCCATGAAATATGTATAGAGCAGACTAAAAGCACACAAGAGATCAGATTTTATGGTCCACAATGCATTTTCTTGGCCGTGAATTTGGTAGGGCACCAATCACAGTGGACAATTATGGAGTAACCTGCTCCTAAAGGAACTTTATTCCTGACCCCCGTCAATAGCGGTTGATCTAGGCCCTGAAACATGAAGGTTTATAGTCCTGCTCTATTTTCTATCTTATTGAACCTAAACAGTATAGAGCTAAGTACCTAATCCACTGAAATCCAACCAAATGTTTTAGGTTCAATGATCTTTTGTGGCAATGAGTTCCACCTGTTAATTACATACCGTGTTAAAAAAAAAATGTCTCTCTTTCCGTCAGTTCTAAAACAGTGCTTTTCAGTTTCATTGGTTATTGATTTGCTTTTGTCTTTAGACAGCATTTACTAGGGTATCCAAGAGCACCTGAGCCTGCTCCTCTATTGCATGATTTCATATTCCCCTTTCATGACCCCTTCTGTTCGTCTTCTCTCCAAAACAAAGTCCCTGCTTTCCACCCCAAAATCTTACCAGGACTCATCAGTCTATCACCCAGCTCTATTTTCTCTTTCTGCTAACCTGTGTTTTGAAGACAGGGAGACCAGAACTGAACAAATTGGTTCTCTTCGGAGCCATCTAGGCAATCTGGTTATGCAACACTTATTCGTTTCCCGTGGGAGGTGGGTGGATAAATCACAGTCTACTTTGACAATCTCAACCAGAATCCCAGGTGCGGCTGGAGTGTTAATTGAGAAAACAGCATAACCCTATCGCTCTATTTTTAATCCTTAACTTTGGGGCATGTTGATTACTTTTCTGACCACTAACAAATCATTTGCAGTAACATCTGGATCTTTCCGTTGTGTCATTTTCATCTGTTTAGATTAGAACCTAGTATAATGAATTTTAGCTGGCGTCATGCTGCACTTTCACCTAGCTCAGTTCTTCTCCCATCTTAACTAACCTAAATAATCATTGTGTTTGCAAATGTTGCCACTGCCATGTGTACTCTGCCCTATATCATTAATACGATAAACACTAGCCTTAGCATAGACCCTTGTCTTAAGGCTCACTGCAGTGTAAACCTTTTGGCAGACTGAAAGCGTACCAAGGATGACTCTTTCTTTTCTGTCTCTTTGCCAGTTTCTGATGCAAGACAGAATTTTGAGTGTCACTCCTGTGACCACTCAGTTTTCTTAAGAACCTATTTGTGAGGGACATTGCCAAAGGCTTTTTGATAAATCATATCTATCAGTCCTCCTTCATTCACTGTGTGGTCAAGGAAGCTCCAAAATTCTAGTAGATGAGAGAAGCGTGATTTTTTTTTTTTTAACTGCAACTGTCCTGAAGTCTTGTAAAATGTGATGGTTTCCTTAAAGGGCACACTGCTGGTATCAAAGGACTTTAGAAATTTAATGAAATCTGAGTCCTCATTTTTGCAGAGAAACCCCTAAAGGCTCAAACATCCACAAGGACAAAGCAAGCCCCCAAATACTTGGGTTTTTTTAATCTTCTGATTTTTAAGCCAGTCTCAACATTTGGGAGGGAAGGGGGTCTGATGTGATTTTCCAGTGCTTGGAAATACTGCCACCGGCCAGATGGCTGATCTATTTTGGTACATTCCACAGCTAATAAAGAGTTCTTGTTAGAACTTAAGCGATAGCTCAAAGTTAAATAGATTGCAGCTCGGAAGCACTTAGGACGCTAGTCTTCATCTCCGTCTTCTCTCACTGCCCTCTTCATACTTTGCTCGATGGCACCCCCTTGTGTTCAGCACAGCCTTCAAAAATCCCACCAGCCAAGGAGCTCCCTCAGATAACTTTGAAAACTGGGACAGGAACAGCCATTGAGACTCCACAAAGCATTTTCTACGAACAGAGAGATTTTTCAAGGGCACACACGGCAGCCAGGTGCTTCTGTGCCATTGCACCTTTGAAAGTCTCTCCCGACACGGCTGGTGTCATACAGAGGTTTCAAACTCTGGGGGGAGGGGCGGGTTTGGCGCAGGGTGGCAGCAGCTGTTATACCCTCCCGCACTCCCTGCGGCAGTGGGAACCGCGGGGAAGTGGAGCAAGTGGGGTGGTCCGACTGCTGCCCCACACCAGACCCCCTCCCCTCCGCAGTAATCCCCCAGGCCACATCCTTTGGGATACAGGGTGCAATGGGGGGAGAAGGCAGGGTGGTGGTGGAGCGAGGGGGATGGACATGAGCATGCCCCACTTAGGCCTCTGGCTCTCTGAGGCTAGAATATGCTCCAGGCCATAGTTGGCCCGTGGGCTGGGAGTCTGAGACCCCTGATGCAGGCCACGACTGCAGGGTACCGGCCGAGCTAGAGGGCATCCAGGACCGAAATACCAGGTTGCAGGAGGCTGGAATTGAGGTGCCTTAGCAGAGTCTCTATGACAGGCATTGCAGGTCAGAATTAGGGCACAAGCAGAGTGGCATGAAGGACAGGGCCTACTTACACCAGGCTTGATTCTGTCCCCCACCCTGGGTCTCCTGCTTCCATTAGCAACTAAAATTCAACCTTTAAACTTGACACGTCGCTATTTAGCACCAAACAAGCCACGTCCTCCAGCAGAGAGTCATCAGATTCCATTTATTCTGTATACATTCGTAGTGCACATGAGAGTAAGACATGAGCGCTCCTCAGTTCTCACAGCACTGCTAAGGCTCTTTGCCTTGACGGTTACACCTGGATGAAATATAAACAGGGACTGAATGGATATCCACAGTAATAACCCATAGAAGTAATTATACAGCAAGATCTCTGTGGACAGAGCAGCTTTGAATCCCTGCTAACCAGAGCCACGAAGTGCCTTTGCTTTTCCGTCACATCAGAAATATTTATTATCAAAGACACCAGGACAAGTAACAATGAGGAGAATTACATGGGATAAAAGCTTGAGGACAACACAGATGTACTTTAATATCTCTCTCTCTCTCTCTCTCTCTCACACACACACACTCACACTCCAATTCCATTCACCTACCTGCACTCAACACTCAGGTTCTGATGAGCCAAGTTTGGTGGAAGGACAGACATGCTGTAAGGGAGACACTACAGGTCAACTGAGATTATGACTAGGCAATTGACGGATAACACTGCATGGGAAGAGTGAAATCAAACTGGACTGGGTAGCATCACGCCAACGGAAAACAGGTGGGAAGAAGTGGTGGAGATGACCAAGAGAATTTACATTGATAATACCTAGTTCCTGTATACCACTTTTAATCAATAGATCTCTAGGGGTATGTCTACACAAACCCCCTAGTTTGAACTTGCAAATGGAACTTGCAAATTCGAAGTTGCAAATGGAGCCCAGGATTTCAATATCTCAGGCTTCATTTGCATCTTCCTGTCCAGTCGCCATTTTGAAATTTCACTAGTCCGGACTAACTGCCCGCAGCTACACGCAGCAGGGAGCCGGTAGTTCGAATTAAAGCCCTAATTCGAACTATCTGTTATTCCTCCTGCAAGGAGGTTTAACGGTAGTTCCAATTAGGGGCTTTAATTTGAACTACCAGCTTCCTGCCACGTGTAGCTATGGGCAGTTAGTCTGGACTAGTGAAATTTCAAAATGGCGACCAGACGGGAAGATGCAAATAAAGCCTGGGATATTTAAATCCTGGGCTCCATTTGCAACTTCGAATGCCTACATTAGCCTCCCTAGTTCAAACTAGGGAGCTAGTGTAGACATACCCTAAGTGCTTTACAAAGGAGGTCGGGATCATTGTGCCCATTTCACATGTGGGGAAACTGATGCACTGAGAGGTGACATGATTCGCCCAAAGTCACCCAGCAGACCAGCCGCAGAGCTGAGAATAGAATCCAGGTCTCTTCAAGACTAGACAGAGGTCCACACAGCCCATAGGGATACGCAGAAACAAAGGTCTGCTTGACATACACATACCCTCATGTGTCCCCATGTGAGGCTCAGGGGAACTCTGGCACAAGAGGTCCAGTGGGAAACAGGCGTTCTGAGGATCAGAGGTATTTAGACAGCCACTTCCCACTGGATGTAAACACAGCGACAGCTGGGAATTCTTCCAGTGGACATGGTGGCTTACCGAATAATACTTAGCATTGTGTAATTCTTTGTGTGTTCAAATCTCTTTGTAAACATCAGTTAATCCTCAGAATACCCCTGTAAGGCGGGCGACTATTATTAGCATTAGACCAAGGCAGCTACAGTTCCTCACCATTCCCAGAGAGAAAAGTAAGCAGCTAGGTTGCATAAAACAAGCTGCATGCGCTCCTTAAAATGAAACCTATTCCCTGGCAATCACTTGAATCGATGGCAAGGGAGAGGGAGTCCAGCTGCTTAACTTCAAAACCCAAAGAAAACACACTGGGAAGGCTAAGCCACTCAAAAGCACAAAGAACATGTCCGCACACTGAAAGCCTCCTAGGGAAACATGGTCTTTTGCATGTTATCAAGCCTCTCCACAAAAAAGATCACTGCAGAGACCATGCCAGAGGAAGCCCCCTTGTCATGCAGCCAATTTAATTTGGGGCCTCATTCCTTGTTGTGTGAGCACATGCAGGGCCTCTAGGGCAGGTACGCTCCCATAAACGATGCTGAGCTATGTGTGTGCAGCGGTGTGGCATCAAGCAGATATACAATGCTTTCAAGGGAACCTTTGACTCTGAGGCCAAGAGGTTTAGGAAGGCCACTGTAAAAGATGAAACATTCTGGGTTTTGCCCATGTTGTCTTCACTGATGTGGTCACAGCACATCTGGGGGGGGGGGTAGAATGGGTCCTCATTAAACCCAGATCCAAGATACAGGTGCACATGGTTTTGGATAGTCCAATAATCGGTTCCGGACAAGGCTCACGGCAAGATGTGCAAGAAAAAGAAAGGCAGCCATTAAAAGAACATGATTTGGAGGCAAATACAAGTCTTCACTGGTCATGAGCTAGAATGTTTCTAGCAAAGGTAACTGGGGCCAAATTCAACTCCTGAAGCCAGTGGAGGTACAGCAGGGCTTAATTTGCCCCACAAGTTATGAACTTCTCAGGGCAGGGAGCCTGGTCTTATTTTAGTTCGGTAACAGTGCCCGGAACACCTACTGTGCTCTATAAATAATTCCAGACCAAAACAGAATCATAAAATAAGAGATCCCACCAGGGACTAGAAGAATTATCACTAGGATTACAGGATACCTCCCATCCACTACCAAAAGCAACTTCTAATCACACAGAGCAAAGACTTCAGTGGAGAGGGGGAAAAATGCAAATAAAAAAGGTCCAAGCCTGCTCATCCTGCCACTGAAAAGTCCCCTTCTACCTGAGAATGTCCCACGTCTGACCACTAGAGGAAGCTATGAGGCTGCGTAACACTACCATCACCACACTTGTTAACGAAACAATCAACAGGGGCTTCCCTTCTGTTTCTGGTCCCTAAAGCTCCAATACAGCAGAGCTCACACTGCTCCACGAGGTGTTTTCCTGGCTGTCAAAAATAAGGCAACAGGACCTTATCCATGGAAGGATATTTCACCCTTATGAAGCTGCCCATAGAAAGAGCAGGAGGGCCACTGATCTAATACATTCCTGCTAACTCAAGTCAGGTGACCATGGCAGGGTCTCCCCCAAGCCCATGAGATGACTAACTGCCTTAAGAAGCCTTCAACCATTCACAGCATAGCTAATGGGTTCTCACTCTGAGCCTGCATGGATTCTCTCTCCATCCCCTGAAGTTTCCCCACCCAGCTCGAAAGCGGAACTCGGCCTTCTATGCTAATGGGCCCATGGTGCTGATGAGCATTAAACTGTAAATTCACTTTCTCAGCCATCGCCTGGAGCCAACCTGCCTTTGGCACTTCTCTCGCAGACCTCTTCTTCTCACGAACCTGCTGAGTCAATCATTGCACTCCTACCCAAGGATGCCAATCAGAATGAAGACCGAGAGACACAATAAATCAAGACACAGCCAGACTGCACTTGGTAAAACCAAACCACACATGTCCCAAATCAGAACCACCCTGGAGAGAATTAGAAGCATCTTCTCTAACCTCCATGATGAGAGAACATCTAGTGATTTCATCTCCACCTTGCCCAGTGCATCATCCATTAACCACCATGATAAACTGGACTATAGATTTGATTAGGCAAGAGAAATTGTCAGAATCTCTATGTAGGTATGTGGCCTTCGTCACCATATTATCCCAACCATGCCTCTGAGAGGTAAGGAATTATCCCCTTTTGCAGATGGGAAACTGAGGCACACGGCAGAGCGACTTACCCAAGATCACGCAGGAAGTCTCTAGCTGAGACGAGAATGCTAATCCCAACCCCATGCCTTAGACAATAGACCAGAGTTCCCCAGACTTTCAGCTGCCAGGACCACATCGCTCAGCCTTGCTCTTATAGTGGGCTGAAGCAGGTTCATTACAGAAAATACCTACATTTTGTATGCAACTCTAAAAGTGTAAAACTTTTCCTACCCTGAAGAGTTTACCGTAACACAGCCAAGACAGCAGATGGGGAAAGAAGGTTGGTGAGTGTAGGTAGTAGGGATGTAAGCGACTAGTCGACTGTCAAAGCATAAGCTTATCAGACAATCGACCAGTGATGCAACTAGTCACTCCCCCCCCCCACCACCACCACTTGCTGCCTGTATTAGAGAGGAGCAGCAAGAGCGGGGGAGCAGGGGCCAGTGTTGGGGGGGCCACAGAGGGCAGGGGAGGTAGAAGCACAGTGGGAAACTGCGTGAGCGGGGACTGAAGCTGCCTCTGCTCCCAGCGGTTCTGCTGCGATTCTGCTCTTGAGCATTTGAAAAGCAGAAGCCCGGGGCCAGTGGGGGGCTCGCAAGCCCTGTGCTCCCTGCAGGGCTTCCTTGAACTGGGGCTCATCAGTTAATCCTAAAAACTACAAGCACCCTGGGAAGACTGGAGCCAGTACCCACGCATGCCAGCTCCTGTGGAGCCGCTTCTCCCTCCCCCCCGCTGCCTCTCACAGAGGCAGCAGCACAGGAGGGAGCCAGGGCTTAAAAGCAGGCTCCCCACAAGCACTAGACCCTGTAGAGCCACCTCCTTTCCCCCTCTCGCTCTCCCACGCTGCTGTCTCTGATGTGTGGAGGCGGGAGATGGTACATGTGACGAGCCCTTCTACAGAGCTGCCTGCTTCAGCCCCCATCCCCTCCAGCCTCCCACAGAGGCAGCAGGTGGGGGACAGGCGGGAGCTGGTGCGGGGAGCTGGCTTAAAAGCCGCCTGCCCTGCGTCCCTGCGTGTAAATATGTAACCAGTAAAAATTCCAGCTGTTACACATGTACACAGATACGCGTTAGTTAACATCCCTAGTACTAACAAAAGCATCATGATGAGACCAGCCTGACCCATTCCAGCCTCTTGGCTCATTTAGAGTTTTGGAAATACACAGTCGGGCATATTCAATGCTCCCCACAACTGCCCTACAATGTGGTCCCAGGTCTCATCTATTACATCCGATTAGACTTCTCCCAAGACAGACAAGCTGTACATTCACCTGTACAGATTAATGGCTTTGGATACATTTGAAGGAACCCAATATTTCTTCCAGAAACCTATGAAGGCCCCTCCCTTTCTGATGAAGGGACCTGAAATCTCTTATTCCAATGCTAAGAAACATGCTGATCCCTCATGCAACCCTACTAAAGTTAGTGAGGTTGCCACCAGGAGAAGTTTGGTGCAATGGTCAAGGAATCGCCTTCTGCTATTGCAATAGTGTCAAGAGTCCTTGATCCCTATCAGCACATGACGACGATCCTTCTTTTGGAACGCTGCCTCCATTAGAATTCTTCGCCTTTTGAGTGGGTGCCAGACTTTAATCAAGCAATTCTAAACTGCTAGGGCTGAATCAGGTTTCAGACTGGAACTTGACCCTGATCCATTTACACCACGTTGGGATCCTCAAAGGCTTGCACATACACAGAGATCACTGGCATGGCAGTTCACTCAGTCCTGAAGCACTGGAAAGCTTGATATCCTGCAATGCGTGTGGGCTTACACACACACCCCGCAGGTTGGGATACAGATAAAGCTTGCAGTAACACCAGGCCTACCAACTCCCAAGATCTGGCCGAAGAGACCATCCTTCCAAGATGTCAACCTCTCCTGAGTGACTGCATCAGAAATGTGCAGACTGTAAGCCCTTCAGGGCAGTGGCTGGCTGTTCTGTTTGGAGAGTGCCCAGTACAAGAGGCTCCTGATCCACTAAGAGTTCCTGGGCAGTACCATAATCCACAATAAAAAGAAAGGTTAAAATGTAAATAAAGGAATAGACAAATGTCTCCAATCCCAGATCTATTCCTACCCTGTCCCTGTAGGTGCTGAGGGATTATTTCCCTTTCTCTTGAAAAGCAAGAGTAGAAATTCAGGTTATTGTCATATTGTGTGATATTGGGGCAGTTCTAGCCATTATTAAGTAGCAGGCCCTCATGGGGCAAAAAGGAGAAATTTACCTTTTTGGTCAGGGACTAGATTAGATTAGCTTGGCTGTTAAACCTCCTAGGCCCTGATCCGGCAAGGCAATGAGATACAATGGGAGTGGAGGATGCTCAGTGAATCACCGGCTTGGACCCTACGTCCCCTGAGGTCACTTCCCATAATTTAATGAAAGAAAATAGCACAAGTGCCTTAGCACCAGTTCCCATCTGGCAAATACATGACAAATGGCTTATTACACCTTCTTTCTTATCTCGGTGGTTCTCGTCCTTCCCTCTCTGCCTTCTGTCTCCATCAGATGATCCTGAAGTCCTGAAACTATCACTACAAAGCCAGTCCCAATATTAACCTATTACATGTTCGTAAAGAGAGAAAGAAAGGCACACCTTCTAAATCTATTCAGAGCCCCCAAACGCAGGAAACAACCACAGAGCGGAGCTACCCCAATAAAAGAGGGATAATTGCTCCTGCCACATACTGGTTTTTCCTCTCCTCCCCCTTGCTCTCAAAGGTTCTGAGCATCTGTCTACACTATGACTTGTCCTAAACCATGCTAGTAAGAGCTCATCTTCAACGTGGGGGTCACTAGGACAGTCTCCCAAGCCAATATGGCGAGCAACTTTTTCCATTTCATCTGCACTGCAAATACAGCTGTAAACAGGACACCAACCACATTCTAAATACAGGAGGCCCCCAACTTGCAACCCCCCCCCCCACACACACACACAACCATTTTTGTAAGTGTGGAAGGGGCCGGAAATCCCCGACTTACGTCCTCAGCCCACATTTACGACGACGCCTACCGTAAAAGAGGGTTTGAGTTACGACACCCCCAACTTGCAACGCTTCCCCCGCGTCGCAAGTCGGGGCCTCCTGTGAAGCCTCAGACATTTCTCATAGGCATTTCAAGACCAACTCTGCTTTAACTGTGCTGGCGACAGCCATGTTGTACCCAGATCTCTTAATACTGTTGAGCGGTAGATGGATGCAATGTCTGAAAATTATGTAAAAAATCCTACAAAGGGGAGAAAGCCAGCTGCGGCATCTTGCAGGTGCATCACAGCATGGTCAGGTTAACCTAGTTCTCGGAAAGATACGACTGTTCAGAGGAATTGTGATAAAGCCCTGCTAAAAATGTTTGTTAGCACAATTACAAAAGTCTGCAGTTCATGCATACTAAGAATCCAGGACAGAGAAGTGAGAAAACCTACCATTTTTTTTTGGCCCCATGTTAAGAGCACTCACCTAGCAGAAGACAACTATTATCTTGTGACCACTTCTTACTTCGTGGACATTTGTGACCAACATGCTAGCAACAAATGCCTAGAATAGACCCAGATCCAGGCTGCAAGTGAAGTCACTGGAAGGAATCATCTGACTTCAGAGTGTGCTAGATTGGGCCAATGCAGTTCTAAAATAGGTAACAACATTTACCCACAAAAGGGCAATTCAAAACCCACCAAAGTAAGTGGCAATCTTTCCACAGACTTTGAATCAGGGCCCACATGACTACAGATAAAACTTGGCACGGCCAAAGCAGGATGAAATTCATAATCCACGTTTGGACAACGAAGGAGTCTGTGGCTACATCTACACTGCAGGCTTTTTGTGCAAGCACTGTTTTGTGCAAGAGTACGTCCACACTGCCATGTGCTTTTGCACAAGAGCATCCATGGCAGTGTGGACGCTCTCTTGCGCAAGAAAGCTCTGATGGCCATTTTAGCCATAGGGGTTTCTTGAGAAAGAAACCCGTTGCCTGGCCACACTGCCTACTTGTACAAGAACGTGCATGTAGTGTAGACGCTCCTCAAGTCTTTGTGCAAGAACAGCCATTCTTGCGCAAAAAGCCTGCAATGTAGATGTAGTCCATAAGTGCATCTGCAGCATCACCTGCCTGGATATTTTGCACATCTCTCAGCAGTGAGCAAAACTAGACAAGTCAGTTTCAAAGCAGTGGTTAATCAGTTTCAGCTAAAGATTCTCAGGCTGTGCCCAGTGCCGCAATATATGAGGTGCAAAAGCTGCAGGGGAGGGTGATGTTTAAACCTTTAAATTACCTCAAGATTTTTCATTAAAATATTTTTTTTTAGTTATTTTTCAAAAACTCCAATTCTTCCTCGCCCCCAATCCAACCTAAATTTGGGGCATAAACTACTTGACAGTTACAGTTTCCATATGAAGAAAGTCAATTCAGATATTAAAAATAATTAGCTTGTTATAGAACAAAAATAAGAGCTGGAAGGAAGAATGGAAGCCAAACCTTAAGGCTTGCAAAAACTCATTCACTTCTTAAGCTAGTGGCACGTTTCGTATCTGTAATGCAGACACCGCCCCGCTGAAGAACCACAGCTCTACAAACGGTGGGGAGTTGTGGTTTTGTGAGTAAAGATATTAGATGGATACCCATCAGCTTTACTTGCGTCTAGGGCTGTTACTACATTCCTTGCCATTGGGCCTAGAAGGTTCACTTTTCAAGGCAGCACTAGAGCACCAAGAATAAGCTGGATCTATTAGGCCTGGAAAGAATCTCGGAAATTGACAGATTGTGCTTGCGACTGCCAAGGCTGAGATATAAGCAGATGATCCAGCTTTTCCCTTTCACTGACTCCGCTGTTTGTTAACATACCAATGGCAAGGACATCATAGTGAGGTTTGGAAAGCTTTCAGAAAACTGAATGGCCATGGTTCAGATCCTGCAGAAGAGGGTGAGGAAGTTTCAAAACAACGAGGCAAAAGTTAATGTAATTCCAAGAGTTCTTTTGCATCTCATGGCAGTGACAAAGAATAGCGAAGTGAAATCAATAATACTTCATGCTGGAGAGACTGGCGTGGCCTGTAGCAAATCAAATCATACAGACAATGTTATCACTGGAACATCCCACAGTGGACGGGAAGTAGAGCAACACGCACAAATTTCTACAGAAGGCCGTGATGGGATATCCCAGGGCTGAATTTGATGTAACTGGTTACAACCACTCAAAGCTGATGGAGTTGCACTAAAGCTCAATGTAGTGTTTCAAGTCTATAATACAAGGAAATGAGCCCACTTAGTCAAAATACTATAGGTTGAATGTCTGCTGCCCAGGACACTCTGGTCTGGCAACACCCATGGTATGGCAGGACCGCAGATGTGGCTCAACTCAGCTTGAGGCAGCCTGGAAGGCCAGTGGCCCGGGGGCAGGAAGCCCAGCCAACAGCCAGAGCAAGACCGGGCAGGAGCCCTGCCTGCCGAGAACGGAGCTCTGCTGGTGAGGACATGGAGCCCCTGCTGGCATGGAGGCAGGGAGCTCCTACAGCTAGAGGTGCGGCGCCACCGCTGGCCAGGAACACAGAGCCGCCGGCAGCCAGGGGACGCGGAGCTGCTGGAAACTGGGAAGCCTCCAGCTGGCCAGAGCAATGCAACAGCTGGGAGTGAAGCCCTACCACTGGCTTGGGGCAGTGCACTGGCCAGGCCAGTGGCCAGGAGAGGGGTCCCAGGACAGCCCCACACTTGTCCTCTCCTGATCTGACAAACTCCCTTGTTCAGGACCACTCAAGTCTGGAGGGTGCCAGACCAGAGAGTTCCAAGCTGTAGTCAATTATTTCACATGGACTCAACAAGGTATATGGGAGCAGGCAATGCTTCTTAGATAGAACTGCCTCCCAGTTATGCTCAGGCATCCATGTTTTCTTCTCTCACTCCCACCAGCCCACTACAGTGCATTCCAGGTAACAATTTGGATTCACATCTACTCTTTCCTCAAGGCAACTGGATGTGATACATCAGACTTTCCCTCCATATACTTGGCCCCCAAAAAAGGAGTTGAACACCAAACAGATCCACTTCGTGTCGCCACAGGCTCAGCACTTAACTTGGATGCACAAGAACATTTATAAAATAAAATACGTAAATAAATAGAAAATAAAACAAATAAACCTACAGATGGAAAACATTGCTGAGTATCCACAAAAAAGGACAGACAGATACATTCACACCACGGGCTCACTGATCCCAAACTTCAAACTCCACTTGCATTTCCAGTCTTTCCCCCGCCTCCTTCGATGGTTTTTTTTTTTTTTTAAATGATCCCATAATTCTGTGCTGTCTTCTCTCCACAGTCTGCCGACATGGATGCCATGAAAGCAGGGGGATTGACCATGGTCCGTGTTTAGAATTATACTCCATTTAGTGCCATTTCAATTGCTGGCACCCCACACAAATAAATAGATAAATAAATATTTTTTTCTGGTGCTCTGCAAGGCTTTAAAACCAAACGACACAGGAGGAACAGGAGAGGGGGGAGAGGCTGACAGACATTGCAAAGTCTGCTTGATGGAGCTATCCCAGGATGCTGTGTTGAGCAACGGGGTTAACAGGGGATCAAGGCAAGAGAGAACGAAAGTTACGCTACACGATACACTGAAAGGCAGATACGAAAGCCACAAGGCAGCACTTGCACTGGGTGTTTCCCTTACAGAGGCAAGTCGGTGCTGTTATGCCGAGTTTTCCTTGAAGTCCCATCGTCTCTGGGTAGCGCCCTCTGCAAGCTGGACATGGCTGCTGTCTTTTTAAGGTCAATGACTGCGTAGGAGTCCGTCCTGCGGGCGGGGTGGGAGGCAGGAAGCGGGGCACAGGGCACCTGGAGGCTCTGGCACCCCTTGTGAGGGTCAGCCTCCAGCTCCACCTGGATATAGTTGAGCTGCCGCTGCTGCTCCGGGCAGGGCCGGCGGAAGTCGAAACTGAAGACACTGGGTGCGCAGTTGTGGCGGTGCTGCAAGAAGTCATCCCGGCGCAGGCTGCTGTGCAGCACGGTGCTTTCTGAGTTCATGTAGTTTTGCAGGGGATCCTCTTCGACCAGCTCAGGGTACCCGTTCGGAGAAGGAGTCAGCGCGTCGCCAGAGTCCTCGTTGTCCTCATCCTGCCGCAGCGGCTGACACTCCCACACAGGAGGCAGCGAAGGCAGGTTCTCGTAGTGCAGCAGGGGCATCCTGCGGTGTGTGCAGCTGTTTAAACCCAGCTCCTCCCGGGTGAGTTTCAAGCGCCCGCCACGCCGGAGAGACGCACCCCCAGCAGGCAGCAGGCCATTCACATTCTCGTACACGCACCTGGGCACGGGGCACTCATCCTTGCACTCGTTGTTGTTGGTAGGGGCGCAGACGTGCCCTCCACATTCCCGATGGTAAGGGCAAGAGCTGTCACGTTTCACCATGTGCCTGTGAACTGGGGCAGGGCCCAGCACAAACTTCACCTCCCCTGGCTGCAGGAAGACCTGGGGGTTTCGGCCCTCCAGAGAGCAGCTGTGGTTCCCATGCAGGAAAGGAGGGTGAACTTCAGGCAGCGAGTGCATGCAGTGCCGACCCCTCACCTCCTCCTCACCACTGGTTGTGTTCATATAGGTGTGGGACTGCAGGGAGAGAAGATGTGTTTGAGAGGCAGAGCATGATGCTGGGGAGGGAGACCATGATAGGAAGAGAAAAGAGCCAAAAATAAAGTGTGGGGGGGGGGAATTGTGAATACAGCTGAAAATGTGAGTGGGGAAAGCGAGGGGCCTGGCAATTGATAAAGTGGGGGAGGAGGAGTCTTGGTGGCTGAAAAAAATGTGGAGGGACAAAAACAGAATAGTCTCTGGGCTGAGAAAGCGGGGATGATTGGGGTTACATTTGACTGAGAAGGATGCAGCTATGTATGACAGTTGCAAACCAAACACCCAGCACCTGGAGACAGGAATGAGTTTTGTTGCATCTCAATAGACGTGAGTTGGAGTTTCTAAGGGGCAGGATGAGCAGCATCAGCTAGAAGCTGCACTGGAGATACTGCTGCTATAAAATGGAAACAACAACAACAACTCTAAAGCTTCCTATTAGTCTGGCCTGACTCAGTTCTACCCCTCACTTCCAATACCATCACAGCTGCTATTCATTGGGGGACTGACGTGTGGCTCTCCTGGGTCTGAGGCTGGCTCTATACCATAGGTGCTTTGCTAGTATGGCTACACTGGAATATTACACCAGCAACACGCTTATACCAGCAATGCTGCATTGTTCCCAATAAAGCTTATCCTAGCCCCTCCCCCTGAAGAAATGAGCTCTCCCAGCCAGCACAGCTTTGTCAGTCAGGGATCACGCAACATCACACCTCGACAGACACAACTGTGCTGGCTCAAGCCTGCAGCACAGAACTGCCCTCGCAAAGGCTCCTTTCGGCGTCAGCAACTTGTGCACGTGAGATGGTTTAAAACAAAACAACGATGATACACTTTTAAACAGGTCTCAAGTAGGGATGTAACGGAATAGCCATTTAAATGGTGAACCAATAAGCTCATGCTTAATCAGTTAACGTAATGGTTATACGCTGGCTCCAGGCACCACTCCCGGGGAGCAGCCACAACCCACAGCGCAGAATAGCAGCCAGTTCACCGGGAGCGGGACTGGGAACCGAGAGCCAGTGCACACAGCTTAAAAACCGGCACCCAGCACATGTCAGCTCCCTGGGAGCCAGCTGCCACCCTGTGTTGCAGGCTCTACAGTATAAAGCTTCTACTGCAGAGGCCATAGCACAGCCAGGTTCCTGGGAGTGGGGCCGGCAACCAGCTCCCAGCACACATGGGCTGCCGGCCTTGCTCCTGAAGAGCTGGCCACACTGCTTGCTCTGCAGTATAAACTTTATATTGCACAGACCGCTGCATGTAACCATTAAGATTTTCAGCGGTTACACGGTTACCCAATGAACCACTTTTTAACATCCCTAGTCTCGAGTCCAAACTCCAGTGTGGAGCATATGAAATTCCATCTACACAAGGTGCATGATCTTCTTGGATGGTTTATATAAAAATATCTGAGGAGACAAATGACATGAGGAGGGAGCCCATGCCTGCCTAGGTTTGCCTGGCTCTGCAGCAGCAGCTATCCGATAGTAACAGAGATAAGACACCGTGTCTAATAGACTGATGTGGTATGGTAAGTCCTATGATCCTAAAGACCAGCTGCCCAGGCACTGTGGTCGTAGCACAACAGAGTCGGAGCTTGGGGATCCAGCCTAGAGTTTAGCATGGGGCTGGTAGAAATGCAGAAGCAGCGGACTCAGTATCAGGAGGGAATTGCATCTGCTGTCCAAACAAAGGACAGATCGTTACTTATGGAGCAGAGAAGTTACACCCAGCCTTTGCTGAGAGCTGCTGTCCAGCAAGTAGTTAGAAAGGTGCAACTCTCCAACAGTGAAACTAAGTAAAACGGCCAAGAAGCAGTAAATGACAAGGTTAGAGGGTCTCTGGGCTTCCTCAGCATAAGCCAGATATACAAGCCAAGGCAACCCACAAGAATCCCAGGAGAGGAGGAGCAGACATGCGACAAGTTCCCTGCAGCCATGGCGCTCACAAGACCTGGTCTTACCTGCTCGTCTGCCCCAATGAGGGCATGTGTGGAGTCCTCCCCAATGGAGGAGTGTCTCAAGCTATTCATGGAAGGGTGTCGGGCTGTGGAGTAGGTTGGGATTTCCCCAGGGAAGCTGTGAAATCCATTGGGGAACCCTGGAACAGTGTACGCCAGAGCTGGGGAGAATTCAGAGAGACGTGTTTTAGACACAGAACACCCCACCAGGCAAGCATTCAGATGTGGCTGAAGCTGCACCAGGGGCAGCTTCTCAACGGGCCTTATTAATCAGGCATGCTGGAAAGGCAGAGCCTGCCTGGCTGGGGAAGACTCCTACAGCTAGGCTCCCTGAGTTACATTTACCAGCACCTAAGTCTCATCTATGAAGGCAGGAAACACAAGTTCTTCTAGTTGAGGTTTCCTTCAAGAGCCTGTTGATCCCTGGGGAGGCCACATGGCAGGGATCCAACAGGAATCTGACTGGAGCCTGAGAACTAGGTTGATAACTTGCAGATTTTGTTCCCATTTCCTTGGGAACAAGGTACCACATCTGCAAAGAGTGGAGCTTTAAGCATGCTGCACAGAACATGTGTGAGGCCTCCAGGCCCAGCTAAAAGACAAGCCAGCTAACACCAGCCACATGGGGGAATGTAACCTTGACTGGGAGAACTAACATGGAGACAAACTAGGATATACTTCCTATACCCTACACTCCCTTGGATCTGGCACTCCAGAAGCCTTACTGTTGGGTGTCTGGGGTGTCCTGGGTAGTTCCAGCTCGGTGGAGTGACTGCCCCTAGTGATGACAACTGGCTCCTCCACCACATTGATGCTATTACACTGCATCAGGTCCTGCAGCAGGTTAAAGATCTCCTCCGCCCTTGAACACTTGAAGGCAAATATCCCTGTGCAAAATACAAAGATGGAGTTGGGAGAGAAGAGGACAATTTTTAGTTTAATGAATGTAGTCTAGCTGTTCCAAGCAATTGTAAAGTCTGATTTTAAAAGGTTTGTGTTAAACACAACACAATTGACCTGGGAAACTCACAGTCACAGGAGAGAGTCAAGAGCTTGGCAGGACTAAAAAAAAGCAGATCAGATATACAGGTAATGGGGCTATTCACTCTGCCATTAGATAGCACACAAATCTGCAAGACTCGTGCTTCAGGGTACAGGTCAAATACTAAATGTGTGGGTTAGGAAGAAACTTCCTCAGTAGACCAGTTGTTACATAATTGTTCATTATGAAGTTTCTTCCATTCGCCTTACAATTCAGGGTGCGAGCCTATATTTCAAACAAGATACTAAATTAAACTGACAACTAGTCTGATCTTGTTAGACAATTCTGATAGTTCTCTACACACACATTTTGGAAATATTTTGTTGAAGATATTGTCAATATTTAAACTCACTCATATGTAACATTTCTGGATGGAATACCCTGCTGTAGAAACAGAACATCACAGCTGCTAGTTGATTAACTAATTGGTGCATCTAATGCTAATTTTATATTAGCTAACTCCACTGGATACAATAGCATACTAGTCACAGATCATATTCTTCACCTCTGATTTCCATTATTTCAATTTATCTGGGTCCCAATCCAACCCCAACCATCTTTTTCCCCACAGACTCTAATGGGAATTGGATTAGACACCTGGAATACTTCTGGAAGGGAAGGGCAATCACACCCCACTTTTAAAAACCAGATTCAACGTTGGCTCTCCAGATAAATGGTTTGACCAATTACTAGTGTGTGCAGAACTAACCAATCACATGCTGGCACTCTCACACATGCCCAAAAGACATAGCAACAAGGACAAACAGCATGGCAACAGCTGCTGCTACTCTGAAGAAAAAATTGAAAGATATTCTTGCTAGAAAATACATGCATCCATCTTATTTACTGGGGGAAGGAAAGAGGAGCAAGGAGAAATCATCCAAAATCCATTACCGTGTTTTAGCGTATACAACCCGCAGGTTATGCAAACCTCGCCCCCGCCCCCCCGCAAGCAGGCTGTACTCATCCACATGTTATACAGGTTGTTGTGTTTTGTTTTTTTTTTTTAACTGAAAGTACAGGAAGACAAGGCTGACTTACTTGATAAAAGCAGCATATTTTAATTAAATAACAGAAGCAGTGATGTTAAAATACATTAAAGTTAGAACTTTACTGTGCAATTAGTAAAATAATAAATATATGGTAAAACTGTTTAAAAAAAGCCATCCTTGCATTGTCATAAAATACATAAGTTCATTCATTCTGATTGCTACAATCAGCACCAGCAGTATCCTCGTCAGCGTCTGAGTTTTCAAAACCGTCAAAACTTTCGTCACAGTCGCTGCCTTGAAAAACAACCACTAACTCCATAACCAAGGCTAGGTGAGCTTCGATGACAGCTGAGGTCTGTGGTACCAAATCAGAATTGCTGACAGTCAGATTCAGAGCTAGACGAGTCAACGTCGGGAAGAATTTCACATTTACAGAACCCACTGTGAATAGTAGCCAGCTTTATTCTGTCCCAAGCAGCCAAAACCCATTTGCAAACTTCCACGTAAGTTGCACGGCGCTGTCGACCTGCCGGAGTGAATGTGTGTTCCCCATCTGTCATTCAATTGTCCCATTCCTCTCAGATGAAGTGGTTGACAGCTACATCAAGTGTTTGCAACTTGCAGGTCAGTCCACCTGGAATTATGGCGATATGTGCACCAAGGCATTTATGTGTTTCTGAACTGAAGTTTCTTCGTGAGCGGCCAAGGAATCTAAAACCAGCAGAGATTTAGGATTTAAAAAAAACCCACCTTTTCATGCACAAAAGCAGCTGTCTGTCCGCATCTTCATAACATCTGTGTTCATCCAGCCCTTTTTGTTACAAACCACACAAACGCCAGCTGGCAGTTTTTCTCCAGCCATCGTTACCCTCTTAAAAATCACCATTGGTTTTAATTTATCACCATGTGCCGTGCATGCCAACACTGCAGTAAAACAGGTGCGTTCATGACCAGTGGTTGCTACACAGACTGTTTTCGATCCAGTTTCCGCAACACACCGAGTAGCAGATATATCAAATGACATGGGCAGCTCATCCATGTTAATAACATTGCTTGGTTTCAAGCCCAGCTGGTGAATTTCTTTACATACAAAAGTTTTAAAGTCACCCATTTTCTTCTCCCATTCGTCAGGAAGCCGTTGGCCAGCAGATGTCCATGTATGAACTGACAGATTGTTTTTCCGCATAAATTTGTACACCCAATTTCCCGAGCCCCCCTTAAAATCATAGATTTTCTGTTCCATAGCCATAAGTCGAGTCTCGAGCTGTAAGGCTACCATTGACACTGCCCGTCTGTCCTCTCTCTGTGCATGAACCCACTTCAACAGGTTTTCTTCCAGATTTGGCCACTTGGCTTTCTTTCCACGTCGTGTTCTTTTCCTAGGATGTAATTTCTCAAGCTCTGCTTCTTCCTTTCTCAACTCCCGAACAGACTTTTCGTTTACAGAGTATTTTCTCCCTGCCGCTCTGTTTCCATTGTCCTTTGCATATGTCACAATACACAATTTAAAATCGGCTGTGTAGGATTTGCACTTAGGCATGTTTAAAAAGGAATAAACAAATGGTAGAACAGTGTTGTTCAAAGAGGTTATATACCAGCAATAAGGGTTGTAGCATACTTACTGCTCAGAGTCATCAGCTGTGGTTCATTAACACTTAATTACAGGTGCTGTTCATCTCCCGCGGGCTATACACGTGCGTGGGTTATCTAACACTTTTTTAATACAATCAGGAAAAACTGCAGGTTATGCATGGGTGCGGGTTATATACACTAATTTACGGAATGTGAGAAAGTCTCCTATGAACAGGAAAAGAACCAAAAGAAACGTACACTGATCAAAATACCGTGACTTCCATATAATTTATCCTCACATACAGAGTAGAGATGTTAGCAAGTAGTCAACTATCTGATAAACGTAAGATTATTGGGTAGTTGACTACTTGCTTCCCCCTCCACGCTGCCCCTATGAGAAGCAGCAAGGGAGGGAGGAACAGAAGCTGGTGCTGGGGGGAGCCAGCTTAAAAGCTGGCTCCCCTCAGCACCATCTCCGTGGTGCCGCCCTGGCCCACTGCCTCCATCAGAGGCAGCAGGGGAAGAAAAGGGGATGCTGCAGCGAAGCAGCCTCTGCCCATGGCAGGTCGAGGCTCTCTATGGGCACCGGCTGCTCCGGGAGCACCCCCTGTTCACGGCGGACAGGGCTGGCCACCACAAACAGAGGCTGCTGGATTCAACGCGAGCTGGGACTGAGCAGTCCCGGCTCACGCTGGTCTGGGATGCTGTGCCTCTGCATTTCAAATGTAGTAAGAGCTCAGCGGCTCTTTCTACATTTAAAATGCAGAGCCACTGCTCAGCCCTGGCTCGAGCCGGCTCCTGGAGCTACCCCCGCTGTGGCTCTGCAGAGCAGTCCTTATCGACTAGTCGTGTAGTCGATACAATTATATCGACTACACGATTAACCAGATAACCTCAATTTAACATCCTTAATATAGAGGACTTGGATGACTTAGCTTGCGTCCTCTGAAAGATCTCTTTGTACATGAAGAGTGACTAACTCTACCCTATCAGTAATATCTAGAGCTCTGTAGAAAATCCAAGTGAATGTAACAGCATTCCAACAACTGATCTGAATCCTGCAAAAGGCAAATTGTAAACACAAAAAGGCAGAGTTTATAAAGCAGGTTTCCTAGATATCATAAGCAGGGAAGGAATCAGCACCAAGCAGTTACTGCATTCTGCAACTGAAAGTTTTAGACTAGTTAGTTTCCCCAAAAGGCATGGCACCTTGTCCGGTCTGGCAGCGGCGCCCGCTCTCGAAGGAGAAGAGGTTGGAGTCATAGCCATAACGGCGCAAGCAAAGGTACGGCCACCTGACAGCATCCCGCTTGTGAGTGTGCAAGATGAGCTCCATCTGCGTTAGCTCCATAATCCCACATCCCAGCTCGTTACCCTCATCGTCCACGTTTGTTACCTGCAGAAGCATCAAAGCTCACATCAGGAGGCTCACAAAGGAGAAATTACAGAAGTAAGTGTGCTTAGAAGCAATAGCAACCCGAGAACTCTCTCCCTTGACTCACTAACATGCCTTGCTCCTGGATGACAGGAAAGGCCGAGTGTGAATTCCTAACTGGTAAAAGGTGGCATACGGACATCCCTGGAGACTGCAGCAACACACCAGCTTAATTACTGTGTCTCAACACAGGCATAAGGGGGAACACCCTTGAGTGGGAAGAGGAAAGCTCAGACTCTCTCCAATTCTTGGCGCCTCTGCTAAAACTGTCAAATGGTTCAACTACTGCCAGCTGTGCTGGTGCTTTTACAACCCAGAGACCTATTTACAGCCAATCAGGCTCAAACGCACTGACTCATTTCACACAGGCCACCAAATAGCTACCATATGGCGATAGCATGGACTTGGGCCCAATCTGAAAGGCTCCCCAACACGTAATCCATCCAATTTTCCTTTCCCATTGCATCGATTTCTCTTTTGGAACTAGGAGACAAACTCGGTGCCAATAAAAATCTTTCTACATGACTGAGGGTGGAGCCAGGAAACAGGGGATTCCCTGCTTAAAATTCAGCAGCATATTTGCAAGTCTGTCCGTACAGAAGAATTGCTGGATAAGAGAAGAGGCTTCAGAGCCTACGTTCCATGAAGTTTGGATTGTACTTTGCATGCCTTGGTTCCTAGTGGCTGTGGGGAATTGCAGAGTTTTCCCTCAAGGATAAAGGGTATTACCTTAAACTTGGTGGGGTGGTTGTCTGGGAGACTGTCCCCGCACAGGCAGCTGTAGCAGCTCCCCATGACGTTAGAACACCAGGTGAGCCCTAGCAGAGGGTGGAGGGAGAAAAAAAAACAGAGGATGAAGGCACAAGTTCATTGGTGTTTTTGACCTATCATTATAGTCTCTTACCAACCAATGACCCAAGCTTTTAGAGTGGTGGCGCAAAGACAGGGTGACTCAGCAGAGCCCTGTAAGTCTACTGGAAGTTAAATACCTCCAGTGATGAGGGGAGTGGGTATGCACACCAGGGTGCAATGCCAGAGGCAGGCAATGCACTGCACACACACACACACACACACACACACCTCTAATAGAAGAATATTTTCATAGTTATGCACCTGTAGAGCAACTAACAGGGAGTGTGATACAACGGGGCTGCGACAGCTGTTGATAAAACAAAGTTACTCTAGAGTTTTGGCACCCATTATCCTTTTTATGACGCCTCACCATCAGGAAGAATTCCTTAAGCACTAGCCAGGACTATGCTAGAAGGGTTTTGCCTGGAGGGTACGGCCGCCAAGCACTCCTTGTCTAGAAGCAACTTATACAAGCAAAAGCACTCTCTTGCCACTCTGTCTTCATGTGGGAGATCACAACTCTGACCAACAAAGCCATTCCAGCAAGAGTTTGTACCGCAGACCTGTGGTTCTCCACCCTCTTGGGCCCAGGTCTCATGTATAAATGTTTATGGCCTGTTGCAACCCAGGTCAGGTCCTGCCCAGCACTCACCCAAGAGCAGTGGCTCCTGCAGCTGCTATGCTGTGGAGCTAGCTGGGCTTGGTTCTCAGCTGGGGACTCTGCAACCTCCAGAGTAATTGCAACGCTCAGGTTTGGCCCCACTCCTGGACCAAATTTGCATGAGTCCAATTATGACCTGGCTCATGGGTTTGCTCATTTAAATTTGTCCTACCTGGACAACCATCATGATGATGACTGGACCAAACCTGACTGGCACTCCTCAGACCCCAGAGATTGCAATGCCTAGGGCAGCGAGCTGAGCCCAGAGGGACAGGAACTGCCACATAATCCTTTGAAACATTCTGGCAACTCAAATTTGGGTCTCGATACCCAGGTTGAGAAATGCTAGTTTCTAGCCCTAGAACGTGTGTTTGAGATAATCTGTGAAGGCAGGAGAAAGTTCCTAACTCTTTAGTCTTACTTGGTTCTTACCTAGTTGAGGCCATTAGGTGTTTGAGGGCAGGGAGGCATTCCCACTTTATTCCCATGGTCCTCTGCTGAGTGTCATGGTAACCGGGATGTCAAGAAGTCACCTAGCGTTCCACGGAAACTGTCCCATGTTTCACCTACAAGAATACAATCAAAGAGATTGGCATAGAAAAACAGAGCTAGATTTTTCTATAAGTCTAAGTCAAGAAAAACATAAAACAAAGCAATAATTTACACATATAAGTTTATATAACACACAGCATAGACAAATCTAGTGGAGATTCAGGACCAAATTCAGTGGGAAACTGACATGTAAAAGATACCAGGAGTGGTAAAATAGAGTGTAGGTGTAAATGGACCAATCCGTAAATCATTGGGTAAGCAAAATGAGAGGTAGGCAGGCAGGAAATGCAACTAACAAGGCAGGCTGCTTCCTACATTTGTTTCCACCTGCCTATTGCACCTGCCCCGCACATCCCTCTCTTGATTTGTAAGTTACCCTGTGCTATACAGGGCCAGGCAAAGTGAGTGTATCGTACTTGGCCACTTACACCCATTTTCCACCCAACAAATGCCATTACTGAACGTGGCACATTCACAGGAATTGCACCATTTCAGCAGAACAAATTAGGCCTGCAAAGCATTTCTAAAGACGCATCAAACGTACATAAGCAGCTATTAAGGAATTAGCTCAACAACGCTCAGAAATGAAGTGGGACTGGAAAGGTTGCTGAGCAAATGAAATTTTAGACGCATATCACAAGCAACTTTCTTTTCACTGGACAATTTTATACAACTAATCTGCAGAAGACAGACAAATTTTATGTCTCTCATAATGGGATCCTGATTCATTACTGTGCCTCCAAGGTACTACTGCAATATCAGTAAGTTGTAATACTAGCAATTAATAAATGGCATCAAGGATACTAAAAATCACAAGCATCTGCTACATTAGGGATCTGTACACACATGGATTAGAAAGAAGGTTCCTAACAAGGCTCAGAGCGTAAGAAGCTACAAAACTAGTGGACGCTAGACCATAGCTATTTTATTTTGAATCATAAAAGGAACAAATTGCAGATGTACACAAATCTAAACAACTGTTCAGCACTTGTCAGAGAATGCAAGAGTTTAGAGTACAGGAAATGCATGTACTAGAAATAGAAAAAACTTTCAATGCAGACTTAAATGTACTGATCACGGGGGTACCAGAACCAGTCACTACCAAAGGACAATTTTGTTAATTCTCTAGCAATCCAAGCAGTGAGAGAGTACATCTGCATTGATAACTAGCCTGACATTACAACAGTAAATGAAACAAAGATGCTTTTGAAAATTTCAAGCTCTGGCACATAATCAGTTTAATCATCTGTCACTCCAGTTTAGCAAGAGTTCAGAGACAAAAAGGATTCTCTTGGGGAAAAGCGGTATCCTCAAGCCCACATACTGTAAGCCCTCAACAACCTCCCATTTGCATTCAGTGTACATAACTTGTCAGACTGGATTCTGCTCTTTCTTTCTCCTTCCTTATCCATACCTGGGAACCTCTCCATGACACCTCTGAAACACTGCCTCTGTCACTGCCCCAGTTTTTCTGATCCACTTCTGATGACTCTTCATTCAGATTTTAAGTCTGATCTCTACACTTAAACTTAGGTTGACATAGCTACAGCACTGACACCCCTGAGCTGCAGCTCTATTGCCTTAAACCCCCAATGTAGATGTGGAAGCCTTCTTCCTTCAACCTAGCTCCTGTTGCTCAAGGAAGTAGAATTACTACAGTAAGGGAAAAAACCCTGTCAGTGCAGTATGAATCTATGCTGCAGGATTGCAGGACCAGAGCTGCAGCACCAGTTCTGCCACTGTATCTTCTGCAGTGTAGACAAGCCTTAAGTCTCTTTTCCACTTCATTATTGCAATTCCCCCAACTGCAGAAAGTGCAATATTCTGCCTTCTTCCAAGCAAGAGCATCACATCATCCTCAGTCTTGAATAATTACATAGGTTCATGACTCGATTCAAAATTGGCCTCCTTATCTGTAAAACCCTCGAACTTGCACCAACACACCTCAAAGACTTTGACCATTAACCCAGCATCAGCCTCCTCTGCCTTTCAGTACAGAAAACGACCTGGGGATTACAGTGGATGAGAAGCTAGGTATGAGTCAACACTGTGCCCTTGTAGCCAAGAAGGCATATTGGGGTACATTAGTAGGAACACAGCTAGCAGATCTAGGGAAGTGATTATTCTCCTTTATTCGGCACTGGTGAGGCCACATCTGGAGTACTGTGTCTAATTCTAGGCCCCCCATTACAGAAAGGATGTGGACACATTAGAGAAAGTCCAGCAGAGGGAAAAAATGTCTGGGGGCTGGAGCACTTGACTTATGAAGACAGGCTCAGGGATTTGAGCTAATTTAGTCTACAGAAGAGAAGATTGAAGGGGGATTTGATAGCAGCCTTCAACTACATGAAGGGGGGTTCCAAAGAGGATGTAGAGAGGCCATTCTCAGTGGTGACAGATGATAAGTTGCAGTGGGGGAGGTCTAGATTGGATATTATCAAATACTATTTCACTAAGAGGGTGGGGAAGCACTGGGATGGGTTCCCTAGGGAGATGGTGGAATATCCATCCCTAGAGGTTTTTAAGTCCCAGCTTGACAAAGCCCTGGCTGGGATGATTTAGTTGGGGTTGGTCCTGCTTTGGGCAGGAAAGTTGGATTCGATGACTTCCTGAGGGCTCTTCCAACCCTATGATTCTCTCGTTCTTCTAGACCAAAAATGTCCTCCCTGTGACTTATCTATGATGGAGATACTTTAGTGTCATCTAAGGATCTCAAAGAACTTTACAAATCCTAACAACTGAAGCTAAGGCAATTTGGTCTAGAGGGGCTGGGTTTGATCCTGCCTCTGCCACTAACTAGCTGTGTGACTTCTGGATAAGTCATTCACCTTCTCATCCACTGTCTTGTCATCTGAAGCTCTTTAGGCAAACTTCAACTTTTTCTTTTGCCTCTTTATTTCACTCTCCCTCTACCAGTATGTGTCACTTGGCTCTTTAGCTATTTGGGGTAGAATGATACGTCTTCCCCTGAAAGGCTGTAAGGCTCAGAACTGAGAAAACGAAATGATAAAACTATCCCCTAATTATCTTTGCAGATTCCATAGTGAACTAGTCATTGCTGACTATTTTAATTGTATCCATTTGATGCTGACATCTAGATTCTTAAGACTTTGCACTTCAACGAGCAATCCTTCAATAACATTTTTTCCTAACCCTGCTTACACATCCAGACCATACACTAGCTGACCAAAACAACTTATCTGCAACTGGAAAAACAAATCCAAGCCAATATGTCCAAGACACCCGTTTTTAGGAAAAAATTCATAGGAACTAAAGCACATTTGAAACATAATTGTTACAGGAGGTTAGGAACAACTCGAGCACCCTCCTTATTTACTGCCTGCCTACATACTGTATATGCATGAGTGCTTCAAAGCTCTGTGCTCCAATCAGTCAGCTGCTTTTGCCCACACCAGCTGCTTCAGCCATCTGCTAAAATCCCCCCATAGCCTATACAGAAGTGAAGCAAAACACTAGTATCCTCGGTTAACGATCCAGGCGTTAGTTATGCCTTTGGCATATAAACATCTACCACACCATTTCTCATGGCTTCCTGCTCAATGTGCTTAATGTGACTGTGCTTTACAGGGGAAATGAAACTAGCTAGCATTTGCTATCCCTAGGCACACCTGTGCCTGCATGGGTTAACAACAGTGTGTTTACACTGTACCTGGGATTGTGCCCTCCCAACTCCTGCCAGACAAGTTCTGCCTGAGCTAGCACACTAAAAACAAGGCAGCAGCTTGGGCAAGCCACCCGAGCTGGTACCGACAGGGTCCGAAGGAGCTAGCCAGAGATGCCACCTGTGCTACAACATTCCCAATGCTATTTTTAGCACACTACCTCAAGCAGGGCTAGCATCCTTGGCCGACAGACTCTCTCTCAGCTGCAGCATAGAAATACCCTTAGATGAAAATGCCTGTAGCCAAGGAATGGGTGTACTCAAAAATATACAATTTTCCATGGCTATCAAAAGGTGCCTTAATCACCTTCCGTCTCATTGTGAGGGATGGATCCTGAACTCGTAGCTGACAAATTGTCTTGTGATACTCCTGTCACCGTATCAATAAAGGTGGAGATTGTCATATGCACAAAATGGGGACTGGGCACCTACTTCTATTAACTTTCCATGGAAGCTGAATGTTTAATTCCTGTTTATACCTCAGAAAATATCTTCTCCCCAGCACCTCTCTCAGTTCTTATTGAGGGTGCTGAGGTACAGCTCAATTCTTAATTTCCCTTTTGCTTCCCCCTGGTTATGAATCTGGTGGCCAGTTCCAAAACTTAGATAACACCAAACACCATCACTATAATTCACCGCCTTTTGTAATCTCGTCCTCTATTTTTCACACTCAAAACTGTAAAACATGGGTTAAAATGTGAAATAATGACATTGCCCCTTTTTCTGTGAGGGTGGTAGATGAGAAACACTTCAAGTTAAACATGCAATCTTTGTTTGAAAGTGATGTTTTTTCCAAGTTCTACACAAAGGTGATGATTTGATGCCGAGGCTGATAATTTCTCCAAGGAGCTTACAAATAAAAATGCACTTTTAACTCAAATGAGCCGATATGCACTGTGTGGTATATATCTTCAATGCTCCTACACTGCAGATTTGTTCTGTTCCCAAGATTATGATAGACCCTACGTTTATGTGCAACACGCACATGGGGGAGCTCTGGTCACACCTCATTAGCACCAGTCAATGCACAACACTAAATGGAAAGCTTTTGGTTTGCAAGCCTACTGCCAGCCAGATTGAACATGAGAGTGAATACCCTTCCAACTGGCACAAAGCTAACAGCAAAGAGACTGTGTTAAGACAGCAGCCCTGGAGCAGTGTTAATAAACCACAGGTTTCTGGAGGTCTTTAACCCTTATTTATTGTTTCTTCAAATCCCAATATGGAGGCTGCCCAATTCTAATATCTACATTGCAATCAGGAGGTACAATTCCAGCATGCTTAGGCATAGCGTAGTTACCTTTGAAGACAGCGGCATAGCTGCAGCAGCACAGGCAAGCTGCCAAACAGGATCATACGCAGGCAGCTAGCCCATACTGACTCCTGGTGCTGCCTCAGCTATTTTGAGTGACCTAGCTCGACCAAAGTTAGCTTGGGCATCCCAACATGCGTTGCAATCTTGCCTTGCCTACTGCAGTGTGGACATAGCCCGCGCAAAATGCTGTGCCTTTCTAGACGCAAGGTACATATTACTTCCAAACTCAAAAATTTTCATTGCTTTCCTAGCCATTAAAATTCAAATCCAAGTCTCCCAGTGAGTCTTCATGCTCCTCCACTGAACCCCCCCCAAAACTTGAATTAATCAGTATTTTACAATTTTTTTCCACTCCCTGAATATTTCACATTTCTGTCCAACATTCCCTGTCTCTCCAGAGCCAGCAACAGATGTTTCTGTTTCCCTATGCCCATCTCCTAAGACTCATGTCCTCCATCTAATACTCTGTTTAATGCACTATTCTGCACATACCTCCTCGCATATTCCCGTGTTCTGCTCAAATTTCATGTGCAAAGCATCAAGGCAAACACTGTTCATTACATGATTCAGAAAGCGAGAGATTTGAGCAATGAAGAGAGAACAGCACACACCTCAGGATGACAATTTGATGCAAAAAGCGCCATTTGGCACAAGACGCCACCAAGTGCCACACGGCATAACCCAGGACAAACCTGTGTCACTCAGCACAGGGCAGTCAGCGACCCCCTCAAATTCATGCTGGATCACATAAGCAACTAGACAAAAAATTTAGAAGCTTAGTGTGGTGAAAAGGTAGGGAAAAGGCAAGGTTTATCCTATGCCAGTGCTCTGAACCTGGCTCAGGAAGCAGGATATGGATGCCCTAAGGCCCTGGTGTCTGGCCAACTGAGTGGAAATAAACAGGAAAAGAGGTGGCAGAAGGCATGAAAAGGGGGTACCATTACATGAGCGACAACACAAACTGCAGTGATTGGCATATGGGCGAGAAGGGAATCGTTAATGAGGGAATGTCAGGTCTCTTGGTGTGGTAGGGTAGGAATGGAAGGAATAATACACAATAGAAGATGAAAAATGGACAGTAAATCCACTGGGGGATCAGTGCAGGAGGCACAGGGAAGGTCAGAGGGAGGAGATAACGGAGGTCAGCGTAGGAGGTGCAGGGGGGCAAGGGAAAGCAGGGGTCAGTGCTGGAGTTACCGGGTAGGGATGTAAAATCCCATTTAATTAGTTAGCCAGTTAAATGTTAAGTTTAACCAGTTAACTAATTACACAGTGGGCAGGAGGCGGCTCCAGTCCCCACTGGTTAACCATTAACATTCCTAGTGGGGGGGTATCCGGGCATGAGATGTGGAGGAATCGAGAAGATAATGGGGTGGAGTGAGTGCAGGAGGGGGTCAGGCAGAGGATGGGAAGGGGGGGGGGGTCAGTGCAGGAGGTGCAGAGGGTTGTGGGGGGGGGATAGCAGGAGGGGGTCAGTGGGAGAGGAGAGGAGAGGAGGGGGTCAGCGCAGGAGGTGCATGGGAGAGAGGAGCAGGGGGTTGGTGCAAGAGATCCAGGGGACGGGAGGTGAGCAGGGGGTTGGTGCAAAAAGCACAGGGGGAGCAGGAGGTCAGTGCTGGGGGCAGAGGGCAGTGCAGGGGGAACAGGGAGTCAGGCAGAGACATAGGAGAGGGGTTAGCGTGAGGGAGTTAGTGCAGGGAGTCTGGGGGAGCAGAGGGTCAGTGCAGAAAGCGTGGGAGGAGGCGGGGAGAGGGCAGTAGGGGGGTTGGTGCAGGAGGGAGGAAGCGGGGGTCGGTACAGGGGGGAAGCGGAGGGAAAGCGGGGGGGCCGGCGGAGGAGGGAAGCGAGGGTCAGTGCAGGAGACGCAGGAGGAGAGCGGGGGGGGGGTCGGTGCAGGAGGAGAGCGGGGGGGGGAGTCGGTGCAGGAGGAGAGCGGGGAGGGTGGGTGCAGGAGGAGAGCGGGGAGGGTGGGTGCAGGAGGAGAGCGGGGGGGGGAACAGGGGGGGCCGGCGGAGGAGGGAAGCGGGGGTCAGTGCAGGAGACGCAGGAGGAGAGCGGGGGGGGGGCGGTGCAGGAGAGCGGGGGGGCGGTGCGGGGGGAGTCGGTACAGGAGGCGCGGGGGGGTTCGGTGCGGGGGGTCGGTGCAGGAGGCGCGGGGGGGGGTCGGTGCGGGGAGGGGGTCGGTGCAGAAGGCGCGGGGGGGGGTCGGTGCAGGAGGCGCGGGGGGGGTCGGTGCAGGAGGCGCGGGGGGGGTCGGTGCGGGGGGTCGGTGCAGGAAGCGCGGGGGGGGTCGGTGCAGGAGGCGCGGGGGGGGGGTCGGTGCGGGGGGTCGGTGCAGGAGGCGCGGGGGGGGGTCGGTGCGGGGGGGGGTCGGTGCAGGAGGTGCGGGGGGGGGTCGGTGCAGGAGGTGCGGGGGGGGGTCGGTGCGGGGGGGCGGGGCAGGAGGCGCGGGGGGTCGGTGCAGGGGGGCGGTGCAGGATGCGCGGGGGGGGTCGGTGCGGGGGGGGGGTCGGTGCAGGAGGCGCGGGGGGGGTCGGTGCGGGGGGTCGGTGCAGGAAGCGCGGGGGGGGTCGGTGCGGGGGGTCGGTGCAGGAAGCGCGGGGGGGGGTCGGTGCAGGAGGCGCGGGGGGGGTCGGTGCGGGGGGGCGGTGCAGGAGGCG
The DNA here is from genome assembly GCF_049634645.1 of Pelodiscus sinensis. Classification (NCBI taxonomy): domain Eukaryota; kingdom Metazoa; phylum Chordata; order Testudines; family Trionychidae; genus Pelodiscus; species Pelodiscus sinensis. The sequence goes on along the minus strand of NC_134737.1, from coordinate 9,663,295 downwards.
CGGGGGGGTCGGTGCGGGGGGGGTCGGTGCAGGAGGCGCGGGGGGGTCGGTGCGGGGGGGGTCGGTGCAGGAGGCGCGGGGGGGTCGGTGCGGGGGGTCGGTGCAGGAGGCGCGGGGGGGGGTCGGTGCAGGAGGCGCGGGGGGGGGTCGGTGCGGGGGGGGGCGGTGCAGGAGGCGCGGGGGGGGTCGGTGCGGGGGGGGTCGGTGCGGGGGGGCGGTGCAGGAGGCGCGGGGGGGGCGGTGCAGGAGGCGCGGGGGGGGCGGCGGACGCAGCCCGGGGGGGTGAGTGCCGGGGAGCAGCAGGCGGGAGGGGACACCTGTGAGGGGTGCCGGGGGCGGGGCGGGGGGAGTGAGGGGGGGCCCGAGGGGGCGGGGCCGTGGGGGGAGGGGGAGGGGGCCGGGGTCTCTGTACCTGCGGCGCTGCCCGGCCTCTGCCGCGCGGGCGCTGAGGGCCGGGCCCCCCCGCCGGCCGGCGCCGTGGGGCCCCCGCTCGGGCTCCGGGACCCGCCAGCGCCGCCTCCCTCCCCCCACCCCAGGTCGGGCCGGGGCCGGGCCCGCAGCCGCCGGCAGCGGGAGCAGCGAGTCCGGCAGCCGCAGGCTAGAGCGTCGTTCGCTGGGAGGACCCGGGCGGGCGCTAGGGGGCGCTGGGGCCGCGCTGCTCGGGGCCTGCGGCGGGGGGCGGGACCTTGGAGTGAGCGGGGGAGGCGCTTAGCCGCGGGGCGGGGACATCGGGCTGTGAGGGGGGAGGAGCTTTGGGACTGGGGGGCGGGGCCGCTGGCTGAGGGGGCGGAGGGAGGGGAAGCTGGTAGTGGGGGAGGGGGGATCTGGCAGGGAGGGGCTGGGGCAGCTGGCTCTGGGGGTAGGGAGGGAGAGGAGGGGGCTCTGGGGGAGGGGGAGCAGGCACAGGAGGGGGGGGGAATGAGGAGATGGGGCATTTGGGGGGATGCTGGGGGAGCTGACCCTGAGCTAAACATTTTTGCACGTGAAGAGAGACAGAAACTAGGGGAAAGTGCAGAGCAGTGTACACACTCCACCCTCCGCACACAGCCCACCTCCCTCTACCCAGCTCCTGCCACAACACTGTGCATATGGTCACACACAGGCTCCCCCAACAGACAAAACCCCATGGGTGCTCCCACGCCACATACACAAAACAACCAGTAGTCCCCACACCACCTATGCCCTCTCAGACAGACCATCCCTTTTCTCTAGTACAATATTGCTATTGCCAGTCAAAAATCTCCCTTGGTCCCCAAGGAGAGAGATGCAGTTAAAAGGTGTGTCCCTGTTTTTCCTCTCCATACATCCTGTGGATACTTTCAAATACATGCACACTCCAGTGGCTGCTAGTAATGTGATATTACCATAAAATAAATCCATACTAATCATCGCTTATCCCCAACATACCATGGGCAATGCTTAAACTAATTAGATAGTATTCATTGTGTTTTACAATATTTTTCACTCCCTGTACTAAACTGCTGGGTCTGTTATTAAACAGCTGTCAGAAGTGGCTATCTATCCATGGGTGTAGAGTGATCCCTGAATTCTGTGATTTGTAAAGTACTTGGTGCTTCTGTGTAATGAAAGATGCTGTAGAAATGTAAGGTGAGATCATATATTAAATCCTAATTCAGTAGGAGGGCTCCCTTTAGCAACAAAGTGCTCACTCCTAGTCTGTTACCCAGGCATCTTCCACCACACTCTTCAGAGACTATGAGACAGGGACACCCACCTCGGGGCACTGTGTCTTCTGCCCAGCCTTGTATCTGCCAACTGCAGCATTCTCTGATTCAACTACAGTAGTACCTGCTCACAATATCCGCATAACTGCCCTGAATAGAATTAGCATTATATATAGTCTGAATGCATGGGATATAAATAACTTTCATAATTAATATTGCTAGTGACAACTATTTAAAGATGGGTTTAACATGAGTTCCCTGATTTATGAACAGGAATAGGTTATGGTTGTTCTAGCCAACCTATAACATCAGTGTTAAATTCTCTTCTGAAGTCCACAGGTGTGATAGGGAAGAATTTAACTCTGACCTCTGAGGGCACATCTACACAGCAGGGCTAAAGTCAAATTAAGCTATTCAACGTCAGCTACATCAATTGCACAGCCGAAGTCGAAATAGCTTAACTCAGTTTTTGACGCTGTCTGCACAGCAGGAAGTCAAAGGAAGAACACTCTTCCTTCCATTTCCCTTACTCCTCGTGAAATGAGGGTTACCGGAGTAAGAAGTCCTCCAGCTCAACATTATTTTGGAAAAAAAAGACTTGAAGTGTAGACGTGTACTATATTATTTCAGAATAATGTCAGTTATTCCAAACTAATGGTGCAGCCTAGACATACCCAGAGAGATTGTTTCAAATGGGTTTTGAACATGACTCCGAGAAAATATCCTTGTCCATACCCGTGAGAGGAATTAATCTGAGACTTCTGCTGGCAACAACAGTGATGGAAATTGCCTGTAGCTGGAATACTTCTGATCCCCCTGTGAAATTCTCCCCGGCCGATGGAGTTGTCTGGAGGCATATGCACTATATGAATAGGGCATAATAAATGTGCAACCCAGCTAAATATGGCTCAGGACATACTACAAGAATGGTAGAGGGCTCCCTTGTGAGAGGGAAAGTAGGAAGGCATTACTTCAGTGGTGGGCAACCTGTAGCCCACAGGGCACACGTGACCCATCCAGATTCCATATGTGGCCGGCAAGACATTTTCCTGGCCCTTCCCTGGGCTGAGGGGTGGAGCATGTGTCTGGGGGGCCTGCCAAGAAGTGGGAGCTAAGGGGGTAACTGCCCTGGGACCTGGTGATCTTAAAGGATCTGGGGCTCCTAACCACCTTTACTACACTTTACATTGCTCCTGGTTCTGGCCAATAGGAGCTGAGATATTTTGCTGAGAGGCAGGGGCAGCATGTGAAACCTCCCCCTCCCCTTTCCCCCCAGCACTCAGAACAGAGAGCCACAGAGAGCAGCCAGCCATTTTGAGCAGCCTGAGACTGTGACAGGCAGGAGCAAGGGTGGGAAGGGGGCTGAGCAGGGGTGGGAAGAGGCAGGTCCTGGGGTGGAGGGGGGTTTTCCCGGGCTGGCAGTGCACTGATTCCTGCAGGGCTGCTGACTGGGCGCCACCTAGGTAAGCACTTCCAGGCCAGAGCCTGTCTCTGGCACCCCAGCCTCTCTCTCCCCTAAACTCCCTGCCTCACACTACCACCCCTCCTGCCCCAGGTCATCACCCTCCCAGACCCTGAACCCCCACTTATACACCTCCCCAAAGCCAGAATCCTCTCCTGCACCTATACTCCATCCCTGACCCTGACCCCCAATCACCTGCCCCAGGTTACCATCCAAACCCTCTGCACTCATCCTCCCTCAGACCACAACTCCCTCCCAGACCCTGCACGCTCTCCTACATCCCTTCTGGACTCTGCACCCCAAGCTCCTGCCCCAGATCACAACCCCTCCTTCACCCAAATGCCCTCTCAGACCCCACACTCTCTCCTCCACCCCAGGCTCCCTTCTGCACCCAACCTCCATCCCAGACTGTGCACCCCCTCCATGACGAAGTGTGGCCCTTGAACACTTACAAAAAGAGTCCCCACCCACATCAAAAATTCTTGCCCACCCCTGAGCAAGGCAGCACCTTCTGAGTTACCATTGTGTTATAATGTCTGGTCTTGTAGATGGGAGCTTAAGTGTGATTGAAATGTTTCCCTTTCTGTGTAAATAGACACAAATGGCAGCGAGTGAATGGACAAGGACACAGAGGAGGCAGGGATATTACAAACGGTGCACACAGAGAAAGAACTCAAGCAGCGCAATGGGACAAAGTCCACAACAGCAAGCAGGCAAGATAACACTGACCCCAAACCCAAACACAGTCGATTAACTTTCACTGGGTACAAGGTGGTAGAACAGTTTCCTTAGAGCTTCCCTTTAGCACAGGTTGAGCTGCATGTGCCTGGACTGGAACTCCTGTTAGAAAGCCAGGCTGGGTGAACTGAGCGGGGTAGTAGTATTTGAAGGGCAGAGCTCCCTGGTTGTTGTGTTTGACAGGTGGCCAGTGAAATGCTATTGAACAGGGGTGGTGATACATAGAGGGCATGCTGGAGGGTGGAGCATCCTCCCACCTCTGCTACTGACTGGCTGTGTGACCCTGGGCAAGTCACTTCACAGTCCTCAGCATTTCACTTATTTGTGTTGCCATAGTTCATCGAGGCCCCAGCCGTTTGGCTAGATGCTGTACAAACCAATAACACAAGCTATGCTGCCAAGAGCTTACATTGTAAGCATAAGCCGAGACAAGAGGTGACACAGCAAACAGAGGGGAACCCGAGGTATCAGTCAGACAATTATAATGAATGTCATTAATAGCAGTCAGAGCTCTCCAGCTGCCTAACCATTATTTTAGGCATCATGGCTGAAGTGAGTTTTAAGGAAGGAGTCGCTTCCCTGTGCCTCAGTTTCCCCATCTCTTAAAGGGGGATAATTATCTTTACCTTCTTTCCTGAAGCCTCAAAAGAATGTGTGAGCTGTGTAGCATAATAATCATCACCGAGGGTAACAGCAACAAACCAGTGAAGCAGAGGGAATGAGACAACAGATGGGAGGGAGGTAGAGAGGTAGCGAGCAGCAAAACATCGCCCAGTTCTTTCCCCTGCAGGGTTAACAACAGCCTCCTTTCGCCTGATTTCCCTCCCTGCCTGCTGCCATTGGCTGCCTCTGTAGGTTTAAGCTAAAAAGCCCTGTAATTAGGATCCCATCTGACACAGATCCAGTTTCCTGGGCAGGCAGATTTTTAAAAAGAAGAAAAAAAATCTCCCTGGTTTAGCCTGGATGTTTTCCTTTCGCTTTGCTGCAAAACTTTCCACGGCTCAGCCACTCTCCTGCCTGAGGCCCTTGGAAGCAGGTGGAGACCAGGGTGACCAGCCAGCCCAATATTATGGGGCTATCCCAATATTAGGGGCTTTGTCTTCTACAAGCAACTGTACTCCCCCCACCCCCCTTCCGCCCTTGGTTAAAAATTGTGTCCTGATTTTTCACACTTGCTATCTGGTCACCCTAGCTGGGGTGCAGCCGGAAAGGGGCAGGAAGAAATACGAACCTCGCGACGTGTGGGCGAAGCCGATCTGTGCTGTGGCGCGGGAAGGAGGGGGCCTCGGAAAGAAGGTAGGTGATTGATTGTGTTGCTGCGGGGCCCAGCAGAGCCACGCTGTGGGGGGTGGCGCGCTGTTATCGTGGGGGTGCTGAGAGCCACTGAACCAAACTGGAAACCCTGCATGGCATGGAAAGTCTGAGAGTTCTACTGCTGCACCCTGCTCTGGGGGCTGCAGGAATAGCAGAGGGCAAGGAACAGGAGGGGCTGTCAGTGGAGGCTGTCTTTACCCTCCCTGCCTGGGCCAGGTGGAGGCACTGGCAGAGGGGAGAGAAAGAGAATCAGGGAGGGGGGTTCCCCCTGTGAAAACAGCACTGGGGTATCTAATCTAGGCACTTCCTCCCCCCTGAGGAGGGTCCCACAGAGCAAGCCTCAGGAATCCTGCATAGAAGAGGGGACTCCCCCGCTCACAGAAAACAGGCACTGGTTGGCTCTGCGGCTCAGCTGCAGGGGACAGAACTTTTCACTACTAGCTCGCCCCTCTGCCGGTTTCTGAATGGGATGGAAGGGCCACTGCGCCTGGCACTCTATTGCCCCTGCCACAGGCCGGGATGGCAGGCAAACAGCAGCTCCGTGCTGCCCGAAAAGGGGTGGGACACCAGGGGCCAGATATTCGACAGAGTCCAGTGCCCACACTGCGAGCCAGACCTGTGTATCTCCAAAGAGCCCTGCTGGAGCTTCGAAAGAGCCCAGCAGATTGGGCGAATCTGGCTGTAATGGTCACCGTGGGAATGGTTCGTCCCTGGGCGCTGCTGAGCACTTAACACAGCTCCTCCTGCATGTAGGTGCCTCGGTGGGAAGGAAAAGCTAGCGCCGGGTGTGTGAGAAATCGTGCCAGGTGGGAAAAGGCCTCGCTCTCTTGCCGGGGAGTTTAGTATTTTGAAAATTGTTTGTTTTCTTGACCAATGAAGGCAACATTTTGCAGTGTTCCACCAAATATTCTGCCTGCTGGGCTGTCTTGGAGCCTCGTGCTCCTGCCTGCAACCCCGATCACCTGGTGGAAGGCACTGCTGCCAATCTTGAAAAGGCCTGACTCCAAAGCAATCCGCCTGATGGGCTGCCCCAGAACCCCAGCCCCTGGATCCCCTGCCTCTGAGGCAGGCTTCTGAGAAGCCAGGCGAGAAAGCAGGGATGTGAAGTCACAACTCAGAAAGTTGAGTATATAGACCTGTATCTCCAGAAGTGGCAGGGAATTGAGACAACCGGAGGCCTGATTCACAGAGGGCTGAGAAATTGCAGCTCCTGTTGATTTACGTTGGCATTGGGGATTCTCTGGTCTGACCCTAGGTGTCTCAAACCGGGCACCCCAGAATTAGTGGGCATGGTTGAAAAAGGTGGTGACAATGCGGTAAGCCCCTTTGTTTTCCGTTTTAACTGAGTTTTACTGAAATATCCCTGCATTTTACAAAAAACATGATTCATTTTTTCCTACTTGTCACCCTCCTTTTGTATCTTTCAAAGATACAAAAATAAAACACATTGCTTTGTTAGGAAAATACAATACACAGCATGAGATATGTGTTATAATACATTGGTCTCTGTGTCTATGCCAAATGGTTTCCCCATGAAGTAAGGCCTCTAGTACAGTGAGGCTAGTGAGGGGGCTGCAAGAGTGGCCCCCCTTCATCTCAGTGGGCCACAAGATTGTCAAAACCAAGACACTCTCCCGCAACAGGATAGTTTTGCTCACTGCACTTGTGTACCCAGAATTTTATCAGCGCTTTGATTGGATGCAGAGGGAGCGCACGGCTCTCCCAGCCAGTGTTGGGTGCAATCAGCACCCTCCTCACTTCACGTGCTCTTGCTTTACTTTTGTAATACTGGTCGGAAAAAAAACTATGCAGATGAAAACCAGTAGAATCTGGTAACTCTGTGCATGGACAATGGTAAACAATGTTTCATGGGCCCCACACAGAACCCCAGTGAGCTGCAGGTTGTCCGCCACTGCTCCAGAAGATACACACAGTAAACAAACAGGCATGCTGGCAACCTCTGAATTGTGTGCACATCTGAACTATGGCACATCTGAACTGTTAAGGACTAGTCGATTAGTTGATTCCTCCTCCCTCCCCCTGCTTGCTGCCTCTATCAGATAGAGGCAGCAAGGGGGGGGGAAGGGGTACTTCAAAGTGGCAGTGCCGCACAGCTGAGCTGGGGATCAGCTATGTGGTGCTGCCGCTTTGAAACCCTGAGGTGGCGTTTCAAAGGGGCAGTTGCTGTACAGCTGATCCCCAGCTCAGCTGTGTGGGGGCTGCCCCTTTGAAACGCCACCTCAGCATTTCAAAGGGGCAGCACCGTGGAGCCCAGGGTCAGCTGGGCAGTCCCCAGCTGACCCTGAGTTCTGAGGAAATGCCGCGCGTAGCCCACGATTAGTTGGGGAGTCCCCAGCTGACCCTGGACTCTACGCAGCATGCAGCATGCAGCGCAGCATGGAACCCATGGTCCATGAGGGCACTGTGGCTTTGAAATGCACAAGAGCCCCCACTGGGGACTCTTGTACATTTCAAAGCAGGCATAATGCGTGCAGCCTGGAGTCAGCGGGACTTCCTACTGGCCCCAGGCTGTATGCACAGTTCCACATACCTCCTTTGTAATATACAAGAGCCCCAGCAGTGGCTCTTGTACATTTCAAAGGAGGAATGCGGAAGCACTTATCAAGTAGTCGATGGAAATTCCATCGACTACTCGACTAATCAAGTAACCTCAATTTAACATCCTTAATCTGAACATACTGATGCAGCTCATGCCCACATTTCAAGCTGTTAGAAGATAATGGTTTAAAGATCTGACTCACTAAAATGAGAAGAAAATGAAAATCTGTATCAGAACACAAGGACCTATTTAAAAGTTTTTTACAAAAAAAAAACAGGTGCTAGAAATGCTGTGACCCAGTTATTAAATGTAAATATTTATAGGCTAGCTGTTCAAAGCATACAACAGTAAACTGTTTATTTAAATGAAAAGTTTTATTTGGGGATTAGGGATTGTTTTCTTAATCGCATTGTGAGTTTGAGTTCTGTTTTAGTTCTACAACAAACTACATTTATAAATGGAATTCAAAGCATTAATCTTCTGAATCCTTTTTCCCCGTGTCTTTCCACCCATCAAAATAAACCCTCATATTTACCCAGAAAATTAGTAATAGTTTTTTGCACAGATGTTCACCTGTTTTTGTGGGGGTTGTAATAAACACTGATCAGTTCCCAGGAAAAAATTAAATCAAATCAAAACAGAAATGAACGGCCCTAAGTATATGGTGTGCACAGAAAGGGCATGTCTACACTAGGAAATTATTTCAAAATAACTTAATTCAAAATAATAACTCCTGAAATAATAATTTTTAAATAAGTGTTAAATTCCCTGAGGAAAGCAGGAGTAGTTATTTCAAAATAACCAGCCTGTTAGTCCGAAATAACGGGCTTGATAGTGTGAATGCTCCACTTATTTTGAAATAAGGGGGGTAATTTCAAAATAACTTCGTAGTGTAGACTAGGGCAAAGAGAAGTGATGAAAGATGAACGTTATTCCTGATGGCTTTAGTCTTAAACAACTGCATTTGGAACCAAAGAAGGAATGTTGAGCGTGAGTTGAAATTTAACATTATGGGCTTGGCAGAAGAGAGCTGGAAGGGAGCACGCACAGCCCTTGGGGAGCTAATGTAGGAAAGCAAAATACTATTTCACATTCATTTAGTGCATTTCTCCTGAAGATCTCAAAGTGCTTCATAAAGATTCCTGTAATTACTGTTCCCATTTCACAGCTAGGAAAACTGAAACTCCCAAGGGAGAAGTGGTGTTTCCAGGGTCACACAGCAGGTCAGAGCCAGGATCAAACCTTAGGAGGCTGGCCCCACTATTTTGGGTTCCAAATACTAAGGGCAGCCAGGGTAAGCAGGATTCACTCAATGGTGGAGCTGCCTCTGCTCACAGAATCTCTGAACTGAGGAACTAGATATTGAAAAACCCTAGTGAGGAGCATGGACGGAGATAACAAGATATTCTCCCCAGGGATCCCATGAGTTGCCTAGCACCTCTATTCATGGTGGCCCCCATGGCCTAATGGACAGGGCATAGGCCTCCTAACCCAGAGTTTTCCACCTGGGGTTTGAAGACCTCCATCCTTCCTGAGCGTTGTAAAGACATTTTTCACCGCCACTTTCTTGCACCACAGGGGTGAGCCTGGCAAGGTCATTAAATCCTTTTTCACATGGATGAGTGAGCACTAAGGCCAGTGATTCATAGGGCTTCCTGCATAGCAGGACAGGGGGCAAGACAAGGACATGAGGAAGGAAAGACTGAGGCTGCATCTCCACTTGCTGCACCGGAGATCGATCTTCTGGCATTCGATTTAGCAGGTCCAGTTAAGACCCGCTAAATCAAACACTGAGGACAGCTCCAGTTAGCGGCATTACTCCTGGCAGTCTCAAGGAGTAAAGGAAGCCAATGGGAGTATTCGCTCCCATCGGCCTCCCTCTGTGAAGACGGTGCTAAGCTCAGCATAAAGTAAGCTGACTCCAGCTATGTATTTTATGTAGCTGGAGTTGCACGCCTTAACCCAACCTTCCGGGTCTAGTGGAGGCCTGGCCTGAGCCAACCAACTAAAGAGGGGGAAGGCACTGAAGAGCTCTGCAGAGAAACAAAAGGAGAGGAACCCATCTGAGCTCCCTGCCCCTTCCTTGGGAGGTGCTAGCTATTGTAATTCCCTGCTAATTACAGGGAATTGTCCACAACCCAGCTGGCAGCTGCCCAGGTTGATTAGTCACATAAAGCCCAAACACAGGCTAGGACTGCAGGGACTGGATTAAGTTCCAGCCTAATCCTTCCTGACCACCTTCTTCCTGCCAGGGATACCACTGTTATTTCTCTCTAGGCCCCATGTATCCCCTGCCAGCCAGAAGTCTGAGGTCCATGCAACATCAGTGCTGGCTCCTCTTATTTGACTTTGACCCCTGATCTGAAGAAAGAGGGGATGTCAGCCTCCATGGTCCAATCTATCCTTGGCTTCTTGGCTGAGTCTACCCAGAGGACATAGGTGTGATGGACGGACTAGTCCCTTGGAAACTGGTGTGACATCCCCAGGTGAATTTCAGTAGGATGCCCATACCCCAGCAAAAAGCTGCAGGAGGAGAACTGGGCATGGTGGTCAGGGTGCAATACCGGGGGCGTTTGCTATTTTAGAAGGTCCTGGCTGGAAATCAAGGGAGAAAGGTTGTTCCTGAAACTCTACTGAATTATTGGTACTTGTATTTCCATAACACGCCCAGCACCCAATCAAGATCAAGCCCCATTGTGCTGTCAAGACACACAGTAAGGTGCAGTCCCCGTCCTGCAAAGCTCCCAAAGCCTAAATTGACAAGACAGACAGAGCGTACGCGAGAGGACGGATCCTCACCGTTTTATAGACAGGAAAACAGAAGCACAGAGGATGGGCCCTGCTCCTCAGACCTCAGTGTTCAGTTGCTGTGAGGGTTTCGGGGTGCGATCACCCCCTCCCGGTCCGAGAGGGGGGGTCTGCAGACCCCTTTTGGTCCTCCTTTTGTCCTGTGTTGTCCCTGGGCCGCCGATGTGGAGTCCGGGCCCCTGGGGTGCGATCACCCCCTCCCAGCCAGAAGGGGGGGTCAGCGAACCCCGGGCCGTGAGTACCCGCCGAGCGGGATGGGGCCGGAGCCCCTAGCCTTAGGTCCTCCTCCCCCAGTCCGGGGTTCTAGTTTGGTCCCTGTCGGTTAGTGTGGGTGTCGGGTGCTGGATGCTCCCCGTGTGGAGGGAGGGGGACCCGGTCCCGCCCTCTCTCCGGGTCCCAGCCCGGGGCCCTGAGCACCGGGGCCGCTGGCGCCCCGGCACGGTGGATGAGGGGGGTGAGGATTCTCCCCCCTGTGGCCCGTCCACCCACAGCCGCCAGAAGCGCCCTGCCCCGGGCTCCTTCCTCCCTCCCGTTGGGTCCGCCTGCCGATCCCCGTCGCCCTGGAGCCTACCTCGACTCCGCGGTCTGTGGCGTCTCACGTTCCGATGGAGTCTCGGGGGTGAGCTCTCCGGCCCTGGCGCGCTCCTGGCCGTCCCGGTCTCTCCTGACTCGGCGCGGTGGGGTCCTCCTGCCGTCTGGTGAGGGGCTGAGTGCTCGCCAGGGGCAGTGGCTGTCCCGGAGGCCCCGGGACCAGCGCCGGGCCGGCAGCCGGGCTGTGTGGCGCTCACGCTCCGTCCTGCGGTGGGGGCTGCTCCTCCGCCGCCGCGAGGAGCCTGCGCCCCGCTTCTCCGGCGGCGGGCACTTTTAAACTGGCCCGCCGCGCCGGCCGCCGCCCGGGGCCCCGCCCCTTCTGGGCACGTCCGCACTGGCGGCCCTCGCCAGTGGCCGTGCGCGGGCCGGCGGGGGGGAAGCCGCCCATCAGCTGCCGGCGCAAGCGCGGGGGAAGCGCCCCCACCTGCCGCCCCCGGCGGCTGGAGTTGCGGGGTTGCTGGGGGGTCTGGGGCCGGCCGGCAGAGCCCCGCCGGTGGGGACTCCGCTCGCCCCGCCCCCGGGAGAGTGACGGCTGGCGGGGGCTCCGCTCCCCTCGCCCCTGGTCAGGGGCCGGCCCGTCACAGTTGCCAAATTAGCACTCAATGTTGCCCAAAAGAGCCAGAATCGTGTGAATTCATGGTGGCATTTACTATTTGTGTGCGTGTGGACATGTCTGTATTAGCCTCACAGCAAAGTGACTGACCAGGAATTCTACAGTTGGTTAACACCACCATAAAACAGTGTTTCTTAAACTTTTTAAGACCGAGGAACACCAAACAGTAATTTTTTTTTTATGAGGAACACCAAGGATTTTTTGTTGAGCCAAAAGAAACCCAAAACACCAAGATCAGGGCGGGGGGGTGGGGGGGGCGAGCGGGGAGGGAGAGGATCAGAGGGAAAGTTATTGAGAAAAAAAAATTGCCTGCCCCCTTTAAGGGTGGCCATTTTGAATTCTGTTGTTCTCCGAGGCACACCTCTGACTGCCTCGCAGCACACCGGTGTGCCACAGAACACAGTTTAAGAAACACTGCCGTAAAAGCATCTGGGTTGGTTAATTACTTAGATTTGTTACTAATTAAATCACCCATTTTAATATCATGTGCGGCTCCCGAGCCTCGTCTGAGTATCCCTACTCTAGGTATTTCAAAACTGCTCAGCTACTACATAGGAACCCAACGCCCCTAAATCCTTGCCAAACCCCTAACACTGCCCCACAGCTAGCTAACAGTTTGGAGCCCTTGCTGTAAGCCCTGAGGCAGGCTTCCCAGACCAGGCAAGGGAATTCCTATTTTGCTGGAGGACCTGATCTTCTAGGGGTACACTGAACACTCCTCCAACCTGCTACCTGTCCAGCCCGGTGTGGAAGGACCAGATGCAGGTTCCCCACAGGACAGCCCATGCAAGAGATGGTAGCACAGGGAAGCATGGGGCAGACAAAAGAGCGGTGTCGTGCGAGCAGGAAACAGAGACTGCATCAATACGGGCACAGACTACCTGAGCAGGTGAGCTGGCTTCCTTGTGCTACCATCTCTTGCATAGGCTGTGCTGTGGGGAACCTGCATCCGGTCCTTCCGTGCCGGGCTGGACAGGTAGCAGGTTGGAGGAGTGTTCAGTGTACCCCTAGAAGATCAGGTCCCCCAGCAAGATAGGAATTCCCTTGCCTGGTCTGAGAAGCCTGCCTCAGGGCTTACAGCAAGGGCTCCAAACTGCTAGCTAGCTGTGGGGCAGCTAAACTTTCACGGCAGTGTTTTAAACTTTTAAAAGTGATATTAAACTTTTATGACAGTGTTTCTTAACTCCAGGAGAGGGCTTGAAGCTGAAGATCTGGAGAGGCACCGATTTCCAGCCCAGGTTGGCCATTCAGGCATCCCAAATCCCTCTCCTTCTTCCCAGTGTTCCCCAGTCTACCCAGTGTTCCCCACTGGGCTACCGCAGGAGGCTCCCCACTCAGCTTGTGGGCTTCTGAGGAGCCCTTGCTTCACCACGGAGATCAACTCTCCTCCCTACCCCCCCAAAAAGTGACTACTGGTCACCCCACCACTGCCAAAAAGGCTCTAATGTCACCGGTGGACTCGGGGTCCATCCTGTTTCTTAGAGCCCTTGGCAGAGCCCCTACCCCTACTCTGTTCTTCCCATACATTATAGTAGGATCTTGGGGACCAAGGACTGAGAGCACTAGGCAGCGTAGCATCTCGGGGCTAGGCATTGCAATGCTGAGCAGAAAATCAGAGCCAAAGTGGTTTTGCTTAAGGCCGGGCAGCAGGGCTGAGGCACAGCCAGGAAGAGATCCCTGAACTGAATCCCAGCAAAATGCTTCTGGCTGGTTGAGGCCCATGCCCTGGAGATGGAGTTCTGCAGAGCAAAGCTTCCCCTTTCGATCCGTGCTAATATAAGAGCGGCCATACTAGGTCAGACCAAAGGTCCATCCAGCCCAGTATCCTGTCTTCTAACAGTGGCCAATGCCAGGTGCCCCAAAGAGAGTGAACAGAAACGGAATCATCAAGTGACCTCTCTCCGGTCATCCATTTCCAGCCTCTGACAAACAGACACCATTCCTGCACATCTTGGCTAATAGCTACTGATGGACCTAACCACCATGAATTTATCTAGCTCTTTTTGGAACCCTGTTCAAATCTGGTCTTCACAACATCCTCTGGCAAGGAGTTCCACAGGTTGACTGTGTGCTACATGAAGAAAAACTTCCTTCTGCTTGTTTTAAACCTGCTACCTATTAATTTTATTTGGTGACCCCTAGATCTTATGGGGCAAGTCAGCTCATCAGTATTTGGTCCACTAAATGCAAAGGTCTGGCAAGTTCATATCCTTCCCCTCCCCCCTTTTCCCCCAGCTGTATTTGTGGTCTTCCAGTGGGAACCACAGATTTCCCTTTCCCTCCTCTGAGGTCTGCTGCCCTGCCACTCTTGGGTGCTGGGCACTGGGAACATGGAACAAAGCAATGCCTCCTTTTGTGTTTTTTCCTCCTGTTCATCTGACAATCTGCTAAGTTAATTATTGACCCAGGAGCCCTACAGCTTCCTGTGATAATTACCTTGGAGGAGCAGGGAGGCATGGGGAGGAGACTCAGAAAAAGAGCCATTAACTCGTTAAAACCAAGAATTCCCCAAAGGTGTAGCGATGGTTCATTTTAAAAGCCCCAGTGCATGGCTTGGGCTCTTCCCACAATGCTTGCTCTGCTATAAAGCTACTTTTCTCCTAGGCACAAACAGAGCACTCACAATTCCCCTTGCTGAAGGGTTGTCACAAAGGGGGCGGGGGGAAATCAATGTCACATGCCTGCTGTAAAACTGATCCTACCTCCTGGAAGATATCTCTGTGCCTTAGAAAGGGGCAGAGGCTGGCAACAGGATAGGTAGGGGATTGTATTGTAGACAGAGATACGTAGCGTGATGCATATTGGAGATGCAGCTGTATTGCAGAAGGGAATGTGTTGCAGAGGGTACGGTGGTTTTCCAACTTTTTTTTCTCATGACCCAGGTGAAGAAAATTGTTGGAACCGGTGACCCAACATAATGTGCCTGAGGTGTGAGCTGAGGATGAGAGCTTTGGGCTGTAGGAGGGGCCTCCAGCTTTGGGGCAGGGGGGCAGGAGGGGTTTACCTTGAGCAATTCTCAGTAAGGGGTGCAAGGGGGGGGGGGGGCTAAGGCAGCTTCCTTCCTCTCCTGGCACTGCAGACCAGGCTGCCCCCAGAAGCAGCCAGCAGCAGGTTCCCAGCCTATGTGGGGCGCCTGATGGCAGCTGTAAGGGGCACAGCGCACCGGGGAGCGGGGCCGTGCATGTGCTGTGCGCCCGGGGGTGGAGCCGTGCATGTGTCACATGCCCGCTGCCCGGAACGCAGGAATGGCTCAAGCCGACCCTGGGGGTGCAGCACAGTCTGCGGTGCAGGACAGGCAGGGAGCAGCCTTTGCGCCCCCCCCCCCCCTCACCTGATACCCCCTGCAGCAACGAGACTCAGGGCCCAACATTCCACTCCCGGTCCTGGGACATGACCGGTAGTCTGAAAACCCCTGGCATATGGCACAGTAGAGGGGCAGGCTCAGCATTGCAGAGGAGTTCACATAGGGCATCTGGGAGATGCCAAAGAGGTGTTGCAGAAGGGCACAGCCATACTGGGCCATGCCATTGGCCCAGCTAGGCCAGTAGCTGGTCTTCCGACAGCAGCCAATGCCATCATCCAGCTTCTGACAGTCAGAGATTAAGGATGCCCAGAGCATAGGATTGCATCCCTGGTTAACTTGATTAATACTTATTGATGGACCTGTCCTCCATGAATTTAGCTAATTCTGGTTTGAACCCTGCTATAAACTTTGGCCTTAACAATATCCTCTGGCAGTGAGTTCTCCAGGTTGACTGGGCATGAGCTAGCTTGCTGGAAATGTCCTGAGAGCACAGATAAATGTGCTTGCTGGAGACGGATGCACATTGGGTATATAAACAGGTCCGCCCAATACAGAGGGGGTGCACGTGTAAGCTCTCCGTTCCCTGTAAGCTGAGCGATTGGGCAGCTGCCCAAGAGAGATTCAAATGCAGCCTAGCTGATTAGCAGAGCACCCACAGCCGGCAGCATGTGTTTCTACTGGTGGTGCACATCTGCACGTTTTGGTGCGCATAACAAAATGTGTTCCACACATAGATGGAAATATTAGAGGAAACATTGGTGGAGATCCGTGTTGGGATCGTGGTGTGTGATGGTGGAGGTATGCATCACAGGCCATGTGATTCAAGCACAATTTGCAGGGGTCGGGAGCAGAGTGTGCTGGCTTTGTATGCTACAGTGTGATTCTGGCTAATGGGCCAAGTCGAGGGAGTGAAGATGAACCCCATGCTGGGCGCTGACACAAGGTGTAAGTTACAGCAGCTCTGATGCCCATTCTGACTTGAACCTCATGAGCGAGCAGACAGACGCGATTTCTCACAGCAAGTCGCGCTTTGTCCGGCTCTGAACTTGCTTCGACTGGGGCGCCTGGCTTCCTGCAGGCTGGATCAAGGAATGCTCTACATCCCGCATGCTGAAATCGGGGTCAGGGCTTGGAAATTCCCCCAGAGTAGTGCTGCTGATCAGTCATGTTGCTGCAAATCTACCCCCTCTGCAACCCAGCCGCAGAGTGTCAGCCTCTGGGAAGGCATCCAAGCAACGGCAGGGGTCGAGCAAGCCGTCACGCTGCCATCTCGGCTTTGTTTTGGAAACCGAAGTGCGGAAGGAAGCCAGCGATGGAACAGAGACCTGGGGGAAGGGACTGCTTCCCACGGTGTAACCATTAGCCAGGAAAGCAGCCCAGTGACCGCGGGGTTAGGTGGCTGCCTAGGCTAGAGGGAAGGATGATTAATAACAGAACTGTGGAGGGCGTACAGGGAAAAATAATAGTTTCCCACTGCACTGGAATAGACAAGCTAAAGCTGCTTCCTGCGGCTGCACTTAGTGTCAGTGCACTAAATCATGGGATAACGAGGGGCTGGTCCCACTAGGAAACGCTCCCCTACCTCGCCTCGACATGCGACAGAGCCAGAGCCATTCCAGCCGGCTACCGCAACCCGATTCAGGGTTCATTCTCTCCCACATCAGGGGCCTCTCCCAAGGGCCTGGCTGTCTGTCCCAGCTCTCTTAATTCCTTACAAGCAGCCATGGCTCAGCTCGGAGTCCAACCCACCCCCGCCCCGCTTTTCAAAGCTCTTTCAGGCTCATTGGTTGAGCCAGAGAAGTCCTGTTATCTCCAGCTAACTTTCCAAGGTCTCTCTCCATACTCCTTCCTTCAGTGGGAAAAAAAACCCGGTTGTATGGATGGGTGAAGTTCAGTAGACCCCAGCATTGCTTTGCCGGGTACTGAAAAGCAGCTACCTCTGGGATGGAACTGCTCATTTCCCTCCCTCCTGAGTAAAGGCTGGAAGGTCCTCTTCTTACATGCACAAGGCTCCATATTGGTTCGGTAAGGCCATAAACATACATCACGAAGCACTCATTATACAGGTTCCGCCTAGGCACTCAAGTGTTCCATGTGGGTAAAGGAGCAAAGGCTCTGGATCAAAGAATTATGCAGGTTCTGTATGGGAAAAGAATCCAGCATGATATAGGTAAATGCCCCATACAGACACCATATGAGTTCTGGTTCCATATAGGTTTTGTATGACCAATTGGGCCATGTCTTGATAGAAACACCAGCACAAATTTCAGGTCCCGTGTGAAGGCACCGGCCCATCAGGACATTCTGCCTGCCCTGTGAACAGCCCTGCCCCATCTCCCTTTGGTTTTGTTTCAGTTCTCTCCTCCTGCTGATGTCCCTGCTGAGCCCCGCATGGCCCCGGAGAGACAAACCTCCCTGCAGCGGGCCACTAGCTGGCCTCCCACCCACCTCCTCTTCTTCCGACAGTGACTCCGGCTGCGCCCTGGAAGAGTACTTGGAACCTGCGGCCAACGCTGCCCCGGCACAGGTAGGCAGGGCCCTGTCGTCAGCCCAACAGCTCTCCCCTCGAATCGGAGCATATGCTGGTGCATCGCTTCCCCCACAATCCACTCTGCCACTGCTGGGCCTTTCCCTGCAAATCGTTCAGCCGCCTGCGGTAGTTGACGCCCAGCAGCAAGCAGGAGGGCTGACACTGGTCCTGTTGAAACCTCCCATTCCATCAGGGCGTCGCTCCTGGAGTGACACCCCAGAGGAGTACAGAGGCTATAGCAGGGCTAAGGCTACGGTTGTGGGGTGCAGTCTTGCTGGGCTTCTTGAGGTGCTTGTGTCGTGCCTGCTACAGGAGAACTTTGACGCTGGACTGTCAAGGCAGGGCTGAAAGGGGACTATGCCAACTGCTCTTCGGCAGCCTTGCCCACCGTGTTTAGTTCAGGCCTGGGCTTCTCCAGAAAGCCGGCTGCTCACATGAAGAAACAAAACTTCCAGGCATAGCCTGGGACAATCCAACACCTTTTCTTTCTTTAGGACCAGGTCCATGCCCAGCTCTGCATTCTCCTTTCACCTGCGCAAGGGTGGCCCCGCAATGGAGCTTAATAGCTTTGTTGATACTCAGAGCAGGCCAAGGAAAGAACCTCAAGTTTGCTTAGAATCAAGGGTCCCATGCTGCTTTGTGGTTAAGCTAATCTAAAGCAGGGGCTTACTCAGCAATAACTTTCAGACCAGTCGTTCTCAGCCTTTCCAGCTGACTGTCTCTTTTTCAAGACTCTTATATGTCTCATGCACCTCCAAATTTCACCTCACTTAAACATTGCTTGCAAAATCAGGCATTAAAAAACAAAAAAAGGGTTACGACACGTTAGTACTGAATGCTGCTTTCTCATTTTTACCATATCATTATAAAATAAATTGACTGGAATATAAATATTGTAAGTTACATGTTAGAGTATACTATATGGAGCAGCATAAGCAAATCAGGTTGAAATTATAGGCCTTGCCTACACTGTCACGTTTTGTCTTTTGCTAACAAAACCATGAAACCATTTACACTATAAAAATGCAACTTTTGTTAGGGAAATAACACCCTATTTTGGTGACAAAAAACTTCCAGCCTTGCAAGAGACTTTTGTCTTTTCCCCTCCCTTTATCATCAACAAAGAGCCAATGTGAACTCTGCTGTTTGTTGTCTCCACAGAACTGGCTTCTGCCAGTATCCCACAATGCTCGGCCTGATGGCTGTGCTCAGTGTTTTGTGATCTCTGCTGCCCTGCAGACATACACCCCTCCCCTTTCAAAACTCTGGGACGTATCTGTCAGCTGAGTGAGCTACTCTGTTTATGGAACAAACAAAGAGCAAATCATTGGAATTCTCCTGTTCTGCCCTGCTAGGAACACAACGGCAAGCAGGCTGCTGCTGCAGTGGGAGGGCTGGAGAGACAGCTGTGCTGCTTTGACATTCCTCAGCATGGAGAGCTCACAAAGCTATGAGGGAATCCCAAGAAACGCAGGGATCAGCTCTACCTCCCACAACACTGCACTGTGGAATGCTTCCCCACATTGCTTTGCTAGCTCCCCTGTCGACAGATAGCGCAATATGGCCATGAAGTGTCAACAACGGGAGGCAGAAAAACCAGTCTGACCAGTTTTCACTTTTGCTGACTTTTGCACGTGGATAACACTTTTGTCACCAAACTTTCCCAGTGTAAACATAGCCTTAGTTTGTACTGATTTTGCTACCACTTTTTTGTAGCCTGTTGTAAAACTAGAGTAGTAGGGTTGCCAGGTGTCCAGTATTGATCCAGACAGTCCAGTATTTTCACTTCCTGTCCAGTAAAAAAAATGAAAATACCGGACACTTAAAATGTCCAGTATTTTCTGATATTTTTTCCCTGCCAGGAGGTGAAAATACCAGACTTGTCTGGGTCAATACAATACACCTGGCAACACTACATACATACACTCAGCAACTGGGGCCAGCTCTCCCTCTACCCCACTTACCTGGTTCTGCAGGGGAGCTGTCTGGCCCAGAGCAGGAAAACAAGATGGCTGCTAGCAGCCTGTTAAAGCCAAAAAGCCTCAAAGGCTTTTCTGAAAGGGGCCATGCTTAATAACTCTTGGGGTCCTTTTTTTTTGCTCAATAACTCTCAACAGAATTTTTCCCCCGGTGTTTTTTGGGGGAGGGGGGAAATGGGGTGTTCGGTATTTTTGGTTAAACCATCTGGCAACCCTAAACTCTAGCTGAATTCATGTAATCCCCAAAATACCTCTGAGTACCCCAGGGTTATGTTGAGACCATGGCTTTGGAAAATTGCTGCAACAGGTAGTGTAGTAACAGTAACCACAAAATATGTTCAGGAGATAGAACACAATAATACCACCAAAAAAAGGAACAAACAATCTCTAGTTATATCTTGCTTAGGTAGCTGGAAAGGTACAAAAATAACCTAAGAAGTATATAATAAAAGAAGGAAATGGATGAGGATTGGCATGAGAAACAATAAAAGGGAAGGGTATAATTAGCCTAAGAAATCATAGGGGAAATAAGACATCTGCAGAGTAGATGCAAGTTGTCAGTTACCGTCTGCAGCTGTTGATAACTTTCTGCCTCCTCGGGTTTGTTCTGTCTTTACTAACTGTTAAATCAGCTTTGAGTGGACATATTGATTTTTCTGAGGCTTGTTGTTATTGAGCTAATCCAGACTCCAGAGAGCCTCGCACTAAATGTATCATTTTTTATTAATTATTAATTACTAGTAAGGATGTTAAGGATTAGTTGACTATCTCATAAGCAAATGCTTATTGGATAGTCAGTTGACTAGTCGATTCCCCCCCCTTGCTGCCTCTAACAAAGGAAGGGAGGAGAAGGGGTACTTCAAAGCAGCAGCACCACACAGCTGAGCTGGGGATCAGCTGTGCAGCCCTGCTGCTTTGAATCCCCAGGGCAGCATTTCAAAGGGGCAGCCGCCGCACAGCTGATCAGCAGCTCAGCTGTGCAACACTGCCCCTTTAAAACGCTGAAGTGCCGTGGAGCCCGGGGTCAGCTAGGGACTCCTCAGCTAACCCCGGGTTCTGTGCGGCATTTCCCCAGAACCCAGGGTCAGCTGGGGACTCCCCAGCTGATCCCGGGCTCCACGGCACTAAACCCTTTGAAATGCTGAGGCAGCATTTCAAAGGGGCAGTGGCCACACAGCTGAGCCAGGGATCAGCTGTGTGGCATTGCCCCTTTTAAATGCTGCTTCGGCATTTCAAGTGGGCAGCCACAGTTGATCCCAGGCTCAGCTGTGTGGTGCTGCCCCTTTGAAACACCGAGGCGGCGTTTTAAAGGGACACTGCCACACAGCTGAGCCGGGGATCAGCTGTGTGGCCACTTCCCCTTTGAAATGCCGCCTTGACATTTCACAGGGACAGCACCGTGGAGCCCAGGGTCAAATGGGGACTCCCCAGCTGACCTCGGGTTACACGTGGCATTTCCCCAAAACCCTGGGTCAGCTGGGGACTCCACCTTGGTGTTTCAAAGGGGCAGTACCTCCCAGCTGAGCCCAGGATCAGCTGTGCAGCACATTGGAGCCCGGGGTCAGCTGGGGACTCTTGTACATTTCAAAACAGGCACCCACGTGCAGCTCGGAGTCAGCGGGACTTCCCGTTGGCCCCGGGCTGCACGCAAAGTTCCGTATTCCTCCTTTAAAATGTGCAAAAGCCCTCGCAGGGGCTCCTGTACATTTCAAAGGAGGAATGTGGAAGTGCCTATCGACTAGTCGAGTAGTCAATTAACCGCAATTTGACATCCTTAATTAGTAGGAGACTTACCCGGTGTGGCCCAGAGTGGTGAGAGTCATGCGGCCAGCTTCTCCCTTGGGCTGACCCAATTGGTGGCTGTTCGCCGGAGAAAGCCCAGGATGGCCACAGTGGGCCGGGGTGGCCCAGGCAGTGGGGGCAGGGCAGCTTTTCCCCGGGGCTGGGGTTCTTGCTGCCCCCCTGTGGCCATTCATGAGTATCACAATCCCTGCTGTCACACCCCTCCCTCTTTTACATTTGATGCAAAACAATCACATTCCACGTACATCCCATTATCCTGGCACAATCCAACCCAGACCTTGTTGTAAATTATGATAAGAGGAAGCTGCCTACCGAATTTGGTGGTTCTAGCTTTTACCGTTCAGGCGGAGTTCTTGAACAGATGGGCTCAACAGGCAGATGGACGGCTGCACAGACAAACACCCTCTTTCAAATATATAGTAGATTGACAAATGATTAATCCTTGATTTGTAGTTACCACCACCCTGGAAATCTTTTCACGTCTGTCCCATGTGAATTCTCCAGGTATTTTCGTGCTCCGACGTGCCCTCGGTGGACACGGTTCCTGCTGCCATCAGGAGCCAGCTCCGGATCAAATCTCTCCTTCAGCAGCTGCCTCCGCAGGACTGCGATGTAAGACGGGCAGCAACTTTCCCATGGGAGTTCTTTACGTTGGCGATGGCTCACACATCCATCATTCCACCGCATGAGTCAATCTCATGCTTCCATTCTCCTTGGGCTTTGCCACCTTTTGCTACTCTACCCTTAGCTCCCTCCCCCATATCACCCTGTGTTCCTCTGTCCTGGAGCACACCAATACTTAAGTCTTTCCACTCCAAAGACAGCTCTGATGCGCCTTAACCCTGCTTTGCAGCCTCCCCTCCCGCCCAGTATGCCACTTCTGGGGTCCCCCAGAACTGAACTTTGCCAGTGCCTCTGATCCCTGACCTGCCGTTGCTCCTGCGACTCAGATTCCTGGATCTCTTGAGCAGAAGGAGCCAGTGATGCCAAATTCTGCACTGGCTCTGACAGTGTGCCCGTGTGCCCACGGTGGCCCCACCAACCAGGGCTGGTTCTAGGAGCAGGGCAGTCGCTCCACCCCCACCTCCCGGGGACAAAGCATTGCTGTGCCACTCAGCTGAGTTTCTCCACTCCTGATTGGCCAGCCTGCCTTTTTTGTTTTCAGTTCTTATTTCTTTGCTCAGTCACATGGGCTCCTGATGCCTCCCTATCCCAAACTCCTGGCACTTGTGCCTGTGTTCTGTTGTGATGCCCATGGCCGCAGCATCCAACCACCCCTTCCATGTGGGAGCCCCAGACTGCGGGGTGAACCCCCCTCCCCCAAGAGCTCCTGCTGCTGGAATGCTACCGTCTGGTTCCTTCCCAGGACAGGTACTGCCCCACCCTTGGGGAGGAGGAGAGGAAACAACTGCAAATGTTCAGTGCCCGTCGCAGGCAGGAGTCACTTGGGCAGGGTCTGGCGTACCTGGTGCCCTCCGCCTGCCTTTGTGAGAAGGTAAGCTGTTGCCACGCTCATTCCAACCTCCCTTGTGCCCACGACAGGCCAGGGAACTGTAGGCAAGGATCCATCAACTGTGCCCCTTCTTCCACCCTGTGAAGACCTTTGACTGGCCAGCTCACAGGTCCCCGGTCAGTTTTCAGGGCTGATGCCACCCATTTGCCTTGCAGTGCGGCAAGAGGGTGAATGCAGGGGATCTGGGGGTTTTTGCAGCCAGGCTGGGGGAGCGATCCTGCTGGCATCCCTCTTGCTTTGTCTGCCATGCCTGCCACCAGCCTCTGGTCGACCTGATCTACTTCCACCAAGCGGGGAAGGTCTACTGTGGCCGGCACCACGCCGAGTTCTTCCGGCCACGCTGCGCCTCGTGCGATCAGGTAGGCACACAAGCGACTGTGCAGGCTGCGTGGGGCTGTGTCCTGCTTTGGGGTCACGGGAACTGCCAAGCGATGCGAGTCCTTGGCTCCGTTTAGTCCGGCATCCCCACCATACGGCACCAGCCCATTGGGCCATCTACTCCGGCCTCCTGGCTCCGGTGGACGAGGCTTAAAGAAAGCCGAAGGTACCCTCTTATATAAAGTTGCCCACGGTGGGGCCATGGGCAGCAGGGTTCCTTTCTGAGCTCTGCTACAACCCACTTTTGCCCTGCAGAATGAAGTTGGATCACCCCCATCTCAGCATCAGAAATAAGCTCAAATCCATCCCTTCCCCTCCCTCCGATTTACAGGAGGTTGGGTTACAACCCAGATCCCAATCTGGTGTCCGGCTGAGGTCTCCCCTTGTGCCTTCTCCCTCCAGCTAATCTTCACAGATGAGTGCACGGAGGCAGAGGGCAGGCGGTGGCACACGGAGCACTTCTGCTGCCTGGAGTGCGACCTGCCCCTTGGGGGGCAGCGGTACGTCATGAAAGGCAGCAGGCCCTGCTGCTGCAGCTGCTTCGAGAGCCTGTACGCGGAGCTGTGCCAGGCCTGCGGCGAGCTCATCGGTAGGTAGCCGTGCGTGGCTCTGGGCTTGGGGAGGGCGCCTGGCCACAGAGGGGGCTCGGGGCAGCCAGAGTTCCAAGGCGGAGGGTTATGGACATGGGACGGCTCGCTGGGGGAGGATGGGCCCCACCCTCAGGTCATTGCAGTTCTGCGTGGGAGCAGCCTCTCTCTCGCTCACTGCCCCTCAGGTGTCGACTGCGAGCAGGCCACTCACCAAGGCCGGCACTGGCACGCCCGGGCCTCTTGCTTCTGCTGCAGCCTCTGCCGGATGCCGCTGCTAGGACAGCAGGTCATGTCCTACCACAGCCTCCTCTACTGCTCCGAGGCCTGCCGTTTGGAGAAAGCGGCAGCGGCCTCCACAGCCTCCGACTCCTCCGACTCCGCCTTTGTGTCTGCTCCGTCGCCCGACTCCACACCCGTCTCCAGGGCTAGCAGCAAGGGCAGCAGGAACCCCCCTGGACCAGGGATCCCCCCTCTGGCTCTGGCAGTGGGTGGTGATTCCAGCCAACAAACGACAGAGATGGATGGTATGGTCACGCGCAATCCGCTTTGAAAACTGGGGAGGGGAGAAATCTGGGGCAAGAACTCTGATCCAGCCCTATCAGGACAGGGAATTCACAGAATCCTCCCCTAACAGCCAGCGGCCAGCAGCGTTCCCCGGGAGCTGGGTGTTTGTGCAGCCGCCCAGGAGAGATTCCAATGCTCCCCTGCTGATTAGCAGAGTGCTCCCAGCTAGGTTTGTTTCTACTGGTGGTGCACATTCACACATGCTTGGTGCACACACAGATTTATTCCACACATGGCTGGAAAAAAATCTGCACATGGCTGGTAAAGAATAGAGGGAACATTGGAGGCCAGGGAATGTCCTCCAGCCAGCACGTAATGCCAGGGCTGGCTAGAGCAGAGGACCACTCTCCTTTTGCTCACATCCATCAAGTCACTGGGAGGCTGCATAGAGTCAGGAGTAGTCGAATCAGGCCTATAAGCTTTACTGTGACAGACCAGCTGATTAGGCCTCATGTGCATCTCCAGCAGTGTCCGCCCAGCTGGTGTGATGGGATAAGCCGTGGGGTGGGGGAAATTCTGCCCTGATTTATGTAGCCCCATTGGCTAACTGAACTCGGCTTGGGCTCCATCACTGTATAACGGGGGGATGTTCAGATTCTTTTCCTTCTCACTCTCCCCTTTCAGAGATGGACGACTCCCCAGATAACACCTCCATGCGCGCCACCTTCAGACGCCGGGATGGCCACGGACCAGCGTTCAAGGAGGGGAGTAAGGGAACTGCCTACCCCAGTGCACTGGCACAAGCAGCTGCTGCTCCCGCAGGCCAGGAACAATCCTCTTCCACCCCACCCAGTGAACTGGGCCTGGATGGACCCACGGCTTTGGGCGACCAGCTCACAAGGCCCGAGGAAGGCAGCAGAGCCCAGCACTTTAGGATCAGTTCATCCCCTGGCCCCAGGACGGCCGCACAACGGAGTCCGGTCCCACAGCTCGAGGACACCTGCCCCCAGGATGTCCCGGAGGAAGAAGATTCCTGGTGCCCGACCTGCTCTTCCTCTTCGGACTCCGACTCGGAGCAGGAGGGCTTCTTCTTTGGGAAACCGATCCCGCAGGTGGGGGCAGGCTGCCCGGCCCTCCCTGTCAGGGAACGGAGCAGCTTTGGCAGGGCTGCGGGAAGGAGAGCCAAGCTGCGGGGACGCAGTAAGCACTGCAGCATTTCCTAGCCAGGGGGAGGCTGGGCCAGGAGCGAGGGCTCCCACGCAGCATGGGAGGGCCAGAAAGGGGGTGGACAGCGGGAAGGAGAATTACTTAGCCAAGTGTATTTAACCGGAGGGAAGAAAGAAAACGAGAGGGTCCCCCCAGCAGCCAAGCCAGGGGAAGGGACGGATTGTCCTGGGCCAGCCAGTTAACCCTAGAGAGAGCACAGCCCAGCATGCAGGAGTTTACACCCAACCCCAGGCGGTGGGGTGTTCAGAGGTGCTAGTCTGGATGGGTCAGTCCCTGCAAAGCTGTGGCCGCGTTTACGAAGGTGGCGGGAACCAGCCCCCACACTGGCAGAGAGGAGCCTTTGGGTCCTTGCATTAGCAGCTGGAGGGGTAAGCAATGCTGCAGGCCAGGCGGGCCAGCCCTCTGACTAAGAACAGGTACAGCAAGCGGAGGAGCGGAAGGCAGACAGCCCTCAGGGCCAAACGCCTCTTACCTCACACCCAGACCTGGGAAAAGACAAACCAGCCCACCCTAGTTGCTCTGCAGAGGCCATTTTACTGTAAAAGGTTATCGCAGGGGGTTCAGGGCGGCTAGCAAGGACACATGCACAAATCTCTCCGCTGCCCCACAGTAGGTTCTCCCAAGCTCCGAGGGGCAGGAGGCAGAGTCTGGCTGCTCTGCCTTAGGTGTCCTAGGAGGACCTTTGCCCTTAATCTCCTGGCTGAGAACCCGGTGTGCGCCCCCATGGGGACTGAGCCAAGATGGACACAAGATCCTTCCACTCAAAAGCGGATGCAGCTTTTTGACCCACACTCTGAATGTGGGTGACTGGGCTCTGGAGAGAGGAGGGTTTGGAAATCCCAGAACCAAACTCCCTCAGCCCCACAGGGAGGGGCAGAGCATGAATGTGCCGGTGTATTGCAGAAATCAGTTCCTAAGCTTCACCAATAAAGCGCGACGTGGACCTGAAAGGAAGTGGGGTGTGGCTAAGCAAAGCAAGTCGCGCTGGGGACCGACGGGCCTGACTGCATCCTGCAGGAGGAAGAAGGAAAGGGCCTCCGTGCATTACAGGGCAGCCAGTTGCTGCCCAAAGGAAAGCAAGCGGCTGAGGCTGGGTGAAGTCCTTCCCCTCAGGGTATGTCCACACGACACCCGCGGTGGTGGCACCGCTAGGGCCTTGGAGGTGTAGCAATGAAGTGTAGACGCTTCCCACGTCACCGGAAGGGAATTTTCCTGTCAGTAGTTAATGCACTTCCCCACGAGGCACCAGCTACGTCAATGGGAGAATCCTTCCATTGTGTCTACGCAGCGGGTTAGGCCAGCCTTGGATTTAGGTGTGGGCCAGATCTAAGCCACTGGCATGGAATATGCTGGCGGAACAGAGCTTTTAAACAGGAGGGGCGGGGGCTCCAAAGGGCTGACGGAAGGGGCCCAGGGACGGAAGAACAGGGGAAGTGCAGGTCAGGAGCAGAGGGTGGGGAGGGGCGTAGAGAAGCAGGGCTGCCAGGCTTCCATAGGACTGAGAATTAAGCTGGCCTCGGGCCACGTTTTTAAAAGAGTCTAGCTCCCATGTAGGTGGAAAATTAACTGAACACATTTCCGAAAGAGCCCAGCACCGTGGCTGCCAAAGAGCTTGAAAATAATCCAGCCCCCTGGCTCTTTTAAAACACCCATCTCCAGCACCGCCCCTTCCTCCAACAGGAGAAACACCCCAAATGCAATGTTTCAGAACAAGCCTATAATGGCCTCCTCGAACAGCTGCTGCCGTGTTTCCCACTTTCCCCAGGGACCTCCCTCCAGCTGTCTTCACGCTCAAGCGGACTGACCCAGGAGTAGTGGCACAGCAGCAGCGGGGGGCGCTCTGCTCTTCCGCCTGCCATTTTATTCTTCAGCACGAAAACAGGTTGCTCCAGAAATAAACACACACTGTATAAAAGTTCAGGGAGCTCCCGGCACAGACCCCTTCCTCCCTCCATAAAACCACAGTGCTCTGCAGCCCCAAATAAAACTGCTGTGGGTGTTGGCCCCAGACAGGCGCTGCTCAACTCTGTGTCCGCTTCAGTCGGCCCCGCCTGACAAGGCTCCAGCCACCCCCCCACTCCTCGGACATCACTGAGCCATCGCCACGGTTACTGACCCCTTCAGCCCTAGCATCCCTCCCCCTGCCCCCAGTCTCCCCCCCCCCCGCTTCCAAGCCACCAGCCTCTCTCCCATTCCGTGCCACTGCCCAGCGTCAGCACCCCGACTGCAGCTCTCCGTGCTGGGGCTCTGCTCTCAGCCCATCATGCCCAGCATCAGCGGCACAGATCCACACCAGCTGGTTTTTCATCTGCTGCTGGCAGATGGGGAGTCCCCGCGGTGGTCGCCGCCCCCACCAGGCTCAGAGCCACGGCAGCCGTCTCCCACGGGGCCCGCCTCTCACGAGTGGGCGGCGCCCGCGTCATAGCTGTGAATGAAGCGCTCCAGCTCCTGCAGGCAGTGGCCCCCGACCTGCCGCAGGTTGGCCCGCAGAGCCGCCCCCAGCGCCGCCTCCATGGACGGCTCCTTCTGCAGCAGCATGGTGGCGACCACCGCAAAGGCCAGACTGTACTGCTGGTAGGACTGCGGGGAGGGGAGAAGGGGAGCGCGTCAGACGAGGCAGCGGGCGGGCAAGTCCCTAACCTCAACCTAGCCCCGGGAAAAGGGTCCGACACGATTCAAGCCAGCGGCGCCCCCTAGGGCTGGGGCAATAATTTGCTTCCGATGATCCCTGCTGCCGTCATGATGCATTTTTGCGGGCGGCCTAAGGATCTCTCTGCGCTCCTGGGGGCGAAAGCGGTCAGACTCCCAACCCTCAGCCACAGGAGAGGGCAAATGGGCCAGCCAGCCAACAGGAGGTGTTAAGACAGCTTGGCCAGTCCTCAGACTGCCTCCAGTTCAATCCACCCCCAGCACAGCAAAACCCCCGGAGGAAGAATATTTTTCACATGTCGGTAGGGCCACGGGCGTAGGCTAAAAACAGCCAATTGAGGAGGAGGGGGCTAGGAGCGAGGCTGCTTTGGTTTCTGGGCACATCTCACAAGTCCTGAACTCCTCATGGCTGGCTCTGGGGTTTCACCTCCAACCTCATTCTTCCCCACCCAGGATCACGTTTAGCAGACACACACAGGTCTGGCAATCCATTGTGCCTCCTTGGAAGCACTCGCGCAGCTGTTGCCAGGGATTTGGGGACTTAAAGCAAGGCAGACGATGGAGATGGTTGGGGAGGGGAAGGGAAACCCAGATCCTGGACACACCTAGAGCCTCCAGGCTTCTAGGTCCAACCCTGCTCCTGGGTGAGCAAAAGGGACCATTAGAACTTACCAGCTCAATTTCTTCTTTTCGGGCCAGTATGGCAGCGGAACGCAGGTCCTCCATGGTCTCCAATGGGGTAGACAGAGCAGCACAGGCTTGGGGACAGCCTGGGGCCTCCTGATAAGCATCCAACTGCTCCTGCGTTGGTTTCAGACAGAGTGAGGGAAGGAGGTTAACCTGCTCTAGGGCAGGACGGGGCTGGGGTGTGTGCAGGTCCACGAGTGAACCAGAGCTACTGACAAATGAAATCACCCCCAAGTCCAACCCAACAGCCAGAGGGGAAGTTTCTATGAGTGGAGAAGCCAGGCCCCCTAACCCCGGCCCTGCATCGCTTGCAGAAGGTGGGGGCGTTAGAGCGATGGCTGCAGAATATTGTAAAGCATTTTTCCGAGCTTTATGCCACCTGCTTCCTGCCTGAGTAAAAAAGAGGGAATGAAGGGCTGTCCTTATGATTTCTGGTGCCTTATGCAGCCTGTGCACTTGCACCCGCCATCTTCCACGGGGGAAAGGGGATGGCAGCCACTCCATAGGGCAGGGCTGTAGGGCAGGAGCTGTGGGTGGGGCAGGAAGGCTGGTGGGGGAGCAGGCCGAGTGAATGGCATAGCCAGCGGGAGCTGCGGACCGGGAGAAGGAAGGAGGAGTGGTGCAGCCTGCTGGAACTGAGGACTGGCAGGTGGAGCTGAGCGGAGCAGGGACTGGAGTGGGGAGACGGCAGCAGGGGGATTGGGTCTGATGGGGCCAGGAGGCAGAGCGGGGGGATTGGGGCCACCAGAGCCAGTGCAGCGTGCAGCCGGTCGTGGCTCTAGGCATTGCAGCATAAGGCACTACTACATTTGGAGCGCCACTGATGCCCCACATGGAGTGGTGCCCAGCACAGCTGCGTATGCCAAAGGGCAGCCCAGTGTGGCTGAGAGAGATGGATACCAATGCAAGCCTGGCCCAGGTCGGCAGCGCTGAAAGATCGCGGCAGTCGGACAGCCATTTGTATCCCTTGCCTGAGGGAGTCTGACGGCTCTCAGCCTAGTTCACAGTGGGTGGGCACCCCAGCACAAAAACAACGACCACCACCGGTAACCCTAGCTCAGCCGCCAAGAAATTAACAGCTCCCGTGCCTGCCTTAGCACGCTCCAAACGCCTGTACAAAGGATTCCGAGGATGTTTTGGGAAGCAACCGGGGGATGGGCAAGGACTAAGTTCCTCCCCCACCTAGGGTGCTAACCTGCGGGAATGGGGGCCAACAAGTTAGTTCATACCAGCTCCATTTCTTCCTTTCCTACGGGAAGCAGCTCCCCAGTGACCTCTGGCCACACAGGTGGTGAAATCTCTAAAGCAGAGACAGCCTGGCTGAGCAGATCCGGGGCCTTCAGGTCGTCTTCCGGCTGGAGCTGTGGAGATTTCTGAGGGGACAAACAAAACAAACAGAAGGAAGTTTTTCTTCACACAGCACACCGTCAACCTGTGGAACTCCTCGCCAGAAGATGTTGTGAAGACCAGGACTTTTAACAGGGTTCTAAAAAGAGGTTAGGTCCACCAATGGCTCTTAGCCAGGATGGGTAGCAATGGTGTCCCTAGCCTCTGTTTGTCAGAGGCTGGGAATGGGTGACAAGAGAGGGTTCACTTGATGATTCCCTGTTCTGTTCCCTCCCTCTGGGGCATCTGGCATTGGCTACTATTGGAAAACAGGATACTGGGCTAGATGGACCTTTGGTCTGACCCAGTATGGCCGTTCTCATGTTGACAAGAGAGGTTACACCATTCCAGAGGATGGGAGCTGGGGGGTTGGCAGTGCACAGAGCGAAACAGCAGCAGCGAAGATACTGGCAAGTCAAAGCCAAAGCCCTCTCCATAGCTGTTGAATGTGAAGCACGGCTGTGACAGCGCGGCGGGAATGACAAGCATCAGTCCCACACAGTGGGGCAGGCAAATGAAAGGGTGAGTGTGTGGGAAGAGGGCATCAAACCCAACCTTCTCCTCAGGCCTCAGTGCATCTGATCCAAGGAGAAGGGAGGGGTTAGTTCCTACCAGCTCGGTTTCTTCTGTCCTGATGGTAGTTCCAGGTGGGGCTGGTGGCTCAGTGGTCAGATCAGAACCACCTTGGCTGGGATGGTCTGTGGTTTCCTGGCTAGCTTCCAGCCGGACCTGAGGGATTGAGGAACAGTTAGATTGGGAGGAAAAGTGAAGCAGGAGGACCGGAAACACCAACGCTGCAAGCAAAGGAGATGCTGCAAGGATAAAAATCTCTGTTGTCTTCCACATCTGGGAGCCTGCCAGAGACCTCTGTAATAATAATCCCTGGCACATAGCTGGCGGTTTTCATCCCTACTGCTCACAGCGCTTGATGAAAGAGGTCTGGGTCATGAGTCACATTTGACAGATGGGGAAACCGAGTCATGGGGCAGGAGAAGTGACTTGCCCATGGTCACTCAGCCAGCCAGTGGCAGAGCTAGGAACAGCTCCCAGGTGCCTTGAGTCCCAGACCAGTGTATTGGACAACACTGGCTCTTGTTTCACACCGCAGAACACGAGACACGCTAGTGACCCAAGTGCCCTTGCATCCATTCGCTGCATTAGGGGAAGGGCCAGATGCTTATCTCAGCCACCTTGCACTAGTGATATATCAGTGCTGGTGCTGCTGGACAAATGCCCACATCACACTCCCATCACCCTTCTTAGCTGGCTTCTTAGCAGAGTCCAAAGGACTGAATGGACCATGCGGATGCTTCCCACAACTTTCTGCACCAGTTGCCTTGGAAACGCCTTTGACCCGCCATTGCCCAGGGGGAAGGGTTGGGACTTAATGGCAATGCACGGTCTATCAAGGGCATGTGGCAGGAAAAGATGGGTAGAGGAGAGTTCAAATCCCATCGCCCTCCAGTGCACCAACATGGCTGGCGTAAGCAAGGAGCTGAAAGGGGGGATGGATTAGCTCGGGGTGGGCCCGCTACAAGAATTTGGTAAATGGTGATGGGCCACACTTTTCTATTATATTGATGGAGGGGGTGTGGGAGGCAGTCTGAGTGCAGTAGAGGATTATGACCTAGGGCAGGAGGGGGAACACCCACTCCAGAATCCACCCCACCTCCCTACCTTGAGGATGCCCCTTATCCTGCTGCCTGATTCAATTCCATCCTGGAGGTGACTGGTGCTGGTGGGGAGACGGTTGGCAAAGGAGTAGAACCCACCACACTGTGCCTCCCATGTGGATGCCCTATCCATTAGGCCACTCCAGAACCCACCCTACTGCCTTACCCTTGGGACGTCCCTTATCCTGCCTTCCTGGTGCTGGAGCAGAGGGCAGGGAATTGGGACACAGGAGGGGGCGGGGAGCCATATGCAGGCTTTGGCCAAGAGGCGCTTCCCCTACCAGCTCCTGCCGTGCACCTACATGCCACTCAAAGCGGCTACTGGGGCCATGCGCAGAGGTGTGCTCTGCGAGCTGCCTGCGCCCACAAACACAGCCCAAGCAGCTCCTATTGGTCGGTTTCCAGCCAATGGGAGTTGTGAGAATTGTGCTGGGGTGAGGGGCAGCGTGACGAGATCCCCTGCCTCCAAATGGCACAAGCCACTCACACACACACAGGCCGGTCCTCGCAGCCGGCTGCTTTGAGCAGGGAGGGAGCGACACAGCAGGCAGGGAGCCTGCCCGAGGGTCCTGCTGGGCTGCAGGACATTGGTGGCCCAGAGTATCGTGGGGGCCCGCAGGCCATATTTTTCCCGCCCATGAAGTAGCTCATACTAGGGATTTTAAAAAGCGATGATTTCTGTAAGCGTGTAACTGCTGACATTTACAGCAGCTACACGTTTACACGTGGTGGGCGGGGTGGGAGCTGGTGCTTGTGGGGAGTCAGCTTTTAGAGGCAGCAGCGTGGGGGGGAGGGAGAAGAGCATCCCGCATGCACCGGCTCCTTCCTTTCCCCTGCCCTGTCCGCCTCTGAAACAGAGGCAGCAGGGGGAGAAGGGTGCATGTAACCATTAGGATTAACCAATCAGCCCAGGCTCATCGGTTAATCGTGTAAACGAGTACATGCTCACACCCCTAGCTCATACCAGCTTGATGTCTTCGTCCGGGAGACGACGATCCTCCGGGGTCCCAGTCAGGACTGAGTCAGTCCCCAGAGCGCAGCAGGCCTGGCCATGGTTATCTGCAGCCCCCAGCTGGACCTGCAGAGGTTTCAGACAGATGAGGACTATCCCAGGGCAGGACAGGTGGACAGCAGCCCTGGGAATGCTGGCAGCGAGTCGCACCAAGGAGCTCTGTGACTCTAGAGGAGTCAGCAAAGCCCAAACTCCGCCCCGCTCCAGA
Organism: Pelodiscus sinensis; assembly: GCF_049634645.1. NCBI lineage: Eukaryota > Metazoa > Chordata > Testudines > Trionychidae > Pelodiscus > Pelodiscus sinensis. The sequence goes on along the minus strand of NC_134737.1, from coordinate 9,630,081 downwards.
CAGCTGCCCGCTGCCATCATAACAAGCCTCCTTTACAGTCAGTCTGGGCAAAGCGTCCGAAGATCAAAGATGAAGATGCTCCCCAGAATCCTTCCCACTGGCTGCTTTGACACCCTCTTTGCTGCACTGCCACAGACATTACTAAGGATTCCGGGGGAAAGAGCGGAGCCTCAGAGGGAAAGGGCAGGGCTAGCCTCCCCTACCCAGCCCTCAGCGCTGCCCGGATCACACTGCATAAGGCTCCGGTGGTGATTTAAAGAGTCAGGGACTCTGGCCGCTGCTGCCGGCTTAGTAACAGCCCAGAGCCCCAAGCCCTTTTAAATCACTGGGCCCCAGAGCAGCTGTCCCCTTTGGCCTCCTGTCGGCAGCCCGCTTCGTACAGCACCTAGCACAAAGGGTCTAGGGCCTTTAGGGGCTATTGCAGTGTCCTGGGACACCAACGCATCTGCTTCCAGCAGAGTGAGAAGAGCCGGGTTGGTTCCTACCAGCTCAGTGCCCTCCGTCTTCACTGGACGAGGATTGTCCGTGGTTTCAGATGAAGCTGGGGGTTCAGTATCCATGGCAGAGCCGGCCTGGCTGGGAGGGTCTGTGGCTTTCTGGGTAGCTTCGGGCTGGACCTACAGAGGTTTCAGATGGGATCAGAGAAGGAGGTTAGACCCTCAGAGGAAGACAGGAAGCAGGCAAACTTGTGTTGCCTTTGCCTATGCTACAGCTGCTCCCAGAGCTGGGTTGGTTCTATGGATAAGCATACAACGTTAGGCATGAGTCTGCCAGCAGGGTTCACTCTACCATTTTCCATCCATGGGCAACACCAATATGGAGGTCATGTGTGGATGTGCACCACCAAGTACAAACAAAGAGCCTAGATATAAATATCTATTTTAAACAGTTCGAAGGTATGAAGGACGAACAAATATTTAACCAAGGGATAATTCACAAGGAGCTATACTCCTACATGTATTTTATGATCCTAACATCTCAAGCTGGTAAACACACCAAAACGAAGCAAACTGAAAACAGTTATATAAATAAATTAAAGGCTTGGCCATTAAATCAAAGCATAAAAAATATGCATCAGAGGCCCAATTTAACAACCTACTCCCATAGACCATTAAATCTTCACAATCTCCACTAAAGCTGCTCTCAAAAAATGAAGCATTTGCCCAAACACTAGCATGCTACAGACTTTTGTAGGTCACAAAATTATCCACATACAGCCCAGCTTTAAGATGCTAAACAAATCTAGAAGTCAACTAGAAATAGTCATGCTCTCCTTGCAAATATGAATACAATATTTACTGACACTGAAAAGGAGAGTAAAAGGCATTCACTCAGGCTTATACAGTTTCTCTGAGATGTCAACCCTTAATTTGAGTAATAGTGCACAACCATAGAACAGTAAAAATAAGTAATAAAGCAACACAGACAGCAAATAAAGCCACAACCACTGAAAATAGAAAGGGAGGGAAAACATCATGTGGTTGGTTATGAATATTTTAAATGAATGTTTAGGATCCATGCTGTGCAAGTAAACAGAGACCTGTAAAAACAAATAACAATTCTCCTGGTTTGAAACTTTCACGTTGTGTGTGTTACCAACTCAAAGAACAGAAGTCACAGAGCGCATTAACACATGGATTCAGAGTTTGTAAACAGATCCATTCTTCAAAGAGCTTGCAATAAAGTTCTTCATCCCACAAAACACCTAGCATCACACCCAGTGCTTGGTACTTCGGAGTATGCCCACTGACTCATAAGAGCCAGAACTGTACCAAGATAGCAAAGATCTGACTTTAATGCCAATACCCCTCCCCAAACAAATTCTAAAATTGAATGGAAGTAACTTTGCCTGGAATCCATCTCTAACTGAAAGCCAAACAAATAAACCGGATCCATGGTAAAGCTCCTCCAGTTTTAACAATTTACCATGTATTAATTAGTAACACAGGATTATTTTTTTTAAAAATCATTAAGATCAGAGTTTTCAGATATCTACAACACTACAAAAATCCCATTAAAAGAGTCCTTTTCTGTTTTACCTTAAGCCATTAATACCTGTGTAAACTTTGTTTGAAATATACAGAATCATGAGCTTTCATCAGATGAATTGGGTTTGACTCACAACAGCTCATGATTCTATATACAGTAATTACTCATTTAACCTGTGCCCGCTTAACACATTTTCGCAATAGCATGATTTTTTTGGGGAACATTTTTCGAATAACACGACCGTCCCCGAAATAACACGAAAATAATCAAGTGGCGGACTACTTCGCCCGGCGGTATAAATTGGTGAAAATAGTGGTAATAAGCATGAGTGGACGAATACACATGGTCACAGTGCTCCTGCACTTACTCACTTGTTTATCTTTGTGTTTTAACAAACCGCCGCGACTTGTGTTGCTAGTTATCTTGTGTTGCTAGATATCTAATGCTGATGTTGACAACCCAGCACCAACAAAAAATTGACTTTGGCACTACCACCTGAAATGCAACTCCCACCTTTTCCATTATTTTGAATGGGAAAATTGACCCCGCATAGTACGTTTTCGCTTAGCACGAACATTTTCAGAAACTTATCTATAATATTAAATGAGGAATTACTGTATTTGTGTTAGTCTCTGAGGTGCCATAGGACTACTTGCTGTTTTTAATATTGTAGACTCACATGGCTACCCCTCTGAGACTTCGTTTGAAATGTAATCACGCAAATGTCATGAGTAGGCCTATCTGCAGCCTGAATCTTTATCTACAAAAGCAGCCTAAATGCTTCACAACAGGAAAACACCCATACAATCCAAGTCAGATCCTGCATTAAGATCTTCTCATGTAGAAACTCTCCAACCTCTTCTCTGCTCTGGATCTGTCTCCCTCCAAACACACTAAATTTTAGCCCAGGCTTCTTAACATCTCTGGGCAGATGGCCAGTTGTTAAACTCGACCTGTGTCTGTAGCCCAACTAGGGCTGCTGTGCTGAGACAGTGAGCACCTGACTCTTGCTGCAGTCCAGATGGGAGCGAGTGAGGATGCCCAAAACTCACTCCCCACTGCACAGATGCCAGCACCCACCCACCCCTTCTCTCCCCCACCTATCCCCAAGCATACTGCTCCCCCAGCCCCAGCCCAGTCGGGGGCTGGGGTAGGATCCTACTTCTCCTGAGTTGCAAACACCAGGAGCTGCAGCCCCGCTGGGAGTCAGGACAGGAGGATTCACCAAAAACTGCACCAACACCAGCACCCACCTCCTCGCAGCCTCCCGCCCAGGGGAGAAGCTCACAGGAGGCTGCAGTCATGGCTCTCTTCTCTTCTGGACGCCCAGCCAGAGACAGGAATCCCCTCCCTTCCCACTCCTCCATCTCTAGCCACCCTCCCTCCCTACCACAGCTGGGAGATGTGAACTCCTCCATCTGGAGCAGGGCGCTCTGGCAGCTGAAGGGAGAAGTGCCCCTCCCTTGGCCAAGGAGCCCTGAACTTCTCACCGGCTCAATCATTCGTGATCCTATCTGCCTGTCTCCCCGTACCCTGGAGCACCCAAGTGCCCCACAAAGCCCCCATGCCCGAGGGACTCGGGACACACCCTCGTCCTAGCGACCCGTCCTTTGCCCAGGAAACCCTGCCGCTTCTCTCCCATGATCTGGGGTGGTTTGGGGTCTTTCACGGGAGCGGCGGAGTCTTTCTTGGCTTTTCCAGGCTTCTTGTGCACTTCTGATTTTGCTGGCTTTGTCTTAGAAGACACACTTTTCTTTCTGCTAGGCTGGAGGAAGGAAAAAGAGCAGAAGCTGGAATCTCTCTTTTGTCCTTCGGTGCCCACCTCGTCACCACAGGACCGTAACCCCGTGAACCTTTTCCTGTGCTCGTCCCCGTCACCCTTCTGTGAGGCCGGGCTAGTCTCTGAATCACTGGAAGACTAGGTGATTTGCCTGAGGTCACCGAGGGACTCTGTGGCAGAGCTCTCCCAAGTAGGGATATAAAATCCCGTTTAAAATGTTAACTGGTTAAACTATATGCTTAACTGGTTAACCAGCCTGCCACATCCTGGGTGGTGGGCCCAGCCGGGCTGGAGCAGCCCCCCCAGCACACTGCACTCTGGGCAGGGATGGGAGGAAGGTGGGGGCTGCTCCAGCCAGGCCAAGCGCCAGTTAACCGGTTACTCTGGTCAGGCAATGCTTACCAGGTAACTGGTTAACCCTTTACATCCTTACTCCCAAGTCTTAGCTCATGTTCTAACCACTAGGCAAGTCTTCCTCTTCACAGCTACTAGCCTACCGGCCTCTCTCACTGTGGCTGGGATTCCAGTGAGGCTGTGGGCAACTCCTCCCCATCTCTGGCCCACGGATGGCCCTTGGCTGAAAGACAGAGGGCGAGATTTCCCAAAGCCGCCTCAGCGTGTTGCCTGCCCGATCCCTGTTCGATGTCAAAGGAACCAGATGGCCTAAGCCCTCGGAAACGTCAGTCCGACTTTCCAGGCTGGGGCTCGCCAGGTTCTGGCTTTGCGGGGTTTGGGGAATGGCCACCACGGCCAACTCCACAGCAGCTAAGGGCCAGCTTCTCCTCTCGGTGACGCTGAGGCAGCCCCCCTGACTTTGACATGCAGGGGTGTGTGTGTGTGGGGGGGGGTTCCTACCCATGGGCTGGCCAGGCAGTGTCCACAGGACCCCCAACCACAAGTGGGCTGGTTCTTAGACCAGCTCCGTCCCACCAGCCTCTCTGCGCCTTGCCCGGCTAGAGCTCAGAGAAGTGTGAGAGGCTGGAACCCGGCTCCTCCCCTCTTACCGCTGAGCGGCTCTCCAGGGAGCGGGAGGCCGACGACCTGGACGACTTGAACTTCTCTGCAAAGAGACCAAGGGGGACAGAGTGAGGCAGACAGAACCAGGTGGCCGGGCCACGTGCCTCCCCCCGAGGCTCTGGTTTACCACTGAGACCCCTTCTGCCCTCCAGCCCCTGCAGGGTGCAGAAATATCCAATGGGTCCTTCTCAGCCTGGGGAGACTTGGCCACCCAGCCTCTCCTATGAGCTTCAGGCCTCCTCCCGCCCGACTCCTCCTCCTCGCAGAGCCACATGCCAGCAGCCAGCTGTGCCCCACGGCACCCTGCCTGCAGCTCTTTCTGGGGCCCTCGCAATAAACCCCAAGGAACCCCGCCTCTGTCCCCGAGCTGGAGAGACCTCCACAGCAGGCCGACCTGGCAGCTTCTTCACCCTGGGAGAGATGCTGCTGAGACCCAGGAATCTGGCTGGGGATAGGGCACCGCCAGGCAAGGGCTGTGTCCTGGGGCATGCTGGGTATGGCGTGTACCCTCCACCTGCTGCCAAGGGACTGACCTCTGGAGGAGCTGCGCCGGAAGTGGTGGTAGCGAGGCGCGAATTTCCCCCGGTAGCTGCCTCGGAAAGGGCCACGGGGATGCTTCCAGCCGCGGCCACGGTACTTACTGGGGAAGTCCCCTCGCTCCCTAGGGAAGGAAGAGGGGGCTTGGGCGTCATTTCTCTAGGGCTGGTCACACGTAAACGTCAGACAAAGCCCAGCTCCTAGTCTCTGCCCATCCTGGCTCCCTGTACCCACCCCCCGGCAGTGGTGGGAATCTGCCCCATCCCAGCCTGGCTGCCCAACCTCCAGGGCTGCTTTTACCTTTCCCCAGGCTGGCACTCCCGTCTCCTCCTTTCCAGCGTATCTACCCCTGCTGGCAACTCCACCCATGTCCTTCCTGTTCTCCCGCCAGGCGGCTTCTCCCCCGTCGGGTGGTGCTGCCCAGACACTCCCAGCTGGAAGAGGCAGCAGTGGGACCAGACCAGCCAGGGATGAGACTGGGAGCAGTGGCTAGCCTGGGATCACTTGAATGAGGGGGGTCACGCCAGCACAGCCGGGTGCCTGGATGTGCCCTCTGGCCTGCTCTCGCCTGGGTCTAGCCCCCTCAAAGAACCCCCCGCAGGGCCAGCCTGGGAATTTCAGCGCCTCGGCTCCCCAAGCAATCAGCCCGGCCCAGCTTCCCCGGTGCCCTGCCGACACCTGCCTGTCCCAGGAACCGCCACGCTCCTCCCTCGAGTCTGACTCCGGGCAGTGCTGGTTAGGCGACCTGGCCTGAGAAAAGGGAGACATGTTACAGCGGTGAGGGGTGACTCTTACAGGTACTTTGCAGCTGAACAAGGGGAGATCCACTCACTCACTCTGCCTCCCAGAGCGGGGAACAGAACCCAGGCATCTCGGTTCCCAGATCTGAGCACTAGGCAACACTCCCCTCTCGAGGTCTGGGACAGAACCCAGGCATCCTGGCTCCCAGTCACCAGATCTATACACTAGGCAACGCTCCCCACTCGAGGTCTGGAACAGAAGATCCTGGTTCCCAGTCTCCTGCTTTATACCACAGACCATCCTTCTCCTCCGGAAGTGACGCTTCCAAAATTTGATGACTCAGAACGAAGGGTGCTCCAGCCCCACCGGGCCCCCATGCAGGGCTGCTGGCTTCCAGCCTCCACGGGGCCACAAGCAGCTGGTGCCTGTGCAGAACCCGCCCTGCCCACCCCCATTTAACCAGTTAACCAGTGAAATGTAATGTTTAACCGGTTAACTCATGACACGGGATTTTGCATCCCTCCCCGGAGCAGCAGCAGTGGGAGACAAGACGCACGCAGAAGGAGATGGGGGTCAGCTCCAGTCTCAGGACACGGACGTGCCTAGGTCACACCCCAGGGCCAGTGCAGGGCAAAGGTGAGTGCCAGATGGATAGAGTGGCAGGCTCAGGACACAGTCTTTCACCAATGGGCCCCGTGAGAGACTGCGTCCAGTGACAAAGGAATCAGCTCCAAACCCATTCCGTCATGTTCTGTGGCAGATGACGGCCTGGCTCCCCGAGTTTACAGGACGGGGTCAGAACGCCCTCGGGTCTGTCCAGCTGGGAAGGCTCCATTCACACGGGATCCCCTCCAGGACTGTAACCAGCACCATCAGCCTGGCAGAGAGGACACTAGCGTCCTCCTCCCCCGACCCTAACTCCACTGCGAGCGCTGTCCATGCGGGCACAACGGTGCCCCGAGCACCGAGAAAGAGCCCGGACCCCACTTACCGAGTGCCGCCCATGCCTGACGCCTTCCTTGTGCCTCCTGGCTTGGTTCTCCCACCTGGCGGGCTCCTGGTGGTCCTGGGGTGCCCAGCACCTGTCCTCCTCACCCCCATAAAAGTCAGCGGGGTAGGGTTCTACGTCTCGGGAAAAGGGCTGCAGAGACGCAAGACGCGGGATGAGGGCAGTCCTGCGTGAGGACTTGTGTCACAGGGTCGGGGGCTCGCTCACAGGGATTGCCAGACTGGCCCAGACCTGGGAAGGGGGCCTCTGTTCCAGCAGCCTGACTACATCAATGATGAGCACCGGCTGCTTCAGAGGAAGGTGCAAGAAATCCCTGGAGTAACTGGCCACGAAGGGAATTTTCTGCCTGACCCTGTCAGGGAGTGGCTGTCTCATACCTGAAGCATGTTGGTTTGCAGCCTTTACATGGTATTTTATGCTATGGGCTGCAACTGTGGAGGCTCTCACTGCCCCTATAAATGTCTCCTCCTGTTGGGAATCCTTCAAAGCTCCTGCCCTCAGCCAGATATCCTGTGGCAGTGAGTTCCATAGGTTCACTTACACACGGACTAAACAGTGTTTCCTTTTGGGCGCTTGCAGCTTCCTTCCAAGGTCATTGGCTCCCCTTGTTCTTGCACCAAGCAGGCAGGTGAGCCCCCAATCCCAAACTATCCTCTCCCCCATTCATTATGTTATGGCCCTCTCTCAGAAGTCCCTCCTTGTTAAATAAAGGGAAGGTGGGCAGGGGTGGTGTCAAAAGGCACTCCCATGGGTGTCAGCTTGGCGAGTGCCCTCTCACAGTTGGGGACACCTAAGCACAGAGGTGTGGCAACTTGCTAAAGGTCACTGAGTGAATCAGTGGCAGAATCAGGAAGAGAACCCAGGGGTCCTGAGGCCCAGGCCCCTACTCCAGACCAGAATGTGGTGTGAGCTGTACAAGACCACAGTGGCAGCACCAAGGAACTGTAGTGCGGGGGGGGGTGGGGGGGAATGTTTCCTCTAATTTTTGCACCAGCATGTGGAATAAATTTTGTGCTGTGCACTAAAGCATGTGTCGCTGTGCACCACCAGTAGACACACGTACTACGGGCGCTCTGCTAATCAGCTGGGTGGCATTTCAATCTCTCCCAGGAGGACACCCAAGTGCTCAGACCTGGGTGCGGGTCACGGAGCAGCTCCATCAGCCAAGCAGAGATTCCTCTGGTCACTTACGGACAAACCAGGAATTCTGCCTGCCACTTCCAGCCCTTGCCATCTCCGCAGGGACATGACAGTGCCCCGAGCATGGAGGCTCAGCCCAGACCCCACTTACCGAATGCCACCCACCCCTGAAGCCTTCCTCGTGCCTCCTGGGTTGGTTCTCCCGCCTAGCGGGCGGTGGATGGTCCTGTGATGCCCAGCACCTGCCCTCCTCACCCCCGTAGAAGTCAGCGGGGTAGGGTTCGGTGTCTCGGGAAAAGGGCTGCAAAGATAACAGGGTGAGGCCAGTCCTGAGTGAGACATGCGGGTGCACGACCTGCCTTGAGGCCTCATTCACTGGGATTCCCAGCCTGGCTCAAACTCGGGGGGAGCGGGGGGGACGACTTATCTTCCAGCATCCTGTCTCCATCAGTGACCAGCACCTGCTGCTTCAGAGGAGGGTACAAGAACCCCTGCATTGAACACTATGGAATAACGGGCCCAAAGGGGAATTTTCTGCCTGACCCCTGTGAGCGGCTGACTTGTGCCTTGAAGCATGAAGGTTCGTAGTCGTTAGGTGGCCTTTTTAATCCTGTGGTACGCACCTGTAACTATTCACATTCTCCACAGCACTAAATGTCCATGCCCCTTTGAAACTGACCGAGCCCTTAGCCCCAGGTTAACTCTGTACTGTGGAAATACAAGGACCTACTCCAATCAGTTTCAATCAATGCCCCCTTGCTCCTGAGCGACGAAGGAAGGTGAATGGGAGCCCCCCATTTACCTCATTCTCTCTGCTTTTGTACTCCTCCGCTGCAGGAAGAGATGCATCTGGGGCACTTAACTGCCAGGTAAGTGGGCAAGCTCTGTTTGCTTTTCCTTAACTACTGGGGAAACTGAGGCAAGAGGCGGTAGCGCGACTTGCCCAGGGTCACACAGAAAGTCAGTGGCACAGCCAGGATAACAGTCCTGGTGTCCAGCCATAAGCCCCTGCTAGGGCACTCGGCCTCTCTGGGCGTGAGCCACAAGGAAAGTGGGTGGCCAGAGGCAGGAGACGCAGCTAAGACGTTCTGCTGGGGAGCATTAGCAGGAAGGGAAGTGGATATTTCTCAGGGGGAGAATCAAGCCGTAACCAAGCAGCGATTGCTTATGTCTGCCCCAAGAATTCTCCTCAGGACATCGTCCTAACCACCCACGGCCCTTGGCCCTGCCCCAGCCCAACGGCAACCCTCCTCCCACGATTTGCCTGGGCCCCACATCCCTCGAGCCTCTGCCCCGATCCACTTACCGAGTGCCACCTGCCCCTGAATCTCTCCTCACGTCTCCCGGGGTGGTAATCCCAGCTGGCTGCCTGCTGATGGTCCTGGGACCGTCCCCTGCCCTCGTCACCCCGGTGAAAATCAGCCGGAAAGGTGGAGGGCGAGTCCTGGGGACAGGATTGCAAAGATGACACGTGGCACAAGGAGGGAGCAGTGAGGCGCGTGGCATACAGGGACACGGCCTTTGCCTCACTGCCTCAGTTGCAGGGGGCACAGTTAAATGGGCATGTTTTCAACCTGTCCCTGGGAAAGGATTCTTGAAGCACAGGGGAGACTGGAACCCCTTTTTCCACGTTTTCCCCATTCCTCAAAGCATCATAGCAAACACAAGGCACAAGTCAGCCACAAAGCCCCATAACCAGGTTCAGCTTCTGACATAGGCTGGCCAGAGCTGTTCCCAGCGCCTGGCTGAGACTCGGAGTCACTGGATTTGCGCTAGAGACAGAGCTAACTGTGTAGCTCCGAAAGGGATGCGACCGGTCCCCAACTTCATCTTGGTCAGCCGTTAACTCTGGAACCTAATGGTGGGTTTTACAATATTTGATGCGGTCAACCATTTTGTTAGTGGTTGTATTGGTAGAAACTACCCAGCTATTCTGAGAGCATGGGAGGGGACTGGGTGGAACTCCACTATTTCCTCCCCCAAACACACTCGGACTCCCGCTTGGACAGAGAGGGAAGTAGACTGAAAAGATGAGAAAACACTTGGCATTGGTGACTTTGCTGTTGTGTCCTTGCCCACCACTTCCCCCTCGCCCCACCCTGCCTGCAGCTCACTGAACCATTCGGCGATTAACCCTTTGTCTTCCGGCCAAAGAGCTGATTCAGTGAGGGTCCCAGCTCCACCCCCGGCATCGAGTTGTGCCATCCTCCTGCCTCCTTGCCTCTCGGCTGGGTCACTGAAGCCACTTACATGGAAGAAACCATTTGGGTGCCCTCTTCCGGGGAACATCCTGTTCCACAAGACGAGGCCCCTACTCGTTCAAGTCCTGGGAATAAAGGAGCGGGATGGGGGGGAGGGGAGAGAAATGTGTTGTGAGTTCAATTTATGAATCAAACAACCAGCGCAGACAGAAAGGCTGCACGCTCCCAACCCCGAGAACAGTTCAGGGACTGCAGTCGTGATGGGATTCTACTATTTTGAAGCTGCCCTCCAAACCTGAGCCCTCCATACCCACTGGTTTATTATGGCTGACGCTTTGCACCGACTTCCTTTTCCGTTTGTGTAACACCCCTCCCTTTGCAGTTGTGTACGATGTGCTGGAAGCAAAGTAATGCCCAGGCTCCATTAGGGATGTAATAAAATAACCATTGAAACGGTTAACTGACAGGTCTGCACTTATCGACTGCCATCAATGGTTAAATGCAGGCTCCCCCCCACCCTCCACTTCTGGAGATCCGGCTGCCACTGCTGTGCCGTGGGGCAGCAGCCAGATCCCTGGGAACAGGGTCCGGAGCCGGCTTAAAAGCTGGGAGCTGGATTCTACTCTGTGCTACTGCCTCTTTTGAGGCAGCAGCATGGGGTGCAGCCGATTCCCTGGGAGTGGGGCCGACAGGCAGGAGCTGGTACATGCCAGGGGTCAGCTTAAAAGTGGGGAGCTGAGAGCTGGCTCCTGGCACTCTTGCCTGTTGGAGTGGGGAGGGAAGCTGGCTCCTAGTGTGCACTGGCTTCTGGCCCCATTCCTGGGGAGCCAGCTGCGTTGTGGGTTCTGCCATATAAGTGTTATACGGCAGCGCCCACAGCACGTAACTGCTGAGATTATCAACGGTTTCTCAATCAGTGGTACGAGTACTCTTAGGGGTACTCAAGAGAAGTCTGGGGGGGGGGGTACTTCAACACAACTGAAATTTGGAGAAAGATGAATTTTTCTTTTAAGTTTTACAGCGTTTTATTATTTTTGTACTTTTTACACCCAAAAATTTCATTGCCTGCCAGGCTACGATTAAGTTGTTTAAACAAATGTTGAAATGGTAGAAAAAAAATTTGCGTGTCTGAAAACTGTAGGAACTGGGGGATATATATATATATATATATATATATATATATATTGGAAAAGGGGGTACTTTATAAGAAAAGGTTGAAAAACACTGTTTCATACAATTCAGTAGGACTGCAGACCTATCTGCCACACCAAAGTTTGCTGCTACTCATTTCCCATTATTTCTTTTGCCCTGACTATGCAAAACTTTCCTGGTAAAATCACACGGTCAATTGCGGGACCACAGTTAGTTATGAAATAAACTCAAGACAGGAAATGCCAGTCACTCCGAGGTATTGCTAAACGTCCGTGATAGTGGAGTAGAGGAAAAAAGGTTCAATACGATACCTGTTTCCAGGAAGCAGGTTTATGCAGCACGGTTACAAAGCAGGCCTGGTTCCATAGGTACACCCCTCACACTCTCCTTTTTCCATCCAAACCGTTCACGAGTAACAAGATACTGAGTCCAGATTTAACAAATTATCTTTCTACTTTGTTTTTCTGGTATCATGGTGTAACCGCTGGCTCTCTGTTCTGAGCTCAGGCATTCCAGGTACCAAGCAGGACAGAGGGGGGGAGGGTGCGGGGGCGGGGAGGAGGCATCTCATGGGGTTTTACCAGAGTAGAACACTCATATATCTTGTCCTTATCTTTGGGACATTCCAGGACTGGTCAGAGAGAGTAACTCCCTCCCTGTTACTATGGTAAAACATCCCACATGTTCCGTTCCTGATAGTTTCACTATCTACTTACGCCAAAGTTACTTCAGCTAATGCAAGGTGCTATAGGATGCTTGAAATCTGTATCTATCTCCATCTATCGATCGATATATGAAATCTAATAAGTTACAGAAGAACCTCGTCTTCCTGCAAACACAAGTACACTGCTGTGTTAAATGTAAACTACTAAAAAAAAAAAGTTTAAAAAAAAAAAAGATTTGACACATTAAGGAAACGGTTTCTGTGCTTGTTTCCTTTCAAGCATTATTTTGCTTTGGCATAGTAACATTTCTAACAGGGATGTGAAACATTAACCTGTGAACTGCTTAACCAGTGGGGACAGCCCAGCTGGAGCGGAGGGTCAGGGAGCGGCCCACCCAATTGGCTAACGGTTAAACTTCACGTTTACCCGGTTAACCCATGAAACAGGATTTTCCATCCCTAGTTTCAAAGCTGTACGATGACGAGGTGCGGTTAGAACAGCCGTCATGTTTTGTTCCGATACGAACAACCTCCATTCACGACCTGTTTGGAACTCTGGTGTTCTGTTGTGTGTTGATATTGTGTGCTTAATGCCTATTAATATAGGTAGCTCTCTCCAAATGGCACATACTGATAACGCAATACAGATTTATTAGCCCAGCATGTATTGGTCACCTGTTAATCTGTAGCCCAGAGTCACTGGATGGGAGGGAGGGAGCACACTATAGCAGGTGCTATAGCTGTGGGTCAGCAGTGCCCGGCCCAAAACAGGCTCCCCACCCCTGTGCTATCAGGTGGTAGAGTAGATGCCGTGTCCCCTTCCCCAGGTTCACCAAATGTGGTTTCCAGCCCAGCTGGCGTTAGAGGAACATGACTGAGAAGCCCCCTTATTGCGCATCATGAGTTCATCCCGGCCCGGCACTCAGACATGCGGCGCCTACCTGATGGCTCGCCTCCCATGGAAATCCACTGCACGTCTTCAGCGCACCTCCCCCAACTACCCTTCCCACGACAAGTGACACCCACTGGCCACTGATAACTGGACAACTCAAGGGCTTGATCTGCTGCCCTCATTCAGGTGAGAAGCTTGGCGAGCTGCCACTCTGGCAGTACAATCGATCATGCAGAGCGTCTGCAGCGAGAAAGCCAGAAACCACCTCCGGCACCGGTCTAAGGAGTCACGGGTGCTGGCCTTCAGACACCACTTCAGAAAACCTCCCCAGGCCAGACCTGGAACCACGTGGCACACCGTTCTCAACCCCTACCGTAAGTTGATCATCGCTGAGCGTACTAGCCCCAGGAGAGGACCGGGGCCTGTTAGTTTTAGCCACTCTCATTCAGTACACTGCCGAGGTCTGCCCCCTGCAAATATGGATTTAAAATTTGGCCCCAGCCAGATGCATTGTAAATAGAAGCTTTTCTAAAAAACGACAGCCAATAGAAAGGGGATTGCACACCCCAAAATCCAGTGAAAATAGTTCTAAATAGATAAACACTGTCCTGCCCTCTGCAGCCCCCAACACTGAAGCGCGTGACAGTGAAACGGGAGATGCCCCCAAACGAAACCGACCTCATCGATTTGCATTGTGAGAAAAGCGGCAGGAACAGGGAAACAGACTGGATGCAGCAACAAACAAGGCCTGGGCGTGGGAGGTTACGGTTCTATTCCAGCTCTGGCACTGTCTCACTGTGTGACCTCACAGCCCCACGCCAGGCCATAGTTTTCCCTCTCTAGAGTGGGGATCTGTGCCTTTATAAAATGCTTTGAGAGCCCAGGTGGAGTGAGGGACCATTCACAAGACAGATGCAATAGTGCTAAACCCAAACTCATGAGTCAGGCCACCTCAAATCATGAAATTTAAAATAAAAATATTTTGGGTGCTCTATTTTCCTTCTGTTTTTTAGGCTTGTGGGATGCATTCAGGCCACAATTTCACTGATTTTTTCCTTTTAATGAAAAAAATCAAGATTCTTGGTTAATCCCTTCTCTCTGAGTGCTGGAGCGAAAAGGAAATATTGCAAGAGTCTCAATAAAACCACAAGAGCAGGCAACACTGACTTACCTCTCAAAATAGGCCACTTGATTCTGGGACAAACTAACTTCAGCTTTTGAATCAGGAACTTGAAACTCATACATGCACAAGCAGGCTGACTACAAGGAGAAGGTTAGTTTTTATAAATGCCATTTACATTTAAATTGAGGACTGGGGGGAGCCATTAGCTGGAAACTTTCCAATAAAAGAAAAGATGTAGACTTCCGAATTGGGTACTTAGGGCTTGTCTACACTTGACAGTTAATTCAGATTAAGGTAAAGTTTGGAATGAGAGTGTTCACATATCAAGAATAGATTATCTGTTCACTTGAAATTCACAATTCACCTTATTCGGGGTTATCCTTCATGTGTAGACAAATCCTTATTCTGGAATAAGGTTATGTCTACATTATGGACCTAACAAAGTGTCTCCCTCTGACATAGTGCTGGCCACGCCACTGCTTTAGTTGGTGAAACTTTTGTGAGTCAGAGTGTTTTTTCCCCCCTCACGGACAAAAGTTTTCACGACAAAAACGCTAGTGTAGGCTTGGTCACAGAGCATCCACGCAGGGAGTTCTTCAGGAATAACCACAGAAGAGCAATTTCTGACTGACTGGCTGTCTCTTGTTTCTGCACAACGTAATCAGGATCTCTGGGCGCCATGACAAGCCAAATCTTTGGTGCTAGTCCTAACGATCTCTGGCCGGGGGAACAGACAGCCCCGGCAGGCCCCAGGGCACGGTGGGAGAGGGGTAGCTCCGCCCGCCCAGAAGGGGCGGTGCCTCAGGCAGAAGGGGCGGTGCCTCAGGCAGAAGGGGCGGGGCCAGGATAGCGAGTACATCACACCACCTGCCCTAGCCCTCAGCACCATCCACGGCACAGCGCACTCCCTCCAGTCCTTAGAGCTGCCTGGAGCGGTGGCTTCAGGCCGCCACTGCTGCTGTGGCCACCTGGAGTCCTGGACACTTTAGAATTGACAGGCCCTGGGGCAGCTGCCCCCTTAACCCCTCCATTGGCGGGCTGTCTTTCCACAGTAAAGTAATTAATATACAAGAGCACCTGGCCCATAGTCCAGCCAAGGAGCTCAATGTACTTGACAGAGCTCAAAGCAAGGGGTCCCATATGTGAGCTGCCACACAGTCCATCCTGGCCAGAATGTCCAAGGGCCCAGCCGTGGTGCCAAGCGCTCTGTGCATCCAGGGCAGGTTCCCCACACAAGCTGGGTAAGCCAGGCTCCGACAGGCGTAGTCCTTGGTGCCCACGACCCACTGGCTGCCAATGGCCACCGTAACCGTGTAGGATGGGCCCGGTCTGGCCCACACAGCCACAAGGAATGGAGCTGCCTCCACTGCCAACTAGGGACTGAGGGCATGGCTGGGCCCTGCAGAAACAGCGGCGCCCCTTCCCACTCCACCTCTCCTTGCACCCCAAGCATCCTGCATCCCACGCTTCCCTCCTGCCCCCTCACCACGCCCTGAGCTCCACCCCGCCTTGCACCCAGCCCCTAGCTACCGTTCCCAAACCCTGAGCTCCACCCCGCCTTGCACTCAGCCCTTAGCTACCCCTCCCCACACACCCTGAGCTCCACCCCACCTTGTACCCAGCCCTTAGCTACCCCTCCACCCTGAGCTCCACCCCACCTTGCACCCAGCCCCTAGCTACCCCCCCACCCTGAGCTCCACCCCACCCTGCACCCAGCCCTTAGGTACCCCTCCCCACACACCCTGAGCTCCACCCCGCCCCTAGCTATGCCCTGGGGTGTATGGGGTGTTCAGGGAGGGGTAGCACCTCTGATGTACGGGCATGTCGTGTCCTTTTAGGGCAGCTCATCCACCTTTGGTCCCCACTTGTCACTCAGCTCTCACCTGTGGCTCCTAGTAGCTGTAGCATGTGCAGCGGCCACACCCCGGGCAACAGCTTCGACAGGCTGGCTAAACCAGGTTGAGAGTAGCCGTCGGGTCATCGACCTTCGGTGAGATAGGGACTTGTCTATCCCGAGCATGTGAAGACAGACTCCGGCGGATCGAGCGGATGAGACCTACTAGAATAGGACCAACGGTCATGAAGGTGGTTTCTGCAAGCGATGTGGTACGCTAAGAGCACGGCAAGACATGAAAGATGCCCTGGTCAACCACTGCGCCCAGCCCATCTCCAACCGTCTTGACATTAGTCCTGCCATTGGAGCAAGATGGAATCTGGGAAGAGAGAGTGAGGCTGACTATGCGCACCTCTCCCTCACTTTAATCCAATTCACGCGCAAGTCTTGACATCTCGACATCCCCTAATTCCCGTAAACCTTAAAGTCCCGTGGTGACGGGCGAGCGACGAAGCAGCAGGTGTGGATACACTGGGAGCTAGAAAAGGTGCCCTAAACATTGTTTGCTTCATAGACCGATCGACATGGCACACGCTGCTCTACCAAGGCTGGCAAACATCTGAAGCCAGAAGGACAACCATAGCACAAGAGAAGCGAGCGCTCCGTAAAGCCAGAGTTGCAAAAGCTGCAACAGTGGTGCCCACACATGTCTGCCCGACATGTGGCAGAACATTCTGTGCCCGTATCGGCCTTATCAGCCATTTGCGGACACACCGTGGACAGTCCACAACCCGTTAGATGTCAAGGTCCTCTTCGAATACGATGGACGAACAACAACAACAACAACAGCTATGCCCTGAGGTATCCTGCCTGCACATGCCCCTAGCTACCTTCTGGAGGCCCCCTAAGCCAGGGGTGGGCAATAATTTTTGCCTGGGGGCCACCCCGGAAGAGGCAGGCCCTAAATGGGAAGGGACAGGGCTACCCCACCCCCAGACCATGATCGGTCTGGGGGCGGGGAAGCCCCTTTGCCCCCCTTTCCACTAGGCACCCATGCCCTGGAAGAGGCTTGGCACGCTCCCCCACCCCCAGGCCAATCAGAGCGGAGAAGTCTTCAGGCAATTCATTGTCCAGGGAGTGGGAGAGCAGCTGGGCCCCTGCGGGTCGGATCCACTTGCTCGGCGGGCCGGATTCAGCCCGCGGATGCCCTTTTGTCCACCCCTGCTCTACGCTCTATATCCTCCACCTACCCTGCGCCTGTAGGATGAGCTGGCTGCAGGACTGAAAATATGGAGCCTCACTAACATGCCCCCAGCCCGACAAACTGCAAGGAGAAGCAGGCCCGCCCTCCCTCCCGTTAAGGAGACTCCTGGTCTGGGTGTTATGCTTGTATTTGCAATATTTGATTCTTTCCCCATCAGTAGAGGTGGGGTCACAGCACAGACATCCAGACTGCAGGCCCAGAAACTGGCACTCCCACGACACTGCTCAAAAAGCAGGAGGACAGTTTTGTTTTAAAACCAACCACCACAACACGGGGGTGGGGAGTTCACAATGTGGCGAGCAAGGGCGCACTGTTCCCTGTGCAGTTTTGTGTGCCTGGACACCGCCTGGTCCGTGCCACACTTTTTCCAAGGGTGGTTCTACAAGAAACTGCTTACAAAGCTCTTGCAGCATTTCCTCAGTCTGGGGGCAGATCTGAGCCTTGCAAGTCGTACTGTTACAATGCAAAGGAGCCACGTCCTTGGTGTACTGGCAGGCTTGCAGCTTGGAGGGCTGGAACAGTGGGAATGAATCATTTTCCTCCAGAAGTGCTAAGAGTGAGTGGCGGGGAGGGGAAGGTTGCAGCTACACAGGTAGGGTATGGAGGGGGATAGGGAGGGAGCATTTGGGAACCTGCCTTGAAGGAGGCACCAACAGGAATGGACCAGTTCACCAGCAAGACCAGAGCCAAAGGCACGTTTTGCTAACAAAAGCCAGTGGAGAGCCACCGAACGCTTTGCTAACCAACTTTTTCACTAGCATTTGCAAGTGGGGCATCAGTGGCTGTAAGGCAAAGGGGAAACTTACCCTCCCCCCGACTTTTCATGGGTCTGTCTGCCCCTCCTCCCCCCACACAGCCCTTGCAGGATATATGCTGGCACAGCGTTGCAAACCTTCCCCCACCTCTTCCTGAATTCTTCTGCAATGACTCCCTGGGGTTTGCAATGCCCCCCCCCATCCCAAGGTGACTCACACCGCCCTGACTTTTGTCTCCCCGTTTGTTTTGCTCCCCCATTCATTGGCATTTTGGGGGAACAGTCAAGAAAGGCGGGGTGGGTTCACTCACCCCAACTCCAGTGGCTGTGGCTTTTTTTTTTTTGGCGGTCTCGCTTTAAAACGGGCCAGGCACCAATCAGCTGAGCAAGCGTGGGGAGGGGTCAGGACACCGACTTCAAGGCAGGAAAAAGCACAACGAGGCGCTGAGCCGGGGTGCCCTCGCCTCCCCCTGCAGAGTGAGCCGCACGCCCTAGGGAGCCACGCGCAGCACACGCCCGGCCAGCTGGGGATGCAGCCATGCGCCCGGGCTGTGGGTGCAGCTACCCAGAGCAGAGGAGAAAAGGGGAGGGGAAACAGAAAAGTTCAGTTTCCTTCCTTCCAGCCCGACAGCAGCAAGACTCCCCTGCAAAAGAGCCTGCATGGTTAGCTAGAAGGGGGAGGGGGAATCAAGACACCCTCTGGCTGCTGATTGCCCTTGATGGATGCCTGTGGTCCCACCCAGCGCTGGTGTTAACATCCCTGCAGGGCAGGGCTGCAGGGTGTGAACTGCCAGCTCCCCTCCCCACCAGACAGTTGTTTTCCTTAAAACCCCTCCAGCCTCTGGAGTCCAGGGGAGCAGGGGCACTCCAGCCTGCCTTCTCCAAAGTGGGTTTGTAGCCCTACTGCCGGCGGAGAAAACTTCCCGAGGTGACCCCCCCAAAATACTACAAAGGCCGCCCCCTCTATTATTTGCACGTCCCTGCGTGATCCGTGGCGAGCCTGGTTTATGGACGGTGGCAGTGTGGCGGCTGAGGTGCTAGGCCAGGGGGTGGGCAATCATTTTGGATGGGGGGGCTCTCCACGAATTTGGTAAGTGAAAAGGCCACACTTTCCTGTGGTATTAATAGAGGAGGGGAGTCTAGGGTCGCCAGATGGTTTCAACAAAAATACCGGACACACTGGACATGACATCACAATCTACGTTACGTCTTATTGAGAAAATACCGGACATTTCTATTTTCTCAATTTGTTTCCCCAACAGAAAGCTCAAATACTGGACTGTCCGGTTCAAAACCGGACACCTGGCAACCCTAGAGGGGACGGGGGGCTGGGAGGGAGGTTGGGTGCAGAAGGAAGCTGGGGGTAACGGACAGGGGTGCAGGACGGGGTGTTGGATCCGAGAGGGAGTTTGGGTGAAGGAGGGCGTTGTGACCTGGCTCCCTCAGGCCGGATCTAGTGACTTGGCAGGCTAGATTCAGCCCGCAGGCTGGATTTTGCCCAGCCCTGTTGTTTGAGGTTGCAGCTTGGCAGTAGCTGCTGCTAGTATGTGACCCGGGAGATCATTTTTGCAGGCTGGATCTCCCCAAGTTAAACAAACTTGCTAAGGGTGTGAATCCACAAAAGAGCTATGCTCGAGGGGCAAAGAAAGGTGAACATCCTGGCTATGTCTACACGGGCAGCTTCTTGCGCAAGAACAGTTGTTCTTGTGCAAAAACTTGCCAGCAGTCTACACTGCACGTGCGTTCTTGCGCAAGTAAATTTAGTCTAGCATTGGAAAACAGGGCTTCTTCCAGAAGGCTGTGTCTACACTGGGCCACTTATTCCGGAAAATCAGCCGCTTTTCTGGAATAAGCTGCGAGCTGTCTCCACTGGACCCTTGAATTTCTGGAAAAGCAACGATGCTCTACTGTACAAAATCAGCCGCTATTCCGGAAAAACTATTCTGCTCCCGCTCGGGCATAAGTCCTTATTCCGGAACACTGTTCTGGAAAAGGGCCAGTGTAGACAGCCCAGTAGTCTTTTCCGGAAAAAAGCCCCAATCGCGAAAATGGCGATCAGGGCTCTTTTCTGGAAAAGCGCGTCTACGTTGGCCACAGACGCTTTTCCGGAAAAGCAGCTGCCAATGTAGACGCTCCTTTTCCGGAAAAACTGAAAACGGAATAGTATTCCGTTTTAAGCATTTCCGGAAATTCATGCCAGTGTAGACACAGCCCCTGTGTTTTACATTCTGCCCAAACCCACGTGAATTGCAGCATGAGCTGAAGCTGCAGGAGCTGGGATTGCTCTTTGGCTTTGTCTACTCAGCTTTTAGCGACATGGCCGTGCTGCTGAATGTCAGGAAGGGTACATGCTATTTGTCTGCACTTTTGCAGGCAAAACTCTTCCACCCCCCACCCAGAGCAGCGTGGGCTGCAAAGCTTTGGAGGCAGGAGGGCTTGGTGGTTTAAGCACACATGAATGACAAAAGCTTTCTTATTGCTCCCTGGGTGTATGCCTTGCTCCATGTGTTGAGCTGTGTCCTGATGCAAATCCATGTCATAAGGAATGAAACTGCTGCTTCTGGGTCCTGAGTGCCTACAGGGGAGGGAGTGTTGCCTCCTGGTAGAACTCTGGATTGTGACGCTGATGTTGGAGGTTCTGGATTGGGCTGTGCCACACGAGGATGGCAACAGACCGGCGCTTTCTGTGCCCGTATCCCAAAGGCAAAGGAGGGGGGGAAAGATATTTGCTCAGGGCCCATGCAAGGTGTCTCACTGAAAAGTTCTGCCTGGCACCCAATGCTGCTGCCTCTGTATCAGGGAAGGGGCAGGGTGGCTGTGGGCCGGATCTACAAGCTTGGTGGACCGGATCTAGCCCATGTAGGGCCCTTTGCCCACCCCTACTTTTTGGCCATTGTATTTGGTGTATGAAAAGAGTACTGATTAATGTAATTTTATCTCTGCCTTTTAACACATTACCAAATACCACCTTTCTCCTAGCACCATCGTTTAAGCAAGTCCACACGAAGCAACACTCACCATGCAAAAACCATGCAGTGTTACTGTAGCGGTGTCAGACCCAGGATATTAGAGAGACAAGCTGAGTGAGGTAATTTCTTTTATTGGGCCATCGTCTGTTGGTGAGAGAGAGGTTTTCCTTTCCAAGACCTGAAGAAGAGCGGTGTGTAAACTTGAAAGCTTGGCTCGCTCACCAACAGAAGTTGGTGCAACAAAAGCAAATATTAGGCCAAAATCAGATGAGCTAATGTACTACCCTGGCCCGTATACATGACCGATGTTTATGAGCTTTCCAGCAATATATTTCATAGACACAACATAACTAACCCCATAACTAAGTCCTTCTAATACATTTTTATTTTTCCTAGTAGTGGTAAAATTGTAACTGGTACTTCCTTGGCTATCTTTTTCTTTTTTTAATTATTAACCACCATCCTCGTTACTCAATCCAGTTGTCTTTCCATTGTGTTGTATGTGTTCCATTGTTTCTTACAACAGTCTTATTCTTACTTATCTGCTGCTTGTGGACTCTGAATTGTGGGATAGTTCTGACTAGTCCCTAACCATCTACAACCTAACTTGTCTTACTAGGGATCAGGGATGTGAACGTTTAACCAGTTAACCAGTGAGCATCACCCTTAATGGGTGATGCTTACTGGTTCCAGTTAACTGGTGGGAGCTGGAGCAGCTCCCTACCACAGGCAGTGGACTGGGTATTCCATCCCTGCAGGGCCCGCCGCAGACAGGGACTGCTCCAGCCAGCCGGAGCAGCCCCTGTCCACGGTGGTCCCAGGCTGAAGCAGCCCTTGTCTGTAGGTGGGAGGGCTGCTCCAGTCTGGTCGTGGTGGAGGGGGCTGTTCCAGCCCGACTGGAACAGCCCCTCCACCTGCCCCCTTTAATCAGTTATCCAGTTAAACATCATGTTTAACCAGTTAACCAATTAAACAGGATTTTACAAGCCTACTAGGGAGAGCTGCACCTGCCAATAAATCATCCATTTCTCTGGGTTGCTTTGCCCTGTTATCTACACAGACCAAGAATCCACTGTTGATAAGACCAGACAAACCAGCTTTCTGTTTGTTGCAACCTCTGAAATTGTCTTTGCAGAGTTTTGAGAGCTGTGTTAAAAAGACACACACAGAAAGCAGAAAAAATCCCCTTTACATTTTCTTACGACGCTTTTAAATACTCTCTACTTCTCCAACATTATTTAATGCGCATTTATCGAACACAGTTAATTACACTTTTCCCCCCCTGCCTGCTCAGATGAAATGCACCATCAACGCCAAACACAGCTGCAGTTGCCTGTGTGCAAGCTGTTAGTATACTGCCATCTGCTGGCTTTGGAGAAATTAACAGCCAGTCATTTAAATACTGTTATTTATGTTTATTACTGAAGTGCCGAGGGTTTGCACCAAGCCAGAACTGCCCCATTGTTGTCAGTAATGCACAAACACTGCTCACAAATGCAAGTCCCTTATGCATTTAATGAGACCTTGCCACTTACCAGGTGTACGAATGATCTAGGGAAAAACTTAGGTTTTCAGAAGAATCACATTTTGTTGCTTTTTAAAGTCCCCACCCCACCTGTCAGCGACATTAAAAGGAATCCACCTGTGGCTACAATTGCGAATACTAAGCAATACATGCTCTGTATCCTGGAACACCAGCAAATCCTTACGCGCGTGCTTAACTTTACTCCTATGAGTTGTCTCGTGACATGTCTTTAATGGACACTAAGTTAAACACCCACATGAGGATCAGGCGCTAAATCAACTTAGGGTTGTCAGGTGTCCGGTTTTGAACTGGACAGTCCGCTTTTTGAGCTTTTTGTCTGGGAAACAAATGGAGAAAATACCAGACATATAAATGTCCGGTATTTTCTAATTAAGTAAGTTTTATTATTATCATGAGTATCAGTACGTAGTTGCGTACTGCCTGGCTGGTCGAAGCACTCACGCTGTATGAGCATGTCTACCAGCCAGGCAGTACACAACTACACAGTAGAAAGGAGGAGAGGAGGGAGGCAAGGCTGGGGTGGGATGAAATCGCTGGGGCCAGACTCACCCGTGTGCCCCATCGAGACCGTGCATGGGACTGGCAGCACCCCGGGATCTGCGTGCGCCCAGGCCAGCCCTGCTCCGCACTGGCCAGCCCCGCTTCCCCCTCCCAGCAAGCCCCACTCCCCGATGGCTGGTTCCCCCTGGCCAGCCCCACTCCCGTCCAGCCCTACTTCCTGCCAGCCAGTTCCACTCTTCCAGATCTCCCCTGGCCAGCCCCACTCCCCCCAACCCCCTCCCAGCCAGCCCTGCTTCCCGCCAGCTGGTTCCCCTCCTCCCGATCACCCCCGGCCAGCCCCACTCCCCGCCAGCTGGTTTCCCCCCCAGCCATCCCCACTCCCTCCAACCCTATCCTGGCCAGCTCTGCTTCCCGCCAGCCAGTCCCCCCCCCTTGCCTCCCTCGATCTAACCCAGCCAGTCCCGCTCCCCCTGACCTCCTCCCGGCCAGCCCCGCTCCTCTCCCTGCTCATCCCCCCCTCCATCTGAGATTGTGTGTCCGGTATTTTTTTGAAACCATCTGCTCTGCATTTACAGGTGCAACTATTACTGAGAGACTCGCCAGGAGGGACCCATGAAGGGACTTACTTCGGCCCACAATGCTGAGCATAACAGCAACTAATTCTAGGTGCCTGGAACAACCCAGCAGCAACACTGCAACCTGCACAGGCCAATTTTGGCACTTAGGCTCTGAGTGGGGAGAGAGAAGCCCCTTAGAATGTGATCCACAAGGCAGCAGGCTAGCGAGGGAGTCGCTTGAGCAAGCTAAGGGGAGATGCTGAGTGTGAGCGCGTGTGTACGCTCATGGGCATGCTCGCATGTGCAAGCTAAGCCCTCCCCCTTTCTCAGAGACAGGTGCGTAAAGCGAGGCCGCAGGGAGTGGCCAATCTCTAGTTAGCGATCTAGGAATGGGATCCTGACACTGACGGTGTTTCTTGCAGGACTGAATTAGTTGGGGTTTTTTTTGCTAGGAGAGGAGGCGATGGTGCACGGAGCAGCTTGCAAGATCAACACCTTCTTCCCTTCAAACCTGAGCCACAAGCCTGCAAATCCTTGTGTGCTTGGTTAACTCCCCTGAGTGGTCCCAACAGAGAAGGTAAGTGGACTCATGCGTGTGTATGTAGGACTGAGGCCTGATCTGTGTTGCTGCCTGCTGCTGCTTCTGGCTGGCTGGTTTTTGTAGTGATCCTTTAAGGCACACTCCTCTTGCTCTCCACGGAGGTGCTGCTCTCCATAATCTTCCCTGGAACTTCGAATCCTAGAGCTGGAAGAGACCTCAGGAGGTCATCAAGTCCAGCCCCCTGCCCAAGGCAGGACCAACCCCAACTAAATCAATCCAGCCAGGGCTGTGTCAAGCAGAGACTTAAAAACAAGGGTGTATTTCCTTAGAGGGGCTGAATGGATTGAGAATTTGCCATTAGTATTTATTATTATCTACTCTATAGTTGAGAGAGTTTGTGTGACTGTCTCGCTGTCTGCGGTCTGTTTGTTCAAGAACTCCTCTTAAACGATAAGAGCCAGGACAAACAAATTTGGTAGGCGGCTTTCTCTTATCCTAGCTTAAGGCAAGGTCAGAGTTTGGTTGGGCCAGGACAATGGAAGGTGCTGAGAATGTGATTGTTTCTCATTAAACAGAAAGGGAGGGGTGTGATGGGGCAGTTCTACTCAGGGTGTCTGCACTTGCCCCCTAGTTCGAACTAGGGAGGCAAATGAAGCATACCGAAGTTGCAAATCAAGCGCGAGATTTAAATATTGCATGAGGAGTAACAGTTAATTCGAGGGAAGGGTTTCCGATCGAACTACCACATCTACACGCGGCAAGTTAAATCAGGTGACTGGCATTTTAAAATGCTGACTGGCTGCAAATATGCTAATCAAGCGCAGGATATTTAAATCCCATGCTTCATTTTAAACTTCAGTATGCTTCATTTGCCTCCCTAGTTTGAACTAGGGGGCAAGTGTAGACATACCCTTACAAAGTAAGTGTGCCCCTGCTGCCCTGACAGTCCTGGGGAGCTACGGAGCAGCTAGCATCTGGGCAGCACAGTCCCTGCCTCCCTGGGCCGGCCACTCGCACCCTCTGTCCTGAGCCCCCACCCCTCCCCAGACTCCTGCACCCCCACCTCCAAAGTGTTTTGTCCTTTCTCTGAACTAGGTGTGTGTCCAAACACTGAAGTATATAGGATCAACAATGAAATCTCTTACCCTACCCCACTGACCTTTGGAGAACATGGCCAGATGTTCAGGCAGGGACCCGTGACATCTGATACAGGATGCCTGTTATTACAGATGTATGTTGTGATGAGCAAGGTCTGATTGATGAGGGGTTCCTCTGATCTAAATATGGTAAAAGGTATGTTTATTGCACATGTTTTCTGTGAGCTAGGAAAGGAGGACTCAGTGGAAGGTGTTTTTAACTCATTAGGAACTACTTGTTGCCACAGATGTTCTTAGTAATAACAACTGGGGGAGAAATCCCTTTAGTTTATCACTTGTGTAATCTGAGATGCCATAAAAGGTGCTTTGGATGCAATTGAGATACCAAAGCCCCTGCAGAGTGGGATTGGGGTGGGAAAGTAGCTTCTCTTCTTCACAAAGGAATTTCTTTGTCACCCACTGTAAGAGGGAAGAATTTGCAGGAGTTAAGGTGGAGATGGACAAACAGCTAACACTTCCCGAGTTGTGGAGAGATTGGTTAAGGGTGCTTTTCCTCTCTGTGCTCTGTGGGATTGAGAGCTAATCATCTCTGATTAAATAATTCCAACTGACATCACACATTATTATCAGTCAGAACATGTGTGGGTAGAATATAAAACAAGGCAAGCAGAACGGTAGTTCCCCCAGCTGGAACCCAGACAGGTTTTTACTAAGCTTAGCAGTATTTATGAAAGCAATTGCAGCCAGGGAAGCAGATTACTCCTCACTGGGTGTTGCAGCGGAACAGAACCAAACCAAACCATGAGGGCTAAACCTCCCATCCCTGCTGCCCCTAGTCCTTCTGTAGCCCTCCTCCAACTGCAGCCAAAGACCAGGACATCCCCTTGCTCTGAGCCATTCCATTACTGACCTACCTCCACCTGGCCCAGGAATCTTCAAATCTACCACCC
The DNA here is from genome assembly GCF_049634645.1 of Pelodiscus sinensis. NCBI lineage: Eukaryota > Metazoa > Chordata > Testudines > Trionychidae > Pelodiscus > Pelodiscus sinensis. Next base: position 9,603,823 of record NC_134737.1, on the reverse strand, counting down.
TGCTCTGCCATTGGATGCCAAGCCCAGAGAAGCCCACCCCTCCTGCACTCCCATTGGCAGAAGCAGAGCAGAGCGCAAATACATTGCGTAAAAGCTTGTGCATTAGCCACACAAGCACATCAGTCTCCGTGGCTCGGGGACAGAAGGCTTTGTGCCCATGTATGGCTTGACACACGTGGTTCTGGGTACCATAGTGGGTGAGGAGGGTGATGATAGCATTACTTAAATGGGGTGTCTGGGAGTTATTGCAAATAGAAGTGTCCCTTACATCCTGGGCGGGATGCTCAGTCTGAGTCCTCGTCTGTGCTGCAGAGTTAGCTTTACATGAAGCAGCTTATGTGGACCCAGGCCTGTTGATGAGGTGCGGGGTGGGGTGGGGAACGACACCCGTCCCCCTCCCAGCAATTTAAAAGGTCCCAGGACTCCTGGACACCGCCACCTCTTCAGTGGCAGCGGCTGGAGCCCCAAGCCTTTAAATCACTGCCAGAACCCTGGCGAAGGCTGTCGGGCACCCTGTGTTGACTTAATGACGTAAATAGCGACACTCAAATTTTGCTCCCACCGATATAACTTACCCGCTAGCGCCTTAATCACTCCACCGCCCCAAGAGGCACAGACAACGTAGTGATGTAAAAGCAGAGGCTGTGTAGATACTGCATTGCTCACAGCAACTGTTTCTGGCTCTCCAAAGCCATCCCACAATGCACCATACGGAGAATTCACAAGGGGATTGCATAGGCACTTGCATGTTGTGATGTTGCACACGGAGGCTGCGTCTACACTGGCATGAATTTCCAAAAATGCTTTTAACGGAAAAGTTTTCCGTTAAAAGCATTTTCAGAAAAGCGTGTCTAGATTGGCAGGATCTCCTTTTTTGTGATTGGGGCTTTTTTGCGGAAAACAGTACTATGCTGTCTACACTGGCCCTTTCGTGCAAATGTCTTTTGGAAAAAGACTTTTGCTCAAATGGGAGCAGCATAGTATTTCCGGAAAAGCACTGATGATTTTACAGGAGATCGTCAGTGCTTTTCCGGAAATTCAAGTGGCCAGTGTAGACAACTGGCAAGTTTTTCTGCAAAATCAGATGATTTTGCGGAAAAACTTGCCAGTCTCTAGACACAGCCAGAGTGTTGCACGGGGCCTGGCACTCGGCACACTAGGATTGCACGGGCACTTGCACATTGTGACATTGCACGGGGCCTGGTACTCGGCACACTGGGATTGCATGGGCACGTGCACACTGTGATGTTGCACATGGGGTATTGCACGGGGTCTGTTGTTCTGCACCCTGGGATTGCACGAGCAGGCACTTGCATGTTGCACATCACTCTGCCCTGTGCCCAAGGCTCGCGCTCTGCTCAGGGAACGCGCCTGAAGGGCCGAGTATTCCGAAGGCGGCGCCTGCAGGGCCACTGCGCATGCGGTCAGGCCCCAGGCCGCCACGCGCTCGCACGCCGCTTTTCCCGCGTCGGCCTCCTTGACGGAAGTGACGTGCTGAGACCGCGCCCTGACAGGATGTGACGCTTTATCTCCGCCCCTCGCTCCCACGCGGAGCAGCCATGGCGCCGGGCGGGCAGGCGGGAGGCAGCGACAGCCGGAGCCCCGGGTCCCCCCGGCAGCGGCTGCGGGACTGGTTGCGGGGCGCCTTCCGCTTCGCCGCCGACAGGAACGACTTCCGCAGGTGCCCCCGGGGGGGCGGGCTGCTTGGGAGAGACCCCCCCCGGGACCGTGACAGCCCCCCCGCGGCGGGGAGGCCACGCGCCCCTGGGGCCGTGACCGGGATGTGGGGGGCGGAGAAGGGCGGGTCCTTCCCTCCCCCACTGCTAGGGGCCCGCTCCCGCGGCTATTTAAACCCTGTTCGCTGCATGTGTCTGTCTGCTCTGACCCGCCTCCATGGCATGTGAAAAGCTCCGAGCCTGCTGGTATCCCTCCCTCCCCCCAGGCATAATGCTGCTTGCCTGAAGTGGGGCAGCACATGGTTACCTCGGGAGAGGCGGGGAAAACAAGAATTCAGGCAAAATCCTGTTTCCACACCGATCGTGTCCTGAATAGGGGATGAAACGGGAAACACAGAGGCTGGGTCTAGACTGGCAGCTGCTTTTCTGCAAAAACTTGCCAGCTGTCTACACTGGCCACTTGAATTTCCGCAAGAACACTGACGCTCTCATGTTAGAAATCAGTGCTTCTTGTGGAAATACGATGCTGCTCCTGCATGCAAAAGTCCTTTTGCGCAAAAGGGCCAGTGTAGGCAGCTCAGATTTGTTTTGCGTAAAAAAGCCCCGATCGCGAACATGGTGATCGGGGCTTTTTTGCGCAAAAGCGCTTCTAGATTGGCCATGGATGCTTTTGCAGTAAAGCATCCATGCCAATCTAGATGCTCTTTTCCGCAAATGCTCTTAATGGGAGACTTTTCTGTTAAAAGCATTTGTGGAAAGTCATGCCAGTCTAGGCATAGCCAGAATGTTTCTGAATAGAAGTCCTGAGAAGGCAACAAAAACCGGGAAATTCCTCTCCCTCAAAACTGAAATTGTTGCTTCATCCAGCTATAGTGTATGTTTGGCAATGAGATCTAATATTGGTTATTGTTTTAAAGCAGTCAGTGCTGAAAGTGTTGCTGTACATTTACAGTTAGTATTCTAGATAAATACTTCATTGTAGACTGGACAACACCACGTTCAACAAATCTAACTGGCTCTGTATTTTTCAGAAACCTCATAGTCAACGTTGGACTTTTTGCTGCCGGAGTCTGGGTAGCCCGAAACTTAACAGACATTGATTTGATGTCTCCTCCACCAGTTGCATAGCAATTACCAGTAAGTATGACATTGTAAAGGTGTAGTAATACAACCTTATTATTTGAACAACAAAAGGGGACAAACTAATCAATTAAGAATTTGGATAAAAGGGCAGTAATGGATATGGGAAGCCATTAGAAGACTGCAGTACATGGTCTTCCACATGAGAAAAAAAAATGGCTGTAGTCAAGTCCTACCTGACTATTCAAAAGTTTGATGAGATCCATGCAATGGATCCTAGAAGTGCAGTTCCTAGGTTTTGAGGAGGAGGTATATGGAAGGTATAACTGACTTAGAGGCCTTGGACCTTTTAAAGAATTCTCTTGTGCAGCTACTATCTCAGTTTCAAAGACTTGCATAAATGTGTCCATTTCCTTTGTAGATGTTCCCCCTCCACTGCTTTATGCTAGCCTTTGGGGTGATCAGCTGCTTCCCACTTCCTGTGGATTGAGTGCCTCCTTTTCACACTGGCTTTGCTGAAACTATACTAGTGTGATTTGCTCACTCCTACTTTTTTTGGCCAAGGCCTCAGGATAGGGCTCTTGTCTTTGTACAGTGCCACTTATGGTGCAATTAGTAAAAGTTGATGAATCTACCAGCACCTTAAAGACTAACAACATATAGATGGTGGTATGAGCTTTTGTGGATACAACCCGGTTCTTCAGATGACTGGAATGCAATTAGTGTTATACCTTCTCTGGTTGTTAGGTATCTAAATTTCTGATGAATGTCATGTAGAGCACAGTCTTGACCTAGCTGAATGGTCAGTAATGGATGAAGGATGTAAAGGAAAAGTCGACTACCTGATAAACAGGAGCTTATCAGGTATCATTATCAACTACCTGCTTATTCTCTTCCCCCTCCCCTGCATTTTTAAAGGGAAGCCTGCTGGAAAGGATACTGGCTGAATATCTGGTCCCAGGTCTCAGCACAAACACCCCACCCCCTCCACCCTGTTTGCTGCCACTGCATTTTTAAAGGGAAGCTTGTGTGAATGCTTAGACCTGGGACCAGGGATTCACCTAGTGCCCTCTCCTGCCAGCTTCCTTTTAAAAATGCAGAGTGGCAGCAGGAGACTGTGCTGAGACCCAGTGAGAGCTGACACTACCTGTCCTAATAGGAAATTCCATTAACTACTTGATGAGCTAATTAACTGCTAGTTAACATCCCTATAATGGGTATTATAGTGAACCTTGGCAACCAAACAACTGATTTAAGGTCATCTTAAAGCTTTGAAATGCCCTTCAAAAAGGCAGCAATGTTCAAATTACTTAACCAGGTAAACAAGCAAAAAGGTAGGCCCTATGAAACAGGTATTTGTGTCCTAAAAGTGTTCACATACAAAACTGAACCCTGCATGCATTATCAAGAGAACTGTAAGATGTTTCACAACTTGGTATTCTAGGGGAAACATGATTACCTCAGAGTGACTTATTACCCAGTGCCCTTTTAATATGCTAAAGGCCACACGCTTGTCTCTAACCCATGCTTTATCTGATATTTAATTGCAGTTGTGAATAAATTGTACCTGCATCAAGTCTGAAGAGGTTCCAATCCCAGTGTGGCCATGACCAAATGAAGAATTGTGTGGTGTATGTTGCTTTTGTTCTAGGTACCTGAAAGTTCAACAGCAGCTCTAAAATAGTATTTCAATTCAAGCATAGCTATCATTCCATAGTGAAGAGTGATAAGTGAGAAACTATTTAACTCTTGAGATGTTTGCTGTAGGTTCAGTTCACTCAACTGAGCTCAGTGTATTATTCAGTTATATTTTCAAGACTTGTGAAGCTGCTATATGTTGAGCTTAATTCTGTATGTCTATGTAAAGTGTGTGAAATAATGACATTCTACTGCACTGATTTTTATTCTTTTAATAGGAAACTTCAGTTTACAAAACAAGGTGTAAAAAAGAGTAAAGATTTACAAAAATCATAAAAACATGATTCATATTTCACACCCAAAAGAGGAACAAGTCCCAATCCTGTGTTGTAAGCAGGACTTGTCAGCTATTTATTCAAAGGGAAAATAAAATTTTAAGAAGCCCTAGGTAAACTCTAACCACCAGAAATGTACACATATAATGTTCAGACAGGATAAAGCTGGTGCATTTCTTTTGGAGGAATTAGGATTGTATGTTATACTTGGGGAAGAAGCTGTTTGGTGTTGCATAGCATTTTAGTGCCTTGGACTATTCTAGCAGTTGCCACCATGAAGTTGTTGGAATCCAGCTATTAGTGGCAAGGCTATTCCATGGGAGGTCAAATTGATGATATGCTCAGAAACAGTGCTACTTTCTAGCTCTAGTCAGGTGCATTGTTGTGCTGCAGCTACACAAATAGTAGCACATGTTCTGGCCCTGAGCATAATGCAGCACCACTGCAGCATGGCTTCAGATCCTTTGGAATTTTATGCATGAGTTCATCTGTTACTGTATTCAGAGGAGTCCTACCTCACACAGCCTGTAGATTAATTTTTTTGATGGGGGAGAAGTGAGGGCCTGTCAGAGCAGTTGGAGGAAACAATCCACTTGCAGCTTTAGCAAGTACTAAGTTAATTGGAAGTAATCTCTACCTATGTTTTTCAGAACAAGTAGTTCAGTATTCAGCAAAGGATGCGCATTGTGAAATTAAGTCTCACTAAACTAGAACATATCCTCTGCAAGCAAAAATTATAAACACCCTAATTTCTTCCTAAGGTTTGGGTTCAGGCCTGGGCCAAGTTATGCAGCTCTAATACCTAATTCTATCATGATGAGTTACTGAATGTTGTCTTCATAAGCCTGTGACTGAAATAGAGATAGTGTAACTTACATAAGATTAGGAGCAGTCCTTCAATACATTTGTGCACTGAGCTGGCTTGGCAGCCAGCAACTAGTTGGATTCTCAGCTGTCACCTCTGAAAGTCCTTCAGCTAAGATAGTTTTGTTCAGTATTAGAGTATGGTGTCAGTCAGCTTATGCCATTATTGATCAGGTAGCACACACCTGCAGCTACACATAGCTTTCACTTAAAGACACCATACAAGTCCCTGGCCAAGCCAACAACCTGGCCAAGTTTTTTTTCCTTCACATTGAGACAGCAAAGAAGCACCCATCCTTAAATTCCCCTTTCAAGAGAACGTTTAGTTAAAAGAAAACTGTTCTTTCCCACCTTTGCAAATATTTAGGACAGCAGCCTTCCAAGGATTACCAAGCACTAGGATACAGGAATAGTCAAAGAATTACTTTATAATGGGATTTTCAAGAGTACTTTGACTTCAATAGGAGCAGTTAAAACAGAACAATGGTGCAATTCCTATTGAATTAATGGTCGAAAAATTAGGCCAATCCAAGGGCTTTTCAAAATTCTAACAATCACTATTCCATAGACAAGTTAGAAATTTGAGTGGGGATTTCCAAACAAAGTTTAGCTGTTGTGAATGTTTAAATTGGATTTTAAAACATTAAAAAAGAGGAAGATTATTAAAAACACCAAGTGAGATTTTATGTATGGCAAACAATTTAGCTATTTTTTACGTTTTTCCTCATGAACTCTCTTTAACCAACACTAATAGTTATGGCATTTAGTTATCCAAAGTTAAGTGAAAATGGGTCAGTGTGTGGTGCCAGGCTCAAAGTTACTTTTTGGTCAGCAGCAGCCAGCCTCTGAGAGGCCCCTCAAACACTAACTCAAAGTTGTTTTCACATTTTTGTATAGTTTTTAAGGCGGGGGAATTCTGTTCCTATGTGAATGTTAATTGCTGGGCTGAGTAGTACTGTCAAGTGATAAGAATTTTCCAATAAGATTAGGCAGGAGTGTACATATATAACCTTGCCAGGTCAGCAGTACTGACGTTAGATGGACTGAAGGTGACACTACTTACCCAGTCAGAAAGGTGCCTGGGTGCATGTGGGCCATTTAAGTTAAGGGACAGATTCTAGACTGGAGTGCAGCAAACCCTAGCAAAGTCATTCACCTAAGGCCCTAGCTTGTCCCTTTTGACACAGTTGTAGGCCATGTTTACACCCAAAGGTTGTAATGGTTTAATCTAAGGCTATGTCTACACTGCCCCCTCTTGTGAAAAAAATGCAAATAAGGCTAAATGTAGAATATTGCCACCTCATTTGCATAATGAATGAGGCTCCGTTTTTGCACAAGAGGCATTCTTTTTTTCAGGAAGAACAGCTCTTGTGCAAGAGCATCCATGGCAGTGTGGATGCTCTCTTGCACAAGAAAGCTCTGATGACCATTTTAGCCATAGGCATTTCTTGCGCAAGAAACCCCAGTTCCCATCCACACTGTCTTCGTGCACAAGAGGGCTTATTCCTCATGGAGAGAGGAACAACTCTTGTGCAAGAAGCCCTCTGTTCCGACGTTTTACTGTAAATTTACTTGCGCAAGAACTTGTGCAAAAAGCCTGCAGTGTAGCCGTAGCCTAAGAGTATAGCTAAATGGTACTCCAGTGTGGCTGCTGTTATACTGATATGTACTTCTATCACAGTTTATTCCACAAATGAGAAGGGGGATAAGACATAGTGGTTTAAGCATTCTGTCTAATATTAACTACACCCACATAGAGGAAGGTCTATCGCTGTATTTGTTTAAAAAAAATCTCAAAACTACACAATTCTCACCAAAAATTATACTGGTACAAATGTGTGTAGACCAGGCACATTCATGTGCAACATAGTAATACACTTCAGAAATTACCCTCCCAGAGCACACAGTACCCCACACTCTAGACAAGCTCTTAAGACAAGTGCACTAAATTCTGTTCCATCCCAGGCTCTAGAATGTTTTTCTGCTTGTTGAGCTAAAGAGACAGCACCAGAAAGTTCTCTACAGAGTTTCATTTTAACATGAAAAGAGGAGTTTCTCCCCCCCAAGGGAACAGTTTTCTATCCTGAAATGCATAACCATGACTTTTAAACATTAAATTCAAGTGCAAGCTAGTAGTTCTGTTTATTCATTCCTTTCTTACCTCCTGGTAGTCACAACAGGTTGACACAGTGACTATTGTGGGATCTAAGCAGGTGACTCCCTTTATATTTTTAAAATTTTTTCAGAGAAATGAGTGGATAGTTTCAGAGAAGGAACAGTTTTCCATTAAATACACAACCATTCAGTCTACAAAAAGTAAGCTGCAGGCCCTCAATGGCTAGGATTTTGCTGTTAATCAAATTCCATTCTTGGATTTTATTCCCTTTGCTGCCAAGCCACCCACCTACACAAAAAGTATTCAATTGACACACTAGATCACTTTGTCATTAAACTTTCCCTGCCTCGTCTACATATAATCCAAAACGTTTTACAGTGGTCACATCAACTTTGTCAGTGGGTTGTTTTGTACTCCTTCCCTATCACAAACTCCAACTTGAACAGAATTCAGTAAATGGGCTGTTCAGACAGTGCCCTTGAGGCTGTAGCATTTTGCTACAGCAACAATGCATTCTGTATCACGCACAAGCTTCAAATAATAAATAGTTAACAGTGGTTAAAGTCAGTCTCGGGCCCATTGGGCTGGTCATTTTTCTTTTTCCTTTTGGAAATGTAAGTTGAAAAATACTTTTAAGACAACTTGTTCCAGTTTAAAAATTCCTTTTGAAAGCATTTTGGCCAACCATACATATTATTCTTAGAACAACCGGAACCCATACATACACACAAAATAAAATAAGCACAATGAAAGGGATGGCCCATGGCATACCCCCAAAATCAACTAAGACAACTAATTACAGATTGGTACAAGTAACTAACAAATGCAGTTTTTGATCACGAAAACTGTGCTGTGGTTTTACAATTTTAAAAACTTGCTAGAAGGCTTCTTCACATTCCCACTTGTAAATAAATGGATATCAATATTAATGTAATAGAAACCAAAAACCCACCCAAGTGAGGTTTTATATTTCCACAGGCAAGAAATTCCTACTCAGCTCCTTCTTGCCTGATCTCAAACCAGGTGCAGAGATTAGACACAAAAAAGGCAGCATTCAGAGTAGGTGTTAGGATTTTACCATCTACTGTTCAAGTAGAGCTATTTACCCACCTTAAACAACCTTACATCTTGCATATGAAACACCACAGTATTGCCTGCATTGAGATCTTTCAGCTCACACATGTGGGATTGTTTGCTACACTGCTAACTGTAAACCTGTGCAAATAGAACCATGGCAAAGGTAACTATTTTTTTATTTTCCTTCATAATTCTCCAATTATCAGTCAATATGTTTAAATCAGAAAGGCCTTTCCAAAACTCCTACTGCTGTACCGAAATGCCACAAGTGGAGTTTTTAATCCCTCATATAACACAGGTCTTATTATAAATAAGGTTCTTGCTTTGAGAGGATAACTTTACTGACCTGATTGGTAGTGGCCTGAGAAAATTTAAAAACCCAAAACATGATCTGCTTTTGAATAAGTAGTCATTTGAGTTATCTCTCACACACACACACACACACACACACACACACACACATTTCAGACATGGACACCAAAATACACGAAGTTCTGAACTTGCTGGTAAGAACCTTTTTTTCATTCACATACAGATATGAAATGTAAAAATGTCAATGATACTGAAAAGTACTTGTAAAAAACATACAGATTTATCTGCCACTTGAACGATGAGAGAGGAAATTCTTTTAAAACTCCCAACTTTTCGGTCCCATGCAAAATGTAATTGGATACAAGGCACCAAATTTAATTAATCATATAAAAATTAGTTCACAAAACTTTATCAGTAGGTAAAACTAACCCCTTTCCCAGTCCCATATCTCTCCCGTCCCTCCCTCCCCCGCTTCAAATTTTTCATTCTGTAATACTGTTGACCTCTCCCATTTTATGCTAGGGTATTTTGATATCAGTCAACACCCACTTACTTGCTTGTGTCTCATACTAGTAACTAAACATATTCTATCAGAAACAGAGTTTCTGTAGGGCACAGACAATATTTATTCTAGAAGCCTTGCTGGTTAAAAACAAAAATAATCTCTGCTTACGAGTCCATAGGACACATTTAACATTTTTACCATTTCCAATTTTTATTTCTACACTAAAGATGTCTGGAAGTGTTTAACTGTGTGGAGGTGGTACTGTCACCCAAAAGGGAACAATTTCAAGATGACAGTTCAGCCCCAGACTGTTTACCATGCATGATTCCATCTACTGCCTCACCTGGGATAATTTTTGAAGTCACCAAACTAGAGTTCTTCTAGTCAGCAGACTACAAAAAAACACCATCTTTCAATATTTTGCACTGAAATGCCTCTTTGCCCAGTGCATAGTTTAACTTGGCAGTGTAGGCAGTAAGAGTAATGTATTAGGAAGTAGTTGTAATTAATTTGCTAGTAGTGAAGTTAGCCAAAAACAATGTTTTCCAACTACCTTAGCAGACCTTGGATTTAACCTGATTGTGACGTTGTAAATTTTAAGATTCTCATATTTAAAAAATTAAATGAAATAAAGCTGGTTTTCTGAAGATATAAATATGTTAGGGAGGTGTTGGTGGTGCCTCCAAATTTCAGGTGATGTATACATACTAGTATAATTAATTCATTAATTTACAGCAATTTCCTATACATCTAGAGTCCCATCTTGCAAGGTGCCAATTACATTCAATTCCCATTAGGTTTGGTCATTGCTCAGCACAGCGCTTCTCAGGAGACTCTCTTCACATGACAGGATTGGGCTCCTAGAAAGCCATAGGGGCGCAAAAGTAGGACTGAAAAAGGTTGCCAAATTATTTTTTCCATCTACTGTAGCACTCTAAGATTTAAGGCTTGCATGAGTTGCTGCTCCAGGGTCCTACAAAATCTGGTCACCAACATCCTTGTTTTTGCATATGCAGCAAAGACCTTTTGCAAAGGATTTCCATCAAACTAATAAACTGGTTCAGAGAAGGCATAATCTCCTATTCAACCAATCATTTTAAAAAGAACTGAGATGTTAGCCTACTCCCACAATTTTTTCTTTTTTAAATTCAAGAATTTTAGCTACAAATACAGGATCAAATTCTGCTCCCAGTTACACCAATTTAAGGACCTGATTCTGCCAACACTTAGCACGAGTAGTCTTATTACAATAAATGGGACTGCCTGCTTGATTCAAGTAGTCCCATTTATGTTATGTGTTTGCAGGATAGGGACCTAAATCTGGAGTAATTCAATTGACTTCAGTTAAGCTACTTTAAATCTATGCCAGTGTCTGAGCGTAATTTGACTCATAGGATTACATTGATTTTATCAGTTACACTTTGTCAAGCATTCACTTAAGTGGACTTCACTGTAATTGCAAGTAACATTTTCATCTTATTGACCTAGACATGTAACTTCCAATCAGAATTTCTGGCAACCAGGACACTATAAAACAGTGTACACCACAGCGGGAGCACTGAGCAATGCTTGTATAAAGAAGCCTGCAGTAGACAAATATAAACCAAACAGCATAAAAAATGCTATACGCTATCGCTTCCAAATAAAAGCTAAATATTACAGAAACCTCACAGTGTTGGAAAAAGCAAGTTTAATTTAAAGTATAATTATTTCCTTTCCTACCAAGGTAAGTCATTTTTTCCTGACTGCAATTTCTCCACACATCAGCACTACTGGGTTAATGTCATGTGGAGAGGCCACTAATCTCAAAAGATGTCAACAGCAAATGCTACAAATCTGCTTGGGAAATCTGATGCACTGATGGCTAAATGTACACCCCTTCTTCCAGCCTCCCTTCCCTCTCTGCAACTTATTCAATTCAAGTGACAACTGTATTACTACCTGAATTCAAATATTAATGCAACACACTCAGTCAAAAGATGAGTATTCATAGTGATAAGTCTAGGCTCACTGCAGTAACAATTGTAATGCGGCACAGTGGTTTGCCTTCATATCATAGACTTTTTCTATAACAGGGTTCCCACGGCAGGAGTTTTCAGAAAGTAAATATGCCAGTTACGCTCTTTATGGTAAACTGAATCTGCTGTTTAAAAGCAAATAATCTGTTTTCCATTAAATAACTGATCCAATTTCATTTTTAAAATATTGGTAGACTTGGAAGGATAATCAGTGCTTTGGAAAATAACACCTTGTCCCTCTACCTAGATCCAAAAAGTTTAAAAAAAGATATTCTAGCACTTCATTTTGGGATTAATAAGTATGTACTTTTGGCATGATCAAAGAACTAATTATGCTCATAAATATTTAATAATCACAACTGCATGATTTTGTTTCAAAATCTTATGGAGCTCAACTTTTACATTCCATGGACCACATTCAGACTACAGTGAATGTAGTGGAGTTAAATCTGCTTACATTCTGTCTTAATTTGGCCCATTAAATTTTTTGTTACTATCTATGCAGTTTGTTTCTATTTCCTTGAGTTGTGCTCCTCCACCCACCCCCCCCAAAAAGTACATACCTAAGTAATAAATATCTGTCAGAATTCAAAAGAATTCAAAAAAAATCCTTCCAAGCTTAGCTACAAGATCAGGCTTTAAAAAAACAAAAACAAACAAAAAAAGAATTTCATTAGCACCTCTGGGACTTCCTCAAACTGCTTTGCCTCTAGTGAGTAAAAGTAAAATTCTGAAAATAGTTATGAGCAAAACAAAACCAGGCAAATATTATAGGTTCCAAAGCAACACACAGCTCAGACGTGCAGGAGAAAACTGATTCCTGAGCAACTCCCACTCCTCAGGATAGTGAAGCAAGACCAGTGTGTTCTTGAGGAAACATGCTCAGGCTTTACACTGGCTACAGGAAAAGAGTTTCTTGCCTACCCTGCCTTACTGCGCCCTCCCTTCTGGGTTGTTAAGAGTGATTAACAACCATCCACGGGAGAAGAGCATTCATTGCTTAACTTGAAATAAGCTACGCAAATTGAGCTATGTCAATTACGTAGCTTATTTTGAAATAGGGAGCATCTATACAGCACTTATTTTGAAATACAGCATTCTTCCTCCGACTTCCCTCATTCCTTGTACAATGAGGCTGTGTCTAGACTGGCCACTTTTCCGGAAAAACTTGCCAGCTGTCTACACTGGCCGCTTGAATTTCCGCAAAAGCACTGACGATCTCATGTAAGATTGTCAGTGCTTTTGCGGAAATATTACGCTGCTCCCATTCGAGCAAAAGTCTTTTTCTGAAAAACTTTTGCGCAAAAAGGCCAGTGTAGACAGCAGAGATTTGTTTTGAAAATGGCGATCGGGGCTTTTTTGCAGAAAAGCGCATCTAGATTGGCCACGGACGCTTTTCCGCAAAAAGTGCTTTTGCGGAAAAGCGTCCTGCCAATCTAGACACGCTTTTCCAAAAATGCTTTTAACGGAAAACTTTTTCCGTTAAAAGCATTTCCAGAAAATCATGCCAGTGTAGACGTAGCCTGAGGGTTACAGGAGTTGGAGTAAGAAGTCCTCCAGCCTGACAGTATTTTGACTATTTCAAAATAACTGCCTGCTGTGTAGATGTGGACTAAGTTATTTCAAAATAAGTGTTGCAGTGTAGACATACCCTAAAACAGGTTAATTGTCTGGCAGTGGCAGCAGAGGCAAGGGTATTACTTCAGGGAACTTAACTCCAAACTTACTCCATCCTTCAGAACAATAGGATGGGCTGCCTCTGCCACTTCCGTTTGTGTGTGATGGGCAAATGCTGGCACGAATAAAAGGAAGTAGGGAAAGAAAAAACAATGATTTCAAGATTTTTTTTTTAAACCTGGATTCCAAGTTTAAATATTTGAGGTTTAAAATGTCCCATTGGCACACTGGATTTTTAAAATGTTTCCACCTTAGCCATTTCTACCACACAACACTGACTGCACAGGGAACAAGAGAATCTCTTTCAAACTCTTAGGTCTGATCTCTTCTACAATTAAAGATGGACAGTACAATCCTCAGGCTAAATAAATGTTCCAAGTGTGGTTCTACTCAGAAAAGGGACGCAAAACGGCACCGTGAGGTCCTGTGTTGTTGCATGTCAGTGATTTCTATATCAAGCTCAGATTGCAAAGTATGAAGATGTTTTTACAAGTCTGCACCTCTGCAAACTCAAATTGGATCTTGAGCGCCAAGCTATCACTTGAAATAAAGATGTGGTTGGCCTAATTCTACCCTCTATAACATCTGTGCAATCTCATTGTCTTCAACAAACCTGTATACGTGTAACTGATTGGAAAGTAGAAAAAGCAATTCTTTTTATGCACAAAAAAGAAGCAAAAACCAGCTCACTTTTCTATAGTGGTGTTGGCACTGTAGTGCTAACGAGTAAAACAACAAACAAACAAACAAAATAAATAAAATAAAACAAAAACTGGTCTGGTAGCACCCCCCCATAAAACCCTTGCACTTATTTTTCTGCTCATGTTTGCAGATAGGATTCTGAACATGCACAGGGAACAGACTCGATCCATCAGAAGGTTCCACTTTCACATGATCTCTTTCCAGAGCAGAACCACGTTTCACATTCCATATCCAAACAGTAAATTTCCAAGTCAATTCAATCCAGTTAAAGAAAAACACTGCCACATGTGTATCCACTGCTATATTTAGGCTAAGAAAATGATCCATTGTTGACAATGGACGTCAATAATGGGCATCTTCATCCCTTCCTCCAACACCAGTAGGAGGTGTTGTAACCGTACTAGTCTGTTTTCAGTACTGTTACAGACAATGTGATTAAGGCCTGGTGGAATGTTTTCCTAGGGCAAAGGGCCTTAGAAAACTCCAGCAAGAACGCTTTATGGAAAAGTACAACTCCATTTATTCAAGATATTTTGGGAAACTGAAGCCTTTCAGATAAACACAGGTGGAAAGAGATTGGATTAAGTGATTCACACCAGAACACACAACTGACAACAAAGGAATGAAGGTTCAATGAAATTCTACTTTACCTCTTTTTTCCCCCCTTGAGATTATTTTTGTAATCCAGTATTAATTACTAGCGATTTTGGGAGTATGATAGGTGTGGATTCTGGTTGAATGAATGTGTTGTACTTACTTTTACATTCCTTATTTAGTTTGTTTAAAATACGAAGGAATAATAATAGGCATCTGTGGCTGTTTTGAGGAAAGTGTGGTTTACCAATTAAAAATAAAAAGATTCTGACTACAATTTTGTATGATGGAACTGCACAGCCTGATGCATATTTTTCCTGGGATGGCAAACATGGTGATTTGATCTGTTCCTGCAGTAAGCCTTTATTCCTACAACGAGGAAAGATGTGTGAACACCAATGGTTTAAAAAACTGAGTCAGTTGAGTTATTAATGCTTCCCATCATGGGAATGTCAGTCTTCTGTCCTTATCGCTGTTTTTGGACGGCACCTGAGCTTGGAGTTGTGTTTCTGAGATTCCTGCATTGCCCTGCACTGTTCTTTGTGTGTAAAAAAGAATGTAGGCCTGGGTTTTGCACACCTCCTCCACACTACATACATTCAGTTTGGAATCATTGCAGTGGACCCAAAAACCTAGGAACCAAAGGAAGAAAGAGGACATTAGTAACTGGACTTCAATCCTTTTGATTCTCTGATAAACAATCCCTAAAGACAAATCACAGGAAATAGTACTTGGCAGGGAAGGGGGAGAAAAGTGTTTTAACCTGATGACACTTTGGGAAGAGACTCCAGGTTAGTAGGCCTTTATAGCATTTCTAGGCTATTAACCTAGTGTACCCACCATGTGGTTAAGCGGTAACCTGATTTTATATTCTAGTCTAAAAAACTCCTCACAATTATAATTCTCCCTTCTCCATAAATAGGGAGGGAAGAGTAGAATCAATACTCATGCTGTGGAAAGAGGTAAGTGTTCAGGCATTAGAAAAACACTGTGGATGTTATTCAAGAACAGTCTAGCTCTAATTTCTGCACATTTTCTATGTTATCTCCCCATCTCAAGTAAGATCAGAAAGATGCCAATCAGAGCAGCACAATCAAGTTATTTAGCACAAGAGAATAAAACACTGATGTTACAAAGCAAGCTTTAAAGCAATCCCAGTGAGCTACAGAGAAGGGAAAGGAAAAGCAGTCTTTGGCCCTTATACAAATACATGCTACGGAACGGCAAGGAATGTTATTTAAAACTCTGACCATAAATCTTTAAAATACACTATGTCTATGGAACACAATATTAAACAGACTTTTAAAATCTGTTTCCCCAGTAATAAGGCACACGCACCTCCCTCTGTGTTGTAGCAATATGCTGTGTAGTGTCCTGAGCCAAACCCTTTACCATGATGCATCACCACAGCGGAGAGGTCATAGACAAAGGTCTCTTTGTCAAGAGAGGAGAGAGAGTCCCTGCAGCAGTAAGGTTCCATGTTTAATACCTGGTCAAAGAGGACATGGACCCCAATCTTCTCACGGTGATTACGTCCAGACCACCTGCAACACAAATGCATGCAATCAAAATAAACGCCCCCCAGACACTCAAGGGATTTACAAAGAAATAAGGCTGTAGGGGGTTGTGAGAGAATGGGGAGGGGATCTGTTAAGAGATTTTGAAGCATCTTCAATGCTGGGGAAAGGCAGATGTTAAAATATGTTTTTCTTCTTGCTCCTACTCCGAAGTCTATTATAGTTTGAAATAATTCCAGGAAATGCTAAATGTACGATAGCCCCGTATAAGTGGTATCTGAGCACCACTTACAGATTCAGTTATAGCAGGGGTCAGCAACCTTTTCAAACCAAAGAGCCAAACTACATCAACATTCAGAACAAGTGGTCAACAAAGAGCCATATAAAAATGCCCATTTGCATGCTGAAAATATACAACTTAATAGTCTTGATAATTGACAATGATTAATAATAGCGTAAATGAAACGTACTCACAGACTTTATTTAATGGGACTTCTGCTGCCATCTTTTCACACATTTCTTTAACATTTACATCATAAATGGTCAAATCCAGCTTCATTCAGGCTGTCTTCTGTCAATTTTATGGCAGGGGGCAGAGGATATGTGCGTATGAGGGGCTCAGGGAAGGTGGCTCAGGTGTATGATGAGCTCAGGGTTGGTGTATGGGGAAGGGGGTGCAGGAGTGTAGCATGGGACTGGAGATGCAGAAGTTTGGGAATATGGGGGTATGAGGGGCTCAGGGCAGGGGGTTCAGGTGTATGAGCTATGGGTTGGTGTATGAGGGGGTGCAGAGGTGTTTATGATGCTATGGCCAAATGGGGAGCTTGTTGACCAGGCTTCATTTTTAAATAAAGTAAAATATTATTCCTGACACAAAAGGTTTCAACATTGGTCTTTATTTATGGCAGGGGTAGGGACACTGAGTTTGGGTGAAGGATGCAGTTGTGACCTAGGGTAGGGGATTACAGTGCTGGGGTGTGGGTAGTGACCTAGGGCAGGGGTATGAGTTGTTACCTAAGGGGGGATTGTGATCTGGGGCAGGGGATTGAGGTGAAGTGTGTGGGAAGGGGTATAGGCTCGGGAGGGGGGCAGAGGGTTTGGGTTACGTGGGGGAGGGAGAGGCTCTGGCCAGGACACTTACCGGTAAGACTTCAGGTCAGCAGACCAGCATGTTTCTCAGGAGCCTCCCCCGTCTCCCAGGCTGCATGGCCATATGCTCGGTGACTAAGAGCCTGAGGGGAGGGAGGTTTGGTGCTTTGCGCGCTGCCTGTTCTTGAAACAGGCAGCTTCCATTGGCCAGAAATGGCCAATGAGATTGTGCTTGGGGTGGTAGCAGCCATGAGGCACCAGTTCCTCTCCCCTCCCTGCTCACAATTTGTGAAAAACAAATGCCCCGCAGCTGCTTTTCTGAGCGGTGTGTGGGGGGGTAGGCCATGCAGGGGAGGTTGCCTGGGGGCTCCCTGCTGTGTCCGTGGCCGGACTGTTTTGCCCAGGCCCACTGTAGAGCCAGCACAAGCTCCCTGCTGCTGGGAGGAGCAATGGTGGGCTGGGCTGAAGCTTCAGAAGAGCCATATCTAGCTCTCTAGTGAGCCATAGGTTGCCGACTCAGAGTTACAAATAGAAACTTCCCCAAATATGATACTCCCCCAAAACAATTACACTATTGCTGGGTTTATTAATCCAAAAGACATGTGCTACATTATGAGGGGGAAAGAACAACAACAGATACATTTCCTATAACAATGAGTTAGAAGTGGCAAAAGTAGAGGTCAGATAAATAACAAGGAGAACAAGATCCATAGGTGAAGACCTACTACAGTGTTTCCAAAATGAGATGTTATAACAGAGTGCAACTTTTCATGATTAACCACATCTTTTTTTGCGTGCTTTGATCAGCACTTAAATAGATATTAAATGTTGACATCTAAATGGTTATAAGCAGAAACTCCATTGAATCAAAAGAATCAATTCACACCTTTTGGAGCTGTTTCAGGCTACTGCAAATTCAGGAAGGCACTGAATGCACTGCACAAAGTATTGATATAGTACACATGAGTATCCTTAATCAATTAACCAGTATTTGTAGTTGCAAAAACATCAGGGCTACATCCACATTACAAAGATAGGGATGTGATTCTCCGGCTTGTATATACACCTTCATACTACTTCTCATTAAGATAGTTCAAGTATAAACAGCAGTTCCGTGGCAGTAGCATGAGTAGTGGCAGTACGAAGCATGACTGAGCTCAGCAGAGTATATACTCGTCAGTTTCAAGTGAATTTGTACTAGACATGGCTCAGTTGTACTATAACCCATGCTACTGTGGTTGCATCATGATTTATACTTGTAAGCATGTGCACATGAGCTGGGGAAATCATAACCCGGACTTGTAGCAGAGATTTCAGTTCAGAGCAAGCTACCCATCTTAATAAGGCCATTACACTGAGTACACAAGCCTCCTTTGCTGCAAATTAAATATTTTCTGCATATAAGATTTCATTTGCTCGCTCTATGAAGAAAAAGGAGAGAATTTCATAGTGAGTATGAACCACTCCTTTCCAAAATGAAGCACATTGTCTTTCATGGAATTATTTCACTTGCTAAACCCTACCTGTAGCCCACAAAGCTCACCTGAATCGTTTAAGGTGCAGCCGGAGGACCTGAGGTAGTCTGTAGATCATTAACTGCTTTTTAGCTTCACTCAGAACAAGAGGTTTAGGAGAAGACTTCCGTCGTTTGCCTACAAAAAAGTTTAAGAATGGCATAAAACATAGGCTGGGTTATAACCTGTCTTCAAAAGAGGAAGAGGCACATCACAAACCTTCCTCCTCCTTTTTTAGTCAGGTCAACTCATAACAAAGACTTACCAGTGAAATACAAAGGGAATAAGGATAGAGGTACAGAAGAGGGAATTTTGCTTACAACACCTGCATCTGCAACGTCTAAGCAGGAGGATTCCAATCCTATGGATTTGTGGGAATGGGAAACCACATAATTTAAAAATAGGTGCACATTCACATTTTTGAGCTGTTTATAATCTTCATGCCTTCAGTTACCAGTTTCAAGGTGCTTCACACTGGATGTACAACAGAGCTGATAAGAGATAAGACTGGTACCATAGAGCTGAATGCTCTAGTTTCAATGCTGAATAATGCTAGGCTGTCCTCAATTCATTGAAAAACCATTATGGATTTTGTTTTGTACAGCACCATAACTGTCTACAGAGCTTTACAGGTAGACAGAAGAGAGTGTCCCTGTGCTGAAGAGCTGATAGTTTAAGTTATGACAAGAACTTGCAACAAATTTGAGGACAAAGGTTACCACTGTAAGATCACGTGGTTACTGTGGGTTAAGCAATATGTGCATGTGGAAGATTTTTCACTTGTGCCTGGGAGAGAGGACAATAAGATGCATAGGGCTATATGGAAAATGTGTTTTAAGAAGCTACTTGAAGGAGAAAAGGGTGAAGGCTGGTGACTGGATCAAAGAGGCAGTTTCAAGTGTAGTGGTCCACTAGGGGGAAAAAATGGAGGTGAGAGTGGGAGAATAAAAGCAAAGGGGTTGTAAGGTATGGAGCTTGGGTAAAGCCAATTTAAAACACTGGTCCTTCAATTCTCCTTGCCACAGCCATTCACTGTCAAATTTGATTTGCTATTTTTTAAGTAAAATTTTGCTCACTACAGGAATATAAAATTAAGAACTAGCCCCTCACGCTGCCTTAAACTCCAGGTTTGCAGAGCACTGATTCTCACTTCAGAGTGTTGTAATCCATGCCATAAAGTACAATCAACAAGAACAGAATAATTTATTTTAACTGGAGTGATTCATTACAGCCCTGAGTGGAGCTACCACTGCAGAGTACAGATTACAATACAATGAAGATGCAACAATCAACACTTTGCCACCAACAAAAGCAATTTGAGAGCTAACAATGAAAGAATGAAAAGAATTCTTAGCCACTATTAACACTGCATCGACTAGGAGATTTGTTTTGAAATTAAAAACATAACTGTCCCAATAAACCTGGTGGAAGTAGCTCTATCAGGGGAGGGGAGGGAAGAGAAGAGACAACATTATAAAAAAGCTACATTCTAGAAGGGTTCTTTATACTTCATCTTAAACAGGCTTGAATTAAACTACAATGAAAGGACAAATCCTGATGATTGCCTCTCCATTTTTACTAACATAATTCATCAACCACTATGCCCATTGGTGTTCAATGCCTCCCTCACTATTTCCTTCCCTCTTTCCCTGTCCAGTGCGGAGTGGCTTAATTGCACAGGCAAAATTGATGCCATTATTGCATCAGGACTTTAAAAAAAAAAAACAGAGTAAGGATATCAGATTTTGTATCTATTTTATTAACTCTGCTAGCGTTCTAATTATTAATCCTTATAAAAAGCTCTGCATCCCATGTTTAACCATAAACAAAGAACAACATTTATATCTTTCCCAATGGAGTATGATTTTTATGTTTAAGCAAATTACTAACAAACTGAGGTGGAGTGAAAATAGTTTTACTGCAATGTAAAAATAAAATAAAAAGCCACTATCACATATAACTAGCAAACAACCCCATCCTCACCAATGGAAAGCAAAGGTCCTGAAATGTGTGTTTCATTTTTTCCATAAAGAGAATACAGAGACCTTTACTAACTCAGCCTCCTCTGTAACTCAGCATTCCAACCAATTTTGGCTTGTAGGCTATCTTAAATGTTTGTGGCATACGTGGTCTCTCAGGAGACTGAAGTGAGATATTTCATTTTGTTTTTTTTTTAAAGGGGTAAAACAGCAAATATTAAAACAATCTTTTCAATTTGAAGGAATTACCAAAAGGGGTGTGTGTGTTTTTTAGTAATCCCTTTAGAGCTTAAGCATTATATGCAACACATTATACAATCCATTCCTGTCTTCAAGAGTTTCCTTTTTACCTCCATCCAAAAGGACCGACTATCAGTTTGCAAAATCTGGCACTGCTCTACTGACATATTGATTTGACCCACTAATCATACTGCATAGATAGTGAAGTGCAGGATTAATTGGTCTATCTATCTTGGTGGGAGGGGGCAGTAGAGAGAGGAGGAAGAGATTCATATTAATCAAGTTAGAGAGGAGAGCTTTCAACAAGATATTAAGTCCTGTTAGGGCAGAAGGCAAGTGTGCCTGCATAAGGGAGCAAGTTTACTCCATGGTAAAGCCATTATTTAAAAAATTATTAACAGAAGCTGGTATAGAAGGTGAAAAAATATTTTGTTCCTAATTGGAACCTTCTTCAGGGCACAGGGACACAGCTATAGAAAGAAAATAATGGACAGGTGACAGCCACAGCTTCCAAACAGAAATGTACCTGTTAATTGGATTTCTGCATCTCACTGCACCAATTCAGAACAGATAGGGTACTCCTCCTCTTTAATCACTTCTGACAGACAGTACCACCAATGATTTTTGGCATCTACTGGTAGGACCAGCTGCCTCCTGCTCTGGCTTCCTTTTCTCCCACCAGTTAATACTTCCTTATCTGATTTAACTACAAAGCACCTACATCAGTACATTGGTACATTGGTCTGCACAAACAAGAACTGCAGAAAACAAGGCTAAGATGCAAGCCAAAATGAACAAATTGTGTGACTGATTCACAGCAAATAATTTATCTAATGACATTAGCTTCCTCTTTTGCTTACAGACTATCCACATCCAGATGGCTATTTCCTCAGATTATTTGAAAGTATTTAATACATTTCTGATTAAAAATACTGGTTGCAAATCATTTCTCACAAACGTTTGCTATTTCGGCTGTACTGATTAGTCGCGATATGTCAAATAAGTCACTATTTTCTCCCCACTGGATGAACATACAATTACGCTATCAGAAATAACCACATGTGAGAATCTGAAATTCTGTTTTGGTGAACACAGGTGCCAATATAACTAAATCTCATGATTATTTACAAGCTCAAAATGACTTCATTCAAAAATGTAAGCAAGTATTCTTGGAATGTTTTCTGCAGTACTCATCTAACCTTTTAATGCTCAGACCACCAGGAAAGTTAATGAGAGATATTCTAACCAAGAGAAGCGAGATGCACACTTTCATTTAAGAGATAATACACTAATTTGCGATTCAAATAACAATTTCAGCTCATTGCTAAAGACACCTACTAGTTACAAAGAAAGATGAGCACCTCTTCTCTCTAACCTAGTTCTAAAAGGCCCACTCTGCCTGAAAGCTACAGCTGCAGAGACAAAAAATGCTCATCAACAGCATCTGAGCCCTGGTCTACATTAGGGAGTTATTTCGGAATAACTCCGCTTATTTCAAAATAATAAACAAAGTGTCCACACTACCAAGCCACTATTTCAAAATAATTGGCTGGTTATTTCAAAATCTGTACTCCTGCTTTTCTCAGGGAATAAGCTTATTTCAAAATTGTTATTTTGGGAGTTATTTCAAAATAGTTTTCTAAGGGAGACATAATAGTTTCCTGAGGGAGACATAATGTTAAGCCTACACAATACAGCCCTGTTGCTAGAAGTCAGCATATGTAAATGCTATTTGCTGGCACATTTGTCGACAAAATACTTTTAGCTCTGGGAGAGCCTCCTGCAGACAAAGCAGCATTTTCACTTGCACCTAGCCAGGATAGTTTGTTCATCGCTGCCATGATAGAAAAGAAAAGATGATAATCTTCCTTGTGTGTCTTCTTCCACAAATACACTTCCCCCTCCCACAAAAAAAATTACTGTGACTGTTTTAAGTGGGGCAGAAAAAGCAACCAAGTGCATCAAAATATATTCTTAGCAATCTGTGCTGCTGAATGTAAGACATGATAAAAAGAGCACCTGATCAATTCTGAACTGGTACACAGAAGTTGCAGAAGCTATCAAGCGGAAGAACCTGCATCAGAACAGAGTAGCGATGAAGGATGTGCATTTTTTAAAAAATATAGCAAACACACTTCCCTCTCACACATGCATCCAGGTACCAATTCTCACACCCCCACACAAAAGTGCACTATGAACATCTCTTACCAGGAACAATGGACAGTGTATCTAAGCTGCAGGTAAAGCATCAGCACTTCACTTACTGTTACATTGGTCACACGCATATATCCTCCCTTCCAGAGCTTCTGTTTCTGTGAACTTGGCCAACATTTCTGTCAGCATGCACTCTGTCTGGTTAACGGGGACAATCCCTTTCTCAATAGAGTGATAGCGTTCAGGGAATTCCAGGGAAAGATCCCAGAAGGGCTCAATGGTGTTGGATTTGTAGTTGCATGTTATGCAGGTGACCTGGAAAGGAAAGGTTTATACACAAATGATGTTATGTATACACATACCTATAGTATAGGCATTTATATTCACATGGGCCAAAGAATTATTGTTATGCAAGTGGGGCAATCCAGTCCAGTGACCAGGGAACTGGGCTGATAGTCCAGGGAAGCAAGTTGTGTTCCCGTACTGACCGTGACTCATCTTGATCAAGTCATTAAACCTCTCTACCGCAGTTTTGTGACTTATATGGGGATGATATTTATCTTTGTAGTGTGCTTGGAGATCCTCAGATGAAAACTGCCATGTAACTGCTAAGTATTATTATGCATGTCTCAAATACTTCTAAATTATTTTTTAATACTATAACTCCTTTTTAACCCAAGTGTCTAGTCAAAATTCAGGGCTCTGGAGCTATTCCCATTAGGAAGAGAAATCAGTAGTAGTCAGGTATTTATTTGATGCAATCTTATTTATTTACAAGGAACGTATAACATTCTGCTTTTCCGAATGCTGGAAGAACCAAAAATAAAACAAGTTTCTTAGCTTACACGCAACAGACCCCCCAAAAAAATCAGAGTCACACACATACTGGGCTTACCAGCTACCACTTGGTTTTCTTGCTTTTTGCCTCTGACTGCCTCCCCCCCCCCCCGCTTTCCCTCACTCATTCACACACCCCTTGATCCCTCCCAGTCACAATACACAGTATTCAGTGGGGAACGCACAGACACCCCCTCCCCCCATCTTCCATGTCCACTATGGTTGCCAGGTGTCTGGTTTTGAACCGGACAGTCCAGTATTTGAGCTTTCTGTTTGGGAAACAAATTGCAAAAATAGAAATGAGAAAATATAAAGGTCCGGTATTTTCTAAATAAGATGTAATGTAGATGGTGATGTAATGTCAGGAGTGTCTGGTATTTTTGTTGAAACCATCTGGCAACCCTACTGCCCACTTGGTGACAGTTTCTGAGTAGATTCTATTAGACCTTGTTTTAGGTGTGGCCCCTCAGCCCTAACCTTCCTCAGCCCTAACCATTCCCTTAAGGGAAGAGCACATTCACACATCAGTTTGAATGTGTTTTAACTCAACCCCTAACAAGGTTTCACCCAGCTAATGTAGGGCTCACTCCTCTTCTTGCCATTTCTTTAGTTTGTTCCCTATCTATATTCACTCTCTCTGCTATGGTCAGTTTCAGTTCCTATTTTATGCACTAGTCCTATGACATCACTCATGCTCATGGGAGCGTGGGTGGAAGAGAGAGTTCAAATGTTTACTGTTCCTTATGTCTTGCAAGATGGTGCTGAACAATAACAATTTGCAGAAAAGTTAAGCACTAAAACTAAGGCAGCAGCAGGCAGAAGGATACAATGAGAGAAAGGGAAGGAGAGTATATTCAAGCAGGTTTGGTGTTACTCTGGGTTCCACTCAGTCTACCAACCTGGAAAACGACCTTTATGAAAAACAAGATTTCTTGATGTTGAGGTATGTTCACTTACTGAAGGGCAAATGTAATTGAAGCAATGACTACCAGTTAAAGCAAGAGACCTTCAGGGAGGAATTCTGGGTTTTATTTGCAGCTCCATCACTGGCCATGAGAGACTTTAGGCAAGATTCTGTACCTCAGTTAACCCATCCATAAACTTTAAAGCCTCAGAGGAGTCTTAATGAAAGAATGTTGTAAAGCACAGTGGGGGAACACCTTGGATGCAAGACAGCACGTGCAAATGGGAGTTGCATCGAAACATACATCGAATAAACCTTTTGGCAGGAGACACGTAAGTAATATACTATAACAGCTCAAACAATACTAATGCTATTGCGTAACACTTCATAAAGCAGTGATGGGGAACCTTTCTTGGGTCGGGGGCTGCTAACCCCAAGCAAGTAGATTTGTGTGCTCCATCCCCACAGTAGGATAAAGGGGGGCTTGAGTACCAGCACAAGCTCTCCAATGCTGGGGGGAGGAGAGCTCCAAGCCTCAGAGGCCAGATCCAGGCAAGCCAGGGGCCAGAGGTTCCCCACCCCTACCATAAAGAGTTGTTAATAGAGAAGTCTAACACTGTAGCTACATCTAGGACTCTAGACCTGTATTGAACTCTTATTAAACAACTAGGATGAAATTTTTTTTACTAAATGTCCTGCATTCAGAAAAGGGTATGAAGAGAATGTGCACAGTAGACAACTTTCAAAAATCAATGGTTTTAAATTAACACTTGTTTTCCAGAAAACCCAAAGCCCGCCTCTAAATAGAGGACTAAAGGATATACTCTCCATTAATATGCGCATCATTTCTTGTTAATGCTAATTCAAGATAAGCAGCACTGAAAAATGGCAGTAATAATAATAGTTTCTTATATTCATTTTTATGGCCCAATCCTGCAAAGTATCCTTTGCAAAGTGCTGAATACTTTCATGGTACTTTAAAGTCAATGGTAGTTGAAGGGTTAAATAGACACTCAGTACACCTTTTATTATCAGACCCTTGGGCAGTAATGTGAAAGACTCAAGGGAAAACACATACCCAAAGGACCAATTATTGAGAGATGTGGCGCATTTGCAACTCACAGAAATCAGTAGAGATATGAGTGATCAGCACCTCTCAGGATTAGTTTCTAAATGCCTGCAAATATGCATTTTTAGAAAAGCTCTTTTTTAATGGCATGCTAAGACTAGAGTCTCTGACCCTTTCCCCATGACACCCTTCCCTTTTAAAGCACAGAAAGAAACAAAAAGCCAAATTAAGTATACACGTTTTGTAAAACAAAAACCAACTTGCACTAGGGCCGAGGACTCGTCTATCTGATATGCAACTATCATCTTAAAGTTATAAAACACAGCTACGTTCTGATACCTTCAAATGTGGGGTTTATGTTGAAAAGGCCAATAGACCCCTAACAGCTCTACTACAGTGCTGTAATTCAATCTTCCTTAGAGAGTCACCTAAGTGCTGTTGAACATCCGGTGGTTCCACAAAAAACAGACCCTCTGCTCACTGGCACTGAAAGCTGCAGCTGGTTTCAGTGATGAGCTATGTGCATACCTGACTGAGCAGCTGCCCGTGAAAAATGGTGTTCACCACCTTCAGGACCTGCTTGGTGAGCTTCCTCTGTGAGAAAGGGATGAGGATCCTGCGCTTTGTTCCTTCTGACTCCAACTCCTGCTGCACTTTGTCTAACAGCTCACAGAGAAATTCCTGAGCATCCTGCTGATCATAGCCACGAAATGCTGGAATCAAACTCCACACGGAGTGCAGCATGGCAAATGGAGACACTAATGCCCACTTCCCAGACCACATGACTCTGAAGAGTGTGTGCAGCTCATGACAGAGAGAAATGTGCTTTGAACTCGGTTCCTTGGGCTGTATTAGTTCCAAACTCCTGCTTATTGAGGAGCCACCGTTTAAGCCAATTGGCAAGCTTTGCCTGCCATATGACCCCATTTTATCATTCTTCCCCGATTCATTAGCAGCAGATCCATTTGCCAACTTGCCAGACATTCTAGACTTTCCATTTACCGTTTTGGCTAAGAGTTCTTCAGTTTCACAGAGGTCAAGTGTCAAAAAACATTCTCTGAACTTCTGGAGGTGACTTAGCACTTGAAGGATTGAGTTCATGTAGCATGTGTTTCCCAGATTCCTTAAGCCAGTCACACCAGGAGTCATTAAGGGCTTACGCCGGATGGAATAAAACTGTTTGAATTTGCTGCTTTGCACTCGCCTTGAGGTAGGGGAACTTACTGCTATTTCTCTAAACTTCCTTGGAATCAAGTTCTCTCTGTGAACATGAGACAGAAGTCTTGCACTCTTTCTAGGAGGAGTGTTCGCCAGTTCCTCCAAAAGTCGCCGTTTCATCTCTTGCCGCCTCTGCCTGGCTGCTTCCTTCTTTCTCTCCAGTTCCTCCATTTGTTTCTTTTGTTCTAGTTTTAGCCGGCCTCTAGAACTCTTATCAAACCAGGTCCGCAGTGCTTTTGCTAGCAAAGACTGGCGCCTATGCCAGAGAGCAGTGAGCATCTGAGGCTGTCCCGGAGGGGTCCTCTGATG
The DNA here is from genome assembly GCF_049634645.1 of Pelodiscus sinensis. Lineage (NCBI taxonomy): Eukaryota > Metazoa > Chordata > Testudines > Trionychidae > Pelodiscus > Pelodiscus sinensis. The sequence goes on along the minus strand of NC_134737.1, from coordinate 9,576,399 downwards.
GCTATACACATCCTCCCCTAAAGCCATTGATCGCAATGTCCTACCACTTCTTGCTGATGATGGATCATGCTTTTGAATTCTAATAGCAGACAGAGAGCTTCTTAACAATTTCAAATCTCCCTCAGGGTTATCATTCAAGACATAGTCTTCACAAAGGTAACAAAACACATAGAGATCATGAACTTCCATAGCCAAGGGATGCTTGGTCTCTTCAAAGTGTTTAAGTGCATGTTCCTCAATGTACCTTCCACAGGCCACGTGGGAGCATTTCAGACAAGCCCATATAGATTCCGTGGTGTTGCAGTCCTTGCAGTGCCACTTCTGGGGATTCAGGATAGAATGGTCCTGGGCGAGTCGTAGCCGCCCAACATGTTTGCATCTATCCATGTCTTACAGAAGTCTCCACTGCTTTAACCTTACAAGAAAAAGGAAAAAACGACTTTAGAGCCACAGGACAAATTTAAAGTCATTTGCCTTTTGTAATGAGATAAAGACCTAAAAAGATACTGACAAGTCATGTCTTGCTAACTCCAAAGACAGCATTTCCTTTCACAGACAAATCTCTCTGGCAGCAGTTTTTAAAATCTATGTTTAGTACCACTGAAAGATACTGAATTGACAGACTCCAAAGAGTGAAACTGTCTATCCAGCTTCTGCCGACAGCCCAGGTAGTGGCAGTGCAAACTGACAACATGCTTGCACTCTTAAACGGACAAATTTGAGGTAAATTTTGAAGATGTTATAGTGATATGCCTATCCACTAGGAACTGGGTTAAGATTACCCACTTTTTTCATAAAAGCTACACAGATGCCAAATAACTGTCATGACCAAACTGGGCTAGATTTGAAATGAAAACCTGAAAGTAAAGGCTCTATATCACATTACTTGTCTCTTGAAGTTTTCCATTTCCCACCATGTAATATTTTTTATCTGAGTTAGGCAGGATGCAGAAGCAAGAGTTTCAAATATTTCACAGAAGTTGAATATAAAAATTCAGCAATGATAAAAAATGGAATGCAATCACCACATTTATAGGTCTTATGTAGGTTATGCAATCATATTATGGCAACCTGTGTATAACTGTATTTGAACCAGGTTTATTTGTTTTGTTTTTCTTTCACTTCAGCAAACTTTTAATTTAAAGGAAAACTTATAGCACGATGGGTCACAGACTTACTCTACCAATATAAGTGGGATAAATGCTCAACTGATATAAACAGTATTGACTTCTATGTGGCGACAAGAATTTACATCAGTTAAAGATTTGCCTCTATACTTCTACACTTAGGTCAATGCATTTTTTTAAATTGTTTGCATATTACATCCTTACACAGAAATTGCAGGTAGAAAATAAATGCCAGGATTTTCCACTTGTGCATTCTGACAATGCAAAATTGAATGTGTCTGCACATAAAAGAAAAGACAACCAATTTACTCACATTTTTATATCCTGGTTGAAGAAAGTGGAAAGGAGAGATACTGGAATTCTAAAGAACCACATGCTTCTACTTGTGTCTTCTATATTCATATGTTTTATAAATGATTCAATTATTTTTTTACAAAGAACACAACCACAGAGAGTTCTTCATGCTAGGAAAATGGTTTCTTTTGTATAATCTAGTCAGTTATCTGACACAAACGGGAAAAAAAATTGGGATGAAGACTTGTCAGCCGGATACATGCACACACATACAATTGCACACACATACAATTCTCTACTCACTGTGTCATGTTTAAACATTCTTTTTTCCGCAACTCAATGACCAGAGCCTGGAACATCCCCATTTCAGCCAACAGCAGACTTGGCAGTTCTTCAGGAATTTAATTACTACTCAGGTCTTCATCACATAAAGCGGCACAGCTTCAAAGCCCTAGAAAGAGAATATTCCTGTGATACATGTAAACAAACTAAAAAAAAAAAAATAGTAGAACTGCTTTAGAACATGATTATTCCCCTCAATGTAAGAGCTACGGCAGAGAATGCTTTCATAACAAGGAACAGAATTAGCTTGAAGCCACAACATTAATGCACCTAACAACCCAAATACTTGGCTGTGAAGAAATGTCATGGTGCTTCAGAATTTCATTTTTCTGATTATCTGTAAGTCTAGTGATCACACATAGCCTCCTCTTCAGAAGTTTTTCCATAGTGGATGATCTACCATATGGCATAATAAAATCGCAACAGGAAAACTAAGCAAAATTATATACCTCTTGTGACCACTTTAATTTTGGCTATGGAGCAGTTATCCATTTTTGGGAGGAAAAAACTCCATTTCCTATAGCTTTTCCATAAAAAAAAAAAATGTATAAGCAGAGAACAGTCAAATGTAGATGATTTTAAAATAAAACAAGCATTATGGGAAGAAGACAGGAAGCGGGAGATTGTGAACTGCATGCTGTCCATGATGGAAGAAGAAAGGTAAAGATAGAAAGAGGGTATTGTTATTTATTGCAATAATTAAGAAAAGTATCTCACCTCATATTCATATCGTGTGATCACAGTACCTCAATACACCAAGTAGTAATAATACCCAGCCAGACTAGCAACATGGTTATGGACAGTGATTACACATTTCAAACACAGTTATAGAAGTGGCATATAGAAAGCCTTATTTCAAAACTCAGAATGCCATTTTATGGGGAATACAGCTAAAATGCAATGAAGGAAATATGATACTTTCCAGGAGTTTTATGATGAGCACTAGAATAGCCAACTACAAATGGTATGCAGATTGAACATTTGACAAGACTATGAAAAAAATATACTTTATGTTCTCTTACATGTATTATGCAAGTTTAAATTAAACTTTACTACCAGCTTCTAATTAGTATCACCATATTAAAGATGGAATATTTTAGGAGAAGTTAAGCCTCTCAGTCTTTTGTTCTCCTCCATGTGAAAATAGCAATAGAAGTGGAATCTTTCGAATGTTTGTCTCTCTAAAATGGAGATACTTAAACAAAATTTTTTTTCCTGGCTATTTAAAACAGTTCTGATTTCACTGTGCCTTTTACTTTGACTATGCTGTTTCATTCACACATGAGAAAGAACTGGTAAGGCACTTTCAGAAATAAAATGAAAAACAAAGAATGGATGGATATGGTCTACTTATAGCCAGTTCAAATGATTCCCCACCACCACCATTTATTTCTCTGTCTTTCTTTCCTTTCTTCTGTTCCCTCCCAAATCTTGTCTGAAAAATGTGGAATAATCCTGTCTAGTCTTGGTGAGACTAAGTGGCATTGATTCCAGCTTGAAAGAAAGTAGATACTATGGTAACATTGACAACCTTCATTTACATAAAAGAATACTAATTATGTTGCATCATCAAACATCTGCAATTCTGCTCACTGCCATATGCGACAGTGTTGGGAATTTAACCCTTAAGTTTCACATGTGCGCCCAGGATTGCCCCTACAACAGAAATAAACTGGTTCAAACAGTGTCTAGATTTTTTTTATTATAAAACAGCAGTGAAGTGCTTTACCAACTTAAAAAAGACAGTATTCTTAAAAGCTTAAAAATTATCCTAACTTTCCAAGAAAGCAAGAAATCCCATCAGGCAGTTCATTTCAACAATGAAAAATAGGCACAAATAAGATACATCATCACACTACAGTGTTTAATAATTAAAATATGCCATCAGTGTTCAAATTACAAGGCTTCTGTCAGTTCCTTTTATTTTCCCCATGTGAATTAGTAAAATTCCCTGCTATTTAAAAGAACTTTATTCTTTTAAAATTTTGGTCACTTAGCAAAATAGGCATTTGGAGAGCTAGATTAAGTTATTCACGGCACACAGCCTTGATTTTGCATGTAATATTCCCACGTTGTCTTGTAAATGCAGGCTTAGGAGAATATACCAATTACATATAACTGCTTGGGAAGTGACAACAAAACGAACAGTTTTTATTTACTCAAAACTGCTTAAACATACACCTCCTTTGGCGTCTGTCACCAAATTAAATGTTTCCATCTTCCACCACATTGGTTTTTCATGTCAAAATTGAAAAGCAGAAAAAGCAATGTGCCTATCCAGCTGGGGTGTCTGAACAGTCTGCATTGCTCCATAAACATGCCCTCCCTATCTCCAAAAGAAACTAAGGCCAAGTCTACACTGACAAACTGCACGCTGTAGCTTTTAAGGTGTCAACGTTGGTAAGGCACTTAGTGCACACAAGCCCCACAGTTGCTGCACTCTAGGTAAGCCACCTGGATGAGAAGCATAGAGCTTGCTGCGTTCTGGATACAGTGATGGGGTGCTAGCATGGACACTGGATCACTGTAGTACTGCATCGTGACTCTCCTCCAGCACCCTTCCCACAATGTTTGTGAAGGGCTCTTGCCTCTCTGGTCATCTGTTTGAACTCTACTGTCTTGCTCTTCGGTGACCAACTCTCAGACCTGTCCTTTCCCTTCTTCCTGTTTGCTCAGTGATGTGTGGTGTGTCCTCAGTGCATCTTTCTAGCTGGCCATACCTGCTCCATGCACCAGGAGATCCCTTATTTGGAGTCATGCTGAGGTGCTGGACCACATCAGTGTTTGGGGAGAGGAGGCAATCTATTCCCAGGTGCGCTCCAGACATAGGAATTATGATACATACAAGCACATGTCAAGATACAAGACCAATGCGGGTCATGACCAGTATGTGCTGCAGTGCAAAGTGAAGGAGCTAAAGAAACGCCTTCCACATGGTGTGGGACGCAAACCAGTGCTGCGCCCTAGACTTGCCAATTCTACAGAGAGTTGGATGACATACTTGGGGGATGACCCTACCTCCCTAGTGCTATAGGGAATGTTGTGTGTCACCCCCAATGTGCCCGGTTACTCCCAACCCTCCATGCTGGAGTTTGTGAAGGGTTCAGTGTGAGGCTGTCTTCCACAATGCCTGCACTAAGGGACTCCTAACACACTACTCCAATGTAAAGGGCTGCAGCAGGGATCTCACTTTTACTGTCCATTCCTTAGTACTTACTACTGTGGACAGTTCATATAGAATTAGCAAGATATTTCTCATCCATGTTTTAAAAACATAAATTTTACCCACCACTGAAATATACCCACCCTTCGGGTAAAACAGGAGAGCAACCTTTTGTGATTATTTAGGGCAGGAAATGAACAAAGTTCCTTTAGCTCTTAACATTAAAGCACACAAAAACGAATAAAATTTTTCTATAACAATATTTACTGACTATCTGAGAAGTAGTTTTCAGTGACTAGATGTAAGAGATATTTATAAATGAACATGTGGATATAGTATCCTTTGTACTGTACCTTTCCGGTGTGCGTCACATATTTGGAAACAGATTGAAGAAATCTGGAGAGATTTGGCAATGGCAATGGCTACAGTTTTATTTTTAAATAAACTCGTGTGTGAGAATCATTCAGCGATGATGAGTGTTGGACTGATAGGAAACTGAAAGTTCTCCATTTGTTCATGGGAAATGTACAGCAGAGAGAGCTGCATGGTTCCTCCACACCAACCTACCAAAGTCCCTGATCTGCAATCTGGAGACCATATTTAACGATGGGAGGAAAATTGAGCCTATGGAGCCTAGAGTCAGTGTGCTCCGAGAACAAGGATTTCCCTTCGAAGGGTAGGTCCTGTATGGTATTCTGGATGTCGGTCGGTATTCCAGAAATCTGGAGCCAGGCGCCACAGCGCATAACTACCCCTGACACCATGGTGCGGGCTACTATTAACTATTTACAAACAACTACTCTAACTAGAAACGGGAACCATTAACTAAACAAGATAGATACGCTCCAACGACCGTCATGGGCAGTAAGAAGAAACTGAGGGGCAGCGCCGGCAGGGGTACTTATGCACCGCTATAGCGGCGCCACTCCAGTGGGCGACCTGCCAGCGCTACGGGTACTGCTTGGGAAAACACTCCAAAGAGACGGTGCAAGCGGCACGCACACCTTATTCGAATGGACATGAGCAACCACTCGAAGAAGAAACATGTATTTTCATGAACACAAACTCTCTTTATAACAAAACAGGAAGGGGGGGGGCGGCGGGAAATGAAACTCTGGTGAGACTGGGGAAAGGAGGTGAGAGAAGGGAAGAGAGAGGGTGGGAAAGGGGACAGGGAAACCTGAGAGGAGGGAGCTGGAAGGGGGAAGCAAGGGGAAGGGGAAGCTCAGGGTTGGGGGTCTCACCAGACCAACTTGATTTTCATGCAAACCTGCTCCTGGGTTCGCATGTGGCCTTGGGTGGCCAGGCTGGCAGCTATCCTGCCATGGACGGCTGCATTCCTCCATCTAGTGCGGAGATCATGGACGTTGGGGGCATCCCCCCCAAATCTGAATAAGGTCCATGATCTCCACCCTAGACCAGGAAGGCGCCTGCCTTCTCCGGGCCCTGGCAGGCTCCTGGGAGCTGGCAGACTGCTCCTCGGGAGCAGTGGAGGGCTGGCTGCCAGTGGCTTACTGGCTCATGTTTTGGTGCCACTGGATCAGGGGCAATGACTGCTGGCTCCAGGCTGGCAGGCTTGGAGCTGGCACAGGCACTGTGGCCAGTCTCGACCCCTTTAAGGGCTCCGGGAAGGGGGGGAGGGAGAGGAGCGTTCTTGGTTGAGGCCAGAGTGGCCACCAGGGCACCCTGGGAAGGCTGGAGGCCCCCTATTTCGAAATAAGTGTCTACACAGCACTTATTTTGAAATAGCAATTTCGAAATTGGCGTTATTCCTCGTGGAATGAGGTTTACCAATTTCAAAATAAGACCTCCGCTATTTTGATTTAATTTTGAAATAACGGAATGGCTGTGTCTGCTGATTGGATTGGCTTGGTCTTATTTCATCGCTTATAGAAAAAGGATGCAAGAGAATGTTGTCTGAAAACGCCCAGCTCTCTAAGGTAGTGTGTTTTCATTGGTCACATGTGAAATTGATCTCTAGATTGTTTTATGTAGTGAATTATTTTGCTTAAAGCATTTGCACGTGTGCATGCATTTCACTTGTTGGTATTTATAACAAATTAGCCTTTTCAGTTACAGTAGGGGTTTTTTTTCTATTATAGTTTGGCTGCTACTACAATAGTGCTTAGTTTTTTTTCTACTCTAGCCTTAAACTTACTTACACCCCTCTAATGCCCAAGTGTAATGTGACTGCATGAACAAAAATACACCACCGGATTATTATTAGGTATGTTCTCATTATCCTGACATTGGTATGAACTGTTCTTCTGGACCAAGCAGCGATGGACATGAGCCTTCTATCCCTCCCCCCCTTCTCCCACACACAAAAGAAGCCATCAACCTGGTTCATAGGTCAATCAAGTAAAGGAGACGGAGGACAGAAATAAAATGGACGATTGATTGATTTAGATACATTCCCTTCTTGTGCAACAAACCACAGCCACACGGATAGAGATAGGATCATCTGCTAGCTGCATACACAAAGGAAGGGGAAAAGAATTCATAAACTTCTGCTCCAAAAAGTCACAAACTTCTAAAAGAAAGTCTCTCATAGCAGTCAACAGTAGTAGAATTTATAGCTTCTATTTTGTTCTCAAGCCACTAGAGAGCGAAACTATTACAAACTAATAAACAGTTGAGTAAATCTGACATTCCATTGAGGAGAAGGAAGTGCTATACATACCGAGAGACAAACTAATGCTAGTGCTACCTTACTTCTCCCTATTCAGACACTATGATCCATCTTCCTGAAATTACTGTTGTACTGTACACCAGAATAATCTACTGACTTGGTGCCCATACTACATGGCTGCTCAGTTCAAAATCAAGTGCTCTTTTCAGCTTTTCTTTGTCCATGGAATAGTCACTTGGCACAGAAATGCATTCTCCCAGTTAGACTCTTACTTGCTATTCTTAAGCTTTCAAATACCATCTCTAGCAAGAAGGAATAGTCCTAACAATTTTTTAGTCTGTACCTAAAACATATTTTCTCAAGAGCTGTCTGCTCTATTTTCAAGGACTGCTGGATTATCTCTATTCAAGATGACAAGTTATCAAGTAAATGGCCTGGAGGCAAATTAATACAACTGCCACAGAAAAAAATTAAATAAAGAGGAAACAAAAACCCTACACATTAGCAAGAGTGTGTCAGAAGATTGTGAATATATTGCATCTTTGAAAGAGGAAGGGCAATTGGGCCAGAGAATTACGTAGCTGCTGTGGCTCAGAGTAGAAAACCACCAAAACAGTCTGATAAATAAAACTCAACCTCCCCAATATTTGCTGAGCTCTATGGATTTTTTAAAAAGGGCTCCAGACGTGATCCTGGCAATTATAGGCCAGTAAGTCTAACTTCATTACCATGCAAACTCAGAGGCAGCAAGTCATATGGCCCTGCAGTGCCTGGTCTCCAGGAATATTCCAGGCCTGGGGCCCTAGCTCCAAAGTTCAGGATGTCTTCGTGCTCGAGATGTAAAGGGTTAACTGGTTACCTGGTAAGTATCACCCATGCTGGGTGATGCTTATTGGGTAAGCAGTTAACTGACTGCTCAATTGGGCCAGAGCAGCCCACCGCAGTACAGTGGAACAGCCTCATGGAGCAGTGGGCCTGACTAGGGATGTAAACAAAAGCTTATTAGTTAATATAGACTATACGCATTTCCCCCCATTGCCAGTAATTTTAGCAGCAGGCTGGCCAGCAGCCTGGCTCAGTTCCAGCTCCCACCGGGTCCGAAAGTTCAGCCCCACTCCCGCCCAACAGGGGCTGCTGCCACCCCACACTGCTTCCTCAGTATCAGAGGCAGCAGTGCAGGGTGACAGGCAGCCAGTCTGCAAAGGGAGCTGGTTTTTAAGTTGGATTTCCTCATGGTCCTGCTCCCGCCAGGCACCCCATGCTGCTGCCTCTGATACAGAGGTAGCAGCGTGGACAGGAAGGGGGCTCTTTGGGAGTGAGGCTGGAGCATACTGGCTGCCAGACCCGCCCCCGCAGACTATAGAATAGTCGAGTAACCAATAAGAATTCATTAGATTAATTGACTATCAGTTAATCAATATTTAATATCCCTAGGCCTAAACAGGCCTAACAAACCACACAGCAGAAGGGGGTAGGGGAACACTCCATCCATAGGAGCCCCAGCTGGCCCCCTCTCCCAGCCACTAGGGCTCTCTGCTGGACCAAAGATGTTGGTGGACCAGAGAGTCCCATATTTAAGAGATTCAATGTATTGGAATTGGAAAAGGTTCAGCAAAGGGCAACAAAAATGGATTACTGGTTTAAAACAAACTTAAGGAATATTTCTTCAAACAATGCACAGTCAACCTGTTAAACTCTTGCCAACGGATATTGTTAAAATCTTGGCCTTAACAAGGTCCAAAAAGAACTAGATAAATCCATGGAAGATAAGTCCATCAATGGCCATTAGCCAAGATGGGCAGTGATGGTATCCCTAGCTTGTTTGTCAGAAGCTGGAAATAGGGAACAGGGGGTGGATCAATTGATGATTATCTGTTCTGTTCATTCGCTCTGGGGCACCTGTCAGAAGACAGGATATTGAACTAGATGAACCTTTGGTCTGACCCAGTATGGACGTTCTTATGTGAAAATTTATGCCATTCTGAAACACACTTTGCTAACAACACACACAAAGAGGCCCTCAAGATGACCAGTTCTCTATATTTATTCTGAGTTGCAACAAACTCAAGTGTTATCTTAACTCAGTATTTCAATGTACAAAACACGTCAGCAAATCTTGGGAGTCTAATGCACATTATTTTTCTTTCAAGAGTTAGCCTAAGTCTGAAACCATAAACACAAGAATGATGGACTAAAACTCAATCTTAATACTGACTTGTACAATAAACTCTGTTTTATTAACTCAAAGGAGTTCATTATAGCCATGTTTCTGGGAGTTCATATCACGCTGTAAAAATTTGCTCTGAGAAGTAAGATGGCATCTTAGAAACACATTTTCAAATAAATATCACCAATACAAACTGAAAAAAAAATTCCGATTTTACTTCCACCTGAGAATTTCAGATTAGTAATACAGTCTCTGCAGAATTTAGCCACTCATGCAAATCAGTATGAAAAAAAAGCTAATAGTGAAGAGGTTGGGGGTGGATACTCAAATTCAGGGATTTTTTTCACTCTATTCCAAAAATCAATTTTAAACCTAGTCTTTTTTTTGTTTTTTTTTTTAAACAAACACCACACATTATATACTCCTTAAAGAAAAGGACATAGTAAGGCTCTAAGGGTGGACTTAAATTCTAGATGGCACAGTTGGACTCTGGAAACAGTGCTTCTTCCCTACAAAGTACAGATCATTTTGAAAAGGATAGATGGGGATACAGAAATGAAACCTGCCTCACAATGGCAGAGGTAAATAACTTCCACTGCTAAGCCTCCTGAATAATCATTGATTCAGTTCTGAAATATGAACAGAGATTCTGAACAGAGATACAAAGACCCTGTGCATTTACAAACAAGCTGGAAAACAGTACACCAGATTTTGGGGGTACTAAAAGATAAGTAACAGACCTCACTTACACTCTCAACTTCCATTCTCCAGGTATGAAGCTAGTTAACTGTTAACTCATTTCAGGCAAGTAGTGTATATTATCATGCCCGTCTATCAGACAAATGGTAAGTCATAAGATTCTGGCAAATTACATAGACTTAGAAAAGGACTGAATTCAGTTAAATACCCCCTACTGTCTGATAATTTCCACTTTAATAAAAATATGACCTGCTTACTCCTTTAGGCAAATGACAGGCTTACGAGCCATAGAAAGCTTTTAGAAGAATGCGTCAGATGAGGGACAAAAAAGAAAAGCATCTTCTGTGCTTAGACTCTGCAAGCTGAGAGTACTTTAACAAAAGGATTGCTGTCTCTGAAACAATTCTAGCTATTTTATTATAATAGGATAAATTTGAAATAAAAAAAAAGGCCCAGTATCTTCATGGAACAAGAGATCACACCTCTAAACTCAAGCTCATAAATGCTTATATCTGAAATGTCTAAATCTAAGAGTACAATATCATAACCCATCTTTTCCCACTGAAACAGCTGCTATGGTATAGGCCAAAGTTGATATCCACTAGAAACATACTTGCCAGTTTGTGTTGCAAATAATCAAAAGCAAAAAGAAAAAGGGGAAATCTTTTTAGCTTTCAAATCCATTTCAATGTAGTCCTCTTAAAGACTTAGCAGCACACCAATTTTGCATTGCTATCCCTCTGCTAACCAACCTCTATTGTTCCAAACACCCTTTTAGAGCTATGTCCATTTTTCAGATAAAGACTGACATCTTATGATACATAAGAATGGTCTCAACAAAAATTATGTATTTCTCTTTTTTGCTTTATGCATAGGAATATTTGCATTCAAACAGGATATTTAATATTCTTCTGTTCCTGCTATTTATCCCCACATGAAATCATAAACCTTAGTGTGATCATAGTTGACATTGGTTAAGTAATTATGTCATCATAAGCAAAGGATTCTGACTGTGTGTGGGGAAACAGAAGCAGGAGCAGATGAATTTTTAAAACAAAGATCTTGGGGTTTTTTTTGCTTAAGATCCCTACTGAAGGAAGAAAAAAAGTCCCAGAAGGCACATTACAGAGAGAGAATTATTCTTAAGCAGGGCTAGGTAAGATGAAACCAGGGGGCTGAATCCAGCCTGCCTAACACTTTGATCTTACCCATGGATTGCATCTGGTCACTTTCTATTTATATCCTGTTGCCTGTGCCACCGAATTTCCATGTTGTGGTTCAGGCAGCAGTATCCAATTTAAATGGCTCACAGCTGTGGCACTACCCCTGCAGGAGCTGAAGCCACTAGCCTTTCAAATAGCCATAGCAGTCCCAAGCGGCTGCCAGGCAACTTGATAGCGGCAGAGCCAAGAGCTGTGAGCTCTTTGCTGTGTTTTTAAACATAACTCTGAGGGGAAGCTAGTCCCCAGTCCCGCCCCTCCTGCCAAAGGTCCCTCCCTTCTGGGTATGGAGCCAGCCCATGACCACATGACAAAATTAATTAAGTGGCTCCCCTGCAACAACTGTTGCCCACCCCTGTTCTTATGGGCAATTGTTATCAGGGTTTTCCACAAGGCATCTGTTACTTTTTAAGAGATGGGTGGCTGAATTCTCTCCATCAGGATTATAGTCCTTTCCCCATGGCTGACACACTGCTCTGCTGACCCTATGAATTTATGATGCTGAAATTACACAGATTTAAAATATTTGTGGCCACATGAAGTACCAGCCAGACTTTTCCCCACTTGTCAACTAGCTTAACAGCCTCCTGAACAAGGAAAAGTATATCATGCCTGCAGCCAAGTCCTGCACCCTCATTTAATTTCAGGTTCCTGACACCATACTCAGGGCTATTTCCCACCCACCCACTTATTTGCAGTGGGCCTCTGCATCCTTGAGGATCCCAAAAGATTTTCTTCACACCTTCTTTAAAGCCCTACTGGAGCTCATAAATGCTTCCCACTTAGTCAAGACTATGCAGCACTCTAAAGGCTAACAATATGGTTTATTAGGTGATGAGCTTTCGTGGGCCAGACCCACCTCCTCAGATCAAATTGTGGAAGAAAATTGGCATGACCATATATACCAAAGGGATACAATCAAAAAAAGTGAACACATATAAAATTGACAAATCAGATTTTAGAACAGAGGGTGTGTGGGGGGGAGGTTAGTGTCTATGAGATAATGATATGAGGGGTGATAATTGGGAAAGCTATCTTTGTAATGGGTTACAAAGCTCATGAAAGCTCATCACCTAATAAACCATCTTGTTAGTCTTTAAAGTCCTGGATAGTCCTGTCTGTTGTTTCAGCAAGACCAGACTAACACAGCTACATCTCTATTACTATCCCACATAGTCAGAAGTTGCTGTTTAACATAATGAAAATGCACACTGAAGTCTGGTCTACACTTAAAGTTTTGCCCGCATAACTACGTTTAGGAATGTGAACAATATAACACACACCCCTAATTGACAAAGCTAGGATGGCAAAAGCCCCAGTGCAGATGCAGTTATACTGGCAAAAAAGTCTATTTTCCAATCAACCCCTTATTTTGTTCAGGGAACTGATACCAGATATGCTGGCAAAATCTCTCTTACCAGCATAAAACGAGTTTCCACAAGGAGAAATATATCAACACCACTTTCTAGTGTCAACAAGGCCTGAATGTACGACTCTTGCAGAACAGTTTCCAAGAGGGAAATTCAGACCGGAAATGAAACTCAGATCTTCTTGAGGGTAATACAAAAATGTTAGCACTAGTTCAGGATCTATTTCTGAAGTTTTTAATTAAGTTCTTTCGCTTAAAGAGCCTACTCCCTGTACTCCATCATACAGAATGTCTCCATCTATTTTGCACGCAAAGATGTAGTCGATAAGGCAAAAACAGAGAAATAAATGGTTTTGGAAGGCAGAGAAATAAATGTAGGAACCAAAAGGTGGAGGTAGCCTTACAATAGATCTTGGAACTAATATTAATGAGATTGCTCTTCTATTTTAGAGGAGAAATTCTTAAAGAGAAGCCTGTTCTTTTAGTTGATTCAATATCTGATTAACTCACTTTGCCGTAGCTGGAGTCTAACTTAATTGTCCATTATGATCTGGAGACTCCCAAAGGGATCAAAGAGTTTCAAATCTGACCAGTCAGAGGATGGGCCAATAAAATTAACAGCAATCCATGCCAACTTCCTGTAGGGAAGAGAAGAACACGATAAGGCTAGGTCATTGCATGGCAGAAACTACTCATGATTAGGGATGTAAACAACAAGTTGAGTAGTTGACTACCCAATAAACATATGCTCATCAGGTAGTGGAGTCACTACATAACTTAAAAGTCTGTTCCCCCCCGCAGAGTCTCTGTGGGGAGGTAGAGGAGGCAGAGGCAAGGCAGGGAACCGGGGTGAGCTGGAACTCAGCTGTCCCAGCTCACGTCTGGTCCCAGAAGCTGCACCTCTGCTTTTGAAATGTAGCAAGAACCACGGGTCCTGAGAAGGGAGGCAGAGGCGCAGCAGGGAACCCAGGGTGAGCAGGGAGTGAAGTAGTCCCTGCTTGTGCTGGGTACTGACTGCTGTGCCTCTGCCTTTGAAACGTAGCAAGAGCCGCACCCTTCCCTTCTTACTGACTAATCAAGTAGTCGATAGAAATTCCGACTACACAATTAGCTGAGTAATCAAAATTTAACCTCCCTTCTCATGATATATGCTAAACCTCTCTGGTCCAGGACACTCTGGCCTGGCAATATTCGTGGTCCAGCAAGATCATGGATGTTGCTGGACCAGAGAGCCCTGGCAGCAGAGGGGCTGACAGAGTAGTCTCACCAGCAGGGCAGAAAGCCGAGCCAACTAGCAGCGGCGCCCAGCCAGCCATTGCCAGGGGCTGGCAACCTCACGAGAGATCTCTACCTCCCCTGGTCTGGCAAACCCCCTTGTTCAGGACCAGTCAGGTCCTGAGGGTGCTGGACTAGAAAGGTCCAATCTGCATTACCTTTTGATGCTGGAGGCTGTTAAGTTATTTTTAGATGGCTTACTTCTCCATGCTGCTTCTTGTTGCAGTAGACAGAGCCAACGAGATACAGGCCCAACTCCCATTTATTGCTTACAAGAGAGAGTTGATTTGTTCCCAAATCTGAGGACAAGCTGCAGACGTGAGTCTGCTCCTTTATTTTGCTGGAGAAATCACCACCTTTCAGATCTCCTAGGCTTTAAGAGGCTGGAACCTAACTATCTCAGGGGATGCCAGTCTTTATTACTGTGACACTTCAAGATAAACACATTCATCAGCCAGGTTGGAGCTTACTTTCAAACTAAGACTCACAGATCCATAAGGCTAGACTCTTAAAGCAAGTGGCTCACTGCTACCAAACACCACATATCAGTTATCCGAGTCACTGTGCATCCACCCCTTCATAACAAAATGCAAGGTTTGTACCTCCACTTTGTTCCTCCCACCTACTACATCTGCAATAACTATCCTACAAGGGATTTAAGGGAGAAAACTAAAACCACAACCCAATATTCTATCAAGCACACACAAAACTAAGTATTATGAGAAAAAAGGATCACTGATACAGTTTGTGTGCTCAGATTCAATATTACAAGTCTTGTAATTAGTTTTTGTCCATTTTCTACCATTCGGAGAAGGAAAAACTAACTAGCCATATCTATATAGTACAGTACAAATACTTTCCTTACAAAAGTAGTAACAGAAAATTCAGCCTTACAAATTAGCCTTACGTTTGAACTTCATGCAGGTTTTACTGCATTCATATCACAACCTCCATGTTAACTTTCAATTTTTCATTTAACTCAAAGACTGTTGAATTCGGTGAGCCATGATATAGAACTCTGGCTGCCAGGCAAGATTTTGATGGTTACACCAGTTAAACCTTCAAGTAATTATTCTGACTCGAACTAATGAGTTAGGTAATTTTTCTCTATGTAAGGAGAGTCTCAAATTACAGAGCTTTGGGAAGCAATCTTTAATACATTCTAAAAGAAACATTTTTTGTTTGTTCAGAAGAGATCCCCTCCAGATGCAATGGCTCAAAATTATGACTGACCCTAAAAATATTTACTATTTAAGATACGTAAAACACTAACACAAATGCAAACTTTTTCCATTTATTGTAATAGGCTTCTATGGTGTTTTGTTTTTAAAAATCAGCATCAAGTTGAGAGGCAGGTCAGAGTAATCTGCAAGTTGTGATATATATATGCAGATATATTTAATAAGCAATAAACACAAACATTTCACTTGTTTCCTATACTCTCCACGACTGAGATTAAAGGGGAAAGTCAAAGCACAAAATTCTGCTGTTACTGTATATTAACCTAGAGTGACTTCAAAAGAGATAAATAAGCAGAATCTGATACAAAAAGATGTTTTGAGATAGAACACTGTTTTCTATTTCCATAACCTATGCCAACATCACTGCAGAGCTTGATTGCAAAGTTTCTCTACAAGCCCCCACCGTAGAGTCCCACCTCTTTGAGAATTGTGATTTGTATTAACACCTAGCAGATCCAGTCCCAGACCAGGACCTCATTGTACTAGCTGTTGCACAATTACAGAACAAAAAGACAGTCCCTCTCCCTTAGAGCTTCAAGTTTTCTACACATTTTCTTCTGTGAATATCTCCTTCCGTTACACCCCCAAATTGTAATTACCAAAGCAGATAGGACCAGAATGTCATGTTGTATAAATTCATGTCACTGCACTAAAGAACAGTCAATGTAACTGCCAATTTACACAACTTAAGTTCAGTCCCCCCCATTATCCAGGTTTTACTTTTCTGCGTGAAAATAAAACTTTCCAGGTGTAGACTGAAAGAAATGACTTTTTGCCCCCTCTACATTTACTAAAACTCCAATCCTGCAAACTGATGGTAGTAGTTGCATGCATAAAATTAAGCATGCCCCTAAGTGTTTACAAGGTCAGAACCCAAATTCTTGATGGACATCCTAGCGAACAAAAAGCTTTAAAAACAGTAGAGTCTAGAGCAGGGGTTCCCAACCTGGGGTACGCGTACCCCCAGGGGGTACGAGAAGCTTGTCAAGGCGGTACGGGGAATATTTGGTAAATAACTAGATTATCCTAATTGAAATATTCCAAAAGTAGTAGTGTTAGTGAAAAAAGTAGTGGATTCTAGAGTCTAGAATTTATTTCCTTTCATATTGAATAGGGGGTACGGGAAGGGTTACTAAAAGCCAAGGGAATATGGGGACCGAAAAAGGTTGGGAACCCCCTGGTCTAGAGAAATTAAAGTTATTTTTCAGCACTTTCTAAATAACAAGGGGATAATACCACTTCTGCATTGTGCAGTTTTCCTTGCTACTATGACTTTTTAAATCATGGCCTCTAGATTTCCACAGAAAACATACAGATGTTTTAAGAATGCAGAAGCCAACATCTTAAATATGGAAGACAGATATGTACGTGGATATCAATAATTTCATTTGTTATCGACTGTGTTAAGTGTACATTCAAAGTTGAAGTTAATTCTCATGGCTCAGGCATTATGTTAAAATACTTCAGGATCTCACAGGCACTCAAAGAACAAATTCACACAGAATCCCTCTGGCTCTTTTGTCAGTAATATTCATTAACAGGATGATGGAACTATTTTCCTGTACTGGAAACACAACAACAAAACCCTCAACCTCTTGAATACCACACATTTTGACCTACTCCAGAAAGTGTTTTAATTCATCCCCTAATAACTGTTATAACAGGTAATTACTTACTACTGTAGTATTTAAATATGTATATGTCAGAGTTATAAAAGAAACCTCTGAGATGGTTGTTTCTTATAGCTAAAAGAGACCACACAGAACTCTCTCAGTGCTGACCACACATTCAACTAATTGCTGAGGTATGGATCAATTTATTTCTTCACAACAGACAAAAGATATACCAGACGGTGATGATTTGCAAAATTATGGCTAGTTTTCTGCTGGTTTCCTCCATTTTAATTCACATTCATCTTGGCAAAATCTTAGACTATTAACTAATCTCCTAAAATAACATCACAGCTGATATAACATATAAAATACACAGTCAGTTAATAACCCAAATAAGCATTCCAGGACCAACGACTCGTTATTTTTAAATAATAAACAAACACCACACTACCACGGGACAACTGGTTACATTGTTTTCATAGCCACAACTAATAGACAACCCATATTAGACCTAGTTAAGTATTAAACATATATAAAGTATTCCTGAGTCACATCTGCTATGTTTAAACAGAGAAGGGCTTCAATGCCTTCCTTCAGCACATGCTGTTAGAGATACACAAGAGTAGAAATCCTCAGTAATTTAAATAATTTTTCCAACTCTTTTGCTCCATTTACCAAGTAATAAAGGTATTTCTCTTTTAAAATCCTTAGCAGGAGGAGGGGGAAATCACACTGCCTTCTTTTACAGCCTCCAAGAATTTTTTTTTAAAAGACATACTGTGAACTGGCAAATAAAGGACAAGAAAATGACTGACAATTTGTCCAGGACAACCTAGATGTCAATTTTTTTCTCCAACATCATCATTCCCATGTACTTGCATAAAGCCTGAAAAACACTATATTATATGGATTTTGTACATCTCCTCACTCTAGGGGAGGCTTTGGATTTTATCTGAACTGCACTTAAAAATCCTGGGTGAACTGACTGCTATGCCTGACACAGGCCCTACCTTAGTTTTCTAATTAACCTGAAAAAGTTAGAAAGACAGAGGTTTGCCCGGCACTTCACTAAATTCCTCCTTTTGCTCTGTTCAGCCATTGTGCCCCATTTAAGCTAGCTCACGCACACGAAAGTGTAAAATCAAATGCAACTACTGTTCCGTGGTATTTATAAGGAATTGAGGCAGCAAGCCAGTTTTCATTTTCAGCTGCAGGTCTGGCAGTCTGGACACCCAAAGCACACAGAATTTGATTCCCTATCAGCAGATAGTCTGGTAGGTGGAAAGTAATACAATGTTACTTGTTCAGACCTGTTTTGTTGTTGTTCCAGACTGCCTGACAATACAGTTTTCCTAGACCCATAGTATACAGGCTATCTTAGCTTGGATGGACTCCTCTCTGAAAGCTTATAACAGATTGATCTGAGAAAGAATCCCCCTCAATAATACACCTAGATGTTTGTGATTATATAGCAGAAAGGAGGGAAATGAGAGCTTTGTATCAGATATACCACCACAAGCAATTGGACTCCTTGAACAATTTAAAATGGATTGAGGTCTGATTCTGTAGTGTCTGTCATTTTAACAGATGATCTCAGTCAGAATTTTAGAGCTCACTGACTCAATTAATTTGTCATCATCTGACTGGTAAGCTGGAAAAGGAAGAGGAGGAAAGGCAACGAGGTGATTTGATTGTGATGTCACAGTCCCACTTTCAACAAGCTAGTTCAGAAGGCAGCAGGATGGGGAGCGGGTTTCATCAAACACATTTTCAAGTGTATATTGTACCAAAAGTGTGCATCTACACAGCAGTGTTATTCTAAAATAACAATGTGTCTACACAGTAGTTCCGTTATTTTGAAATAAATTCTGTAAATCTCTTTCCATGAGGAATAATGCCTATTCCGATGCAGCTATTTTGGAATAGCAGTAGTGTGGACACTCCGCTGCTTCTATTTTGAAATAGCTCCTTCCCAGGGCTATTAAAACAAATTATTCCCCAGTGTCTCCTGGGATTCTAATCAAGGCAGCCCGTCCATATTAGGGAAGCCTGCCTCGGACTAATTTTGAGGCTTCCCTGTAGTGTAGACACGCTATTTCAAAATAAGCTATTTCTGAGTATCTCTTCCAGAATAGCTTATTTTGAAATAAGTATGCAGTGTAGACACACACAAAAGGAAATTCTCACACTCACTAAATGTGCTCTCTCTTTCCTATTACTCTAAATTCATGTATTTGTTTTTCCTCACTGGATAGTGAGTAGGAGGAAACCTAAGTGTATGAACAAAACTTGGCATATGCAACAGCAAAGCGAAAAGCAGAGTTTTACAGTTTCATGTCTTCAGCCTGCACTTTAAAAATAGTCACCAGTTATTTTCATTTTTTATTTCATCATAAATGAAAAATGTTCTCAAAAGAAAAAACACTTTGGGAAACAGATATTCAGTTCAAGGTGTACTTGTTATTCTTAACTAATTAAACTAAACAGACATCCTTATAATCTTGGTCTGATTACAGATTAACCCTTGAATGGCAGGATTACATAGATTTACCTTCTGAGCTAAATCATTTTTGAATCTGTATTATGAATTAGTGCTTTAAAGCTTAGCTGAAATTTTTTTAGTATTTCTTATTCATTGTATTTTCACAAAATAAATGACTCAATTAAATATTTAGTGACTTTAAAAGTCTCAGCCTCTCCAAAGCTCAAATAAAAGATGTGCTCAAAAAGATGTGGTTTTTTTTTAAAAAAAAGCAAAGGCATGCCACCATTTTCCCCAGCTCCTACTTCTCAAAATACTTAATACCATTTTCAAGCTTGGAACTCCCACTCCCCAAAATGAAACCATGTTCCTCAAGTCCAAACAACATTAGAAAAGCAAGAATAACTTTTTCTACACAAACAATATTCACTATTCCCCCCCCCAGAGTTAAAAGGCTAGCCAGCACAACCTGCTACTTGTCACTCATCAGTCTGTTTTATTATCCCTTACAATCTGCCTAAAAACATAATGAACAACTAATTCCATGAGGCTTGAAGACCTGGCAGTCACATTCAATAAGTTAATGTTTCTTTTCTACTGAGAAAGCCTGTCAGCTGCCAACCTACAATAGATTCTTAAAGATTTTTATTTTATTGTATATTAATAGAAATACTGTTTATATTAAATAATAAAGTCTAAAATTAAATAATTCTCAGCATGTTTCCTAGTAGAAAAGTTTCCACTTCACAAAACTACAACTAGCAACAGGGGAGTCTCAGCAAAGAAGTCAAGGCTTAAGCAGACATCAAAAACAGAATTACCCTCTCACCCACAGAGGGGTTCTCTCCAGATGCATTAGTGGGAGAAGTTTGTAGCACTTTTTCTATGCTATGTGAGATCCTATACTATCAGATGCTAAGCAACTATTCAAAGGTGTTAAGTGTCCTCAGCTTCTTCTGATTTTGACAGAGTTGAGCGTGGATCAGTTCCAAAAGGCTAGGACTATAATAGAGTTTAAAGAGAAGCTAGATAATTTCATGGAGGTTAGGTCCATAAAAGGCTATTAGCCAGGGGATAGAAATGGTGTCCCTGGCCTCTGTCTGTCAGATGCTGGAGAAGGATGGCAGAAGACAAATCGCTTGATCATTGTCTTCGGTCCACCCTCTCTGGTGGACAGGCTACTGGGCTAGATGGACCTTTGGTCTGACCCAGTATGGACGTTCTTATGTTCTTAGGTTATGTTCTTATGAAAAATGGGAATATAAGACTTCAGCATTATTAGTCATATTGATACCTTTCACCAGCACTTTCCTAATACCAGTACCTATATTTCAAATGTATATATTTCTAGGACAACCGAATAAGCAGCATTCATAAAAGGATGAAGGCTTGTCACCTGTTAGATGAAGTGCCAAAGCTGCTATTTGCAAAGGTCATCCTTCCCCTCTATTTAGCCATTTCCAAAGTGTGTACACATTGCAACTGATTCCTGAAGCATTTAACACAACTTACACTCATTAAAACAAAATAAACAGAAGTTTTTGCAACTCAGAATTAAGGTCAATGGAAAAATGAGACTGCAGTTGTCAAACCCACTGAAAGAACATTTAGCTGGAAATATTTCTATCTAATTCAGTTTAATGGAAAGGGATCATGCTTTGTGCAACAGAAGCCATACCAACACATTCAGACATCATTTATTTCATAAGATTTGAATACCATTGAGAGTATAAGTGTGGCATTAAGAGGATTCTCATAGTATGATGGAGTAATGCTGAGTAAAGTACGTTTACATTTTGTCAACTAATAGTTTCACTTCATGGGCTTCAATTAACCAGTAACAGAAACTGGATTTATATAACACTTTTCATAAGAACAGATGACTAAAGTGTAACAAGCAAAGCTTAGAGTATGTAAAAAGAAACCAGTGAAATTTGAGTTTGGATTGACAAACAGAGATAAACAGACCATGTCAAACCTCCACAGACAATGAATTCCAAATTCAAGGAGTGCAATAGCAGCTGGGAAGCATGGCATCTCAAAGACTTCAATATAAAGCTGGGAGCTGTCAGGAAGCCAATAGTGCAAGAGATCTCAGAGGGCAACCATGCATATAGAAAGGCAGCAGGTCAGTCAGGCATTATAAAGAGTTTAACTGTTGCATCATCTTCAAAGTTAATGTTGTGATGATGAATTTCATGGGAAACCAATGCAGTGACTTAGTAGAAGAGTAATGTTCCATCAAGTCAGAATGTGTGTGTAAAACACAGACCGGACCTGCCAACACTATATTAACTTAGGCTTTAAATATGATGGGTAATCACACGGGGATCACAATTTTATTAATTTCTTCTCAGTTTCACTCCCACCCGCCAGCAGAGGATTTCCAACTTCACTAGAACAGTGGGGCTGCAGTCTGTGCTCAGCAGTGACAGCTTGGAGCCCCTTCTCTTCAGTCATTTGCTAAAAGGATGGTGGTTGACAGGTAGGAAGGAGTAATAGCTTCTACCACTCATCCCCAATCAGCCTGCAGCCATGGAAGGGGAAGGAAACTCCGCCTTCTGAGCAGGTACCTCAAATCTTGAGCCAATGAGACCAGCTACTGGGAGTTAAAGCAAGAGGTTTATAAAGGCTCAAGGGGAAGGGGGAAAAGACATTTCCAAGGAACAATAAGGCAAACAAGGGTGACAAAAGAGACTCATCAAGAGCAAAGAGGGCAAAGAATACTTTTCAGGGAAGGAAAGCAGTGAGGCATCTTGCCTCAAGTGTAAGTAAAGGCTAGGAAGCAACAGACCAACGTGAGCTGGACTGAGCAAAATCAGGCTACAAAGGGAAAGAGAGACTCTAAAGGTATAAGGAATAGGAGAGCAGAGAGAGACAAGAGAGGATGAGCTCCCCCTAAAATCCAGAGTGGGGATGAGATATCTGAGCAACAGGGAATTGCTTATGTTTGAGCTAAGAATTATAAGTATACTTTTAGATTTCAATCTAATTATCTCAGTTAATGAGAACAACAGTGAAAATCATATAAATAATGCTTCTCCCTAAATTCTTCAGTCCTTTTCGACCTCTGCATTAGGAAAAGTGGGGAGTTGAGAAAGAAAAATGCCCCTCAAAGATTTAAAAAAAAAAGAAAAAAGAAAGCCCAATATCTGCTAACCATGGATCACAAAGGGCAAAGCTAGGACCAGGTGAAGAAGAGAGGCTACCATACATGTTTCCAGGTTGCGCTGAACTCAGCAAGTGATCATGGAAGAAGTTGGGCCACCTGGAAATTCTATCCCATTGTCTGCAAACCCCTGATTGACTTAATGTAAGCCAAAAAAGTATTTAAAGATAGATTAACTGAATACTGATTTGTCTCTTCTTTAAAAACATTCTTCACTATTGTGTCAATCTCATTTTTCTCTGTTCATAAATCAGCAAATAAATAAATACAATTTAAAAAAAATCCCACAGCAACTAGTGTTGCCCAATCATGGACATATTTTGGTGCTGACATTTCAAAGACGATTGAATGGACGCCATCGGTTCTATGTAATGTATAACCAAATCTGTCACTGATATTATGCGTCTACCCTCTTTAGGAAGAGATAGTTGCTATTCTGGAAAGAAAATTTAATCTACGGGGTCTAGTCCTATAAAGTGCTCTGCCTCTTCCCACATTTATGGATTTTGAGGAGTATTAGTTTCAAGAGATCAGACCCCTATTGGCAACATACACAATTTTATACAGAAAGCTGTGATAGCATTTCCATTGTAAACATTTATTTTTCAACTCCCATTTTGGCAGAAACTGGTCAAAGACATCCCTCAGAATTAGTTTTTTAAAGTTATGTTCTAAACATTAAGGAATATAGATTACCACAAATACTCAACATGTTGTGGGCATTCAGAGGCAGGCCACTAGCCTGACAGCAAAATTTGTGGTTTAGAGGGGGGGGGGGGGATCAAATAGGCATTGGAGTCAACTCCTAACTCCTCATCCTTCAAATGCCTGTCATTTTTAACCAAAAATTGAATTACAAGATGGAGAATATAAAAAAATGAAAGCAGCAGTAATACTCAAACTAAAAATTAAGTATGTGCCTTATACAAGAAAAGATTTTCAGACTCAGGACCATACTCAGTGACAATACACACTACATAAAGTTAACACTTTCAGTCAAGACATCTCTGTTGCCAAAATGACTAGTATTATTTATTTAAAACATTCATTCTGAGCCAAGATGAGTAAATAGGATTATCTGAATCAGTAAATATTATACATGTGAATAAGAGTTGCGGGGTCTATCCTTTTTACTTTCTGGACTGTATCAAGTAAGGAGAACAAAGCTTAAAAGCCACGTCAGTAATGTATGGGAAGGAGAGAAGCAGCTTTGAGCCAATATAGTTTAGTTAAGCAGGAACATATTGAAAAACCACAATCAAATACTACAGACAGTGTTTAAATTGTAAACAGCTTCATGTAACAGAACTGAAACCTTTCAACAAAGTAAAAACTGCAGCTATCTCTTTGGACTGAAGAGTAACATATCAAACAAGCAAAAAAATACTAACAAGCAAAAGGATTATTTCCAAGAGTTTTGCCTCCCTGTGTTTAGAGGCATAAATGAGTTTGAGAGATTCATGACCTGATGCACAAAATGAGGGTACAATAATCAAGGGAAGAAGTATTTAAAAGACCTTTGTAAGAATTCAAAAAAAAAAAAAACCTGTCTCTCTCATGTGCAGCACCAAATTAATTCCTCTTAAGCTGCAAATCATACATTCATCCAGAAAAAACAAAAAACCCTGTAATTTAGTCCAGCTACCAGCCACCAGAAACATGTTGAAGGACAAACTACAACACAGGTAAAATTTGAAATTCTGACACAGATACACAGAATGAATCTGTCACACAAAGAAAAGCTGAGTTTATATTAAATAAATAAAAAAAATACACCAGGAAATGAAGCCAAAAATCTTATCTTAAAGACAGATTTATATTAAGGGGAAAATGTGTAGCAAAATAGACAGACATTAGAGACAGTGTGAATTAATTTGTTCTTAAGCCTACACAGGCTAGCATATAATAAAGGTTTTATTTGCCCAAAAGCTGTATATGAAAAATGATTTATTCTCCTAGATCACAGTTCAATTCAGTAAACCAGGTATTGCTCTGGTTAGAAGTCAGCCACAAATGCAGATAATTTCCTTAAAACACTGTCTGTAGGACCATTAGTTGTTTTTTAAGTTTTACTGTCTTTGTTTAATTCAATTGGAGTATCTTAAGTATACAATAATATGTGAAATTCTAACCAAGATATTTTAAAATTCTATTCGTAAGTAAACTTGGCTGCAGAACCAGTGTCAAGAAGCCAATCAATTCATATCACATTTATAGAAAGAATAAAAGCTTCAATATAAAATACAATTTAAAAAAAGGGGGGGAGGACAACACACCTATTATGAATCTATTGGAACGGAGAGATGAGACTATGGGATCACAGCCACTGATCCTTCTTAGGAGTCTGGGGAACAAAGCAGTTAGTGGAACAGAAACACAAACCAGCACTGACTGCTCTTCCTTTCTTAAGACGTTCATTTAATATTTCTGACCAAATGGCACTTCTGTCAGGTCATCTGCATACCCACTTACAAAGGCTGCAAGAATGCTCCCCCCTTTTTTATTTAAATAAAAGCCTTGAACATGTCTTCTGAGGCTCTCCCTTTCATAGTATGCACAAGAGAGTAGAGAGAATGCAACTGTAGGACAGTATTTCTTAATCAGATCTAATGCCACCCACTGAAACTGAATGGGAGAATATGATTGCAAGGCAGCACTTCTTGATCAAGTGTACGGATCTGTCTTTCAAAGTGAATAAGGCTGTGGTCACCATTTTTAATTGGCTCAGCTGATATTCTATACAACTTCTAAATGGAAGAACACAGCTGTGGCCCATAATTCTTGACTTGATCTTCCACAGAAAAGACTGAAAGAACACAAATACACTAAAGCATTTACCCTATTAAATCAATTCTTTTTTCAAAATATTCACTATGAGAATGCTTTATTTCTTATTCAGCCACACATGATAAAGTGTTCAGTGTAAAAGCTTCCTTTGCTCTGGCCATAAAGAGGGAAGACGGCTGCTTGGTTTCCTAACATCACAATCTTAATTTACCATAATACTTAAACGGTACTATTTTCTTTTTCTATCAAACAAATCATGGACTAAATTAAGGCATTTATTTTAAAAAGAAATCCCCCTCCCTTACTTCCTACAATTGTCTAGATACAACTTACATGATTTTTAAAAATTCCACACAAAGAAAACAGTTTCTTGTATGGCTGACAGTGGTTTTTCCTCATTGAAATGAAAAAGGATGCTTACCTGAAAAAAGCATGTTATGTTATGTTCATGTATGTTATACATGAAAATTTTCAGGTGAAAAAACAAACACTATCCCTGATATACCTGCATCTACATGTATCAATTTTCTTTCTCTATATATGGAAATACTGTTGAATTATACAAGGAAGGTAGTGTGGGACACAAGAGCTTCTGCAGGGGAGAAATAAAAGGTACTGGAAAAGGCTTCTGGCATTTCAGAGCTAAAAATGACAGACTTCTCCCTGAATCTCATAATTTCCTAATTAATGAAAGCCATCTAATAGACTTTCTTAAAAATGTCTTGACTGCTTAAGAGGTGCCCCTAACAAGTTTTCCATTTTCTCAAAGATTTCACACACTGATCTTTGGCTGTCAATATACTGTACGTGTTATAGATAATGTATACTCATTACCATGCTGTGAACAAAAACTGATGAACACCACTCAGCACAAAGCATTGCGATTTCTCCTCACAGAGAAGGATACTAATCACTTGTTCACATTTTGCCCAACATTTATAATTTTCTCAATATAAACAGCAACAGAGTACAATGTGATAAAACACATTTTATTTTGCATTTTGATATATACCGCATGGTGATGCGTGATGTCTACAACATGACTGCACAAAGAACTCACCATAGGTCATCTGAAAATTATTACTGGGTGACAACATCAAAAGTAAGGAGCTTGACATTAAATCTACCACTTTGTTTCAGTTTCTATGGCACATACTAGTTGCCTCATCTTCTAAAGTTTTCAATATCCTGTCTCATCTCCATTGGTCTATATTTCAATACTGCCAGCTCACATGACTGAAGCAAGCAAATACAACTACATTTTCTATATCAAATTTCCTACAAACCATACCCAACATAGTACATGACATATGCATAGTCATGCAGTGGGAATGGGGGCACACCAGTAACTGCAAAGGAACTGAAAGCCCCACATTTGCTCAGAGTTAGTTACCCAGCTGAATTTGAGAAGTGAAGATTGTTATCTACATTGCAGCTCTCATTTTGGGACAACCAAGAGATATTTCTAATAAGGATGAGATCCGTTTTTTTAAAAACTGCAGTTTTATTGTTATTTCAAATCTAAAACATTTCAAACCTCTCTCTCCTCTCCCTCTGACATCTCACATCCTTACAGATCATCCAGATGATCCACCATTCCAATCTTCAAAGTTTTTGATAGGTTAGAGAAAACTTGAATGTGTTAACAATTCCCCAAAGAACATTATTATTCCGGTCATCTGAAGAAGTGGGTTGTGCCCACGAAAGCTCATATACCATCAACATGTTTTGTTAGTCTTTAAGATGCTACTAGCCTATCGGTTGTTTTATAAGTTTTTCCTGTAACAGGCTCGGCTACCCCTCTGAAGCCAAACGACATTAGAATGTCCTGGATCCACCCTACATCAACTATAAAACCCTCTCCTGCCCTTTTTCTCCCACTCCTACTTCTCCTTACCCATACTCTCTGCTCCAGTCTCCATACATCACATAATTTTAAAACAAATTTAAAATTTTGCACTTGGTAAAACATTTTCATGCCTCCTCCTAATTTCTTCTGACTACTTTGCAATATTTCTATGGTGACATCACTTGTGTCCCATGATGCCAACACTGGATGTGCACTATAGTTCATATTGCACCATGCAGTGAGTTGGGCACAAGGCACTTCCAGAATGAGTTTTCAAATACAAAAAGAAAGAATTACATCACAGGGAGCTCAGAGTTCTCCATCACACAAGCCATGCAATCTATTGGCGAAGCTTGAAAATTCTACTTGCTTAGAGCAAGTAGATAGCTATTCCAGGAAAGTACCATCAAAACCGTGCATTACATTTTTTGGGTAGGTGAGTAAAAGGAAAGTCTGATGAAGGAAAGAATAAAATATATATACGGCCCTTACCGTTGAAAAGATAAAACAACTTGGTACTGGGTTCTGAAACCTGTAGGCCCAGTGTGTCTGTTCACAACCAGTTTTGCCAGCTCTCACAATATTTGGTATGATTAAAAGTTTCAGAGTGGTTAGTCTGTAACGGAAAAAAAACTTTAAAAAAACCTAATGATCCTTAGAGACTAACAAAAAACATAGATAGTATCATGAGCTTTCGTGGGCAGAGGTGAGTTGTTCCCATGAAAGCTCATGATACTACCTACATTTTTCGTTAGTCTCTAAGGTGCTGCAGGATCATTCGTTGTTTGTTAAATATTTGGTGTGGGCTTTTCATAAGTCTCAGCTCCTGGAAGCATGTGACTAGATAACTCTCAACTTCAATCTTAAAAAAAAAATGTTTTAGCCCTTAACACTGGAGAGAAGAGCTTAAAAATATAAGCCAAATGCACAAAAATGAGAAGGCAAGCACATGCTGAGGGGTTCTTTCACTCTTTTTTAAATAATGATTTTTAAGCCAATTTTTGTAGGGGTAGCAATATTGCTTTTACTAAGCTGCAGTGCAACTTGTCCATTTTCACCTCTGGTATTCTGAAGTGGATGGGCAACAATGGTAGCGACAAGAATCAGGTCTATTTCACTCGTCTGCTTGTTAAGCTATCACACACCACAGGCAGGCACTGGAGATGTTCACTGGGCAGAAGTTCAATAACAGAAGTAGTGAAAGGTCTGTCTCCTCAACAGCCAGGAAGTTCCAGAGGAAGCAGATTAAAGACTTGTCTACGTGGGGAGGTTATTTACATATTAACTTTTTTTATTTAAAATGATGTGCATCAAACACAATGCATTCCCTTCTTGAAAATTAACTAGCCAAGTATTACGAATTACATAACCCACTATGAAAGGGGTATAAATTCACTGCAGAATGAGTAAGGTTTGTGTGGACACATTTGTATTTTCAGTTATTTGGCAATTCTCCAAATGCTATCCTATACTGCATCATTTCACCCCAAGACAGACTAGGTGAGAAGGGGGACGTGGGAGGTGTTTCAAATTTTATCAGATATCTAGTAGACAGAGAGTGCCTCATAGCAGGTCCAGAGACAGAAACCTAACAAATCCCAGCCCCTCTCCCTTTCCTTCTCTCTAGCAAGCGAGGATTATTGTCTTACGTGGGCATAAAGAATAGGGCCACTTATCTTTCATCTTAAATCTGTGGCTGACATTACTTAGTCCTCTGACTAGGAGACATCTAGTTACACTTCCAAGCAGTAACGTGGATGGCTGGGTGGGAAAAAATGATGGGAAAAGTTAGAAAAACAAAATAAGGAATTGAGAAAGACCAGTGATTGAGAAGAAGAAAAAAAA
This sequence comes from Pelodiscus sinensis, assembly GCF_049634645.1. Lineage (NCBI taxonomy): Eukaryota > Metazoa > Chordata > Testudines > Trionychidae > Pelodiscus > Pelodiscus sinensis. Next base: position 9,547,125 of record NC_134737.1, on the reverse strand, counting down.
ACAAGTGAGAAACTATAGGTAAGAAGAGAATGGACTGTGGGGAGAAAAAAATGGGGCATGGTGAGAACAGAGCAAAATAAGAGACATTTGTGGAAAAAAGAGAAGATACACAATAATCTGTCACAAAAAAGAGAAAAATGGAGGAAAGCAAGGAAGGGTAAAGAGGTGCAATAAAGATGAGGAATATAATGATAATGTTAGAATTAAATACAATACACAACTGTTTTAGGTCTTTAAAATACCAACGGGCATGGCTTCAAAGTTATGGTATTGTATGTGGAAGAGAGAAGAAACATGGCATCATGGCACTTTTTACTCTAACTGTCCCCTGAATTAGTAAAACAACACTGATTAAACTTGTCAAGCGCCTGAGCCTGTATAGTTGCCCTCCCCCACAGCAACTTTTCCTGCAACTAGAGTACCAGACGTTTTGTGTGTGTACCTGCCCTGTGTGAAAATGCTGCATTAGTGCAGCTGCACTACTGCAGTGCTTAAGTAAGGACACTCCTAATGTCAAGAGGAGAGCTTCTCTTATTAGCATAGTTAATCTACATCCATGAGAAGTGGTAGCTATTTTGACTGGAAAAACACCCACTGACACAGCACTGTCCACATTGGGGGCTAGGCCAGTATACCAATGACAATCAGGAGTGTGGATTTTTCACACCTCTGAGCAACATGGTAACACCAATACAAGTGTGTAAAGCAGACCGAGCCACAGACAAGTTAGATGAGTTATTAAAAAGTGTAAACTGCTAGTTAGTCAAATGGATGTCAAAAAAGATACAGTTGCCATCACAGAGTTGGGTTTGTAGTTAGTCAGTAATGCTGCAAGCAGAACCAAATTCTATCCTTCATATAATAACTAGCCTAACTTTTCAAATTTGGGATATATATTATGTTCTGCAGTTGGAATGCTAGGAAACAGAAACTTCTATCACTTCCTCTCTCCAAGTCATCCAACACCTTTTTTTCTTTTCATGTTTTTTTCATATTTGGCTCAAAATATGACTATTATCACCTCAAAATCCCTTTGCTGGCTTCCCAACATCTACTTCAAGCTTCCCTTCTGCAAAAAAATGCAAGATTCTTCTCTCCAGCATACCAGTGCTCAAATCTATCTCCTCATCTCTCCCTATGCCTCCTTCAGGTGTTAATCTTATTTGGTACATTTTTTTCTCCACTCACAACAATAAGGTAGTTTCTATACCACCACGCATGCCTAGAACAGTCTGGTTATACCCATGTGACATTTCCTCACTGTCCTACTTCAAAACACTCTTCATAGCCCATATTTAAAATGCAGCTCAATTACAGTAAATCATTCTCCTGAGAACCAGTTCCATGTTCAAACTGAGAAGGATTGAGTACACCTCTCTGATGGTGATTTGTTCCTGGATTACTCTGATATTATGTGTACCAAATTCCCAGGTAGCCTGTCAGGAACAGGGTGGAGGCAGCCAAGGAAACACTGTCACCTGCTTTTGACAGGTGCACAGTTTGGACCTCACTGATTTAGGCTCCAGATCTAAGAGAATCTGAAGAGCATCTGAAGGGCAGCTCCTTAAGAGACAAGGGCAACAAGTTTAAACCCCTGTAGCCAAATGCAAAACAGGAGCCGGACACTACCCCTCAAATGTGTTTTGTGGCACTTCTGGCTAGGGTCAAGATCAGTGTTCCCTGTAAGCTGAACACTTGAATGACTGCCCAGGAGAGATTCAGGTTGTCAGGCAGCTGCACACCGAGAGCCCACAGGTGCCCATAGATGGCAGCATATGTTTTTATTGGTGGCACACATCTGTACATGCCTTGATGCACATAAAATTTATTCTACACGCGAATGGAAAAAGTTAGCAGGAACAGTGCTCAAGGCCAATTATCAATGTTAAGAGCTAGGTAATTGGCTAATCGTATAGTTGATCCAATTTGTATCAACTACACCATTAGTCGATAAGGGAAGGTGCTCAATCCCAGCTTGCACTAGATCTGGGAGCTACCTCCACTTTAGATGCAGCCACCATGTTTAAACTACAGAGCCAGACTGGCATGCTTTTGCGCAAAATCTTGCCGCCTGTCTACACACTGGCCGCGAGTATTTATGCAAGAACGCTGACTTTGTAATGTACAAAATCAGTGGTTCTTGCACAAATACCCTGGCACTCCCGCTCAGAGATAAGCCCTCTTGCACAAGTATTCTTGCGCAAGAGGGCCAGTGTAGACAGCAATGTTAATTTCTTGTGCAAGAAAGCCCGATAGCTAAAATGGACATCGGAGCTTTCTTGCACAAGAGAGCGTCTACACTGGCACGGATGCTTTTGCTCAAAAGCAAATCTTTTGCGCAAAGGCACATGCCAGTATTAACGTTCTCTTGCGCAAATACTTTTAATGGAAAGACTTTTCAGATGGAAGCTGGGACCCCACACAGATACGGGCAGCTGTCAGAGCAGCTCACCTGAGCCGCCACGGACAGAGGTTGCTTTGTGGCAGCAGCTGCTTTGCAGCAGCAGCCCCTATTCATGGCAGCTCGGGCTGGCTGCGGACACAGGCTGCTCTAGCAGCAGCCCCTGTTCGCAGAGGGTCCCAGCTCCCCGCTGGGACCCCCTTTGGACAGGGGCTGCTCCACAGGATGCAGAGCAACCTTTGCTCATGGCAAACCTGGGCCGACAGTGGGGAGAGGCTGCTTCGCAGCAGTCTCCCCTGGCCCTCTACCCATGCTGCTACCTCTGATAGAGGCAGCAGCACAGGGGAGGTAGAGGTGGAGATGGTGCACTGAGCCCCTTCCCTTCCTGACAATTAGCCAATTACCCTCCTCCTAACATTGTTAATGGGCCTTGACCACTGTTCCCTCTAACTGATACAGAGGCAGTGAGCACACCAATAAACCACTCCTTTCTACTCCATTTCGGTGTTGTAGCTCTAGTTTAGCAATGAACCAGTTTCTGACTTTAGAACATAAATAAGCAAGTCATTGCACTATGCCTCAACTTTCATCTGCATAATTAGGATAACAGTATTTTTCTGATTCAGCCATATAAAGTGCTAAAATATAGGAAGTATTTTTATTACATACACTATGTACATGACACAATCTGTACGTTTAACCTTTAAATACACTAGGATTTGTTTTAAAAATGTATTATTTTGTGTTTAATCAGTAGCAATTGTACATCACTGCCAATCCTTTTCAAAAACAATAAATATTTTAAGTTGTTATATAAATAAGGGAGATCTTCCATTCACTGAAATAAAGGGGAAAATACTTTGTTCTGTAAAGTATGCCTCAGTCAAATTAATAGACTATTCATAATGGCTAAGTGTTTAGAAGGGTGAACTGTTAATTACTTTGTATGTCACCAATAAAGCAATTGAGACAAAAATTTTTGAGGGTGTTAATGTCTGAGCTTCTCCCCACCCCACCCAAAAAAAGAAAAACTTGATAAAAAAAATTTGATAGCCACCAAATGTGCTACATCAAGTTAAAGAGAGCAGTGGTTCCACACCGGTGCACATTCTCCAGCCCTGAAACTGCACTCTAAATCTTGCTTTCTGCAGTGAAACACCAAGAGCTATGCTCTTCAGCTTGCATGGCATGGATCCTCTGCACAGGCTCTCACAAGCCTACCTTTCCTTTCTCAAGCTGCAGCATTGTATTGACAGATTCTGCTGCATTAAGGCTTTTCTATGCCTGGAAGAACATAAGGCCATAAATTGGTCCCCTAATAGGATCTCTCAGTATATGATCCACAAAATTTATATGCAATGCTATGCTACATATGCATATAGAAGGCTATATGGAAAAGTGAATTTAACAGCAAGAAAATTTTAAATTTTAATGAATTTGTGAACGATGCACTGGATAAATTTATCAAGAAATAAAGATTGGCAAGTGGGCTAAAATAGTATGGTTTACAATAATTATATTTATAAATAACATGAGGCACATAAATCCTACAGCAATTGGCAATGTAGGTAAATACATTTCAGCATCATTACCAACTTTTACTGGAGCAACAGTAGTTCTTTTTCATTATATTGCACTTGCTGAATATTTACATTGCTCATTGTTGCATGTATGCTTACAATAAGATCCTTCATGGCAAGCAGATAGAAATGGCAAGAGCTGAGATTGCTGTCGAAACTTTCTCTCAGAATTTCCTGATTTTTATGCAATTAAAGTCTCATCCTTACTGTCACTTCAACATATTTTGTGGCTTTAAAAAATGTGTATAAATTTCCTTTTTACAATGCATGTAAATAAATATTTGTCAGAAGATACAACTGCATTTATCTTAATGATCAGTCCTCAAAAAGAGGTGATTCTTCAAACTTTCAAAAACACAATGTCACTTAGGGGCCCTAAAAATAATCATGAGGAATTTCAACTCAAAAGAAAAAAACAAGAAGTCCAGTGGCACCTTAAAGAATCAGGGCTTGACTTCACTAGAAAGAAAATTGACACTGCCATGGTTAATCTTCTGGAGTTAGATTTAGCGGGTCTACTAAAGACCTGCTATATCGAACTCAGAGGGCAGTCCCTTTAGCACCAGTACTCGTGCTACTCATGAAGAGTGAGGACCTCTCCTATGGAGACAGCACAGAAACTTGAATTAAGGTATGTAGATCCAATTACATAATTAATGTAGTGGGAATAGCATATCTTAATTTAACCTTCCCCTGTGGCTTAGACCTGGCCTACCAAATGTATTTGAGCATGAGCTTTCGTGGGCTAAAGTCTACTTCATCAGATGCATGAACTTGCTTCTGACAACATGGGCTCCAGCCCACAAAAGCTTATGCTCAAATATGTTTGTTAGTCTTTAAGGCATCATAGAACTTATTGCTGTTTTTGCTGAAACAGGCTAACATGTCTAGCCCTCTGACATTCAAAAAATAGTAACTCAGGAAAATCATAAACCATTAAAGAATTACATAAATTAGAATGGGAGATCCATAATTTTTTCCATCTCATGCCAATGCAGATTTATTTCTTACGTCATATTCTTAAATGTTTTGCCTCAACCATGACTAATAAAAATAGCTACTGATTAAGTGAATTCTGGCAAGGAAAAAAAGTTGCAAAGCCTGATGTGGACAGTGCAGAATACTGAAAGGATTCCAAGTGAGCAAACATCAAATGAAGGATTATCCTTATTTGTGAGGAATCCATTGCAGCAAGAAATTGAACCAGAGCCCTTCACACCCAGAAGCAGAAGGGCTACATATTGAACTAAATGAGAATCTGCTTTTTCTGTCAGCAATAGTCCTATGGCTGTGATTAACAATATGGTTCACAAAAGATACACATTTCAAAGACTTCTCTTTGAGGTCCCCAGTCCAAGTATTAACCAGGCCAAGCCTTGCTTAGTTTTGCAGGCCAGATCAGATGAGTCATAGTCAAGCCTTATCAGTTCTTAAAATCAGCCAGCAAATGTCTTGTCAACCACAACATCCTCTAGCACTTCTAATTTGAATCATCCCAGAAATCAGTGAAAGATGGCTTAATTATTGCAAAAATTAATCCTCAGATGCACACCTGCTAAATAAATTAGCTTATAAAATGTTAAAACCAATCGTTTAACAAACTATTATTTGAGAAGGAGAAAATGTAAAAGACTTATTGTTGAGCAGTGTTCTGAGTCAAAGGGTAAAGTTCTATATAAAAGAATGAATGAAACCTGTTTGAGGCCAAGAAATATCTACAGATCTGAAAAACTGTCAGTTCTAAACCACCCCTTTTCCACTTGTGAAATCAGCAAGAATTGTTAGTGAGAATAATTGCAAAAACAAACATCTGCCCTTGGGAACATTTAGAATGTCTCACTTGGGTGCATGCTTAAGTCAGAGAAAAGTTACACATTGTGAGTTAAAAAAACAACAAATGGTCTGGTAGCACTTCATAGACTAACAAAACATGTAGATGGTATAATGAGCTTTCGTGGGCACAGCCCACTTCTTCAGATAACCAGAGTTATGAGTTTGGGATGTGTACACCTGAAATAAATAGGAGAGGGGAAGGGAGAGGAAAGAAAAAGGGATGGGGGTGGGAGACAGAGCATCAGTAAGTAAGTATCTGTGAGTAGTCAGGTGTGAATATTTGAAAATCCTGTGCTTTTTATTTTCAAAACTAATTTCTTAAAACAAAAAAAATTGCATGTCTCATTCAGAAGTGACAAATTTTAAAACAGCCATTTCTTAATCTAATCATGAAAACAGATTCTGAAAAAAATTTCAACTGATGAAAAATTTCACTTCTGATTCACACAGTTTATTCAGAACTCAAAGCCTGCCAACAATTTTTTATGGAAAAAAAAATTATGAACTCCCTTTTAGGGTGAAACCAATGAGAAATCTAAGTTCAACATGTATTTTGAGAAATGCAAGTGAAAATAAGGGTTTGACATGTGTGTGTTATTTCAAGTGTTATTTTATTGCTCAAGTCATATGAATCCTTTAAAAAAAAAGATGCACAGAAGAGGACTGCACAACAGAGAACTAAAACTGGAATAATTCATATGTAACTGTGCCATATGCAGTGCCTGTCCAGAGTTCAACTGGACTCAATCACATGATAGGGGACAGAATAATTTGTGTGAAACCTAGAAAGTAACAAATGGTAATAAAGCATGTGGAACATAACCTGTCAACAGATTTTAGTTCTTTAGCACCAAAACTTTGAAACTTTATGCACCAAAACTTTGAAACTGAAAACATGAAGGCTAAATGACCCAGGGAGAAAGGCTGGATACTTACCAGATAGGAAATCCTTCTTTAGTTTAGCGCAAAAAACTCCTGCATTAAAAATATCATATAATAAATAATGTTTAAAAAAACCAAAGTAATGTGTTGAAGAGATCAGTGTCAAATAAGTCACAGCACACTCCTATCTATATACCAACAGAGATCAAGTACAAGGCACCAGAGCCAAATTATCCACTATTTTAAACAGACTGCAATTGTACATATTTCAGTTAAGTAATATCCATTTATACCAAAGGTGAACTTGGATGACTATATTTACACAAACTGAAGGATTTTCCTATTCATGATCCCATCTATCCATAAATTTATCTGCTCAAATTCCTTCTGCTTCTCCTCCAAAAATCCACTGCCCCTTTCATCTTTTTCCTACCCCTATCCTCTAACCTTATTCATGCTGTTCCCTTTTCTTGGAACAGCATCTTATTTCATCGAAAAGCACCTTCTCTTCTCATCCAAATAACCCTTTAAACTGGTTTTTTCCAGAATCCTTGTAAGCTTATTTTCCATTCCAATCATCTCTCTTTACCATCCTTAATCTAATGTGTGGTCCTCAGTTTTTGCCTAGTCTCTCTATGGGACGGATCTGTATTTCCTTAAGAAAAACTTCCTTTGAAGTCAGTTAGAATTTTGTCTTAAGTAAGGCGTAAGTAGTGCACATCAAACCTCTTCACTTCAAGCTCTTCAGGGCCCAGCAAGCAACTTAATCTATATTCTGTGAAGCAGCACTATGCAAAAAGGACAGATTTTGCAAACTCACTTTGGCGGCTTGAATTAAACTCTAACCGATTATTAAAACAAAAACATTGGGTTGGTTTTTTTTAAACTTTCATCTATATAACGCAAAGCAAGCTGACACTCTTTAATGAGACAACTCAGAACTCTTTCATAAACAAACATTTTTTAAGATTAGGAATTATTTCTTTCAGGCTCACAAATTAGCATGTTTGCATTTCCGAGGGATTATACAACATTGTATAGCAAATATCTATTTCTCAAAATGAGCAGATCTACTCATGTTTGTGTATGCAAATACATACACAAGTACATTGTATAAATGTATTTAAAGACAGATTTCAGGACAAAAGTTGATTCCTGCAAGGCAGACAACATAAATATTTTCAAAACTGTCTCCTCTGAACAAAAGAATAAATCTGAAATTTTCTAAATAAAATGAAAAGGAGGGTGACCTGAAATAATCCTACCTTTGCATATCACAAACTTTTAAAATTGGATTTGTAATTTCAAATTTATTTATAAGAACACTAAGCTTCTTGTATTTCCAATAATATGTATTCTTAAAATCTCTTAAAAAGCACTCCAGAAACTTAGCATGATTTAATTGGAGTTTACTTTTCTTTACAAATGGGAGGAGAGGGGAATGGAGGAAAAGTACATGTTTGTGGGAGGCGCATTCAAGCTGCTGCCAATTCTCCAGGTTGCAATTATATTTTAAATGTGATTTAAACATGAGTCTGGCTTCTCAAGACTGACAGTAACAATCAAAAGAAAGAAAAGGAGTTGCCAGTATTCTGCCCCTCTCCTATTAATTTCAGTTTCTCTCTCTCTGCAATGCTTTTGGAGCATACAGTTTGTATCAAGAGGCTAAATCAAATAGACTGTATTTCTCTTTGTTAAAAACCTGTCAGCAAACACTCATTCCTCCAACCTCAACTCCCCCCCTCCAACCCTAATGCTCGCTCCTCCCAAATAAAACAAAACAGATGGAAACTTCAAACAAAGTGAACAAAAGAGATTTTTTGTTCCCTCTCCTCTAGAAGATAGAGAATAAAATCATGGTAGTTAGAAAAAGAGACTGTGTGTTCTATCCTGCAACATTTACTCAAGCACAGATACTTCAATGGGACACGTGAGTAAGGACTACTGTTTGGAGCTAGAACTGCAGATCTCTAGTAGGAGGATCTAGTCTATTCCCCCCTACAATACAGAATTATTTCTCTTAGTATGCATATACTGGGGTTTGGGATAAAATTTCAATTAATCATTTTATTTATAAACCACGCAACACACACTCTGCCATTGCTCTGTTTAGAGAAAGGGGGATCTTGTGGGCCATTCAAATGAACTTTAAATGTTGTTATGAAATTATATGAATTTGTTATTTACAAAGCATCACCCTCATTTTACTATGTTCACCCTCACAATTACTGTATTCAAACAGCAGCATTAGCACAACAATTTAAATCCTGTTTACCATAAACCAGAAGGATTTAAGGAAAAGTTGTTACACAATTAGAGCTCAATTCTACAAGGGACCTGAGGGCATTCAATATCTTGATTTTTATGGTTCCATCTTCATAACTTCCCCCAGACCTTTCTGGGGACATTTAGAACACAATAAAAGAAAAAAAATGATAAAACCATTTCAATCATTCTTTTAGTATGAGTCCCCTCTCTCTCTTCCTTACTGTTTCCCTCTACCCCAAGTGCATTGCTACAGAAAGAGGAAAATGCAATGGGATTAAGGAAGAACAACAGGTCAACCTACAGCACTATGCTCTTAAAACAGTATAACAAAAAGAAAGTTGCTAACATCACACTGACAGTAAGGAAAAAAGTAGCTTGGGATCTTACCTCCCGCAGACAGAGGGATTTGCACCTCTGTACCATGCTACTTACCACCCTGTTGTCAGTCACCACTCCAAGACCTCCAACTGCTCCCCACCATAACCCATCAGTGCCCACAGTTCACATAATGGAACAACGGTATCTCTCTCTCTCTAGCCATAGTCTCAGCACTGGGCTCTTCATAGTTAGCGCCTGTTCTTTGACTGTTTCAATCACAGAGTGCCCCAATCACTGCTTAACCACCAACCCAACCTCTCCCTTGATCCAGCCTTGTTCCCTGACCTACCTTTTCTCTTCAACACTTGCCCCCAAACTTCCTTGTAACATATGAGCCCAAGTCCCCATCACCTCCAGCACCTACACCCACTAATTTTCAATCATCCAGCCCATTTCAGCTCTTTTAACCATACCTGTCCGTTCCCCTGAGTGCTCCCTAAGCCTCGCATCCCATCACATTTATCACTCTCAGGCTGAACCTCGCCCTAGCCTCCAAAGGGCCATAAACTCTCCCTTGGCCTCCATTATCAGCTTCTTCTCAACCTCACACTGTGGTGGGTGACCTCCTCATTCTCCTTGTCTCAAGTTGCTACTGTGGGCATGAAAGCCCCGGAGCCCCCACCTGTGCGTGAACGCCAACGGCCCCCTCCCCTCATGGGGATAAAGCCATTCCGCTCCCCCCGGCGTGGGGAGTAAATCCACATTTCCCCATTGAGAAATGAAGCACTTCACCCCCCCCCAAAACTGGGGTGAAACCAGCTCCTCATGGAGTTAGACCACCCCACGCTCCCCACGGGGGGGGGTAAAGCCCCTTCCCACTTCACCCCTTAAATTGGGGGTTCAACCCCTCAGCCCTGCTCTGTACCCCAAAACCTCCACGGGGGGGAAGCCCCCTCACATCCCTCCCCCCTGAACTGGGGGTCAATCCCCTCAGCCTCCAGGGGAGGGTTAGAGCCCCCCCCCCCAGCTTTCCCATAAGGGGTGAAGCTCCCTCATACTTCACCCCCAAACTGGGGTTAAACCCCTCCTGACCCCCCAGCCCCCCCTCGGGGTGAAGTCGCCCACCCTGGGGGTCAGGCGCCCCCGTACCCAGCCCCTGGGGGGGCGTGAAGCCCCCAGACCCGTCCTAATAAGGGTGCAGACCCCCCCCCTCACAGCCCCAGTGTGGGGCTTGAACCCCTTCCTCCAGCCCGCCTCGGGGGGTGAACCCCCCTCCCCCCGGGGGGGGTCAGATGCCCCCTCCCCCCCAACCCCTTTATTTACCGCCATCATCAGCACGCGCGAGCTGTCACCGAGCGCGAGACACCCCAACCGGGGCCGGCCCCGCCCCCTCCCCGCCCATTGGCCGCCAGCCTCGCCCCGCCCCCCGACGCCATTGGTCGGAGCGCACGCCACACACTCAACCTTCTCCGCCCTCCTCTAGCGCTGTACGCCCCATTCCCCGACACCACTTACGCCATCTTCGCAACGCTCCCGTGAGCGGCGTGGCGGGTTTCTTCGGCGCGGTACGCCCGCGAGCGAGCGCCGCGGAAGCTTTCCCGCGTGTTAGGCCACTTGCGCGGCACAGACCGCGAACTCTTTACTAGAGTACGTGAATTGCGTGGGCTTGCCGCTCCATTCTCCGCGGCCCTACGCCGCTTGCGTAGCGGGAGATTTCGAACGCGGGACTAGTGTGCGTCGCTTGCGTAGCCGGCTGGGAGGCACTTCAGTGGCTTACGGCAGTTGCGCTGCGGAGTGGGAGGGGGAGAAGGGCGGAGGGGCGGGGACTCGATGGCCCCACCCCGGACCAGTGACGTAGCTGGGCTTTGTGAATCGCAGGCTGAAGTTTGGTTGAGTCACACGAGGGTAAATAAGGATGTTTCAGAGACAAAGAGACTCTTAAAGGGGCAGGGGCGTCGTGTGCTACAGGCCACGCGCTGCGCCTGGGCAGAGCAGCAGCAGGCTGGGGCGGAGAGGGAGCAGCACAGGGCTCCAGCTAGCCCCCTGGGCCAGGGACACCACAAGGGGCGCTGCCACGGGGCCACGTCCAGCACCGCCATTCCACGGGGGGCGCTGCCACGGGGCCATGTCTGGCACTGCCATTCCACGGGGGGCGCTGCCACGGGGCCATGTCTGGCACTGCCATTGCACAGGGGCACTGCCACGGGGCCACGTCCGGCACCGCCATTGCACGGGGGCGCTGCCACGGGGCCACGACTGGCACCGCCATTGCACAGGGGCGCTGCCACGGGGCCACGTCCAGCACTGCCATTGCACGGGGGCGCTGCCACAGGTCCACGTCCGGCACTGCTATTGCACGGGGGCGCTGCCACGGGGCCACGTCCAGCACTGCCATTGCACGGGGGCACTGCCACGGGGCCACGTCCAGCACTGCCATTGCACGGGGGCACTGCCACAGGGCCACGTCCAGCACCGCCATTGCACGGGGGCACTGCCATGGGGCCACGTCCAGCACCGCCATTGCACGGGGGCGCTGCCACGGGGCCACGTCCAGCACTGCCATTGCACAGAGGCACTGCCACGGGGCCACGTCCGGCACTGCCATTGCACAGGGTGCTGCCATGGAGCCACGTCTGGCACCGCCACTGCATGGGGGCACTGCCATGGGGCCACGTCTGGCACCGCCATTGCACGGGGGCGCTGCCATGGGGCCACATCTGGCACCACCATTGCTTGGGGGTGCTGCCATTGCCCGGGGGCACTGGCACGGGGCCATGTCTGGCACCACCATTGCATGGGGGTCACGTCCAGCACGTGGTCACGTCCAGCAGCGCCATTGCCCGGGGGAGCTGCCACGGGGCCACGTCTGGCACTGCCATTGCATGGGGGCACTGCCACAGGGTCACGTCTGGCATCACCATTGCATGGGAACACTGTCGGGGCCACATCTGGCACTGCCATTGCATGGGAGTGCTGCCACGGGGCCACATCCAGCACCAGCATTGCACAGGACCATGTCTGCCAACACCATTGCATGGGGACACTGCCTCAGGGCCACATCCTGCACTGATGCACGGCCCCACTTCTGGAATCACTAATGCAGAGGGATGCTGCCACAGGGCCATGTCAGCCACCACCATTGCACAAGGCCAGGGCCACATCTGGCACCACCATTGCACAGGGAAGTTGCCACCGAGTCATGTCCAATGCCACCATTGCATGGGGCCACATCCAGTACCACCACTGCACAGGGCCCTGTCTGGCACCACTAATGCATAGGGCTGCTGTGATGGGGCCACATCAGGCACCACCAGTGCATAGAGCCACTATTATGGGACCATCTCAGGCAACACCATTGCATGGGGGCACTGCCACAGGGCCACATCTGGCCCTTCCAGACTCTCTGATGGGGGCCACACCAGGTGTTGCCATTTAATGGGGACGCTGCCTTGGAGCCACACAAGGCACCACCATCACATGGGTCACTCTCGTGGGACAAAGATGAGATGGCATAGGCCACTGTCCCAGAGCCATGGGAAACATAGCTGTCCCTAAGGACCACTGCCGGGGGGAGCTACTATCAGAGGCCCCAGTCCCTGCACAAGCCAGGAGACTCCATCACAGCATCCTTGTAGAGCACCCTGTCAGCCTGAACACATAAGGGAACACCCAGGGATAGGACCACATCGCGAGTACACCACTTGCTATTACAGCAGCCCTGTGCCATGATGAGATCCCACTCTCCTTGGGGACAGCTGCGGTAGTCAGGGCGACTGCAGTTGTGTTGTGAGGTATGTGGCGCAGGCGTGTTCTTCCATGGAAGCTGTGTGGTACAGTGTGGCAGCAAGTGAGACGGACATTTTCTATCAAAAGCATCTACCAAGGCAGCATCACAGCGATAACAAGGATTCCACCTCTAACCCGGGTCCTCCCTTGATACCAACGCATTCTGCTTTGATTATGCACTGGCCCAGAGTCAGGTGGTGTTTTAACCACAATCCCCGTGAGAGGTTGTTGTAGCAGTGCATTTCAACAACATCGTATGTTTGAATAGGCCACATTTTTAAGCAGCACAATGACATTTCGAAGCAACGTCGTTATCATGTCACGGTCTGAGGCAGCGTCCAGGCCTTAAGCCATAACAGCCCAGTTTGGCTATATGTGCCCCCCGAACAACTGTTTTGCCTCTTCAGACAGTTTGTGTTATGGGACAAGTGCACATTGCATGCTTACGTTGCAACAAAGATTCACCTCCTTGTAGTCCCTCTCCGTCTCAGTGCATCTGAAAGTATGCTTGCTGCATTCAAAGCATCCCATTGCTATCAGGAGACCCAATGCTCTAGTCTTGAACAAGGCACAATCCTTTGAGCAGAACTCCAGCCATCTCCTGGCAATGTGGATCCCAAAGATCACTTCACAAAACACTTAAAAAACAACATAAAGGAAAGGCCATTTAAATTCCCTTTGGAAATCAGGAGAATTGAGCTTCTGTCTGCTAACAACCTCCCTTCCCTTGTTCTCTCTCTCCTTAAAATTCACTTCTTCCAGGAATCTTTCAGACTTTATACCAATACCTTTGGCCCACCTCTGATCAAGTTTAGGCTCTGGTCCTAAACAGAGATCCACACTGGCATTTGAACTTCTATTTAGTTTTCCTTCTGGAGTGGGACCAAAGACTGTGAACTCATGTAGCCAAATTCATCCTTGGTGCAATTTCTTTTATGTCAAAAGAAGTTTAACCAACCATTATTTTGGCCCTTTATAGGAGTAAAAATTTGAAACTAAACTAAAAAAATTGAAAAACAAGACATTTAACAAGCACAGTAATCAGCTCAAACAAATAGAACTAAAATAAACTTAATTCTTTGAATATACAGTAGGAACAATGGCGAACAGCATTAGGGCTCCTTAACATTCTTTGATAAAAAAAACTCTGTCAAGAATACTCCTGTAGAACACCTACTCATTTGAGACTCATCTACATGTTGAAGAGACATCAACTTGAAAAAAACAGCCAAGTTGAACATTCACCTAGTTTTGTTAGCATCATCTAAATTGTACTTGGAGTAAAAAAAATGGAACGTTTTATATTTTTGCATTCCACGGAACTTCGACTATCCACAAAGTAATTTTTGTGCACCTCTTCTAGATAATAGGGTTGAGAATTAAAAAAAAAAAAACCTAAATGACAATAAAATCATAAAAACTGTCCATGTATTTTAGGACTAGATGCAGTACCCTAATAATTGAAATACTGGTTTAGATTTTAAATTGATGTATGCTCATTTAAAAATTCAGAACAGGACTATAACTTATCTTCAACCCCATGAAAACGGATTTAAAGGCTGTGCAGATTATCATCCTGAAAAGCTAAGCAACTTCTGATTGACACTTTTTGAACAGAAAAATCTCCCCCCTCCCCCACTCCTAACCCAGACCCAGCAAAGACATTTCTCTCGCAAAAAGGCATCTGCCTAAGTACTCAGACCTATTTTAAAAGTAAAAATTGAGCAAACTGTGGTAAGTCAAGGGCAATGAAAAACAAACCCAAGCCCCTGATGAGATTCGCTCTCCATTTTCTTTCAACAAAGAGACAGTTAGGAAAAAGGCATATTTTACTTACATCAGTGGAAATGCAAAAAATGAAAGCACCATGATCAACCTTGCTGTCCATTCATCAGGTAGATACCACAAATATACAATTAAGCAAGTACTAAGATAAAAGAACTAATGAGTAGCGAAGGAATCTCCCAAACCAAAGCCTTTGATTTTTCCTTCTCTAAATTCTTCTAATGCCTGGATTTTATCAGAATCTTTTTTGTATTGAGTGACATTTGCAATATTTGATGTGCCCAATCTTCCTGTCACAATTCCACAGCATTTTTTTAAGAACGCAGGCTGGAGAAGAGGGTCTGTCTGGAGAGCAGAATTTTCTGGTTAAAGATCTTCGTAATTGTGAGCTAGTGGCCACATGCTTGCAAGCGCTGCACACCAGACTCTCCCCTGAAGAGCGCAAGCAAGGGGATTCGGTGACTAATGTGCATTTGCGCTGCAAGACTGAACCCCAAAATAGCACCCTGTGCTTGATATATTTAAATGGCTAATGTATTTAAATACTGTTTGTTGTGAATCATCCAACCAGACCTACTGAGACCCGCTGCCACATTATTTAACTTATTCAGAGTTAAATAAATTAAAAAGTGCCCATACAAACTCTAGGTGCCCTGACAATTAATTACCGACAAAAAAAATTGTTACCCCATTCTTCAGCCCCCCCAATCACATTTAAATCACATAATGAATTAACTAACTCAGCCAACCAGTAAATCAAAGCAACAAAACAGCTCTCCTCTTTCCAATCCTCCAGAAATGTATCCTCAACCTTCCTCCCCAAACCCTGTCCAATTGCAGCTTGCCTGGCAAATCAGCAGGTGTACTAAGGTCCCAGACATCAGTTTTGCAGTTTACTTTTTTAGACAGAGGGCTACAGTGTACGGGCTGGCGATGGAGAACATGTTTGGTTTTTGCTTTTGTTTTTAGAAGAAGCCATGTGCTTGTTCCCGCAGGCTACTTGCGCAAACCCAGAATGATATAAGGCACAGAGTTTAAGGGCAACAGCCTTGCTAAGCCTCTGGGCATGGAATTCCCCGTGACCTCAATGGGAGTTCAGCAGGAAGAGTAGATTGCAGGGACAGGGTAGTTCTGCTCATTTGAGAGACGCTGCATTCTGAAATTAAACAGAGAAGATCCTTGCCTAATGGCTGTTTATTTGTGAAATTCTTTGGGAAGGCATTTCAGGAAAGCTACACAAAGGTCTTGCAGCTGCAGAACCAAGGTAAACAGCCACATTGCTATCTACTTAGCAAATAACACACACCAAAGAAAAATGTAAGGAGGAGATAGGAAATTTACAGACCAGCCAGGAAGCTTCTCATTGTTTAGATCATTTAAATGGAGGGAAATTTCATTAGCTCTCCATCCTGATAAGTAAATCATTGCTACATGAGATCCAAGCCCTGCAGTAAATCTACCTTATTAATCTTAATAGTTCCAACTCAAGTCAATGGGATTTCACAGGTGAGTAGAGATTTAAAGCACCTGGACCTCTATCAGTTTTATCAGATACCTTTCTAACAATGAGGTAGGGTGACAGATACATTGTGTCAACAGAAGATAGACTCCTGCAAGAAGACCATTAGCATTGTTCTCATCGAGAGCCAGAAGATTTTAATCTGTTGGTGCGCTGTGAAATATGATGGCAAGTTAAGATGAACTGTAAGGGGACAGCAAAGAGGTCACAGAGATTTTGTCACAACAGGAAATTCTTTTCCATCAAAGGTGTAAAGCCTCTTCAATAAAAACAAAAGCAAAAACGGCTAAGAAGTAACTTCCGCACCAGAGAAAAATTAAAGACATTTGTTAAAAAAATCCACACACACATACACACAACACAGACTACCCTTAATGGATAAAAAGCTTCAGAGGGGTAGCTGAGTTAGTCTGTAACAGGAAAAACTTAAAAAACAACAAATAGTCTAGTAGCACTTTAAAGACTAACAAAACATGTAGATGGTATCATGAGCTTTCATGGGCACAACCCACTTCTTCAGATGGCCAGAGTATAAGAAGTCCAGATCCAAGAATAAATAAGGAAAGGGGAGGTGGGGAGGGGAGAAGAAAAAAAAAAGAGACAGTGAGTAGATAGTTCAAATAATTACAAGATGCTGTTAAGAACCATTAGCACCTCCATTGATTGGTTGGTTGGTTGAGTCATTAAAAGGTGGATAAAAAGACTTAACATCCTTATAGGAAAATAAGCCTTTATTTTATTCAAGTGGTACCCAAATGCTTCATATGAATATCCAGAAAACCCACATTGAACAGTCAGTAGCTAAAGAAAATGAGGGACAATAAACCCTGCCTGTGCACACGCAGCTGGATTTTTTACTTCCTTCTGCAGAACAATACTGATGCCCAGAATCAAGAATTTCTGTTGCACTGAGATACACCAGAGTCAATAGGCTAACCAACAAATAAGAGATGAAATACAAATATATTTGAGGCCAAAATTGGAGATAGGAAAAACTGATTCTTCCCCAGCCATATGGAGATGAATGGTGTTTTCCGTTAGGGGGAAGACTTCTTTAGGACACGGTTGAGCTGGGACTCCTGACCCCGGAGGACAATCCAAAAAGAAGATACTGTCACTTTAAAAAAGAAACAAAAAAAGTCTCAAGGAATTTTCATCTGATCCCAGCTACTGGCACCTGCTGCTGTTTGCGGATCTTGTTGAACAGTTCCATGTACTGAGCCATAGTATCCCCCGGGCTATAGATGCTGTCATGCTTATTGCCAAACACAGACGGGATTCCAGGAGTGTGATTTCCCATGAAGCTTTGCATGAACTCCATCAGCAGGTTCCAGCAGTCGTTGGCTACTACACATGGGCAGTATTCCACCTGGCAAGAGAAACAGGAGCACTGAAGCACGGAGCAGCGGACGGTAGCCACACAGGAGACAATTAACTTTCCTCTCCTTCCAAAAATATGGATGTACTCAGAGACAGGTGGTTTCAACCCTGATACCGAACACCTCCATCTTTTGCAGAAAAAGTAATATACCAGTCTCCTCACATAAGCAAACTAAAAAGCTCTATTTGTCAAATAAGCGAAAGAGGGGGAAAATTAAACCACGAGCCAGCACTCTGGAAAACATTCAAGGACTTTGCCTTATTTTTACCTACAAAAGAATGAGGATGAGAGAAGTACAGGTTTTCAGAGAACTGCACATGTATCATAATTATGACCCAGAGATGCTAGAGGGCACAGTGGAGGTGAATGAACTTGTCTGCAGAGGTGAAAGGCCTTGTTTCAAAGGACTAGGGCAGAAGTGGGTCTGGCACAATGAGGATGTTGCATGTCAAAAGTAAGGCAGATTGTGTGTGTGTAAAAAGGAATCAAACAGGTAGCTGTGGAAACTTGCTTAGAACCTGCTACCAACTTCTCCGCTGTCATAGGCATTACATTCGCTTATTGCAACAACAAAAACCCAAACAAACAAAAAACACAAGCAAAACCATCCCTGCAAGCTGACAAGAATGATGCACTACCAATGGGCGTTTAAAAATGATATCCTCTGATGTACCCACGTTGCCTTACTCAACAGAGGTGGGGTGAGGGTGTTGTTTGTAAAGTAGGGTTAAGACCAGACATGCACTTTGGAAAAAAACTGTTTAATTAAAAACACGAGCGGCTGCTCAGATTGGATCCCAAACTCAAGTCTGGTACAAATCAAGCGTCTGCTCAACCTAAGATCAACAGAAATGCTGCAGTTATTATGGCAGCAGTGTTTCATCTTCTGCGATATAATAAAGCTGTGATTAATCTCTGTTTCTACTGCCCAGAAATGCTGAAAGGCAGGTTTCGATTAGGGATGTAAAATCTCACTTAATTGGTTAACTGGTTAAACATATTGTTTAACCAGTTAACCAATTAAAGGGGGGGGATGAGTGGGGAGGCCCACTCCAGCCTGGCTTGAACAGCCCTCCACCCCGGTGCTGGGGGCAGCAAATCCCCAGCCCTGCTAGTCTCCGGGGCGGCATCACTCAGGTGGGACTGGAGCAGGACAGAGAGGGGGGAGTGTCATGGGCAGAAGAGGGTTGTCCCAGACCATCCCTGGGCTGGGGTGGGGTTGGGGGGGGAAGAGTCACGTGGCTGGTGGCCTCCCACGTCCTCACTCACCAGTCACCCCTGCTTAGGGTTGCCAGGTGTCCGGTATTCTACCCGACAGTCCGGTATTTGCGCTCTTTGTCCAGTAAAAAAAAAAATCAGAGAATACTGAACATGTGCAATATCCAGTATTCTCTTATTTTTCCAGCTCCACACTGGACAGAAGCCTGGTGTGGGCGGGGGAAGCGGCTGGAAGGCGGAGCCATGATCGGCGCTAGGAGCCTGTGATTGCACAGAAGCCTGGCGGGGGTGGGGGGAGTGGCTGGGACTCCCCCGCCACCACCCCACTCCCACCCCATGCCCAGAGCAGCGATTGCAGCCCCGCCTCCCAGTTTCCTATTGGGGTGGTTAAGCACTGGAATAAATTACTTAGTGAGGTTATGGAATCTCCATCATTGTCTAAACTGCTCTTAAAAATCTCCAAACACCTGTCAGGAATGATCTAGATCAGAGGTGAGAAACCGGTGGCTCAAATCCGGCCTCTGGCTTACTTTGCTCTGGCCCGCGGTGAGGCTCTCCAATTCCCCCGGCAGCAGGGTAAGCACTCCAGCCTCACAGCAAGTTTCTGAACTTCGATGCCCCCTCCTCCTCCTCCCGGAGCACAAGCAGAGCCTCAAGTTGCGTGCTCTTCAGGTTTTTTTAGTTTCTGTTTAGGAGCCAGGTCAGTGAGGTGGGCAAGGAAGGGGTGCATGTGGGAGTTGCATATCACTTGTGTGTGGCCTGACTGATTGTTCTGTGGGTCAGCAGCTTCTGACTAAAAAGGAGTCCCCATCCCTGGTCTAGACAATACTTGGTCCTGCCATGAGGGCAGGGGATTGGACTAGCCCTGAAGTCCATGAGACTGAAGTATCTTCTTCAGCGCTTTGCTGCCCTGGGGCCTTATTCTGAGCCAGGTGTGTCCTGGCCTGTTCCTTGAAGTGACTGAAATGCAGAACAAACAGTCTTACCTCCACAGATATTCCCCGGGCACTGGGCCCCATGGCAACAGTGCCAACCTTCACCAAGAAATCACAGTACTGGTACCGCGTACCCCGGCTCTCTATCTTGTTTGCCTTGGCGTTTTGGAAGAAGCCTTTCAGTTTCACCATGAGGACATCAAAGTTGGCATCTGCGATCAGGCAGGGACCATTTTCAAAGAGAGCAAAGCAGCTGAGGGGATATTCAGAGTTATGCATCACGTACATCAGCTTGCCAGCCTGCCCTGGAACGAGAGGAGCGGTATTTTAACTATAGCAATGCTGCTGCTTCTCTCTTGCATGCTTTCAAGAAGAAACATCTGTTAGAATCGACGAAGACGAGGACAAAAGGAAAGGCTGTTACAGGACTACTCATGAATGTTTAATGCGATTCTGGACACTGGATGCATGGGTTTGTTTCAGAATCTCAAAACAAAACACAAACCACGCAGGTGGCAACATTACCATTTCTGCCATTCCAGCGCATGTCCTGATCTCCATATTTCCTGTGCCCATTGAGATGTATGAACCCAAACCTCAGATTTATAAACATGTCTTGCACCAATTACTCAAGAGAGTCATTTGACTTTTAACTTTACCTCTGAAAGTACGTCTACACTGTAGCGCTATTTTGGGATACTTCCGGTATCCTAAAATAGCTATTCAGCATCCTGACAGCGAGCCCGATATTTCGAAATATAATCGAAATGACAGGCGCACTATTCTGACATCCTGGTAAACCTCATTTCACGAGGATTAAGGGACTTGTCGGAATAACGCTCTATTTTGAAATTTGGTGCTGTGTAGACTCTCTCGACCTAAGGTACGCAATTTGCATAGCTTAAATTGCATTGCTTATTTCGAGCTAGTGCCACAGTATAGACGCACCCTGAGTGAATTGGTAAATGCAGACATATAGCATACACAGGTACGTCAGCTTGGGAAATGGGATATTTTACTGGGAGGGAGAACTGAAGATACTTAATCTACTCTAGATTTGAGAGAGTTTGTCCATCTGCCTGTTTGTGTGTCTGTTCAAGAACACCTCCTAAATGGTAAGAGCTAGGATCACCAAATTTGGTATGCAACTTCCTGGCACAACCAAACCCTGACCTTCCTTTAAGTTACGATAAAAGAAAATGGGATGTGTCTGGAATGGGATTGCTTCTCAGAATGTGGTGTGAAGAGGGTGAATAAAGAAAAGTTATTAATTAGTTCCCATAATATAAGGACTAGAGGACACCAAATGAAATTAATGGGTAGCAGGTTTAAAACTAATAAGCGAAAGTTCTTCTTCACACAGCGCATAGTCAACCTGTGGAACTCCTTGCCAGAGGAGGCTGTGAAGGCTAGGACTGTAACAGAGTTTAAAGAGAAGCTAGGCGGTTAGGTCCATAAAAGGCTATTAGCCAGGGGGTAGGAATAGTGTCCCTGGTCTCTGTTTGTCAGAGGCTGGAGACAGATGGCATGACACAAATCACTTGATCGTGGTCTTCGGTCCACCCCCTCTGGGGCACCTGGCGCTGGCCACTGTCGGCAGACAGGCTACTGGGCTGGATGGACCTTTGGTCTGACCCAGTACGGCCATTCTTATGTTCTTAAGAATCATCAAGCAGGTGAAAGGGACTGGCTGGGGGTGTCCCCCATCCCAATCTGGGACTGTCCCCGCCCTGAGGTTCCCAACCCCCAAACACCCTTTTAGAGAGGTCAGAGGGAGGGGCTGAACCCCCTGCCCCTTCCTACAAGAACACTGCTGGTTGTTCCTCTTCACCAGGGAGCAAGGGGAAAGTGCACAGTTTGCTGCATTCCTCAGTCTGGTCGGGGAGCGCAGGAGGCAGATGAACCTGGACCTGCTCCAAGTGGGGGACATGCACCCCTCCCCTGGCTCTGCCCCCAGGAGCTGCAGCGGCCATGGCAAGGTGCTGCTCACCTGGCCCCAAGCTGCTGCGGTGAGAGAGGACTGGGGTTGTCCCCTCTCCCCAGGGCAGCCTCTATCCTGAACCCCTCCTCCCCAGCCCCACCCAGGAGCAATGATTCAAATGAAGCCTGGACATTTTCATTTTAATTTCCAAAAAAAACCCAAAATTACTGGAGGTAAGGACCTGAGCAACCCCAGGTAAATGTGCTAGTGCCTACTAAAGAGAGCACATGCTGGATGCCTTCCACCCGTGGTACTTGGAGCCAGGATTCCTTTAACATTCCACAGAAATGGATCCAAACTCTGACCCACCACCACGAGTACTCAACAACTTTACTCCTTAAGGGGGCCATCAACTCATGTTTGGGCCAAAACTTAGGCCCTGGGGAAAAACTAAGCACCCTCCCAATACATCTACAAAATTTAAGACAAATGGGAATTTCTTTTTAAATCCCAGTGGAAACATTTTTTTTAGACAAATCAACCCTGATCCATTCCTGCAGTACGTTCAGCCCCAAAACCTATGGCACTGAGACAGAAACGGAGTAGACACAAAAGGGACTTTGATTTACACTGCCCAAGATGAGAGAAGGGCAGGATGCAAATAAAGAGCATGAGCAGTGATGAGTATGTCGGATTTCTAGTATTCTTTCTGCTTTAATAATTCATAGCGCCAGACTGCTAATAGAGATGTAAAATCCCATTTAATTGGTTAACCGGTTAAATGTGATGTTAACTGGTTAACTGATTAAAGAGGAGGCAGGTAGAGGACAGATTGGAGCAGCTCCCTGCCTGTCCCGGTCAGGCTGGAGTGCCCACCCAACACTGACAAGGGCTGCTTCAGCCCAACCAGAGCAGGCCCTGCCTGTGGTGCACCTGCTGCAAACAGATCTAGAGTCTGGGCCAGTGTTCCCTATAAGCTGTGCAATTGGGCGGCCACCCAGGAGAGATTTAAAGGCTGCCTCATTGATTCGCCAAGCGCCCACAGCTGGCAGCAGCCAGCAGCAGCATGTGTTTCTGCTGGTGGTGCACATCTGCACATGCCTTGGTGTGCATAACAAAATTTATTCTGCACATGTATGGAAACATTAGAGGGAACATTGATATGGACACCTGCTTACTGTCCTAGTCCATTCGTGGAGCAGGCAGACAGGGGGAGGGACTGAATCTAGTCTTCACTCTCATTCACTTGCCAGTGCAGTGGGGCTATGGGTGGGGTTATGTATTGCAGTATCATACTTTGCACTAGTTTAAAAATGGTCACGCATTATGAGGAATTAGGGGTTGTTACCTACCAGCCCTGTGCTCTTGGGGAGCTAGGGAGTGACATTCCTGGGAAACCATCCCCCCTTCCCCATGGCCTCTGCTAGAATCAGACAAAGCAAGGAAAAGGCCAGGGAAGACACACCTAAACTAGTTAAGGAAACACCCCAGCCTCATCTGCATTGACAATAGAACTTATTAGCGTACAGAATGGAGAGCAGCTCTTCCAAAGCAGGAACTGCAATGAACTATGGGATACCGAAAGCAGAGAAGCACTGCCTGATGGGAAATCTCTACTCCAGATGCTAATGAACCCAAGCCTGCTCACACCCAAATTAGTCATTATCAGACCAATTCTAGTAAGGATCCTATTGACATCCAAAATACTGAAACTGCCTAGTTGCATTGTGAGCTCCTCAAGGAACATCACCCATAAGCAGGGGTGATCAGTCTCTATTGTCCTATCCCTATAAAAACTCCTATCCCTGCCCCAAGAAAAACTGTTGATACCTGGATTTAAACTGCATCAGTTCCATTGAAACTTCTTCATCTCCTGTCCGATCATGTTGGGGGCTCTGCTCTGTTTGTCTCCTGCCCTCTGGACCCCCGGCTACCATCATCATCTGGGAACACCGATCAGTGCAAGCTCCAAGGAGTGGTGAGGTCTCTCTCTCTCTCCCACCAACTACCTATCTCTAAACCTAGCCTCCTGACTCTGCCCTATGTAAACTGTTATATGGTTAGCTAGCCCTAACATTTGTAATCAGTTCCAATTTAGATTTAATATTGTAACTTATGTGTGTTTGGCTCACCCCCACCCCCACCTCTCTCTCTCTCTCTCTCTCTCTCTCTCTCTCGCTATATATATATAAAATAAATTATTTTCATTGTTAAGCTGGTTGCTTCTCTTTCTTTCTCTTTTGCTCACGCTTCCTCAAGGGGTGCAGTTTCGGCTTCCCCATTCGCTCTGCAACAACGCTTCTTGTACCCAACCTACAGATCCCTGTAGTGCCCAAAATCCTGTCGGGGTTTGCTCATCACGTGGTTTGCCAGTGGACTGTGGGGTGAAAGTGGGGATAGGGGATGCTGAACCTGGGAGCATATGAGGATGGCAGCTTAAAGTGCTGTTTAATCCAGCCCACTGAGTCCAAAGGCTCATGAGAGTGCAGTGTGGCATGGCTATTAACCCAGCTGGCTGAGTCCAGGGACATATGAGGGGTCGGCTTGTGAGTGCTGATTACCCAGTCCTTTCAGGCATGCTCTGATAGTGGGTATGAGTGTCTGTGTGTGTGTGTTGCTAAGGTGGGAAGAACCCCATCCCGAGGAACCTAATTCCTGCAGGAGTGCTCCAGTGGGAGAGGGAATTGGCAGCAGGAATAGAATTCAGCTCCATATGAGAGTAAGCACAAGTAAGCACAAGCAGCACACTGATAGAACTGTTAACCTTCCCCAGTCCCATAAGAGTAACCCTAATAAATGAGCATATCCTATAGTACTGGGCAAATCTGGTAACAGGGTCTAAACCAGATGTTTTTAAAGAAAGGGTTTCCTAGGATACAGCTCCTCCCCACCCTTTAAAGAGTCACAACACCGCTGTATGGTCTCCCTAGGAAAACTCTGTCCCTGTGTTAACAGCGTTTTTGGGGAGTGACTCCACGCCTCTGATTGACCCACAAAAGCGGGTGTCCAAATAAATCTGTTTGTCTTTACAGTGTTACAGGACTCCTCAATGTTTACGTAACATCTTTCAGCCAAAGAGCACCAAGCATTTTACTAGCAGCAGTCAAACCCACATGAGGTGGGTCAGTATTGTTATTGCCATTTTTAATAAAGATGCAGGAGCTGGCAATAACTCGCCCAGGCACACACGGCAAATGTGTGGCAGATCTGAGAACAGAACCCACGCATCTGGCCCCTATTTTCTGCCCTACAGCTGCCACTAAGTTATTTCAGTAGTAACATGCTGGACAGAATAACTGGAGAAAAGAAGGGGAGGGGAAGCATTGGTGGGATTAAAACTCAACCTCAGAGCCGGCATTAAATGTCTTTGTAAGAAAACAAGAGAGCAATTCCTTGAACATTACTCCAGTTGACTTCTACCAACCCCGATGATCAGTTCTAGCAAACTCCACAGGGTCGAATGCCTCTGTGATTGCACCATGAAATACAATGCAATGCAGACCTTGGTTGCCAATGGTGGAGGCAGCGGTGTGGTAGGTCTCACAGTCCACACAAAATGTTCCTTGTTTCTCCGCTCCCAGTAGCTCCAATTTCCTTGTTAGGATTTCAACTGTCTGCTGGACGCTCTTTCCCTCCGTCACGGGCATCTGAGACACACTATCATAGAAGAGAAGGAAGCAACAGAAAAGATTCCGTATTCACATATGGAGAATAGGGATGGAACAGTTTAACTAGTTAAATGTTTACCTGATACATGTGAGTTTAATGGCTGCACTGCGAGCTCCTGGCCCCACTTCCAAGGAGCCGGCTGCTGCCCTGCATAGCAGCCTCTGACACAGATACAGCAACACAGGGTGGCAACCAGCTCCCTGAAGCAGGGTGGTAGGTGGGAGCAGGTATGGGCTGGAAGCCAGCTGCACTGCAGTCTCTGCAGCAAGGGGGGCCAACCCGCGGCTTGCGAGCCACATGCGACTCTTCAAAGGAAAAATTGCAGCTCTCGCACCCGCGGCTGTTCTGCATTCCCGTGCTCTGACCTTTTTCCTTGTCTGGTCAGGGTGCCGCTTGGGACAGCGAGAGCTGACGCTGCGGCCAACAGAAGCCTGTCTGGGCCACGTGCAGCTCTTAAAGGGGCAGCGTTGGGGTTTTTTGGGGGGGTTTTGGTTCAACAACTTTCCGGCCGACGGCTGTTAAAGGGGCAGCGGTTCCCCCCCCCCCCAACAACTTCTTTCCCTTGGCTCTTTGCACTGTATCCACCACTATTTTGGTTCTTTGTCTGTAACGGGTTGACCACCCCTGCTCTGCAGTATAAACTTAGTACTGCAGAGCCCACAGTGTGTAACGGGTAAAAAATGTTAACGGCTACACAGTTACCTAGTTAACTACCTTTTAATATCCCTAATAGAAAGACATGGTAACCAAGTCAGAATCCAATTCAGCAGTCAATGTACTTATAAAGTCTATAATAGAGATCAGAAGCCAACATATGAGTTGCTGGATCTGTAGGGTACTTGCATACTTGACTCATGCACTTCAAGGCCAAGAGAGACCATTGTGATAGTCCAGTCTGACCTCCTACCTAACATAGCACAGAGTATGATAGAGTAATTCTTCCATCAAACCCATATACTTCTATTTGAGCTATAGCATTGCTTTTAGAAAGACTGCTGATCATTAAAGAGACCGTTCAGAAGCAGGATTTGAACCCATGCCTGCAAAGGAAGCTAGAACACCCAGAAAAGGATAAAACAGCTTTGCATATGGCTTCTAGGCCGCTCAAACATCCCATGGTTAACAGACATTTAAGAGACCCCCTAAGGCAGACACAGCAAGTATTGGCACCACACACAGTACCACAGCAAAGGGTGCCAAATACCAGGACAGACGGGACACTGTAAAGGTAAATTTTCCTTGTCACCCTATAAACGTATAAACTGAGCATCACACAAAAGAATCTGTTTTACACAAGATTTTTGCCGTTACAGTGATAGACCCAGATAACCAAGAGCACATTTGATCCCATATTATCCATGGAGCAATTCTGTTTCCCGCTTAAGTAGTATAAATCCTTGGTCTCCTGTTTTTAAATACATACCCTCCGTGCCCCTGATACCGACTGCAATACCAGTTATCCCTTTAGTTTATTTTACGAGCTGCAGTATTGACATAGCGTGTCGGTAACATGCCCTAGCTAGATCCCTGTCAGAACATAACCCACCTCCCTCTTTGCATTCCCTGAGCAGCGGTGTCTCTCTTCAGACAACACCCAGTCAACCTGTGGAACTCCCTGCCAGAGGATGTTGTCAAGGGGAAGTCTATAACATGTTCTAAAGAACTAGCTAAGTTCATAGAGGATAAGTCCATCAATAGCTATTAGTGAGGACGGACAGGGATGCAAAATCATGCTCCATTTGTCAGAAGCTGGGAACGGGCAACAGGGGAGGGATTATCTGATGATTCCCTGTTCTGCCTATTCCCTCTGGGCACCTGGCATTGGCCACTGTTGGAAGACAGGACACTGGGCTTGATGGATCACTGTTCTGATCTTCCTCACACGCCTGAGCAAGAACCCGGCCTCAGCCACGTTCTTCTCTGCTGGGTGCCTTCTCCCATTATTTCCACCTGGCCACATGTGACGATGAGGGATGTCAATGCGTAGTCAACTACACGATTAACCAATAAGCCTGGACTTATGGGTTAATCTTGTTGACTACATGCAGCGCAGAGGATGAGGGGGGTAGGTTGGAGTCCATACGCACAGGGAGCAGGCTTTCAAGCAGCTTCCCCATGAGTGCTGGCTCTGGGGACCTACCTGACCCCCTTTGCTGCCTCCTACAGAGGCAGAGAGGAGGGGCCAGCCAGAAGCAGGTTCCCCCCAACATCAGCTCTGTGGAGCTGCCTCCCCCTGGCGCTGCTGCCTCTATCAGCGGCAGTAATGCGGGGGTGGGAGAGGCAGGGGAGGTTGCTGTGAAGTTGGCTCCGTCCATGGCACCCTGGGCTTGCCGTGGACAGAGGCTGGTCTGCATCAGCAGCTCCTGTCCTTTTTTGGGGGGGAGGGTCCAAGCTCCCCGTGGACAGGGCCTGCTGTCGCAGACCAGACTCTGTCTGCAGGGAACTCAGACCTCCCCCCCCACCCTACACGGACAGGGGCTACTGCCATCCCACGCTGCTACCTACGTCTTAGAGGCAGCAGCATGGGGCTGCAGCTAGCCGGTCTGCGCAGGGAGCTGTTTTTTAACTGGCTTCCCTTGTGAACTTGTTCCCGCCTGCCATCCCCTGGTGCTGCCTCTGATACAGAGGCAGCAGCCTGAGGTAGTAGGGGGTTCCCCAGGTGTGGGGCTGGGAGAGCACTGGCTGCCGCTGCCACCCCCGCCCCCAGGGGCGATCGAATAATCGTGTAACTTCTAAGATTTCATGTGCTTACACAACTATTGAATTACACAATATTTAGCATCCCTAGTGAGGCAGGATAGTGGTGCTGGCTCCAACAGTAAGACAAGCCCCAGCCACTGCAACACAGGCTCGAGAAGCCGCAAGAATCAATGCAGCCTGAAAACGCATCTGTCAGCTCCTCCTGCCACAGAGCAGCTCCTAAGGACTTAACCTCTTAGGGCTCAGCGCAATGAGCTCACCCTGCTGCAAATCCTCAGCCCTCCCTCTCCCGCAATTCGGTGCAATGCTAGATCAAAGCTGCCGAAGCAGAGCTGCTCCTTGCAGACCCCCCCGTCTGCAAACCCCACGCCGTGGCATTAATGGCAAGCCAATCAGGACCCAACCACATGTATCCTTTTTAACCACGCGACATAGAACGTCTCACCAGGTAACTCCCATGCTTCTTGAAATCTTCACGTCGGGCTGGACCGGTCCCTATGCAAGACGGCGAGGGCGAGCTGATACTATCTCGGTTTAAAAATATACTTGCAGCAGTGACTTGGCTAGGGGTGTATCTCTCCGTGGAGGAAGCACACTCGCTAGCTCCAACCCCTCTGCGGTGTCAAGCACCCAGCAGGAAATGATATCAGCAAGAGGGGAGGATTCCAGTCTCTGGCCAGTCCCCCTGCCTCTCGGTAGGTGGGAATTACAAAGCTAGTTCCTCCTAGAGGCAGATTAGTCCCCAAGGACTGCGAGCAGCAGATGGCACTAAATATAAACGGGGGGAGGAAGGGGCTGGAGTAAAATCAGGTTTTAGGAGCCCAGGGGCATGTTAACCACTGATGCAAAAGATTTTAACGAGCCCCAATGGAACTCTGGTGTGGGCTGATCCTATTCTAGGACCCTAAGAATTATGTAGCCAAGTAACCAATATCCCCTGCCCCGCCACCAAGTTGTTCCAGGCTAATGTATCTCAGTGGAGTTAATAGCATCCTAGACACTAAAACTAGAAGGGACCCTGAGAAGTCATCCAGTCCAGTCCCCTGCCCTCATGGCAAGCCCAAGCACTATCCATAACAGATGTTTCTGCAATCTGCTCTTAAAAATCTCCAGTGATGGAGATTCTACAACCCCCCTAGAGAATTTATTCCAGTGTTTCACCATCCTGACAGTTAGGAAGCTTTTCCTAATGTCCAACCTAAACCTCCCTTGCTGCAATTTATGCCCATTAATAGGTGGCTCCAGTCCGTGTGTCAATAAATCCCCCTTCTCTCTGCTGCTTCTGAAAATGGAACTCGCTGTCGCACGAAGGACTCCCTCGAATTGAAAGCTCTGCCTTGGGAGAGGTTCCTAGAAGGCGCCCTAAAATAGCACGCCTGCGCCTTTAAGAGCCGAGACTGGAGACAAGCGTTCATTACGCTGTTGCCAATTTTGGAACGGAAGGACTCCCAACGTTCCAAGAGCGCATGCGCCCTCCCTCTTCCGAAGACGCGCACTGTCGGGCCGCACACGTGCACTTCCCGCAGGTTGCGGGGAGAGCGCTGGGGGATCACTATGCCTAAGGTCAAGCGGCGGAGGGGCGCAGGGGAGGCGGCCAGGAACCTGCCCCTGGCCGAGCAGATTATACAAGGGGACTCGGTGAGGCCCACCACGCGGGTGAAGAGGCGAGGCAGGGGCGGGCAGCATGGCGGTGGGGAGCAGGAGGAGCAGTACGTGGATGAGAAGCTGTCCCGGAGGATCCTGGAGCAGGCTCGGATCCAGCAGGAGGAGCTGGAGGCGGAGCACTGTCCAGGCAAGGGAACCGAAGCGAAGAAGGAGAAGACCACGGTGCTGGGTGAGTGGGGGAGCCGCGCTGATTCTCTTACCGTTGTTTGTGGCGGAGAATTGAAGCGCAGGGCGATCTCTAAGAACAGCGGATTAAAACAAAAGTCCCGGTGTCGTGGGAGGAGGCATTGTGCTGCCCTGGCGGCTGCCTTTGGGATGAGACAGCAAAAGGGACAGGTGTGCTAACCTTGTAGCTTGGTCTGAGTTTTTTCATGGGAAGGCATCCTGCCTCCGTAAATCCCCCCCTTGTATCCATTGTATGTATCCTTAAACTGCCCCCATCACTACAGTATCTGACATCTCTATCATGAAGGGATCTTATCCTTACAGTGATAACCCACACACCGATTGGGCGTGTCTCACTGTCCCATGGAGTGGCACTGAGCCCCTTATGGAGAAGAAGAGTACGTTTCCTCTACAGCCTCAGCTGAGAGCCAGCTGGTTTATAACTGAAGCTGTAGAGGCTCACACACTAAATTCCAAAGGTTCCAGGTTTGGTTCTGTTACACCAGCACCTCGGAGATACTAGAGACAAATAGAGTCTACAGTTGCACAGAGAGATCTAGGGACTTACCCAAAGTCACACAAGAAATCTGACTTAGGAACTGAACCCAGGTTTTTTGAGTTTTAGTGCCATAGTCTATTCAGTGAACCATCCTTTCACCTGGATAATACGTTCTTCATTTCCTGTCCCAAATAATATTTTTATTGTACATATGACAGTACATTGCATTAGTCAGTTTATTTGTCACTTAGGACCAGCTTTTTAATGGTATTGGAGTTGGTCACCGAAATACGTTTTACAGCATGGCCCCTAGTCTGTGATCTTGCAAAACTGAGCAGTTGTATTAAAGCTGATGAGTCTGTGTCTGAGTATAAAGTTCAGTGTGTATAACACACACATCATAATCATTATACCCTCTAATCTTTTCCATCCATGTGCAAAATACATTTTTATGGGCATCGAGGTATATGTGAATGTGCACCACACAACCTAGCTGTGGATGCTCTGCTAATCAGCTGAGTGGCATTTGAATCCCACCTGAGCAGCTGCAAAAGCGCACAGGCTACAGGGAATGCTGGTTATAATCCCCTAAAAAACAGGCGGCGGGGCGGGGATGCACGTATATAGGACCTGAAACCGTTTTTAATTCTTTAATTAATAAAGCTTGAAATATGCACCGTAATATTTAATTGCACATCTGTGCTCCAACATTATTGGCTGGCCACAGCAGTTGTTTAAGCAATTGGCAGAGGAGAAGCACGTTTTGGGCCTGGATGGAAATTCTGATTGCCCCTTCAGATGGACTGCCCCTGGGTATCCCTGGTCTGCCTTCCTATAGTGGGTGGTTGTCTACATTAGAAAGGAGCTGCTGTAAATTCATCTCACTGGCCACCCAGCTACTGGCTCTGCACCCTTATTTGTCCAACCTTAACAGGATGTGGTTTATTTCAGGGTCCGGATTGCGCGATGGGGATTCTGACGCAGAGGATGATGAGTGGCCCGCGCTGGAGAAGGCTGCATCCATGGGAAAGGGAGAGTACTGTGAGGAGGTGACGGTGGACCCTGAGGATGAGAGAGCTATTGAGATGTTCATGAACAGGAATCCTCCGCTAAGGTAGGAAGCAACCCCGATCGCGAGAAATTAAAAGGCTGCCCCCCTGATTAGCAGAGGGCCTATAGCCAGCCTGCGTTTTCTATTGGTGGTGCACATCCGCACATGGCACGGTGCACGCAATAAAACTTATTCTGCACATAGATGGAAACAATTGGAACATTGCCCCTGAGCCAAGGGATGTAAGTGTTTCTGTACTGGGCCCAACTGCGCTGCACTCGGATAGCATTGAAGTTTAAAACAGCGCTTTGAAGAGGTTACGTGAATTCTAGAGGGTGGGTTTGGTTGAAGGTCCATCACTCTTCCACAGCTGGGGAAACTGAGGCATAGGGGAGGATTGTTTTTTGCCCAACCTCTTAAGGCAAGTCAGAGGCGGAATTAGGAATAAAACTCAGGATTCCTGACTCTCCTGTGCCCAAACGGTAGATAATGCTGCATGTCCTCTCCATGGCATATGCATGGGGCCAACCATAGTAACTCCAATTGCTGGAGAGCAGCAGTGGGCAGCCTATGACCCATGAAATATTTTGTTACCATTGCCCATACGCGGGGTTGCCAGATCCCACTAGTTTCTGTTGGCGTCAGGTTTTTTTCCCCTGCCGGTATTGCAAACGTGACACACTCATAAAACAAGAGCACGTGAGGCGAGGTGTGTGCTGGTTGCACACAGCATTGGCTGCGAGAGCTGTGTGCTCGCTCTGCAACCAATCAAAACCCTGCTACAGTTCATTCGGCATGCCCTGCGAATTCCAGGTACACAAGCGCAGTGAGCAAAATGACCCTATCCCGGGAGGCTATATTGGTTACGACACTCTTGCGGCCCACTGAGATGGAGGGCCACTCCTGCGGCCTGCTCAGTAGCTTAGGTTGCCTGTTGCTGCTGCAGTGCCTAGAGGCCCTGCTGAGATCAGGTGCTTGGTGCTGTACCTGTATTCCAAAGACAGACATACCCGTCATAGACAAGACAGATAAAGGATGGGAGTGGAAATAGAGGCACCAAAGGGGGAGAGATTTTCCCAAGGTCACCCGGCAGGGCAGTAGCAGAGTGGGCTGTGGAACCTCCCTGCTCTGATTCCTACTGCAATGCTTTGTTCTTAGGCCCTGCTGCCTTTCATAGAATTCCAGGGCTGGCAGAGACCTCAGGAGTCATGGAGTCCTGCCTCCTGCCCACAGCAGGACCAACCCAACTAAATCAACCCAGCCAGGGCTTTGTCAAGCCAAGACTTAAACACCTTTAGGGATGGAGATTCCACCACCTCCCTAGGGTACCCATCCCAGTGCTTCCCCAACCTCCTAGGGAAATAGTTTTTCCTAATACCCAACTTTGACCTCCTCCACTGTAACTTGACCTCCTCTGTAATTTGACCTCCACAGTAACCAACCTTTGCAGGTTGGTTTGCCAAGGAACAGGCTGATTCTGTCCTAGGCCTAATACCAGCTCTGCATTGATTCCTTCGCCTGTATCTGCCAGGCTCACGCTAGCTGATATCATCATGGAGAAGATTACAGA
Source organism: Pelodiscus sinensis (assembly GCF_049634645.1). Taxonomy (NCBI): domain Eukaryota; kingdom Metazoa; phylum Chordata; order Testudines; family Trionychidae; genus Pelodiscus; species Pelodiscus sinensis. Next base: position 9,513,979 of record NC_134737.1, on the reverse strand, counting down.
GAAGCAGACCGAGGTGGAAACCGTGATGTCAGAAATATCAGGCCACCCCATGCCTCAGCTGGACCCCCGGGTGCTGGAGGTCTACAAGGGTGTCAGAGAAGTAAGAGCAATCGCATTTGTGTAGCAGCATTCATCTTCAACGCATTGTAGCTCTGCCAGGAGCTAGACTGAACCAAGCTCAGCTGTTCCCATGGCCAGTATTCACAGTTGTCATGGCTTGTGTCTTCAGCCTCATGGCTTGTGCTGAAGAATATCTTCACCCACTGCTAACATGCAGCCGTCTCTGGGGCGGAACATGACAGCTGTCTCTGTAAAGTGCGTCAGGGTCAATAAGGAGGCACCTTCTGCAGGGTCTGAGGTTTCCATCCTTTCTGTCATTACATCCAAGATACGGGGGGGAAAAAAACCTCTGGGACTGTTAATTGCACTCTTATGTTGAGAGAGTTTTTACTGCTCAGCTGGTGGTAAGACAGGACATTCGAGCTGCTTTTAAAATTCTCTTGCGTCCAGAAGCCCCGAGGTGCGTGGAAGCCTGTGAACAGAGGGAATTCCAGTGTGATTAGTTAATGTGCACCAGGCTTTCCAATAAAATCACCCCTGTTTCCACTGCCTCTTTCGCGCCGGATCTCACGCAGTTTAGCAGTAGCTACTCCTCCCCATCCCCAGAGTTTTGAGGCAGGCCAGTTTCTCCTATGGTCACTGTATTTCTCAAGGTCGCTGTAACAGGGTGGCCTGTCCCTTAAGGGGCCAGGCAAACCTGAGAACTGCTCCACACTGCCCCCGCCATGTTAACTGCTTTGATGGGACCTGAAGGAGGCCAGCTGGTTCTCCTATAAAGGGCAACAGGAAGCTGCGGAGAAGGGGGTAGATTAGGAAAGCATGGTAAAGGAGGGGCTCTTGCCGAGAAGGCCCTGACCCCGTGGGAGTTGAGAAGTCAGAGGTAGGAGGCTGAATGCCGGCCAGAGAAACATGGGAGTCGCTGTGGAATTGGAACCCAGCACTAGGCAGGAGAGGTGGGGCCTTGCTACCTAAGAAGGAAGAGAGACAGATTGGGGCCCAGAGAGCTAGACTTGCTTGACGAGAGCGCAGCTTTGAATTGGGACCCAGCTCCCAATGGCTGGGTATTGCCTATCTAAGGAGAGAGAGAGAGAGAGACTGAACTGGGGCCTGGGATAAAGTGGACCCTGGCAGGGAACTGTTTCAATTCGCTTTGGACTGAGTGAGGTATTCGAGGAGGGGTGGCCAACCCGTTGCAGACAAAGAGCCAAAATAGTGGTGGATACAGTGCAAAGAGCCAAGGGAAAGAAGTTGAGGAGGAGAGAAGAGGGGGGAAAAAAAAAAAACCCACGCTGCCCCTTTAACAGCTGTTGGCCGGAAAGTTGTTGGAAAAAACCAACGCTGCCCCTTAAGAGCTGCCTGTGGCCCAAGCAGAGTTCTGTCGGCCACAGCATCAGATTTCACTGCCCCAAGCGGCGCCCTGACCAGACAAGGAAAAACAGTCAGAGCAGGGGAACGCAGAACAGCCGTGGGTGCTGGAGCTGCAATTTTTCCTTTGAAGAGCCGCGTGCGGTTCGCGGGTTGGCCACCCCTGTATTAGAGGGCCCTGACGAGAGGAACAGGGGCCATGTGCCACAGGGCGAGTTCTAGCCACGAGGAATCTCTCAGGCAACCGAGCTGGTTAGTCACACAGTGAGTGACAGTCCTCGGCGGGCCTGATCCCTGTTCTGATCACTAGGCCACATGCTTCTTGTTTCAAAGGTGCTGTCCAAATACAGGAGTGGTAAGCTCCCTAAAGCCTTCAAAATCATCCCAGCGCTGTCCAATTGGGAGCAGATCCTTTACATCACCGAGCCAGAGACGTGGACTGCAGCTGCCATGTATCAAGCAACCAGGTATGAGGGAATTGTTGGTACGGATTGGGGGTTTTACAGTGGGCTTGCCACGAACTCCCCCCACCACGCTGAAATCCAAACCAGCCTCTGGCTCTCCCCTGAGCTGCAAGACAGAGGAGAGAGCCGCTCCCTGCCTTGAGTCCCATGCCTGGGCTGTGCATCGGGCATTTCCTGGATGCTAGAGAGGGAGGAGAGAGGCTGACCCTTGATCCAGAGCATGGTTGTTCCCTTCAGTGGCTCGAACCACTCCTAAGGAAACTGCCCTTTTATGTGGCACTCATGCTGTCTGCAGAGCTGCAGCCCGAGACACCGGAAGACGTGGCAGCTGGAAGTGTCCTTGTTTCACTGTTGCAGGCTCCGATCCCAAACTATAAAATGTGACATGATACGGGCTGTTTTACTCAGAGCTCTAATGCAGTCTCCAGGCACAATCTTCTTGTCAGGCAAGTACAGGGCCAGAGTCTTTGAAGCAGTAGCTGGAGTCTGATCTCATAGGCAGATGACCAGCTTAGTCACTTCCTTGATTCCCCTGGACTCTGATACTAAGAACATAAGAATGGCCCTACAGAATCAGACCAAAGGTCCATCTATCCTGTCTTCTGACAGTGCCTGGTGCCCCAGAGGGAATGAAGAGAACAGGGAATTGATTATCAAGTGATCCCTCCCCTGTCACCCGTTTCCAGCTTCTGACAAATAGGGTAGGGACATCATCCCTGCTTAACAGTCATTGATGGTCCTATCCTCCATGACTTTATCTAGCTCTCTTTTTTTGAACCCTGCTAAAGTCCTGGTCTTCACAACATCCTTTGGCAGGGAGTTCCACAGGTTAACATTATGTGAAGGGATACTAAGCCCGGCAGGTAATGCAGAGTGTCATGCACTTTGAAGCACTTTTTCACTACAAATCTCCAAGCCCTTTAACTGACCCTCAGGGCCTTCCCTGCTTTGGAAGGAGGGGCATATTCCTGCTCTATAAATGAGGCCCGGAGGACCTGTCCAGCATGCGAGTCAGGTGCAGAACCCTCCCCTGGTCTGCCCTGACCATTAAACAACCACAGTCTAGCCCAGATTTCAACAGTGTGGGTCATGCGCTGAAACACGGGTTGGCCTTCAACAGGTGCTTCAAAGATCAGGTAATAAAACCCCCACAAGCACACGAGGTACATGGTGGGAAACAGACCCTCTGATTGGAATATTAGGACTTGCTTCTTGTGGACTTTGGGGCGGCTGGGATGGAGGCTGAGACCCTAATCTGATTCCCTCCTCCCTTGTTCCTGCCAGGATCTTTTCCTCCAACCTGAAGGAGAGGATGGCCCAGCGCTTCTACAACCTGGTGCTGCTTCCGCGAGTGAGGGATGACATCGCCGAGTACAAGCGCCTCAATTTCCACCTCTACATGGCCTTGAAGAAGGCTTTGTTCAAGCCGGGAGCCTGGTTCAAAGGTAGAAAGAAGCCAGGTTGCAGGAAGAGGAGGGCGGGTCTGGCTTGCCGGCTGGGCTGTAGTCGTGTTCCGTGTTTCACAGCTGTATTCAAGAGTTCTATTCTGGGTGGAGGACTCAGTTCCATACTTGCTGTCTTTGGCCTTCCAGCCTCAGCACTTTGAACTGTTTATTTTGCCCAGAGCTTTACGCAACAGCCCCTAATGCTCTCCGGAGTCGGACAGCAGCAGTAAAGAGAGGGAGGATGCGGAAACAATGAGAGCAAAACAAGCAAGGGGGAGAAACCTTGGGTGGCAGCAGCTGCTGATGTGGTGGGTCATCATCATAGTCCGTTCCTGGAAACTTGATTGGCACCCCCAGCTGTATCGGTGTTGCCAATACTAGCCCAGCCCCCTTAGGTTGTCAGAGATGGGCGAGATCCATCCATGACAGGACTCCCTGTAGTGGGGAGCTGATCACCATGTATATTTGTGTGTACAGGTTGAACCTCCCGGTCTGGCGTCCTCGGGACCTGACTGGTTCCGGACCAGGAAATTTGCCAGACCAGGGGAGGTCAGTGCACTACAGTCTCTGCTTTTCCTCCTGGCCACCCTGCTGTGGTGCATTGACCTCCCATGGTCTGGAAAATGGATTGGTCCCGGACCAGGTAGGTCCCAAGGATGCCAGACCAGGGAGGTTCAACTTGTACACACAAATATACACAGTGTTCAGCTCTATTCTCCCCAGGGCGGGGCCTCTGCTTCCCTCCCCCACCCCCCCACCTCGGGTTCTGCTGCCACCTAAGGCTCCTCTTTTGCCCCATGGCTCTGCTGCTGCCAGGGAGGGGAACTCCACACTCTGCCCAGCAGCCTCACTGCTGCCTGGGGCACCCCACTGCAGCCCAGGACTTCACGTGCCGCTTGCCCGAGTCCCGCAGTGTTCCTGGCCCCACGGGGTCACGCCGCCGATGCCGGACCAGGGGTGTTGCCGGACTAGAGAAGTCCGGATTACAGAGTGTCAACCTGTCCTATCCATGAATGAGCTTGGCCTGAGATGAGTGGGAGGGACGAGAGAGGGGGCAGCACATCCCGGGCCTCCTGCAACCTGTTGAGCCATCGGCGTTGCTCCTTTCAGGGGTGGGTGCCCAGGGATGCAGCCCTGAATGCTCCGGGGGGGGGGGTTGTTCTCTCAGGCTAGATGGGCATGGAGGTTGGCGTGCACGGGGGAGGGATCAGTCGGCTTCTGGCTCTGAGCCCTGCAGGTCCAAGCACTTTGCGTTCAGAGGATTATCGTCAAGCTCCCCCCGTCTGCTTTTAGGGATCCTGATCCCCCTGTGCGAGTCCGGGACCTGCACGCTACGGGAAGCCGTCATCATTGGGAGCATCCTTGCGAAGTGCTCCATCCCTGTCCTTCACTCCAGGTAGCACGGGGCGGGCGGGGGCCCTCGGGGAAGGTTGGGGAGGGAATAGATTCTCTCTTTCCTCAGGGAGTCCCATAACAAGGTCACGGCTCTGCCCTAAAACCTCTCTGGCCTTTCACACACCTAGGAAAGCTGCATGAGGTCCCTACGCTGGCCCAAGGCTGCTCCCTACAGCGCATCCCAGGGCAGCATCCTGTCCCGAGTCACACGCTTCCGTCATTGCCCAGGGGGCGGTCCCCATTCCAGTGGCTCCTCCGCTTGGAATGCTGCTGGGCCAAGAACTCCCAGTAGCTGGGAGTTTCCTGGTCAGCAGCATAGGATTAGCAGGGAGGCCGTCTCCCTGCTGGGTTACCCCATGTGCACCCGCGGCGGCGGGGGGCGATGCAGGATCAGACCCTCACTGCCACTGTCTCCCCAGGGTAGGGAAGCGGGGAGAGCACTAGCAAGACAGCTGGGCATGTAGCGAGATGGCCAGATGCTAGAGAGCAGATTGCGCTGCTGTTTAAGGGGCCTGTGGCTGAGTGGGAAAGTCGGGGACGGGGGGAGGAGGAGAGTCCTGCCTGCTCCGCAAGTCCCCTTCTGGTGCCTGGTCTGCCCCGGTTGAGCTGGTGGGGAAGTTGGAAGGCTGCTTGGTCCCAGGCTCCGGCCACAAACACCCTCTGAACTGGGAGCAGGGGAGCCCTGGGCAGAGCTGGCTCTCCTGAAGAGGTCCTGGGGGCAGCACGGTGTTGGAAGGTGCCCAGAGCCACCCCCTGCCCACTCACTGGCTGTCACGGAGTGTGGGGGAGCCACCAGCTGCCCCATTAGGAAGGCTGGATAAGTGATGCTCTTAAAGTAGGGAGGTGGGGTGGGTTCTCTACTGGCCTAGGGGTTAGGGCATAGGCCTGGGGACCCCAGGGTTCAAACCCTGCCCACCCAGGGAGCATTACCGCAACCAGCACTAGCTGCCCCATTGGGAATGCCAGATAAGGGATGCCCCCCCATCTCGTGCACCCCCATCCCCAGCCAGACATGACTCTCAGCCGGCAGGGAGAGCAGAAGGGTTATTAATTCACAGGGATACAGTGTAGCACAGAGCTGTCAGCCCAGGAACCAGCCAGGACAGTCCATCCCTGTATCCTAAGCCAGCGGAGACCAATTCCCCCACTCGGCAACCGGTCCCAGCCCTGCAGGCCGCCTCGCCGCCTCCTTTGCCCAAAGGTGTCACCCGGTTGCACCTCTCAGGCTCATGTTACAGAAAGCCTGGGCCACTGTGCACATGCTGGGACTGGGGCAGCCTCCCTTGGTAGGAGTCGTACCTGGAATGGTCATCCCCATCTAGAGGTATTGGGGCAGTCCCAAGGGAAACTGAGGCACGCGCCTAGGGTTACCACAGGAGAGTAGATATGTCATGCAACGTAACAGAGCGAATGCAGTCCCCATGGGCATAGCTCTGGAGTGTGACAGACAAAGCTCCTGCCCCAAGACCCCCGACCCACTGGGACTCGCTCTCCCTCCGCAGTGCGGCCATGCTGAAAATCGCCGAGATGGAGTACAGCGGCGCCAACAGCATCTTCCTGCGCCTCCTCATTGACAAGAAGTACGCCCTGCCCTTCCGCGTGGTGGACGCCCTGGTCTTCCACTTCCTGGCCTTCCGGGCGGACCGGCGCACCTTGCCCGTCTTGTGGCACCAGTGCCTGCTCACCTTCACCCAGCGCTACAAGGAGGACCTGTCCTCGGAGCAGAAGGAGTCCCTGCTGGAGCTGCTCAAGTTCCACTGCCACCCGCAGATCTCAGCGGAGATCAGGCGGGAGCTGGCGAACTCCAAGTCGCGGGACGTGGAGGGGCAGCAGCCGGTGGCGATGGAGTGAGGCCGGGAGGCGAGAGGCGGGGACTGCGGAGGGGACGCTGGCTGTGAGACGCTGCGGCCCAGAACTACCTGGCGCGTCATCCCTTGCACCATCGCTGCTGCCTTCGCTGGATGAGGCCGAGTGGCTGAGCTAGCCCTTGGGCCGGGACAAGCGAGCGCGGGCCTGTCACTAAGATCCCGCCACTCCTGCCTTGTAGCCCAGGGGTGGAAGCAAGCGCTGCTCTTCAGCTGGACCTCCCTTGGGAGCGGGGGAAGCTGCCTTCCTCGGATCAGAGGCTGGCCTGATGCGAGCAGGCACTTCTGGGAGGGGGGAAAGCACGGGGCTGCTCCTGTCTGAGAATAAAACCTGGGGCATTCCGAGCGTCTGATGGAATGGAATGGAAAGGTGCAGCCCTTTCAGAGGGATGTTCGGGGGGGGGGGGGCAGCACCCTCTCCCCTTCCCCCCCCATCCCCCTCCGCCCTGTAAGAGATGGGGCGTAAGGGCCTGTGTGATCTACTCCAGTCCCCCCCTCTAGCACAGCGATCCGTTTGGTGCATGAAGATCTTTTCCCTTTCTCTCCAGGCAGGGACCCTGCCTTCTGTGCCTTGCGCCTCATTGCACCGAGGATAAATTTGCAGGCGGCCCGGGGTTCCCCTGCGTGGCAGGCAATGAGATCGCACGTTCCCACGTATGTTTCGCTTGCTAGCAGGGGATGCCCCGGGGAAGGATCACTGTCTGGGTTGGCAGCTGCAGCCGTTTCTGCCCTGTGAGCGGAATCCATCATTCCCCCGCCCGCGTTGTAGTCGGTGCCCAGATGCTTCTGCAGCCGGGAAGAGTAATGCGCTTGCAGAGTGTTTAGCTCCAGGGGAGCCGTGGGTTTGTTTGCAGAGAGCCGGCTCCCTCTGGGCAGCCGCTCGCTAGCAGGCAGACGCCGGCTCGATTTGCAGCGCTCCCATCCGTCCGCTCCGTGGCATTTAGCAGGAACGATCCCAGGGGAACCAGCTGCTCTGTAATTAACCCAGCTTCACACAGAGGCTGCTCCGGGCCGCTTCCAGGAAAGGCGAGCAGCGGGAGTGTGACTGACAGCCGCCTGCGAGCCAGGAGAGGCAGGGACAAGAGGAAGCCAGAAGCAAGCAGGGAGTCGGCAGCTGTGCTGCACGTTGGCTGGGCGGCAGCTGGGAATAAGCCACAGACAGGAGATGTCCGAGCCAGGACTCCTGGGCACCATCACTCAGTGAAACCACGGGGCTGTCATTTGGCCACTCCGGGTGTAATGAAGGGGCAGCGATTGCCTCTCTGGGTCCTTGGGTCGCCCCCTGTTTAAGTATTAACCCTGCATCGGCCGCCCGTCCTTTCCTGTAGATGCGCTGAGAGCCAGAAAGCAGGTTGGCACTTTGCTTCTCTCCGCCTGGCCAACTGGCAGCCGCTTCTCTCCTCACCCCCCAGGTGGGATGGACGGTGGGACACCCCCAGCAAAACGATATGTGCACTGTTAGCTCCCAGGCCAGAGGCCCCTAGCTGATCTGACTCAGCCACTGAGGGCTGCAGGGTGATGGGCGCTGCCACACAGCCCCAATTCCCACTGATGTCCATTGGCTCCTGAAAACTGTTACTTCTTTAGAGGGACCTGTTCTCCTTTCCTGCCGGCAGTGCCCTCTATCTCTGTTTCCTGGGGCTGCCACAGTGGCAGCTGAGAGCTGAGGAGGAAGGAGAGCGAGCCAGTCAAGGCAAGCCACGAACCAGATCCGGCCTATGGGCCATATGTTCTAAAATGGGTGAGGAACCTAAGAGCAGCCACACTGGGTCAGCCCAAAAGTCCATCAAGTCCTGTGTCCTGTCTGCCGACAGTGGCCAATCCAAATTCCCCAGAGGGAATGAACAGAACAGATAGTCTTCAAGTGATCCCTCCTCTGTCGCTCATTCTCAGCTTCTGACAGAGGCTAGGAACTCCATCCCTGCTCATCCTTACTAGTAGTCATAAATGGACATATCCTCCATGAATTTAGCTAGCTCTTTTTTGAAGCTGTGTTACAGTTTTGACCTTCACAGCATCCTCTGGCAGGGAGTTCCACAGGTTAACTGCATTGTGCGAAGTATTTCTTTTGTTTTAAACCTGCTGCCTATTCATTTCATTTGGTGATCCCTAGTTCTTGTGTTATGGGAAGGAGTCTGTTCATGTTCCTCACACCAGTCCTGATTTTATAGGCCTCTGTCACATTTCCCCTTTCCCCTTTGGTCTCTTTTCCTGCTGAAAAGTCCCAGTCTTACTAATTTCTCCTCATATGGCAGCCGCTGCAAACCCCTAATCATTTTTATTGCCCTTTTTTGAACCTTTTCCAATTTTAATATTGTCTTTTCCTTGAGATGGGGCGACCACATCTGTACACAGAATTCAAGATGGGCCTACTATGGATTTATACAGAGGCAATAAGATAGTCTGTCTTCTTCTCTATCCCTTTCTTAGTGATGCCTAACATTGTTTGCTTTTTTTGACTGCCGTGGCACATGGAGTGGATGTTTTCAGAGAACTATCCACAATGATTCCAAGCTTTCCCTCTTGCATGGTAACAGCTAATATAGACTCCATCATTTTATATGTAGAGTTAGGATAATATTTTCCAGTGTACATTACCTAGCATTTAGTAACATTGAATTTCATTTGCTTTTTTGTTGCCCAGTCACCTGGCTCTGTGAGATCCTTTTGTCATGCCACACAGGCTGCCTGGGATTTAACTAACTTTTGTGCAGTTTTGTATCTTCTGGAAATGTTGACCCCCTATTTTGTCCAGGGTCCAGTGTACTAACGTACAGCCGGGGCACAGAGGTCCTGGCCTGATCCCTGAGTGAGGCCTCTACTTAATAGTGCCCTAGGAATAATTAACAGCAGTTGATCCGGGCCTATGTCCTCTGCACATTCAGGGTCCAGTCCTCGTGCAGGTAGATCTGCAGGCTGGGCTACATCTTCACTGCAGGCTTCTTGCGCAAGAGCGCGTCCGCACTGCCATGTGCTTCGGCGCAAGAATGGCCATCAGAGTACCTGTGTTTTTTCCGATATGGGTTTCTTGAGCAAGAAATCCCTGTGGTCTGTCCATGCACACCTTTTTGCGCAGGAGCTCTTGTGCAAAAAGGCTTATTCCTCGTGGAAAGAGGAGTAACACTTGCACAAAAAGCCCTGTCTTCTGGCGATCTACTGTATTTTTCCTTGCGCAAAAACGCACTTGTAGTGTGAACGCTCCGTCAGTTTTTGCTCAGAAACTCAGCTGTGGAGATGTAGCCTTGACGTCTTATGGAGGCTTAAAGTCGCTGCCCTCGCCTATTAAGCAAGCTACTTGTATGGGTAACTCTGCTCTCGCTGCTGCAAAGAGGTTTGGGTGCCCTATTGAGCTCAAGGAAGTTGAGTTGCTCTAGCTCTGATCCCCCACCAGGTGGCGGAGCACAGCAGGCAAACAAATGGGGCAGGCAGTCCAGCTGTCGGAGCTGGCTCAGTGTAACCCTTACTCTAGATGGGGCAGTGGGAGGATATTCGCCCTCACCTGACTGCAAGAGGAAGGGTGGGATACATCTGCTGGCTAACTCCCCCTCTGCCTGCAAGCACACCGAGCCTTACGCTTATGTGGGAGGGGCAGATCTGCTAGGGAATAGGGAGGCTTAAAAATGCTTTGAGCTAACACCTGGCAGCTGTGGTGCCAGCCAGGGCGTGTCCTGGTAGAATCACCTGCTGTGAGGACCCCCTGTTCTCCCCACCCCCCCCCCCCAGTCCGTTACCTGTGCCGAGAACAGGAAACAACCATCTAGGGATTCTGTGCTTTGAGCTGCTGGCTGCCCCGTTGGGCCAGGGGCTGGCGCAGGAGGGAAGGAAAGACCCTCTCTTGCAGGGCGGATACCAGGTTCCCCGGGCCATGACCTTTGGGGAAGAGCACGATGGGTCAAAACAAAAGTTTCTCTTGCTGCTGGAGGGCTCAGCCGTTCCCAGGCAGAATGGGCAGGGAGGAACCACGGCGCTAAGCCAGCCCCACATCAGCCTCTGCGCCAGCAAGAGGGGCAAGGCTCTCCCGTCGCTCTGTGGAAAGTACGCCCAACGGCCGCAGGCCGGGCTGAGGAGGGGAGTGTGAGAAAGCAGCATGGGGCGGCGGTGGCTTTGAAGGGGGGGGAAATCCCCAAATGCAAAGAGCCAAGCGTGGGGGAAATCGCCGTGTGTCAGCTTGTGGTGCTGACTGCTCCACACTAGTCACTCCAGAGCGCAGCCATGCACCCAGCTCCCGGCACCCCTTTTCTCCAGCCTGCTCCCCTCTGACGCACCGTGGTGGGGCCCTTTCCTGCCAGACCAGCCAGCGAACACCCCCCCACCTCCAGTGTGCCCTAGTGCCCTCTCCTATGGAGCTGCGTTGCTAGACACCCTGAGCCATTCAAAACGCACAAGCTATTCTACCCCTTCCCAAGCCGTGTGAGTGCATGTTCTGCTTGGCTTTCCAGCCCAAAGTTCCTGTCAGACTAGCGCCTTGTGGGGGCGATTGCTCGGCGACAAGCTGGGATCCTGCTGGCGTTCCGCCTCCCCGGGGAGCTGCTCCCGCTAGCTGTGCAGGAAAATCACACCCCTGCAAAATGCTCCCTGCTAGGATTGCTCTACGCCAGTGACTCAGCATTTTCCAGGCGGGAGCGTCTCCCATGCAGCTGGGATTTCCCCTCCTGCTGTTTAGCACCGGATGGGGCAGGGCTCTTCAACGTGCGGCCCGTTGGTTTGCGGCCTGCGGTGCAGTTTGGGTTCACGCAGGGCTCGACACGCGGCCCGCGAGTGGGATCATAATGCTGGAAGAGACCTCAGGAGGACATCAAGTCCAGCCCTCTGCCTAAGGCAGGACCAAGCCCAACTATTGGGAGTCAAAGGCCAGCCTTTGAACATGGCCGCCACTGGAAACACGCTCTACAACAGCGAGGCGTCTCCCAGGGGGTGGGGGTAAGCACTGAAAGATGCAAGCAGATGGGCTGGCTGGAAGAGACGGGTACAGGGTCCCCCTCCTCCCTGGGGGTTTCTAGCCTCCAGGGAGGAGGTGCTGGGAGTGCCGGGGCATTGTGTGAAAAGCTATTTGCATATATTTGCATATATATTTGCATGCACATGCAAACCACATTTAAGCTGCAGCCCTCGGCATGTGCTGTGGGTATCGTGGCCCCCGGGGCTTCCAAAGTTGAGTAGCCCCGAGATAGGGGGACGGGCACCCCTCAGCTGTCAGCTTGCAACCCCCTGGAAGCTCTGAAGAGTGACTCTGCCACTGTGGGGGTTCCAGGTTTGTCCAGGTCAAGAATGTACATGTACAAAGCTCCTTCCCTTCCCTGTGTCATGAAATGTGACAACCTGCAAGCTCAGCGCGGTGGCTGAGAGTCAAGCTGGGTTTCCTCCTTATGCGTTGCCACTACTCAGGGTTCTGCACGCCACATCCTGCCCTCCGCCATGGCTACTCTAGCTGTCAGTCCCTCGGTGACACCTGTACAGCCCTTCAGGCATGTGTAAGGGATTAGCCCCGTCCCTGAAAGCTGGCTGAATATTCTGCTGGCGATAGACTCCACCTCGCTCCTGGGACCGTGTCAGACTTACCGTATTAACCATGAATAATGTTTCTGCCACCTGCAGCTCACCTCGCAGCAGGACTGGTGACAACGAAAGGGCCATTTTTAACTCATGTTTTCAGCCAAAAGCTGTGAAATTAGATAACGTGCCTGGAGCCCATCCACTTCGAGCTGCCCCTTTTCCTACTCTCCTGGATTTTATCTCCTTCCTTTAAAGCCATAAGAAGCAGGTAAGATAGATACTCGAGACTCTCCTACTGACGTTTGAATTTGCTTTCCTTAGCAAGCGCCCGTCCTGGGAGAATTCTGCTACTTCACCTCCAAATGCAATAGTTGTAGAATTCTACTAGGGCTCTAAGTTGTATCCGCTGCATTGAAAACCATTTGGCAAAGAGCACTTCAGCAAGGCAGTAGATAATTGATAATGGATAACAAAGCGCCCACCAGCTTTGTCATCCTGAGCCAGGCATCCTGCCCCCCCATAAAAGCTTTTAAATATATATTGCTACCATTCTCAAGCTGGGGAGCTATCCATGGCGTTACAGCAGGGGGGTTGTGAAGCCTCAGACAGGTGCATCCAGAAAGCAAGTTAAAAGATCTGACTTGGAATTTGTTCCAGGCTGTAGAAAGGTAGAATCCTGCGTGTTATGAAGGGCCCTCCGTTACTGGAGTGTCTGAGTCCTCCTGCGTTCACCGTATCTCCTGCTAGGGCCTATTGCTGCGATTCTGATCATGGGGTAGGGGAGTGTTTCAAAGACAGACTTCCGGTTTAGTTGAGCCACTTCCCAAATGAATTTAAGGCCAGGATGCGCCACTGAAATCTCTCCCCCACCCCCATCTGCCCTCTCACCTGTGCTGAATTCTCAGCTTCAAGATTTTGCCTTGCCCACCCAACCTCCTTCCCCAACTTTTCTCTTAACCCACCTCCTGCTCATCTCCTCCCCATCCGCTTTCTACCTTCTTCCGTGAGACTCCTACAGGCACTTGGTGCCGCCTCCTTCAAACTCACTGCTTCCCCAGTAACAACCCACTTCATGGACCCAACAAACAAGCCCACAGGTGAGGAGCCAAATTGTGTAACTCTCACCAGGGAGCCAGGTGCGTCTGAACAAGGTCGCTTGCATTTCACTGGGGAGTAATCTGGATTGGGGATCAGAAAGGATGAGACAGCTAGGCTACGTCTACATTGGCAAGACTTTGCACATATACTTTTAAACGCAAAAGTTTTTGCGTTCAAGTATTTGCGCAAGAGAGCATCTACACTGGCTTGTGCTTTTGTGCAAGAGATGTGCTTTTGCGCAAAAGCATCCGTGCCAGTGTAGACGCTCTCTTGCACAAGAAAGCACCGATGGCCATTTTAGCCATTGGGCTTTCTTGCACAAGAAATTCATGTTACCTGTCTACACTGGCCTCTTGCACAATAACACTTGCACAAGAGGGCTTATCCCTGAGCGGGAGCATCATAGTTCTTGCGCAAGAAAGACTGATTTAGTGCATTAGAACATCAGTGTTCTTGAGCAAGAACTCGTGGCCAGTGTAGACAGGCGGCAAGTTTTTGCCAATGTAGACGTAGCCCTAATGTTTTGGTTTTTTTCTGTTAGAAGTATAAGAACCAGGCTAGATCAATCTCTGTATATAGGGCCATGCCCCTCTCCAGCTCTCAAAAAATGAAATCGAATCTGACTCAGTCTTTCTAAAGGAAACTTCAGATGCTTTAACTTTTTTTAAAAGTCTTTTATTGCAACATCATATGCTCTCATCTGATTTTCCCAGCACTGGGATTTCTGCATATGGATAATACAAACAATTTTATTTTTAAATTAACTCATTAATATATATATATTTATTTTTCCTTTTATACAAACAGCCCCCAAACATCAGGTAATCTCTATCCCCTCCTACCTTTAACAGCTAGCAGAAGCCAGTGGCAGACAGCTTTCCTTTTTGGCAAATCAGGCTAAGCACGATGGGGGACAGAGGTGGAAGTAAAAAGCAGCCTGAGCTTTATCCACCTGACAAAGATTCTGGTTTCCAGTGGCATTCTCAGAGAGACGTTTCCCAACCATCTCCCTCTGGCTGGCAACAGTCACAGAGTAAAACGCCACCAGGGCCCAGAAATCAATATAAAGCAGCAGTGTTGTACCTCCCATCTCAGCAGACGAAAAGTCCAGCTGGCTTCTGCCTTTTAATAAAATAGTAATGTGTAAGAGGCTCTCATCAAAGCAGCATTTTTTTTAAAACTTTAAAAAAAAACTAAAAACAGGAACAACAAACTAACACATCTTTTTCGGTCCATAAGTGCTTGCAAGTATTTATGGCCTATTTTGGGTGCGTGGATATAAAACACATAAAAACACTTTATATTTGCCCCCCCTCTCTTTTTATCACCCTCCTGCTTTTTATTTTTCCAGCTGGATTTGAGACCCTCTGGAAGAGTTCATAGAAATGTAGGACTATAGCAGCACATTCATGAGATACTTTAACATCAGAGTGGCGTCTGAACTAACTCTTCTCTAAGGCAGAGCCCTGAAGGCTCAGCGGATTGATGGAGGCCTGTGGACGGATGCTAAAAGCACTGGTTTGGAAAGGAGGTGGGGAGGGAAGCAAGCCCCCAGTTTCCTGCCAAAAAGTTGCCCAATATTCTTCCGTTTCATCCTCCCTTGTCGAATGGCTGAAAGCAAAGGGGATTTAAGGGAGGTGAGGTGCAGTAAGTACAGTGCCAACCATATGCCCAGTGCGCCCCACACAAAAGGTCCTCTTCTTGCAAGGGCTTTTACCTCAGGTATCAGTTCTTAAAATGGAGCGCTTGCACAGAGCAAATGCAAAAAATGAATAGTGACAGAAACAACCCTGCTATTCCCTCCTAGTGGGAAAAACACAAGCAGCCTGGTGGTGAGCAGCGAGGAGATGGATTCACCTGCTTATTTCCCTCTGTATGGCTCTCCATCAACCCATCTTGGTCCCAAACCAAGCCACCATAGACTCAGGACTACTCCACTGCACAAGTCACTGGGTGAATGTTTCTTCATCACAGAAGCCAAGAGAATATAAGAGCTAGCCCTTCATGTAACGTGCATGGAGTGCATGCACAGAGGGGTTGGCTGCAGTTGAGGTGGAGGTACCTTAGGACACAGAAAACAGCAACAGGGCACCAACTATGTTTAAGACAAATGCCAACTGAAAAACTCTTTAAAACTGAAGTTAGGCTCTCTCACTTCCTCCCCCGCTGTATTTTAATTCCTGCCCAACATGAACATTTCCCCCTGCTACCATCTGGTGAGGCAGGTTAGCAGTATGGGCAGCAAACTCCTGCCAGACAACCCCTTGAGAAATCAACCACCGTCTATCCTCCTACCCCTTTCTGGTGTGACTGGATGGACAGCTGATAGGTCCTTGCCACCTCCCCAGTGAGTGGACTGAGTCCTGGTATGTTTCAGACAGATGGAATTAGTGGGCAGCAGGTTCCCCCAAGGCCTCTCCCTCTTCAGCGCGAGGTCCCATTCTCATGAGGCTGGGTGACTGAGGGGAAGGGGGGTTCATCACAGGTTGATGTCTGTGACGTCTGTAGGCGTGCTGGTCATGTTGAGGTCCTGGCTGGCCGGGTAGTCTGGACTCTTGGTGGAACTGTATTCCTGTCGGGACTGGGAAATCTGTTTCAGGCCCTCGGCTAAGGCAGCTTCAATCTGCTCCTGACAAGCTTTCAGGCAGTCCTGTGAGACAGGAAAGAAACAAGACCGGAGGCTTGAATTCCACTCTGACACTCAGTAATCAGACAGCCCTACTGATGTCTCTGAGCAGGTGCTGGCCTCTGTTTCAGGCCTGACCATCTCCATGGATGGACAGGGCTCAGGCCTAGACAGAGCGTCTCCAGCTTCATTATCTGAGTTTATCCTTTGGCCCCCGCTAAGAAAGTGCTCTGCAGCGTCTCCCTCTCCTCTCCCCACTCTGCTGGATTCTCACAAAGGTCACTTTTATGGAGCACTAAGGAGAGGTGCAGCTTGTCCTGGACCACTGGGAGATGCTGGAAAGGTAATTTCCCTAGACATTTCTTCTCTGCAATAGCATGGCTTTTCCCACTTTCATTTCCTCTCTCAAGGGAAGTAAACAGCTTCTGCACTCATATTTACCTCTATTAACATGGGCTTGTCAGGCTGCAGACCCGTTAGCCTACTCTCACGGAGAAGTTCTTTCGACCTTCAAGAGATGCTTGTTTCTGGAGTCGCCCGGCCTTTCTAACAATGGCCCACGGGCCTGCTCTTTCTCCCATTTCCTTCCTTTCGGAGCTCACTCCCTGACAGGTTTGCCTAAGTTCTTGTTGGGCCCCAAATCACCATGGGAACCAGCACCTTCCGTAAAGTTAAACCCACAGTGCTTGCTCCTTCCTTCCCTACAGAGGGCCAAGCTGTGCTGCTGGGGGAAAATTAGTCAAGCGAAGAACATTTGGGAAAAGTTTGCATCTTAACTCCATGCCTTCCTTGAAAGTTAGACCCAGATCTCCCAGTCTCCAGTCAGCTATCTCATGCCAACCTAGCCTAGAATCCTAGGGCTGGAAGAGACCTCAAGAGTCACTGAGTCCAGTCCCCTGCCCAAAGCAGAACCAGCCCCAACTCAATCAAAACAGGAATTTCCCATATCACTGGTCACCTGAGAAATAGGACATCTTAATTCAAACCTCTTCTAAAGGGACGCAGGCAGGAATTGAACCAGGAAACCCCCAGGATCTCCCCTCTCTTAAGCAAGCATCTAACCACGGGCTTACAGAGTGATCCTATCAGCTTTTGCAGAGTTAAGATGCAGGCATAGCTACATGATGAAATACGCGCCTTCAGAGGCTCTGAAACTTTCTATACCATCAGAGAGCTTCATCTTATGTTCCCTAGAATCTTCATGCCCCGGGAGCCCACCTCTGCATCTCCTGGCCTCCAGGCTCAACGCAGTGCTTGGTGCAAAGGAAACAGCCTTAGCAGAACACCACCTCTGTCGAAGACAATCCCCCTAGAGCCGCAGCAGGATGAGGAAACTCCTCCACTTTGACACTAGATTGCAGTGACTCACCCGAGCCTGCACAAGATGCAGCCGAGCCTGGGGCCTCTCGCATCTGTAAAGGGCAGAGGTCGCCCGCTGCCCTCAGCGTCTGATGAGAGATGGTGGCATTTTGCATCGGGGCGGGCTGGGGTTCTGGCCAGAGCCAGGGCTGGACCCCGGGCCGTCTCTCTTCACGGGATTGTGTCACACATAGAACCTCTTACCAGGAATCCACAACTGGTTCTTAGAAACTTACAGAGGATGTGGCAAGCAAAAATAGCAACACCCACCTCCCCTTCCCCAGTCATTTCCAGTAAGCAGAGCTTCTAGCCTTCTACCCGCAGCAACAAGGCAAAAAGAGCTGTACACGGGGCCCCGGCAACGGCCATTCTAAACCCCCTCCTGGCTAGTTCCCTGCTGCGTTGTACCCAGGGCAGGAGGAGGACAGGGGACAGCCAGCAGACCATGTCTGGGACGGCAGGGGTGGGGGAGGATGGGCAGAGAGACACCTCTTCAAGTCCAGGGCGGCAGTCACCAGAAGCTGCCGCGGCTTCGTGGCCTCTCTGAATTCAGCTATTAGGGCTACTAGGAACCGAGACAAAGGTCTGCATCTCATAAAAGCCACTGCCGCAACCAGCCCCTTTGCGGGTGATTTCGGCAGCGATGCTACAGACTGTCTAGGCATGGAGAGGGAATGTTTCTCTCACTCTGGGGAGGGGCCTTGCACGCAGGCTGAGTATGCTTGCCCTGCAAGGAGCCCAGAACCTAGGGCTGTCACCTTCCCCCAGATGCCTATTTGGAAATATGAGGTCCGGTCCCATGCCTTACAGGAAAGGGGGAGGAAATGTCTATCTGCAGGGAAACGGGGAGGTTCGCAATCAGACCTTGTCTGGGGCATGTTTACCAGAGATCAAAGACCTGTTGAGTAGCAGCACCTCGCTCCTTGTTGGTCACACGCTTAAGAGCAAGTCTTACTACAACCAGGATTAATGAGCCTATTAGATGCATGAGGCCCAAGTCCCTTATACAGATACGCAAGGCAGGAATCGATCAGCCTGGGAGCCGAGGCAGAACAAAGCCACGCAGCGTAGTCTGTGTACTGGCAAGTCATTGCATGTCCTCAATGCCCTGGGGGCATCACCAGCACTCACGAACTGAGCTTCACCGAAGAAGGTTATCATCCTCTTCTATTTCAGCAGTGGAGACACTGAGTTGCAGGGAGGGGAAGAGACCAGTCCCAGGAATCGGGCAGAGCTGGGACCCAGGAATCCATGCATGGAATCCTTGCCCCCCTCCCCGCCCCACCGGCTCCATCCAGCAGAAATTCCCCAAAGAAAGGTTAGAGAGG
The DNA here is from genome assembly GCF_049634645.1 of Pelodiscus sinensis. Taxonomy (NCBI): domain Eukaryota; kingdom Metazoa; phylum Chordata; order Testudines; family Trionychidae; genus Pelodiscus; species Pelodiscus sinensis. The sequence goes on along the minus strand of NC_134737.1, from coordinate 9,495,481 downwards.
ACATGGCGGTCTCGTGTTGTACCCTTATACCAGGGGTGGCCAACCTGCGGCTCATGAGCCACATGCGGCTCTTCGCCCCCAAAAAGTGCAGCTCACAAAGCTGCTCCTGCGCCCCCACCCACCCCCAGCTCCCCGGGGCGGCAATTCAAAATGGCACCCAAGATGGCGGCCATCAATGGGGGCCTGATATGGCCAAAAAGCCTAAGCTTGTTTCTTAACGGGGCAGCCTCCTTTTTTTTTTTTTTGCATGACAATTCTGGTACGGCTCTTCGCATTTTTTCTGCTGCTGTTTCAGCTCTCTTTCTTAAATGGGTTGGGCACCCCTGCCTTATACAGTAAGTTCCTTGGGACAGAGGCCATCTTTTTGCTTTGCGTCTATACAGCACTTTGCACGGGGGGGCAGGGGGGGCGGTCAGCCCAGTAAGGAGCCTCCCGATGCTACAGTAATACCAAAACTCAATAACAGTAGCGGAAGTTCAGGAGACAGGGCCTGAAGTTAGGGGCAGTGTGGAGCAGCAGTAGTGAAGCCAAAGGAAACGGGGAGGGGGTTGGGAGAAAAGGCCGCGTTCAGCGCAGAGACCGATGGGGTTACATAAGGTAGGCAGCCTAGTAACAGCTTTGGGCCTTGGCGACTCCAATGCCCTCTAATCTTTCCTTTGTGTTCCGCCTGGCAGGCCTTTGAAATCTCCTCTGCTTCCCACCTGTTCTCCTCCGCCGGCTTCAATTCACTCTGCTCACAGGGCAGCATTCAGCTGCGGCCCTATTCACTGCAGCAGCTTGGGAGCAGCTGGCTGCAGGCAATTCCAAGTTACTTTTTAAAGGCTCCAACAAAAAACGCTGAGCACATGAAGGGAGCCCCCCTCTGACAATGCCAGGCTGTAATTCTCCCTCTCCTGGCTTCACGGCAGCCCCGAGCCTCCCAAAGCCCGGAGCTGCTAAGGGGAGTGGAACTAACTCTGAGTTCAAGCATTCGGTGCCTGGGCAGATGCGGGGATCAAAGGAGCCGTGGGGGGAACAAGGGTTCCCGAGGTCCCATGCTCAGAGCAAGTGCTGATGGAACCCAGGGCCCTAGAACCAGCCTAGTGAAAGCCTCCCACCCTCTCCCTAAAGATGCTGAGAGACCAGTTCCCCTCATTCCCACCTTAGGACTCCCTGTGCAGCCTGGCTGCCTTTTCTCCCGAGTTCTGGAATGGGCCCCCCCCCCGTCTGGCTCCCGTCCCGCCCACACTTGGAGCAGCAGCAATTGGACACTGGCCGAGGTGAGCAGCTGCCCAGCCTGTTCCCCACCCAGCGCCGTCAACCCAATCCCGTTAGCACCTGTCCACTCCGGTGAGCGGGTGGCTCCCTTTTGTGTCTGCTTTTCAAAGGCCTCCTCATGCGGGACAAAAGGAGAAAGTGATCCCGGCCATCACGCGACAGGGCAGCCGGGGAACAGACCTCGGCACTCAGCAGCCACGCACCTCGCTACAAGCTTGGAGTCGGGGAAGTAACTGGGGCAAGGAGCAGAGAGGAGAGGGATCTTTCCTCCCAGGATATCCTGCCGTTTACTGTTGGGCAGTGAAGTTTCACAGCCCCTTGTGCCTACAGGAGCCAGCATGATGTATTACTATTACTAATTATTTGTATTATGCTGCCGCCCCACGCCCAGAGCCCATTGTGCTAGGCACTGTACAGCCTCGGAAAAAGGAAAAAAAAAAAAAAAAGTCTCTGCCTAGCCTCAGTTTTCCGAGCCAACCCAGTGTGTGGAGAATCACAGACCACTAGAACTGGAAGGGAACTCGAGTGGTTATCGAGTTCAGTCCCCTGCCCTCACGGTAGGACCAAGCACCATCTAGACCAGTGGTTCTTAATCTTACTGCAGCCTGCACCCCTTTGGTTCTCGCACACCTTATTAAAAATTGTTGAAGTGGGTCAGTTCTTTAAACCTAAGATATAGCATAAAAATCTAGCATGTCTCTCACCCCCAGAAAGGGCATCTTGCACCCCAGGTTAAGAACCACTGATCTAGACCATCCTTGACTGTTTGTCTAACCTGCTCTTAAATATCTCCAGTGATGGAGATTCCACAGCTTCCCTAGGCAATTTACTCCAGTGTTTAACACCCTGACAGGAAGTTTTTCCTAACGTCCAAACTAAATCTCCTTTGCTGCAGTTTAAGCCCATTGCTTCTTGTCCTATCTTCAGAGGTCGAGGAGAATGATTTTTCTCCCTTTTCCTTGTAACATGTTTTTAGATACTTGAAAACTGCTCTCATGTCCCATCAGTTTTCTCTTTTTCAAACTAAAAAAACCCAATTCTTGCAGTTTCTCCTCATAGCTCATGTTTTCTAGACTTTTAATATTTTTTGTTGCTCTTCTCCGGACCCTCTCTAATTTCTCCATCTCTTTCTTGAAATGTGGTGCCCAGAACTGGACACAATACTCCAACTGAGGCCTAATCAGTACAGAGTAGAGAAAAGAATGACTTCTCCTGTCCTGCTCACAACACTCCTGTTAATGCATCCTAGAATCGTGTTTGCGCTTGTGGCCCACTATGAGACCAAGATCCCTTTCTGCAGTACTCCTTCCTAGACAGTCGCTTCCCATTCTGTGTTTGTGAAACGGATGGTACCTCCCTAAGTGGAACACTTTGCATTTATCCTTATTAAACTTTATCCTGTTTACCTCAGACCATTTCTCCAATTTGTCCAGATCATTTTCAATAATGATCCTTTCTTCCAAAGCGCTTGCAACCCTTCCCGGCTTAGTATCATCAGAAGCTAGGGCTGGTCTCAGGAGTGCTTGGGGCGGAGGGGATGGTGCTGACGAGATGACAGCCATACAGAGCAGTTTGCAGGAGGCCACATGGCTGCCCCTCCTGGCATTGTAATTCGGGGAACAAGGAGCAGACTGCGGGTCATGCCCAAGGGAAGCTGAAGCAGCACTTAGGGGCGGGGAAACCAGATGCTTAGGTGAGACTGGGGACGCCAATAACAAACACACACGGAAGGTTACCACAATCTGGATATGTGGGTGGGACAGAATAGCCAGCATCCCTTCCATGACTGCGGAATCTGGGCCAGGACTTAGGGAGACCCTGGATACTAGGCAGCAAGTAGCCAACTTAGTCTGGGAGCTGAAACTCATAGCATCCCATTATGGCAGGGCCCTGTCCTTTCTTTACTTTTAAAGGTCACAAAAGGGGGGGAAGCACCCCTCTATCTGAGGCTGGTGAATCAAGGCGACCTAAGCCCCACATTGATTCTGAGAGAGAGAGAACTATCCCTCCCTCCCTGCAGCATGCTACCTGAGACTTAGGGCCTGGACCCTGACAGCCTGTAACACCTCCTGGCAGTTGTCTGCTTGAGCAGCTACTTCCCCGATCCCTGCCTGGCCTTTCCTGATGCCACGTTTCTCTGCCTGCAGCCCCATCTCATGCCCCTCCTGACACCTCCTTCTTTGCATGCAGCCCCGTCCCACGCCCCTCCTGACGCCCCCTTCTCTGCATGCAGCCTCTTCTCTGCCTGCAGCCTTGTCTCACACCCCACCTGACACCCCCTTCTTTGTCTGCAGCCCCATCCCACGCCCCTCCTGACACCACCTTCTCTGCCTGCAGCCTCTGCTCTGCCTGCAGATCCGTCCCATGCCCCTATACTGGGAGACTTTAAAAAAGCACAATTCCCTGGAACCCTCTAGACACAGGTGATGTGGAAGGAGGGAAAAGGGGGAGTCACATGCCCCCCTAGATTTGCTGCTTGGTTTGTACTGAGCACATGCAGGCATGGGTCATCCCCACCTCTAGATCCACCAACAAGATGATGGGGACAGACCTTCCCTGGCATCATCACTCAGCCCCTGTGCTGCCTTCTCACTTTGATTGCAGCTCTTTATCCCACAACAGCTTCCTCCTCGCCGCCCCACTCCAGCACAGCAGCAGCTTGGCCTGATGAGCTTGGCAGGCTGGGGCAGAGCTAACGAACGCTATTTTGCATTCTAAAGCTCTTTCCAGCTAACGATCCCTGGGCCATTCCCATAGGTGGACGGGCATCGTTCTGGCGTCGCAGAAGAGGGCACGGAGGCATGGAGCGGGGAACTGGGATGCCCACAGGCACGCAGGGAGTCCAGTAACCACATCCTCTGTCTCCTGACTCCCAGCCCTCTGTGCCATGCTGCCCCCACACCAGTACTCACCACCTCCGTGCCGGTAATGCTGGCCAGCATCTCGGTGAGTGCCTCATCGGAGACAGAGTCAGCTAAGACAGACAGGCCGTGAATCGCCGCCCCAATGCTGCCTGTGGCTATCATGGATGGTGGGTACATAGCAAAGGTGTAATCTACAAAGCCAAGCAGGGAACGGTAAGGAGTGTTAGCAAGGGCCCTTGTGAATGGGGCTACTTACAGCAGCAGCCTTGGAAAACTAGCAAGTCCAAGGCAGGAAGAGGGACGGTGTAGAGTGATGCAGTTGGTAGGACCAGCAAACAAGGAGTAAAACTAAGAGCTAAGGGTACGTCTACACTGCATCCCTAGTTCGAACTAGGGATGCAAATGGAGACGACCGAAGTAGTTAATGAAGCGGGGATTTAAACATCCCGCGCTCCATTAACATGATCTCACTGGCGTGCTAGTTCGAATCACTCCTCAAAAAATGAGAAGTAACATTAGTTCGGACTAAGGGCTTTAGTCTGAACTAACGCGTCCCGGCGCGCGCTTCCTGGTTCGAATCAGCTGTGATCCGAACTAGTGCACCGGCGAGATCATGTTAATGGAGCGCGGGATATTTAAATCCCCGCTTCATTAACTACTTCGGTTGTCTCCATTTGCATCCCTAGTTCGAACTAGGGATGTAGTGTAGACGTACCCTAAGTTATTCTGCAGTAAGGTAGAGTGTGAATTTAAAGCACTACAGATGCTCTGGAGTAAGTCCACATATAGGCAAGTCCTAAGCCAGGCATGGGGAACCTACAGCCCGGAGGCCAAATCTGGCCCCCAAGATTCAGCACTCCCCCCAGCATGGGGAGCTGGCGCTCCATCCCTGTGTCCCCACCCACTTCCTGGCCAGACCCTACACACCCACTCCACTTGTGCACCCTCCCAGATTCACCAACCGCAACCTACTCCTGTATCCTCCTTCTGCCCAGACCCCAAACCTGCTTCCCAGCAGCCCCCTCCTACACACCAAACTCCATTTTTGGCCCCACCCCAGAGCATAGGGGGGCCCACAAAATCTACTAGCCTTATCCCTCCCCACCAAGCTCTGGTGTGAGAGGAATGTGGGTTTGGGTTAGGGGTTTTTTTTTTGTTTGTTTGTTTCTCACTTGTGTGTGGCCCCGACTGATTTTTCTGTGGGTCAGCAGCCCCTGACCCAAAAAAGGTTCCCCCTTCCCTGCACTGGCTGGATGTCAGGAAAGCATGGAGCTCTCGTAGCCTGTGGAACAGCGTCCACAGAGAAAGTGCTGGAAACCGCATTGCTTGGCTGGTTAGACTGGGGAGCACCCAGACTGGGGAGCACCCAGCAGACAGCAATGCTGCATGCCCTCAGGAAGCACCAGCAAGACTTTGCCCTCGCCGGCTTTTGGCTTCATGCATTAGAACTCCCAGCAGATGTGACGCGCACGCTCCGCAGGGGTGTGCGTGTGCGGCTCTCTCCACACCAGAGGCCTGGCTGTACGCGGACCACAGGTAACTTTAACAGAGAGCTGACTGCATCATGCCAGGCGTTAGCCATTGTAATGATACCCTGGCTGAGGCTCTGCCTTTCTGGGGCGGCTTCCGGCCGAGGGCCTAAGGCGATTTTAGCTGGCAACCCCATGTGTTCTCACCCCAGTTGTTCAGACAGAGAGAAGCTACAGGCCTTGATTTATGAGGGTGCAGATCCTGTCTGGAAATCAGTCACCCAGCAAGTCTGAATGGCAGACGCAGAAATCAGAACCAGGTTGGCCGGCTCCCAGTCCTGTGATGTCACCACTAGCCCACCCTGGCGGCTGGGACTAGCCTGGCCAGTCCCAGCAAGACAGCTCTGCCATGCCCAGCCCCGTACCTGTGGCGCACAAGGCGATGAAGGTCTGGGCGTGCTTCTTCACCAGCTCTACCTTGTCCGCAGGCAGAGGGAGCCGATGGAGGATGTGAGCCAAGAAGTCGTTGGCGATCACAGACACCAGGTCCCACTTTAGCTTCTCGAGAACTAGCAACTCACAGTCCTGCATGGGGAACAGAGCAGGAGCGGGACACACATAGGTCAGACCTTTCTGTATGCAGAGTGCTTTGAGATTGTTAGTGAGAGCTGAGCACACGGGGGAGAGGCTGGGAGGCAGGACAGACAGAGGGGAAGCAAAGCTCCTGCAAAACTCACCTACACTGTCCCTCCCCTCCCCACTTTGTGACCGTGCCCACATTGGTAATCTCCTCTACTTGTTCAGGTCCACTAGCTCTAAAGGCTTCCTTGTCTTGCAAACCTGCTGCAATCGCACCTACGGGATGGTGCAGAATAACCAGGGTGTAGGGACCGCCTGACCACTCTCCCTCTCTGCTCCAAGAATGTCTAGCAGCACGCCTGGGAGCAGAGATGGGCACCCTACCTCTGGGCTTGCAGGAGGTGCCCTGCCCAGCACGAACGGGCTACTGTGTACAGATGGGTTCTGCATCTAAGAAAGCTCACCGTCATTTACAAGGCCCTGAATAAATCTGGCAGCGGATGGAGTTTAAGCAGACACACAAAATGAGCGTACAGCTAAACCAAGCTGACCCAAGGGCCCTGTGGCTCAGTCCTCCCTCCACCTAACCTCCCTACTGATGGGAATGGGCATCTTACCAGAATAAGAATCCCAGAATTTATTTACAGCCCCATGCCCCCAAGCACCAGCTGGGCCGCCGGCTCCCTACCAACTCAGAAAGAAGAGCACAACCCCGTCACCGCACCACTTCTCCGACACCTGTCTGGAAGGGTCTCTTGTCCTACCAACTTGACCCAACGTGGCTCTGAAGATCTGGCAAGTTCCTGGCCTACGGCAGGATGGCTTCAGGCCATAGTAGAAAAAGGATCCTTGACAATTTGAAATGACAGCCCCCCTCTCATTTATATGTTGCAGGAAGTGGCCAGGTGAGTTCCCATCTCTGGCTCTCTACCAGCATTTCATTCGAGGGATGATTCACCCTTGTTTTGGGGGTTAGGGGAGAGATGGACACTACCATTAAGGATGTTAAAAAACGGTTATTACTGTAACCGTGTAGCCACTAAAAATATTAGTGATTACACGGTTACACCCTGGCTCCCCGGGAGCAGGGCTGGCAGCCAGTGTCTCCAAGCTGCCAGTCCCACCCCCGGGGAGCCAGCAGCTGCCCTATGCTGCACTCTCATACAGAGTCAGCAGCACAGGGTGGTAGCCAGGAGCCGGTGTGTGCAGGGAGCCAGCTTTTAAGCCGGCTCCCAGCACATACTTGTTCCCACCTGCCATCCCACTCTTGGGGAGAGGCAGCAGCTGGCTCCCCAGGAGCGGGACCAGGAGCTGGCGTGTAACCGTCTGGGTAACGGTTAAGCTCATGCATATCGATTACCCATTTAAACGGCTACACTCTTACATCCCTAACTCCCATCTCCGCTCACCTTTGTGCTGTCCTGCATAAACATCACTGGGAGCGTGGGAGGCTGTTGCAACGGACGAGATAGCAGACAGAATGACAGGAACCCTGTTTAAGGCTAACCGGCAACATTTCTATAGCTCCTTCCCTGAGTCATCTCCAAGCACTTCACACACTCTGGGCTGGATCCCAAGAGGTGCAGGGCCATAGCACGCGCCCGTTGATTTCAGCTGGCGAGGCAGCTACTCGCCCCTCTCAGGATCTTGCCCACAGAGCTCCCAAAGAGCTCGCTGACCACGATCCCTGCAGCAGTGGGGGAAAGTGAAGCACAGAGAGGCCAAAACCGCTTGTTTGAGATCACACAGCAAGTCTGTGGCAGAGCCAGGAACAGAACCCGGGATTGCCTGTAGCCACTAGGTGTCACTTCCTCCTTTTATTAAAACAACTGGCTGTTTTGTTCCATAGCCACATCAGCAGGGAAGGTGACCGCTGTAAGGGGGAGAGCAGCAGTGCTCAGCCAGTCCCGAGAGGCGGAGGAAGATTGTTAAAGCAGGTATATTAAAGCTTGTGTGAAGCACCATGATATTATGAGGGTGAAGGCCACGTAAGTGCAACCAATAAAGTGGAGTCTCAACTTTGTGAGATCAGTTGGCCTTGACCAGGTCACACCTTTTCCAAGTGTAGTTCCCGTGACCAGAAGCCCTTTAAATGGCGTTGGATTTGGGGGGTAATTTTGCCCCTAGGAAGCCGACAAGGCAGCCAATTCTGCCGACATATGCAGTTTTGAAGAAGTGAGATTGGTTTTTCAGCAGGATCTGGCTTAGCTTATTTTAAAAAACCAAAAAAACCAAACCCCACCTTTTCCCCTTACACAACTGTACCAGCTCTGAGTTGTTAAAACAACAGCATTGCTCAACCTATTTCGAATCGCCCAGTGGGCACAGCGCACAGTGTCATCACTTTGTGGCTGCAAGGCCACCTCGATTTCCAGCCAGCGAATGGTATTTTGCTAGAATCGGGGACGTTTTAGGGCATTGAGTCCTGTTTCTCCCTCCCAAGCGCCCATGGATGGATTGCCTGGTCTTCAACACTGATCAGCTTATGGGCTATCTTCCCAGCACATAAGAACTTCAGCTTCCTAACAAATGCAGAGAGATAATGTCTCCTATGCAGTCTTCAATTAAACAAGGCGAGGAAAAGCAAGGAGCAAGTCGAAGACGGAGGGCAGATGACAGGCCTCGAAGATCACAGGTAAAGGTCGTTTGGGATGCACCCAATTACAGGAGAATATAGAACTGACATTGGGCTGGGCTACAGAAAGGGGATTGGAGTTGCTGAAGATCAGCAAGAAAAGCCAGGAAAAGGCCTCTTTTGCAGGGTGCAGGGATTGGGAATGGGATAAAGAGCTCTTCCTGTCACCATCGCTAATTAGAACAGCCCCAGGGAATCACGACCAAAAGTTTTTACCAGCTGATGGCTGGCTCCTTAGGAAATCGGTGTTCAAACAATTAGCACCTTTCTTGCCAACGCCACCAGGATGGCTGGGTGAGGCGAAGCGGAGACACTGCCTCCTGCCCCGATACGAAGACCAACAGGGTCAGGCTCAAGGCCCCTTTGGGGGGGAGGGCACTGATGGGAAAGCAAGCAAACTCGCTCAGCAGATAACAAAATACGCTTTAGTCAAACAAGCTACTGGGCTTGACACAAAAGTTACCAGAGTTATTCTCTGCCATAGGAGATCAGACTAGAACACCTAATGGTCCGTAGGGGACATTAAACTCTAAGGCTACGTCTACGCTATGAGTTTTCTTGGCAAAAAATATGCAAATGAGGGACTCATTTGCTTGATTTGTCATCTTATTTGCATATTTTCTGCCGATCCGTTTTTGCGCTGGAGTTTGTGCACAAAAACAAGCAGTGTGGACGTTTTCTTTTTGCACCAAAACCCCTTTTTCCGCAAGATTGGTAAACCTCTTTTTTTGGGGCATAAGGATCTTGCAGAAAAAGGGGTTTTGTCGCAAAAACAGAACGTCCACCCAGCTTGTTTTTGTGCACAAACTCCAGCGCAAAAATGGATCGGTAGAAAATAGGAGTCCCTCATTTGCATATTGTTTGCCGAGAAAACTCGTAGTGTAGAGGTAGCCTAAGACACTACTAACAAGAGACTGAAGCCAAAGATGGTCAGTCTGGGATCTCCCACCCAGCACCGAAAAGACACAAAAAACGCCAACTGCAAACAAGAGGCACAGGAAGCTTGTCCCAACTGCAGGGCATGTTTGGCACATGGAGATCATCCCCTTCCCGCCAGGAAAAACTGTAGCCAAGCTAAGAAAGCTGGGTAGCACATGGAAACTCACCCAGTCTGAAAGCGCATGGAGGGTTATTCCCGCCCCTCCCCCCCAGCAGCATGGACCTTGATCTGGCCAAACCCTCCTTTCAAGATGGACAAAGAAGCAGCTTGTCCCAGGGACGCTCAAAACAGTCTTGGAGCAGCAGATTCTCAGAATTGCAAAGGATCAGGCACAGGGAAGCTTCGCGCCACCCCGTCTAATAACAACTTCTCACTACTCTCTCTCTTCCCTCCCTCCCCTCCCTGGGCTTCCACCTTTGAACTGCATGTCAGAATTTCTTAATCACCAGAAGAAGCAGAACAAAAGGCTGCAACAGAGAGAAGAGCAGCACACCCATGCAACAATGGTCTCAAGATCACAAACATCCTTTTCCTGGAGTTTCCTTGGCATCTAATTGACTCACTTGGAGTGGTTTAAAAAAATAATTAAAAATAGGAAATGGTCTTTTGTTTCTGTAGCCTGCAGAGTCCATCTGCAGCTCTGCATAGTGGGAGAAAGTCAGGCCCCGATCCTGCAAAGATATTCCCTGTGCAGAACCTCTCTCCACTTGGCTAGGATTACCATGCATGCAGAGCACACACCATCGGGTCCTTCACTAGCAAATCTGCTCTTCTGATCTCCACCTGCTGCTTCCAGCACTGGTTTTAGTAAGGCAGTTTCTATTATACGTTACCACCTCTTCTCCTGCCAAGATGACACCACAGTGTGGTTCTACTCTGACACAGAGCTTCCTGGGACCCTGTGTTTATTGTGTCTCACTGATTTCTAGCACAAGTGAACTGTGCCTACATGCATAACGTACGGATGTAAAATCCTGTTTAATTATGTTAACTGGTTAAACGTAATCTTTAACTGGTAAACCGATTAAAGGGAGGATGGGCAAGGAGATTGCTCCAGCCAAGCCTGCTCCAGTCCCCACCGGTTAACCATTAAGTGTGATGCTTACTAGTTAACCATTCACAAACCTAGTGTAAAGTGGTTTCCACTGATTTTCAGCCTTGCAAACTCAACCTGGATCTGACTGTTAAGCTGGGTCCTTTCCTTCTTGCAGATCTTTATTCACAATAATGATGCTGCAGGTCAAATTCTATCCTCAGAAATACTTTTGCAACCTCATTGCCTTTGATGAGTTTGCATAAGTTTAAATGGCTGGACGTAAGGAAGCAAGATGCCCAAGGAGGAATGGAATCCAGTTTGCTTTCGCATCACTGTGCTGGCTCAGCAGGAGTAACGGGAGACAAAGTTCATGCTAATTTGTGTCACTAAAGTTAGCGGAAAAGTACCATTTTAAATTCACTTTTCACAGCAGCCCCACACTTGACATCTGAAGCAGCAGGTTTGAGCTGCTTTGACCTCCTTCCTCTACGGCTGACTCAAAAAGTGGGTGGGAAAAGACTCCAAAGCTGACAGTGGTCACCCAGCCTACTTTGCAACGGATGCAGAATTACTGAAATGAGCAGAACATGAAAGTCCATTTGCAATTCGGAAACTTTGCTTAACGGGTTGATTCTGTCTCCTGCAAAGGACCAGAGCTCAGGCTGAAGTCTACGGCAAAAGCTGGAACAATTTCTGCCCCCTTACGGCTTGCCAGACGTAGGACAGTCGCATCAATTGCACCCAAGTTTTAAACAAAACTTGCCTCATTGGCTTGGAAATGTTCTGCCAAAAGCAATCATCCACTTCCAGAGTCTACTGTTGTCTCTCTTTCCCTATCTCTACCCATTTTGGGCTGCTGGCACCATTCACTGTGTTATCTAAGGGTGCAACCCTGCTTGGGAGCTTAAGTGGAGGATGGTTGGCACCTTACAAGATTGGACTCTTTGAGCTAAGAGAGTTGCTCCACCAAAAGAGCAACCTGCCTTTCTATGGGTCTCTAGAGCACCATGACACCAAATAGTGTTACATAAAATATCTCTATCTCTGCAAGTGCCTTATTTTCACAGGCTTCACCATAACAGCTGCAGATAGATTTTTAGAAGTTCTGCACCCAATGTGCTGGGCTCTGCTGAAAATCTGGCCACTTATTTTGATGCCGAAATGGGTATGGAGCTCGTGTGAATTCTGAGCACAGTTGCCTTGCAGTCAGAAGTCAGACTAGCAAGTAAGGTCAAAGCTCAGAAGATCTCAAGTGTACCATACTAGATGGCAGGATCTGAGCTTTCTTTGAAGATGGCGGCTGGAGAAAAGCATCAGTTAATAGGATTCTGGGAAGAGAGGAGGAGGAAGAAAGGTTACTGCTGCCACCTAGGCTGAAGAAACAGCAGAAACTCCAGCAAGTTCTTTTGCTCAAGACTTATGAATGGGTTTTGCAAGGGCTAGAGAAGTAGCAGTCAGAATGGCCAGGACAAAAGCAAGACTCCTGCTTTATGGCAAAGACATTGGCCACTGGACTGACTTCTTCTCTCCCACCTCACAAGTTTCAGCCCAACAGCCCAAGTGAAACTGCCTTGGGGTGCAGTAACACAAGTCATGCTTCATTCTCACCTCTCTTCTGCGAAGAGCATATGGGTTATGCACAGACACTTCTGAAACCTCAGGCCAACCAAGATGCCAGGAAGCACAACTGCTATATTGGAAGCCAAAATTCTCATCTCCCTTGGTCTCTGATACCTACATATTGGGAGGGGGCTTTAGAGGACAAGAGGTCACAGGCACACCAGACAGCTAATAAATGAACCAGGTCCTACCAAGCCAAGGGATGGTAGGATCTGCTGAGAGGAATTACTCTCTCCAACCTTCTTGTGGCTTAGTACCATCCTGCACATGCAAGAAAAGCCTCCAGCCTGGTGGTTTAATGAAAAAAAAAAGAAAGGTAGGTTAGATAACGCCCTTTGACGGAAACCCAACTTCCTCCAAGTGGACAAGTCCTTTATTTGCATCATTTCCTTCTGCCAAGAATAACTCCATCAAGATTTTGTTTTAATTTATCCCTTTTAGCATGCCGAGCTGGTGCCAGGCATCCTCTCCAAGAAGAGGAAGTGAACCTGCTAGGAAAGTGAGCCAGCTTCCCTTACAAGGGCCCAGGAGAGTGCATCGGAAGCACAAATCTGTGGCAACAGGTCGGGATGTATCCATTGTCCGAAGCGTGATGAAGCTGATCTCTGTCCCCTCCCCACCCACTCTCGCTGCACTGTTGTGAAAGAAGAGAAGTAGATAACATTATTAGCACATCGGAGGAAAGCAGCAGCTTTCTCTGGTTTTGTAAGCAGAGCATTAACTCGGTCACATCCCAAGCTAAATATGAGTCAACAGTGTGGTGCTGTTGCAAAAAAAGCAAACATGATTCTGAGAGATGCATTAACAGGAGTGTTGTGAGCAAGACACGAGAAGTCATTCTTCTGCTCTACTCTGCGCTGGTTAGGCCTCCTTTGGAGTATTGTGTCCAGTTCCGAGCACCACATTTCAAGAAAGATGTGGAGGAATTGGAGAAGGTCCAGAGAAGAGCAACAAGAATGATTAAAGAGCTGAAGAACATGAGCTATGAGGGAAGGCTGAAAGAATTGGGCTTGTTTAGTTTGGAAAGGAGAAGACTGAGAGGGGACAGGATAGTGGTTTTCAAGTATCTAAAAGGGTGTTATAAGGAAGAGGGAGACAAATTGTTCTCCTTGGTCTCTGATGATAGGACAAGAAGCAAAAGGCTTAAACTGCAGCAAGGGAGGTTTAGGTTGGACCTTAGGAAAAACTTCCTAACGGTCAGGCTGGTTAAGCACTGGAATAAATTGCCTATAGAGGTTGTGAAATCTCCATCACTGGAGATATTTAAGAGCAGGTCAGACAGACACCGGTCAGGGATGGTCTAGATGGTGCTTGGTCCTGCCGTGAGGGCAGGGGACTGGACTCGATGACGTCTCGAGGTCCCTTCCAGTTCTAGTGTTCTATGATTGGAAACCTCACTAGTTCCATACAAGGTTTTACAGGGGAGTTTGTAATCCTTCTTAAGTCATGGGGCCTACAATCCAGCAAGAGGAGATCAGATGAGATATCATAGAAAAAGAGAGTTGGAAGAGACCTCAGAAGGTCATCGAGTCCAACCCTCCTGCTTGAAACAGGACCAATCCCAACTAAACCATCCCAGGTGGGCAGGGGCGATCGGTGCAGCTGGGTTTGGGGGAGGCAGGTCTCCAGCCCTACCTCTAGCTCTGCCCCCTCTGCTAAGGCCCCGCCCCACTATGAGGAAGGGAAGAGATGGGAGGGGGAGCACACCCACGTGTGCCCCAGTCTACCTGGCCCCCATACAGCTCCAGCCTCCCCGGAGCCCAGAGCACCGGGAGGGTGGGCGCTGGGGGCAGCAACACTCTGCCCCCAATAGGCCTACAGCAGGCATTCTGGTGGCAGAGTGTGTGTGGGGGGGCAAGCCTGGCAGTTTGGGAAGGCAAGCTACCTGAAGCCCTTGCCATGGGCGCTTTGTCAAGCTAGGACTTAAAAAACCTCTAAAGATGGAGATTTCACCCCCTCCCTAAGCAACCCATGCCAGCGCTTCGTACTGTGCACAGCTGGGCTGCAGAGTTTACCACGAGCATGGCTGGTGTGACTTTCAGATCACAGCCTTTTGGGTGTCTTCTCTCCCCATGACCTTCAAAAACAAAGCACTTCTCCAGGTCCACAACTGCTCTGGCCCACCTGCTGCCTCCAACCCCAGAGCAGCTCACTGACTGGAACGCCTTCCTCTCGTTCCCCCTCCCCCCAAACAAGGTAACCCCAAGTGCTCGACAGCTGCTCCTGGAGCTCGACCCTAATGCCTGGGTGCACCATTCTTCCGGCCATGGAGACATGCACGAGAAGCCCATCTTTAGCCCCAGAAGGCAGGTTGCTTAGCACCCAGGATGAAACCATCCTGGTTCATCATGGAGATTAACAACACTGAAGCCTAGTGGTGAACATCTACATTCCAGCCCTGTTATCTGTTTCACTGCTGAGCAAAGCACAAAAGAGGGGTGCTAAGACAAAAATCTAGAGGGACAGATGGAAAGGAGAGGTGCAGTATCTGAAGAGGCACACAACCGACTGGGCCTCATTTTGGTGTCACAAATAGGCGGCACTTGAGTTGTGGCAGAGTACAGGTTGAACCTCCCTAGCCCGGCATCCTCGGCATCTGACTGGTGCCGAACGAGAGAATTTGCCGGACCACGGGAGGTCAATACTGTCTAGCAGCATTGCCAACACTTCCCCTGCTTCCTGGGCTCTTAGAAGGTATGTAGGGGTGAATCAGAGCTAAATCACAGTGCAGAACATGGAGAGCCAGGACTGGTGGCTGAAAAACTTTAAGGGACTGTGGGAAACTTGGCCACACCCATGATAAGTGGACATCCAGCTAAATAAAATCCTGCTGGACCACAGATGTTGCCAGACCAGAGAGTGCCGGAAGAGAAGGTTAAACCCACACCACTATTTATTCTCCCCCCTCGTTCCCACAACAGGCCTACCTTACTCAAGGCTTCTTGCTTTCAAGACCTTGAAACATCTCCAAGCACGGAGCCACGAGCATTTCAGTTGAAGAATAAAGAAAAACGTTCACAGCCCAAGACGCACCGTACTACCTGCCACTTTGGCTCTCCCGGGTTGTTCTTTCTAAAGTAACGCCTGCTATACACCAAGCCTGAAAAACTTAATTTAAAACAACCAAACCCACAGCCCAAAATCACAATGATTCTGTTTTGCACTGCAAGGCAGCTGAATGTGGTTCAAGACCTGGGCCTGGGGGTGACCAGTCCATACAGTGGTCTCAGAAGTAACGGCAACGGGCACTAATTGGTGGAGTGCCTGGGCCATGAAAACTCATTCTCTGCTGTGGCCTTGGGGAAAAGCACCTCTTCTTTTCAGTGCACCCCATCCTCCCAACAGAAAACTGGTGCCTCATCTCCTGCGCAGCTGCTCGGCCTGCGACCCCTGCAGGCCCAGGTGTGAATGGAGACTGAATTTGTCTCTCCGCCAACCGGCGATCCCCATCATTCCCCACAGGACCATGCACATACCAGCCTCTGGTTTGGGCTCTGATCCAGAAATGAACTCCAAGCACATAGCTCCCACTGTGAGGGTACGCGTTGACGGAGCCATGAAGATTAGGTTTCTAGACATAGGGAAATGAAGCGGCGATTTAAATAATCGCCGCTTCATTTACATCAAAATGGCTGCTGCGCTGTGCCGATCAGCTGTTTGGCGGCGCAGAGCGTCCAGACTACTGCGCTGTGCCGCCAAACAGCTGATCGGCACAGCGCGGCAGCCATTTTGATGTACATGAAGCGGCGATTATTTAAATCGCCACTTCATTTCCCTTTTTCGAGTACACTAATCTACATGACTCCGTCGAGATGTACCCTGATTCATGGAATACATTCAAGTCTCAGGAAGTGCTGCAAAGGGGTGAAGTTTTGTTTACAGAAGAGTGAAAACCCGACACGTCGAGTTCTCATGCCCAACGGGAGCCTCCTTTACAGCAGCATGGGCAAAGAGCAGCGTACAAACCAGGGGCCAGCTCTACAGCCACGGGGAGCACCTGCCACTTCCTGTGGACACCTGTATCTGGCTATCACGTATGACACACTCCACCTACTCTGGCTGTGAGCATCCTCCGCCAGTATCACCGAAATAATAGCCATCCTCCATGTATCTCAGGGGAAGTCGCATGGAGGTGAAGGGAACTTCCCCCCAACCCTCATTTGCATGACCATACCAAAAAAGTTCTCCAATAACCAGAAATGCCTACCAGCTTCCACCTGAAAGTTTAGTGGGTCTACTCCTCACCCCAGGGACGAATCGTTATTAGATCATCTCACACTCCCACTCCTCAAAATAACCTAAGCAGCAGATGACTAACCCTAGGAAATTCTGTTAGACAAACTGTCCTAAGGGATGTTTGTTACACTGCAGTAAGGTGGTAGTTCCCTTTTCAAAGTCACATGTTCCGACACCACTGAAGGCCTTTCATGTTCCTCCCCCATTGACTAAACTCTACTAAGACGATTCCACTTCATGGGACACCAGGTCAGAAATGGAGTTAAGTAAATAAAAGTCCTAGATCCTAAGAACATAAGAACAGCCATACTGAGTCAGATCAAAGGTTCACCAACCAGTATCCTGTCTTCCGACAGTGGCAAATGGTACCCCAGAGGGAATGAACAGAACAGGGAAGCATCAACAGATCCCTCCCTTGTCGCCCATTCGCAGCTTCTGACAAACAGAGGTTAAGGAAATCATTCCTGTGCATCTTGACTAATAGCCATTGATGGACCTATCTTACATGATTTTATCTAGCTTTTTTTTGCACCCTGTTATAATCTTGGCCTTCACAACATCCTCTGGCAAGGAGTTCCACAGGTTGACTGTGTGTTGTGCAAAGAAAAAATTCCTTTTGTTTGTTTTAAACCTGCTACCTATTAACTTAATTTGGAGACTCCTAGTTTTCATGTCACTTGAGACTTGTAAAAGTCGCTTCACGTCATTCTCATCGCACAATTCCTGTCTTTCCACACACCATCCAAAATGGCAGCATGTCTAGGATGTTCCCTACCCCATCACCAGCTCCTGTTGACAGCACCTAACACCTTGGTCTCTGAGCAGGAAGAACCATGGTCTCCCAGTGGGCAGGCATATAGGTCACAAAAGCCCATATCACAACAGCTGCCCTTGAAGGCAAAAAGAGCAACGGTGATCAGACATGGAAACTCAGCTCCCCTCCTCATCCTTAGAGATGAAGTCCCTCCTGCTGGGCAGATATGTATATTGACAGTACCATCCCCATCCACTGCCTTTTGCAGTACCGGTGAATAAGGGCCTTTGGTCTCTCCGGGGCTGTTGATCCCGAGCTATTCACCACATTAAAGCCTCAACATGGGACACAGTGAATTTCAGCAATGAGGATGCGCGTGTAACACAGGGCATGTGTTTTATAACCTCAGTGTCATAATTCTGCCTACCAAAGCAATCAATGGGGAATAACAGCTGGGCTGCCTGGGACCTTGGCCAAGAGGGTGGCTCTAAGTGTGGCGGACAGTTCTACCTTTCCAAAAGGTAGTTTGTCCAGTTGGGCAAGGAAGCTATTTGGGGAACATGGGGGGGAAGGTGCTTGGGAGAACAGAGGAAGGAAGTCAGAAGCAGTTATGCCCCCAAGCAGCAGCACAGAGAGGATAAGAGAGCTGGGGAGTGGGTGAGAGACTGTATCAGGCAGAGTGGGGAGGTTACCAAGATCTGCTTTGGTGTGATGGAATTGTCTGTGTAAATGCAGAGTTTCTCCACAGTCAGGGGCATGGTCTCTCGCAACTTGGAAGCCAGGAGCATGCAGACGGCCCCCAGGAGCTGCAAGTGATTTTTTCGAGTATGAACTGAAGACAGGTAGCGATCCACGTAGTTCATAGCCAAGGGGAAGACCTCCTCTTCACACTTCTGCTCCTCACACACCTGGCAGAACCCAACAGAGGAAAGGAAGGGTTTTAAAGGCAGCCCCAGCCTGCACCGGGACTTCAAAACTACTAGTTGCCATAGTTTCTGGCACGTGTGGAGCCTTTTGTCTGGTGCTCTCAAAGCCCTTTTAGGTTTAAGAGACAAATTCTCCATTGGTGTAACTCCAGCCCACCACCCGCAGGGAATTTGATGCAATGTGCTACAGTTCACCTCCCTTTCCTCTGGGAAGTAGGGAAAATAGAGAGGTTAGAGACCAAAATCTTCTAGAGGGCCCACTGATTTAGGTCTTAATTACCAGATGTGCCAATCACTTTCTGCTCTCCTTAAATGGGGGTGCTCAGCACCTCTGAAAAAAAACAACCCAGTCCCAATGTAGCTTCAGCTGGCCCAAAAAAGGAGGCACCAAGAATCAGTTGCCACTTTTGGAAACTCTGGGCTAAGTGACTTGCCCAATATCACAAAAAGAGTCACTGGCAGAGCCCAGGATAGCAACTGCATTCAAACTCCTGGCTCCCCTTCTCTGTCTATGGCACATTCATGAGAGGCACAAACAGAACCCAGGAGTCTGCAGGTCAACCCCTTCTATACATGCCACTAGGCTTTTAATGAACAGCCATATTTCCTTGTTTTAACAGAAAAATATTGAATTTTCCCCTTGTGCTATAGCAACTGGCATCCTTCTCTTTCACCCTGTAACTTTGCCTCCCAATGTCCTCTCTACCCACATAAAACCGCATGCCAGAGACTTTTTCCTTTTAAAAAAAATAGACTCACTTCTCATTTCAGATTTAAGTTTAGCTGCATTCCCTCTCACCCTCATTCAAAATAAAAAATGAAAAATTAGCATTTAGAACTAAATCCTGCTGCCTCTGAAGTCAATGCAAGTTGTACCACTGACTTCAATAGGACCTACGTTTAGGCTTACTAATGCAAATCCTATTAAATTGGGAAATCCCAAAGATACCGCCTCCAACTTTACTATGGGCTCCTTCCACTTTACTGAGGTCCCTGCTTTGCAGGATCAGGCCTCAACACACCTTTTAGCCAAGTAACTCTCTCAGAAAGTGCACTTAAGAAAAAGGATAATTAAAAAAGTTGGAATCGGCATGTGATTAAAAAAAAACCCAGGCAGTATGTCACAACAGCCAGTGAAGTGGAAAGAGCCTCAGACTGAATTCAATCCAGATTCTATTTCTTCCTCGTGTAATCTCATTTTCCTCCCAATCTAGGCTATTCAGGGCTTGATCATTTATGAAAAGCGAGAGACATCTGGGATATGTTCCTCCTTGAGTTGTTCAGTGCGCAGGATTGCATTCCTTTTAATTTAGCGGCGTGGGAGGCTGGGATCTTTCTGCCCAGGCTTTCTCTCACACCGCATTGGACTCCCCCCCCCCCCCCCCAACTGTCCGATGAAAGGCAGAGACCTTGAAGCGGACAGTTTCCGGGCTGGGGTAAAACCGGAGGGACCCCTACAGGCAAAACAGGGTGTGGAGGAGAGCAGGTTGTGTTACCCCCTCGGTGCAGCAGGAAATGCTGCAATTCCGCATATGCAAAGGTGGAAATCATGCCCCCACCCAAGCACCCGGGGTCTTTCACCTGGGGGGGGTCTTTCAAATGCCCCCGTATCCCACTATTTCCTCTGCCTCCTCCCCCCCAAAAGATTGACTCCTCCCACCACAGACCGAGCCCCACAAACCAGCAGCCTCTCCCCCGCTCCATCAGATTGTTTCCTTTGGAACTCACGCGGCAGCAAGTGACATTGCAAACCGCCCCCCCATTAGCTCCCCCCCAACTGATACAGATTCCCCAAACCAAGTGACTTCCCTACCTTAAAAAACCCAAAAAACACTTCTCCCAACCCAACTGTCCTCCTTCCATTACCGCCGCCACCGCTAGGCGACCCCACTAAATCCTTTGCTCCGTTTACACTCAAGACTGGGGTGGGTCTCTCTCTCCCACACCCAGCAAGCATAGCCCCTCTCCTGCCCGAGCCGGGCAGCCTGTATCTGCGGTGGGGACCAAGGAGGGTAGGCAAAGGAGCTGCTGTTGGACTCCAGGATGGATCGGGAGGGAGGGGGTGGCAGGACCCGGATTGAGGGAGGGGGTCCCGTACCTCCAGCATCCAAAAAGCCAGCATCTTCCGCATGTACGGCTTGATCTCCTTCTGCACGCAATGGAAGTAGGAGACCCGGGGACTATAGCGCTCCTCCTGGCTCAGCAGGTTCTGCAGCACCCGCCGGTCCCCCAGCAGCTGGGGATCGCGCTCCGCCCTGGGCACGCGGGGGGCCCCCTCCACGCACAGCAGCTCCATGTGTCTGGATCCTGGGGGGTCAGGGCACGAGAACGGGGACAGCCGGAGCAGGGACGGAAGGGGGGGCGCGCAGGGGAGCTGGCGACAGGGAGAGGGACACCCCCAGCCGGGGAGCGGGGCTGGGCGATCAAGCAACAGCGACCCCAGCCAGCTGCCTCCCGGCCGCTCTGCCCCACGCTCCCCGCCGCACTGACAGCGCCGGATCCACTGTTACAGTTTTTAGAACGTCGGGAAGTTAATGGGCGGGGCTACGGGCGGGGCCCTGCTCGCGGGAGGGAGGGGGGAGGGAGAGGAGCTGCAGTGCAAGCCCCCTGGGTCCCATGGTGGGCTAAGCGGCTGCCGCCTCGGAGCAGGGCGCCGGTCGCCCGCCCCTCCGCTCCAGATTGCAAAGCAAGTGAAATCCGCCCCCCCACGGTTTTCTTTTTCGCAAGCAATGGCCCCCTCCCCATGCCCCCCGAAATCCCCTCCGGTTCCATGGCTTCTTGCCACTGCTGCTACTGCACAGCCGGTGGTAAGGGACGCTCATTTTTCATTCCACCCAGTGGATGCAAGCTCTCCCATTGCTGCCCGGGGAAGACTTGGAGCAGTGTTTCTCAACCAGTGGTACCAGTACCCTGAGGGGTACCTGAGAGAAGTCTGGGGGGGTACGTCAACACAACTGAAATTTGGAGAAAACTGAATTTTTGTTTTAAGTTTTACGGCACTTTATTTTGGTACTTTTTACACCCATAAATTTCATTGCCTGCCCAGCTACGTTGTTTAAAGAAATGTTGGGGAAAAAACTGTTGTGTCTGAAAACTGTAGGTACTGGGGATACTTATAATTTTTTTTAAATAGAGGGTACTTTATAAAAAAAAGGTTGAGAAACACTGACAGAGTGACCAGACAGCAAGTGTGAAAAATCAGGTTGGGTGTATGGGGGAAGGGGAGGTACTAGGCACCTAAATAAGACAAAGCCATGGGGATAGCTGGTCTTCCTGCCTCAAGACATCAATCACCTGGAAACATCGCCATGCGGCAGTGGTGCAAGGTGACAGCACATCACATGGAATCCATCCGTGTCACACTACCTCAGAGAACATGCCGGGCTGTACGCGAGGCATGACTGCACATTGCCCTGAGTCGAAGAGTGTACAGTCCAAAAACCCAAAAGAAAGGCAAGAGACTGGACTGCAGAAACCCAGATGAGCAAATAACTTGAGGGGAGGGGGTTTGTTTTTGTTATTTTTCATTAGCATTCATTGCATTTTACTACATTATCCATCTATCTTGAGTACAACCACCAATGTTACCAAGTTACGGCATCAAAACCAAGATTCGTGAGCACACTATGACTATTCCTCGTGGGGTTCATGTTCAAAACAGGACAATCTGGAACTCAGATCCGTTGCCTGCTCTGTTAATCTATTATTTCAGTCTCTTTGATAGTTAATTCTGCCACTTTTTTCTTTGTCTTTTTTTTTGTCTAGCCCTTAGAAGCTATGAGAATAATCAGATAGATGTGAGTCTGTTGAAAGTATGTCTGCACTGGGCTTTTTCCTCCAAAACCTATCCGAGTATTAATGCTAATACTAATGCAGCTGCCCTGGAGACAGCAACATTGGAAACGTGTGTAGATGAGGCTTCGGCAGCCACTGGTGTTAACAGCATGTAATAATGGTTTTGAAAGAATACATTCTTAACTTTTGAAAACTACCCTGAGCTCTTGCCTATTTAGACTAGAGCCTCCTTAGGGCAGGACTATCTCTTGTTCTCTGTTGGGATCTCTAGACGCTCTTGCAATACAAATACTACTACTAATAAACACCTGGCTTGTGTACAAGAGGAGCAACATTCCTCATGTTGCTAACACTGTTGGAGCTGTACCAGTGTTAGCAATGAGAGATTTATTTTTTCACAGCTTTTACTACATGCCTCTGCATACTCAAAGCACTGCGTATGCTCAGCACATGGTTTTCACAAGTTCATAACTTCTTTTAAAACCATTTTTTTTCAAATTTAGCACCGATTAGAGCCTGCTTTCCAGGTTATTTGCCTGTCAAGTGCAAAGACTTAAAGCTGCTTTTGAGTTATCCAAGCTCAAAAGAAGGTCAGACTGCATCATTTAAACGTAAAACATATTTTCCCTTCACAACTACAGAATTAGAAAAAGAGCTGAATGGAATTTCTTCAAGTTTTTGAATAAAAACAAATTAAAATCGTTGTTGAGATTGAGAGTGAGCATGAGAAATTTCAGCCCAAAAGGTCAAACTCTGAGAAAATTCTGAATATGAAAAGAGAGAGTTAGAATGAAATGGCCAGCTCATACGAATTTGGTAACTCCCACAATGCTGTAATATGGCAACTGTAGGAATAGTTGGAAGCTGGGTGATTAATCATATAATCATAGAGGTTAGTGGTGGAAAATACTTTCAAGATCATCTACTCCATTCATTTGCTCCTTATTCTATATTTTAGTGCTTTATCCACTCTGGGATTAAAAGTCTCCAGAGAAGATGCTTCTTCCATGCTGCTTTGCAAAGAGCTACATGCAGGAGTTTATCCCACAGTATTACTGTACTAAAATCACATTAGGTGTGCTGAGGAGTGGTAGCTGACCCATGGATTCAGACTGGGGTGGCCAAGGGTCAGCTGGGAGGCTTGGGAAAAAGGCGTGTAAGTCACCATGCCCAGGAGAAATTAAATACATAGATATTACGGACATGTTGGATGAAGTGTCATGTACCTAAGATGGAATCTGTGATCAGTATTAGCAGGTACTAGATTAGTATACTATAAGGCATTGTAGGAGCATTCGCCTAGACAGCTGGTTGTATAGCATTCCATCTTAATCATCTTAAAAGAATGTAGGATCAAAGAAGTTAGAGATTGAATGATCAACCAGATCTTTGAGTTTATTCTCTCTCCCCCCAGATGAATTCACTACCACTTTGAGGCATCCTATACTTTTTCTTGACCTTATAAAAATCTATGTTTAATCATTGCAAAAAATAGGGACTGTAAGAAAAAACATGTTTTAAAAATGTGTTTATTTTTGAGCATAAGCAAAACAAGACAAAAGTCTTTATCTGTCCTGTTCAGGAACATTGACCCTGAAAAGGAAAAAGATAAATAAAAAATTCTTTTTTGATCAGAGGCTTCATTTTGCATCTCCAGAAACATGAAGGTCGTGTACATACCAGATCTGATATGAGGCACACTAGCACTGAAAATTCCATTTACTTCAAGGAACATGGGACCAAGCACTATCTATCTGTGCCATTTCTAATGATCCCAACATCATAACTACAATAGTATCTTGTTCCTGATTACATGACGTGTTACACAACACACAAACAAAATCTTATTGCCATGTAGCAAAGGAGTAAAGCAGTGAGTGTATGTGGAATTATATTGATTCCATCCCAGTCCTAAAACGAAAAAGGGGAATTTCAGTAGGTGATATTAGAGAAACAAGGTGGGTTACTTAATACCATAAGAACGGCCATACTGGATCAGACCAAAGATCCCTCTAGCCCACTATCCTGTCTTCTGACAGTGGCCAATGCCAGATGCCCCAGAGGGAGCGCACAGAATAGGGAATCATCAAGTGATCCCTCTCCTGTCATCCATTTCCAGCCCCTGACAAACAGAGGCTAGGGCTACCATTCCTACCCATCCTGACTAATAAGTAATGATGGACCTAACCTCCATGAATTTATCTAGTTCTTTTTTGAGCCCTGTTAAAGTTCTGGTCTTCACAACATCTTCTGGCAAGGAGTTCCACAGGTTGACTGTGGAATATCTTTTATTGGACCAGGTGGGGAGAGAGAAAAGCTTTCAAGCCACACACTGCATACAAGTAGGTGAGATAACATTCCAAAAATCCACCTCCACTGCACTTTCCATGGGCATGAAATATTTGAAGAATCCATGAAAGCAATTTCTTTAGACCAGTCAGATGGATTCAAACCAGGGTGACCCTCCTGCCCCCTATTCATTTATTGTTGGAAGCGTCTTTTGTATACAAAGTGAAGAGGGCTTAAATCCCACATTTTCAGTAAAAATATGTTATTTTCTTTAGCCAAGCAAAGGGAAACCACAGTGCTGGGTTCTTGGTCCCTACATTTTCTGGACAATGTCATTTGAAATTGAAAGCTTCAGGACATATACCAGACATAATGGGCTCACACATGTTTGCTTATTGTCCCATGGGTGAGTCTAACTCAGCCTGATTGTTAGAAATATGTTGAAGCTGGAGTCAATGCAGTCAGGAGGGTGGGGAAATGAAGGCTATTGCATAAGAGAGAAAGTGTTCCTTCCAGAAGATGACTTGGCAAAATTGATGCATCTGCCAGCCACATTATCAGACTAAAAAGGCAAATTACAGACCTCAGGAGTTTGTGTAGCGGGAAGGAAGAACATTCCCGGAAAACCAAAATTTGGTCACTGTTGATCATGGATAGACAACTTCCTGCCCTCAATGGTAGAGAACTCAGAAATGAAAAAAAAAAAAGGAAATTCCTTCAGAGAGAAAGAAAAAAAGAGGGTTTCTAGACTTCCAAGATCTCAAGCCAGCAATGTTTTCCTTTGTTGAATCACCAGGAGGATCATTTTTTTGGTATGTAGATGATGAACGAACAGTCACCAGCACTAGGAGCATTTAAAGGGGCACTGAAGCTATAGGGCCAGAGAGTCTGTGGGTTATTAGCAGCTGATATCAAGCTGATATCCAGACCAACATTAGGAAGAAAGCTGAGAAATATGTCAGGCTGTTCATTAAATAAACAGATCCTGTTTGGCCAGACTGTTAATCAACATAGTGCCATTGACTTTGATGGAGCTACACTGATTTACACCACCATGATGTTCAGATACGAGGGGGTTCATCTTCCATACTTCTGGCTTGGTCTTTTGCAGCCACTCTTCATTCAACTTTGAACTGTCCAGGGCTAGACAATCTTCTTCCTTCTCTGTCAGACCATGACTAAAACATTGTCAATGATGTCAGAGTGAAACTGATCAACATACATGAAGGTCCCGAAAACCAAACCCACATGAATGAGCAAATAACTATACAATTTACTGTAGGAAATACCCAAAATGAGAGTAAAAAAAGATGTCATTTCATATGTGAGTTTAATAATAATACTGCATACGTTTCATCTTAGGATCTCAAAAAACTTTACAAATCTTAGTTTGTTCAACTTCATAACCTACTTCACCCCTTGAGGCAAGCACAAATGAATCCCATTCTGCAGAGGGGGGAAATGACAGCAGAGAGGTCAAGTTGCTTGCCCCAGGTTACACAGCAATTCATTTGTGCAGTGGAAAATACAAACCAGAAGTCCTGGCTCCCAGACTCATGGTTTGAACACTAGATAGCTCCCACAACCCTTAAAGGGTCCTTGATGTTCTCTCTCATCATTTAATCATCTGGCTTCTTAGTAAAAAAATTCCCATGGACTGCAAGGAGAGCTGGATCTAGCATGCATTGCAGGATCTGACCCAAGAGCTATATGTCCTAGTATTATTTCCTAATAATGGCAACCAATATTTTCCATTTCCTCAGACCTTGTCAAACATTTGAGTGCAAGTCACTATTTCACAGAGCTATCATCAGGATGAGCAAGCAAGAACATTGAACACCAACAATGCTTAATGGCATCATAGTGCAAAACAAAGCCTCTGAAGAAGAAAGCTGTCTTTTGGATCTAGTCCACACACAGGTGATCCAGCTATTTCTATCAGGGTGTGATTTTACACCAATTACATTGGTACAAATTCTAGCGTGGATGCAGTTATATCAATAGATGGATGCTAACACCATAATAACCTGGGTATATAAAGTATAACACTTTTAAACTTGGATAGCTGTATCCACATAAGCAATATCAGTTTCTAAAGCAATATAGTTAAAGCAGCACAAAACCCGTCTGTAGGCAAACTCAGCTTGGGATGCTTGCAGAACAGCAATAGGAAGTGGCCACTCTTACAAAGAGGGAAGTCATATGCCTTGTATTTTTACTCTGTAATGAGGCTTTGCAACTAACTGGCTGTATGATCATGTGCAAATCACTTGGGGCAGAATTTCCAAAAGGGGCTACTGATGTTGGGTGTCTCAGTTGTTGGGCATGTTGCTCAGGATTTTCAGAAGGGTTGAGTACTCGTCTCTCCTAATGAAGTCGGTGACTTTCTTAAAAATTGTTCTGATGGGCGCCACTTGAGGTGCTGGTCCACTGAACTTGGAAACAGCGCATAACCTGACTTTTTACAAAAGGCTTCCATGCCTATTGTCTTTAGCTCTCCATCTGTCATTTTTAGCAGCTGTTTCTCTGCATTCGCTTCCCTTTTCCTAAAGCGATCTAAAATTAAATTGCATTTTCATTGACTCAAAAATATACCCAACTCAGGCATCACCTGGTGAATGGCTGGCTTTTTCTCTGAACCAGGCCTTTCAGAAACTAACCAAGTTGAAGTGGGAAAGAAAGAAAGATAGTAGAGTGAAACTAAACCAATTTCAGAAATCAAACCGAGGCTTGGAAAGCCCCCAAATTGAGATTATATTTAGTTAATTTTAGGGGATTATCTGTGGTTACAGTACATGCAAATTTTAAAAAGGAGCTATTAAATTTTACTATAAAATATATTTTTTAAAACACCCTTCCCGTGCCACTGCACTCCTCCCCTGAACAGATCCAAGCTTTGCGCACAACATTGTGGCCAAAGTGTTTTAATCTGTTTTGAATTACTTTCGGCTACATGTTATTTTTGTTTTCATTCAGTATGGCAAAACCAGCAAATGCCTCTTGGCTGGCCAATCCAGCCAGTGCCTGGCCAATAAACTGGTGGTCAGGATGTCTGGGTTCTATTCTTGGCTTTGCTCTGTGATCATGGACAAAGTACTTCTTCACTTTGTGCCTTGATTTCCCCCACCTGCCTTTGTAAAATGCTTTGACATCCTCCAATGTAAAGAGCTATTGTGACAAAAAGGAATGGAGTTTGAATTATGATTGAAATATTTATTCATAAGGAGGTCCCTAACAAATCGTGGTCAATTTCAAGGTCACAGGCTTTAAAAAATGGTAAATTTCATGATTTCAGCTATTTAAATCTGCAGTGTCATGGTGTTGTAAATGTAGGCGTCCTGACCCAAAGAGGAGTTGTGGAGGGGATCACAAGGTTATTGTAGGGGCAGTTGTGGTACTGCAACCTTTACTTCTGGGCTGCTGCTGCTGGCAGAACTGGGCACCTGGTGGCTGCTGGCAGGCAGCCCAGGTCTAAAGGCAGAGCTGCTGCCAGCAGCATCAGCAGTGTAGAACTAAGGATGACATGGTGTGGTATTTTATAGACTAACAGATGTATTGGAGGATAAGCTTTCGTGAGCAAAGACCCACTTCGTCAGATGCATGTCAGATGCTTATGCTCCAATACATCTGTTATTCTTCAAGGTGCTACAGGACTCCTTGTCGCTTTTGCAGATCCAGACTGACACGGCTACCCCTCTGATACGTGGTGTGGAATTGTCACCTTTCTATCTGCACTGCTTCCTGCAGAGCTGGGCCCTCAATTAGCAGCCACGATTCTCTGGCTGAGCAGCTCTGAAGGCCATGCAAAAATGAGGATGGCAACACCATACCCCTCCCCTCCAAAAATAACTCTGCAAGCCTCCTGTAACTCCTTTTTGAGCCAGGACCCCAATTTGAAAAACACTGGTCTCCCCCATGAAATCTTTATAGTAGAGGGTAAATGCACACAAAAGACCAAATGTCACGTGGGGAGACCACATTTTGTGGTCTGTGATGCATTTTTCATGGGTGTGAATGTGGTAGGTTCCTATTCATAAGTCTCTGCCCTAAACAGTTGGTAGTCTAAGGCAATACTACCCTGCCTGTTGACAAGGCTGTAGGCTGTTCTGCTCTACAAGAGCCTAGGGAGATGGTGGGCAATCTACACCCCCAACATGCCCCCTCCATGCAAATATCCAGATAGCTAGGGATCCTCCAGTGCTGCCCCAAGCTGTCCCTTTGGAATTGATGTGCCCGGGGCCATCTCAGTGTGGAGCTCAACGCCTCCTGCTCCTGCAATGCAGAACACAGGAATCCTGCCTCTCCAGTGTTTGGTGGCAGGACCTCAGTGGTTCTGCTGCTAGGAGTGGTGGGGCAGAAGGCAGGATTGTTCAAGAGTTAGCTCAATAATGGGCCCAAGCCATAGAGTTCAGAACTAGATCTGAACCTTCCTAAGATTAGGAGGTGTTAGGCATGGTGTTACCTGCCACAGGGCAGACATCACCCTAGCGCCTCTAGCTGGTTGCTCTGGGAATTAGCTTGTTTGGCTCGCTGGACGCCTCCCTCTAGCTGGCGTCTTCCCATGTTTCTCTTGGACCAGAGTGTCCTCTTCAGGACACGGCCCTCTGGTAGTGCCCACTCCAGTGTCTGAGCCCCCCTTCCGGGGGCTGGTGTTTATCCTGCTTGCACTCCAGGCTCCTCCCCTCGCCAGCGCAGCCTGTTCTCCTCCCAGGGAACACCCAGTTCCCCTGGACCCACCTTGCTTCAGTGACCCACTGCCAGTCTTCATCTAGCCCCTGCCTCAGGGGCAAACTGCAGTCTGTAATGGTCACTCCTCCTAGGGTTGCCAAGTGTCCGGTATTCACCCGGACAGTCCAGTATTTTTGGCTCCTGTGCGGTAAAAAAAATTCAGAGAATACCGAACGCCTAAAATGTCTGGTATTTTCTGCATTTTTTCCTCAATCAGGAGGCAAAAATGCTGGGCACCTGGCAACCCTATGAAACACTCAGCGCCTGGCCACTCCACCAGCTGCAAACACTCCCAGTCCCCTGACCCCAGCCCCTATGCTTTTCTGATTCCCCAAGGCTGCCTGCACAAAATGGCTGCAGGCCAAAAGACCTAGGGGAAGCAATGTTTCCCCTGGGTCTTACTGATCAACCGGTCCCCTGTTCCTATCCCTGTACTTAAAGGAGACATGCTGTTTTATTTTAATTTTTTTTTTTTTGGCTCAACAACTTTGGTCTCCTCCCCTTCCCCCCCCCCATTTTTTTGGGGGGAGGGGGGGGGTTTGTATTTTTGTTTCAACCATCTGGCAACCCTACTCATCACTGCCCCTGCCTACCATGGCTGTCCCAGGCCTTGTTTCAGTAGAGGGCAAATGAAGAGCTTGACCAGAACCTCCCCAGCCCTGTCTTCCTTCCCCAGCTCTGCTCTACCTCCAGGAAGCCTCCTGCTTCCCTAGCAATCAAGTCTCTACTCTTCTCTCTCCATAGCAGCCATCAGCGCTCTCGCTCTCCCTCCCTCCAGGAGTCCTTCTTTATATAGTCCCCAGCTGGGCCCTCATTAGCAAAACTGCCTCAGTTGGGGCTTTGCTCTCAGCCCTTGCTCAGGGCTGAGGTTTTGCCCTTAAGGGCCCAGTGCAGGGGAAATGCCCTGTCATATTACCCTTGATAAAAATTAGGGGGAATAGCCCAAAAGTTTTGAGCCAAATTCAGATCCAAACCTCTGCCTGAAAAGAGTCAGTATGTACAAGGGATGTACCCTTCAGGAAAGTAGGTCTGGAGAGGGATGTCCCTTTTCCCGAGACTCATGTGCTAAGAACCAGGATCACAGACTTATGGTACCATAGTAATAGACCACAGTTAAGAATAGATGAAGAGGGAGAAAAAGGCAAATAAGCAACTCTCCACACTGCGAGATCCACACGATATGATATTTTAAAATTAAAGCTTGTGTTTAAACCTACCCTGCTGCTCATTGTCCGAGGGAACTCTGAGCCTGACACAGAAGCAGAGCTCTGCAGGCCAGCTTCAGAGTCGGGATGTTAAATATCGGTTACTTGAATAGTCAATTAACCTTATGAATTCTTATCGGTTACTCGACTATTCTGTAGTTCCCAGGGGTAGGGCCGGCAGCCAGTGCACTCCGGCCCTACTCCCGAAGAGCCCCCTGCCACTCTGCGCTACTGCCTCTGTACCAGAGGCAGAAGTGTGGGGTGCCAGGTGGGAGCTGGTCCGCAAGGGGAGCCAGTTTAAAAACCAGCTCCCTGTGCGGACTGGCTGCCTGTCGCCCCGTGTGGCTGCCTCTGGTACAGAGGCAGCAGTGCAGGGTGGCAGCAGCCTCTGTCCAGAGTGGAAGGCTGGACTCCCTGACCCGGTGCAAGCTGGAACTGAGCTGGGCTGCCTGCCTGGCTCCTAACACATTTCAAATGCAAAGTCGCAGCAGGGGTAGGTCCTGGACCTGGTGCCAGGATTGAGCTGGGCTGCTGGCCAGCCTGCTAAAAAATTTACTGGCAAGGAGGGTAGGAATGCATGTGTAGTCTATAGCATTAACCTATAAGCTTTTGCTTATCAGTTCATGGATTACACTGTTACATCCCTACTTCAGAGCTGGTGTCAGTGGGTGGGACTCAGATGAAGCCAAGAATCTGGTCTGGATTTGGTTCCATGCCTTTGAGTGTGGACACTATCCAGGAAGGGAGGGGTGTGGATGTGGCTCTGTGTGTGTGTGTACATGTAGGTGTGAAGTGGCTGTTAGGTGGGGAGGGTAGGGACAGGAAGAAGGAGCCCTACTCCTTTCACACAGCTGCACAGCATCTGGACTGCTAATCTCTTACACCAGGGGCTGGGCAGAACAACTACAGTGTGAACTAGAGAGTCCAGGTTTAGCTCAGATTTGCAACCCATTGATTTCCGTGAGGAGTCACAGGGTTTCAATCAATGCAATATTTAGCCCCAAGTCAACGTCTTCCTGGGAGTGGCGGAGACCTGCGTTCCTGTAGCAGAATGGAGGTTAGTGACTGCTCCATCTTTGCATACATGGAAGTTCTGTGCACTGTAAAGCTTCAAGTCTGAAACTTAAGGGACTGTCCCACAGGTCACCCAATACCTTTGCTGTCCCCCTGCGGTACTGCAGCAGGTTGCCAACCGATACTCATTGTATACTTCCCCATCCAGCCTGTGAAGCAAGGGGACAGAGCTACCTCTCTCTGCTCAAACACAGCCTTGCCGTAGAACAAAGGAAAAGGAATAACACTAGGCTCTCCTCTAAAACCTTCTAGCCAAAGATTTACAAACAGTAGTGAATTAAGTCTCACAACACCCTTTGCAAGGTAGGTATCAGATCCCCATTTCACAGGTGGGGAAACCGAGGCAGAGTGACATGCTGTAATTTGTCCCAGGCCACACATAGAGTTAATGGCATAGATTGAACTAGAAGCTTGGACTCTTTGATGCTAATTAGGGATGTAAAATCCTGTTTAATTGGTTAGCCATTTAAACATGTTTAATCAGTTAACCGATTTAAGGGGGAGTGGGCGGGGGGGGGGGGGGGGAAAGGCGGAGTGGCCTCCCCCATCACAGGCAGGGTCCGCTCCAGCCCAGCCAGAACACCCCCTGCCTGAGACGTGCCCAAGTTCGCCACGGACAGGGGCTGCTCCAGATGGTCTGAGCAGCCCCTGTCTGCAGCAGGCCTGTGGGGCTGACGCAGCCTCCCTGCCCATGACGGGTGGGGAACTGCTCCAGTCCCCACCGGGAGACTGGAACCGGTAAGCGTCACCCAATTAGGGTGACATTTACCGGTTAACCGGCTAACTTTTCACATCCCTAATGCTAAGCCCCTCTGCTAAGCCCTCGACCACATTCCAGAAGACAAACGGCCTTCCCTGCAGATGCAGATTTCACTGTATCACTTTCAATTGTAATATCCAAGATATCCAGGAGTTCTTTAGTCTCCACAACAAAAGATAATATATACGCATCTCTCCTAGCCAATTTCTTGTCATTACTTATAATCCTGCAGATAAATATGGTGTTACATAATGACATTAACATGCTAATGAAGTAAACTCTGAGAATCTAAATATACTCTCTCTCTCTCTCTGGGACAACCATGATCTTGCATCTGTGCAGAGGTTCAGTGAAGTGACTCCAGATTTAAACTGATGCAAATGAGACCATAATTGGGTCTTATACATTAGCTATTTCATTTAGTATGGCGCATGCAACTAAAATGATTAGGGGTTTGGAACAGGACCCATATGAAGAGAGGTTAAAGCGACTGGGACTTTTCAGTTTAGAAAAGAGGAGACTGAGGGGGGATATGATAGAGGTCTATAAAATCGTGAGTGGTGTGGAGAGGGCCGATAAAGAAAAGTTATTTATTAGTTCCCTAAATAGAAGAACTAGAGGACACCAAATGAAATTAATGGGTAGCAGGTTTAAAACTAATAAAAGAAAGTTTTTCTTCACACAGCGTGTAGTCAACCTGTGGAACTCCTTGCCAGAGGAGGCTGTGAAGGCTAGGACTATAATAGAGTTTAAAGAGAAGTTAGATCATTTCATGGAGGTTAGGTCCATAAAAGGCCATTCGCCAGGGGATAAAATGGTGTCCTTGGCCTCTGTTTGTCAGAGGCTGGAGAGAGATGGTAGGAGACAAATCGCTTGATCATTGTCTTCGGTCCACCTTCTCTGGTGGACAGGCTACTGGGCTAGATGGACCTTTGGTCTGACCCAGTACGGCCATTCTTATGTTCTTATGTTTGTTCTGAGTTTGCGTGTCCGATAAATGGTCTCTGAGGTAGGGATGCAAAATCCCGGTTAATCAGTTTAACGTTTAACCGATTAACCGACTAACGAGGGATCCTGGGATGGGGACTGCTTCAGCGTCTCCAGCCCACGAGGATCCCTCTCCCAGCCCCATGCTGGGGCTCTGGCTGCAGCCAGCTCCTGGCTCCCAGTCCCTGCCAGAGCAGCCCCTGTCCACGGCAGCCCCCTGCAGGGCTGAAGCAGCCCCCTGCTCCAGCCCCCACTGGTTACCGGTTAACTGGAACCAATACCCTTACTAGTTAACCGGTTAACCATTCACATCTCTACTCTTAGATCCCCCAGCAATGAGCTTCACCAGGAGCCTGATGCTCCATTGCCCTCCCTTCTTTCGTCATGTACACCTGTGCAAAGAAGATGTACAATGCTACTGTTCTGATTTGACCACACAACCCCAGGGCAATAGAGAAGCGGATCCATTGAACTGTGAATGCAGGCTGGGCTGCTAGCAGGATATTATCTGTAGCAATTAAGTGGCAAGCTTCCTTCCCACTGTAAACTGACAAACCAATGGGTGCCTGTGAATAGGCTTGAGTGCATCTCGATTTATTTTTGTAGCTGCGTATATTTATTTGTAAGATGAACTGGCAGACCGTGTCCCCAAAACAAGTACGAACATCTGCTGTAGTGAGCAGCGCGCTGGGCAGGACGGCTCCGTGGCTCAGCAGGTCAGATCGCTTCAAGCCTGAGCAGAATCGAAGATGTGCCTAACATCATGCCGTCCATTAACTTTTCTGCAGTAAAGGTTTCTGGTGTTGCTCCCCCTTGTAGCCCCACCAGTGGGAGTAGTGGTGTGAGCCCTGAACTAGTGTTGGCTAGTGCTTGCTCACAGCAAATTAGGCAATGCAGCAGTTAAAATAGGG
The DNA here is from genome assembly GCF_049634645.1 of Pelodiscus sinensis. Taxonomy (NCBI): domain Eukaryota; kingdom Metazoa; phylum Chordata; order Testudines; family Trionychidae; genus Pelodiscus; species Pelodiscus sinensis. The sequence continues at coordinate 9,461,416 of NC_134737.1, read as the reverse complement.
ACAATTCATGGCAACTGGTTGACAGTGGGGTTCCTGCTATTGGTGCAGCTCCTGAAGCTGCACCAGTATTAGCACTTGTGAGAAGTTGTTGGAAGGAAAAGCTGGTGTAATAATCACACCTCACTCCTATGTAGTGCTTTCCAAAGGAAGTCAGTATCATTATCCCCATTTTACAGAAGGGGAAACTGAGGCAAAGATCAGCCAAGTGACTCATTCAAGATCACCCAGCAGACTGGTGACAGAGCCCAGACTAGAAACCAAGTCTCCTGAGGCCCACTCCAGTGCTCTAATCACTAGGCCAGGAGAGGCTGGGTCATAGCTGGGGGCTCTGAGGGAGCAGGACAGGGGCAGACTGATACTGGAGGATCCTGCTCAGGTGTATTCTCATGGGCTCAGACCTCATGCAGGCTTTGTACCACCGATCTCTGCTCCTGGCAATGCTCATTTGCATACATTTTCCACTGCTCTGTGATTTGCTGAGCTGTCATTCTAGTAGTTTCTTATTATCTGGCCAACAACAGCTCAGCCAGAGGGACCGCTTTGCAACGGGACGTACTGTGCTGTGGTTGGCTCCCCTCTCTGCTGCTGTGAGGAGGATGCCTCCGAACCCAATGTCCTCTTCGCCACTCTGAGTCCAGAGCTGAATCAGTGATAAGCATAGAACGCCCACCCTTCTCTAATGTCAGAGATGCTCATCATCTACACGGTCTCACTGCAGGCAGCAGGAGAACGGCGCTTTCCGGGCCTACCGGGAGCTTTATGTTATAACTAGCACATGTACCCGATGTTGCCCAGGTCCTTAGCTTATTTTTTTTTAATAAAAGGAAAATTCGTACCAGGGCCACTTGCTCTTCCCCTTCCTGTCCCTGTCAGGGAGTGAGAACAGAGTGCACAGCTTGTCTGCCCTCTGCGCTCTCCAGCCAGAGTGAGGAATGCAACAAATTGTGCACTTTTTCCTCGCTCCCTGATAAAGGGGTACAGCAAGCAATGGCCATGTACAAATCTCATGGGGTTCAGACCCTCCCTGCTCTCCCTAAAATGCACCTGGGGGGAAGACGCTGGGGGGTGGGGCAATCCCGGATGGGAAGGTCGGGGGAACTCACCCCCAGCCAGTCCCTTTCACCTGCCTGGTGAGTCTATCCCTTTTCTGTATGGTTTTATGAGATCCAGTCCCATTCTAGGTGCATCCCATTTTCCTGGCATAACTAACCCCTTGAACGGACCTTGGACCAGACCCTACGAGTGTTATTGGAGTGGAGATTCCATAAGAGTCACTCCTTTCACTGAGCACATCCCTCCTTCCACTCTGTGGATCAGATTGTGAATCAGCACCGAGCTCTCCAGAGCAATTCAAAGCCATGGGTCTGGCCCCAGGGAGAGGAAGAGCAGACGCGTATCTAGTGCATTATGGCGAATGGTAGAGGCTGAGTGGGTGGGTAGATGCAATGGATAGTGAGTGAAAGAAGAAGCCTGCGGCGCACTCAGAGCAGCGAGCGAGAAGAACTGCATTGCTCCACTCAGTCTGTAACCGACGTGCGAGGCGAGGCTGCAGAGGTGACATGAGGAAATGGCCCCAGCAGATCTGTCAAGGAGCTTTCATTTCCCAGGCTGAAGGCTGAATGGCCCACAAGGATGGAAAGCAGAAAGCGAGAGATTTTGGCTTCCCACGCTCAGGTTCCAACAGCGTGTCAGAGACACCGGGACCTTTCATACTCAGGACTGCCAAGCGAGACACCAGCACAAGGGATTTCCACTTCCAAACCCTGCACACATAAAGAAAAATTGGAAAGACAAGCACTGTTTGAAAAGAGGAAGAGAGAGAAAACCGGGAAGGTAGATGAACAGAGAAACGAGGCCCAGGGCGAGATTTTCAAAAGACCTCAACTTCCAGCAACTCCCTCTGCTTTCAAGGGTGGAGGGAGAGGTGGTTTCACGATTTTTAATTTCTGTTATTTTATTTATTGTCTGAACAATCGAGGTACTAATTATTTAGTAACAGAAGTAATATCTAAGGAGCTGGGTCTTTGGAAGAAGAAAGGCACAAGGATGATGTCTGAGCAGACGAGACTCACCCAGCAAGTGTCCAGTCTGGCCTCAAATCATTCTAGAACAATATCTAGGCAGAGCAGCCTGGACTCTCCAGTCGGTGTGAAAGTGGCTGTGTCCTCTGTCTGGGTTTTACACCCGCTCATGCAGCAGTTGGGGACAGCCTCTGAACAGGAGCTTGAGTGACCCAATCTAACCTAGATCCTGGCATCACAGTATCGGCTGCCAATAGTAGGGGATGTGTTGGTACTTGTGGACTGGGGAGACAGGTTGGATTACAGGCAGGGGCAACTAGTGCCTGTGGGGGGCAGGGAAGGCCACCTAGCATGGGCGGCGGGGAAAGGGCCAGCTGGGGAAGGCAAGCTGAAGCCCCGCCCCTTCTGTCCGAAGCCACACCCCTTCTCCTGAGACCAGGCCCCTTCCACAACCTCCCTCTCACCCCCGAGCCAAGCCCCACCCAACTCCAGCTGAGGGCCAGGGCTGTCATGCCGCAGACCCAGTGCTCTGCCCTGCTGCCGGGGAGCCAGGCAGTTGCAGGGCGGTCCCAGCCCCTTCCCATCATCTGCTGCCCAGGTACGGGGCCTGTGGGGACACCCCATTTAGCAACTTAAATTTTGGCAGGGGCGGAAAGGGGCAGTGCATCCCGAATGCTACCACGAGTCCCCTATGGATACAGGCTTGTCGTGCCTCATCTCTGGCTGCTACTGTGGAGTTACCCAAAGGCCTTTTTTTGCCTTTTCTGGATGCACTTAAGGATGTCTGCAGACAGGAAGGAAAGACAGGCGGGAAAAGGAGGATATCAGGGGTGGGGAGCCTTTTTCAGGTCGGGGGGGGGGGAAGCTCTAACCCACAGAAAAATCAGTTGGGGGCCACACATAAGTGAGAAGCAAAAAAAAAAAAAGCAAGAAAAGAAAACCACCGGTGACGTGTCCTCTGACTGAGAAGGAGAAAGACACTCCTCGCATTCCCCTTCAGCACCAGAGCCTGGGGGGCTCAGGATAGTAGATTCTGTGTGCTCCTGCTCCACAGAGAGATGTTGGGGTGGCCAGAGCACCAAAGAGGGCTCCCCGATGAGGGCGGTGAGTCCCGAGCCTCTGGGGCTGGACCCAGGCTAGCCTGGAGCTGTATCCGGCCCCCGGACCTTCGCTTCCTCACCCCTAAGCAGTCTGACGACGGATAGAGAAGCCACTCAATGAACTCTTATCACGTCTGCACCCCTGCACTGGGGATTAGAGGCTGTTGCACATGGAGACACAAGGGAAGCAGAAAACTGGTGACCCTGGATAGGGGGCTCCGGGAGGAGCCTGTCGCTCAAGGAACTTTTTAGAACTCAGCTCTTTGGACCTGGATCTCCTCTCCCCTCCACCACTGCAAATCAGGAGCAGTGCTACCGAAGACAATGGAGTTGCAGGGGAGTCAGCGAGAGGAGAGTGAGGCCCTCCCCGTGCACTTGGGTGGGGAAACGGTCTTTCTGCATCAGTAGCAAATTGCTGTGCAACGCGCTGAGTCTAGACAACCCTCCCTGGCCTCCCTGGTGAAATCCGTTGGCTCCCTTGGCTCTGCTGACGGGCATCAATGCCTCGCTTGCTATTTTGGATCAAGCCTTTTTCCTGTGGTCACGCTCCATGGCCAAGGAGCCACACACGTGTGCAGTAACCACTTGACGCCTGGTTCAAAACACAGATGTTTTGTTACTGGGGGGCGGGCATGTCAGTCAATCAATCCCCTCTGGTGTGTACAGCGCCCGTGAGCTCTTCCTAATATAGAAGCAAAGGTCCGGAGAACAAACAAAGGGAAAGACACAAGGCCTTGCTCTTGCTTCCACCACAAGTGCCGTTCTCTTCTGCAGAAGCCTCACTTTCCTGGAGTCTAGTGAAAAAAGTGAATAAGGAAAAGTTATTTACTTATTCCCACAAAATAAGAACTAGGGGTCACCAAATGAAATGAATAAAACAAACAGAAGGAAGTTTTTCTTCATTCAGCGCACAGTCAATCTGTGGAACTCCTTGCCAGAGGAGGTGGTGAAGGCTAGAACTTTAACAGGGTTCAAAAAAGAGCTAGATAGATTCATGGAGGTTAGGTCCATTAATGGCTACAAGCCAGGATGGGTAGGAATGGCATCCCTAGCTTCTGTTTCTCCGGAGGGAAAGAAAGGCAGAGCTGGGCATTAATAGCCCACTGCTGGGCCTGAGCAGGTCGGAAAGGCTTCCCCATGAGAGCGCAGAAAGCGGGCAATGGTTTCCATTTCCGATGTCGCTGCAATGATCCTCCCACCTTGCCTCCCTCATGCACCAGCCTAGGCATGACTGTTCCCTGCTTGTTGGTGGAGACAAGGTGGGTGAGGACCAACGGCTGTTGGGGAGAGAGACGCACTTTGGAGCTTGCACACAGCTCTTCCTCAGGTCAGGGAAACAGAGATGACCGGTGAAGGGGGGGAGCACCGGCCATCTGATGCCCCCCCAGCCTGGGACAACCCTCCTCTGCCCCAGGCCCTGCCTCTCTCTGCCCCTGCTCCACCTCCTTGCCTTTGCTCCACTCTCCCTCACCTGTGCTCTGCCCTTGCTCTGCTTCTCCCCTTTCCGGGGGGGACGAGCGGGGCCAGGGCTGAAGCTGTAAGCAGGGTTCCCCCTCATAAACACTGGCAGTGGCGGGGGGAGGCAGAGCCATGGCTCCAGCTTGCTGCGCTCCTCCAGCGCACAGTACTCCGCTTCCTGCAGGTGAGTGCGGGGTGGTCCTGCCTTTCCCAAGCGATATGGCCAGAGGAGCACAGGCAGCTGGGGCTGTTGCCCCGCTGCTGCCGGTGAGTGCTGGGGATGGGGAGGGTGGGACAGGCCCCTGTTGCAGGCACTAATCCCCCCCTTTTCTAGTTCCCCCAGCAGCTGCTAGCAGCCCCTCACACCTTATGCCCCCATGTGTCCCATGTCCCCACACATGGAAAAAGTGGATAAGGAAAAGTTATTTACTTATTGCTACAATATAAGAACTAGGGGTCACCAAATGAAAATGAATAGGCAGCAGGTTTTAAACAAACAAAAGTTTTTCTTCACTCAGTGCACAGTCAACCTGTGGAACTCCTTGCCAGAGGATGTGGTGAAGGCTACAACTTTAACAGGGTTCAAAGAAGAGCTAGATAGATTCATGGAGGTTAGGTCCATCAATGGCTATTAGCCAGGATGGGTAGGAATGGTGTCCCTAGCTTCTGTTTCTCTGGAAGTATGAGACAGGGAGGGATCATGTGAGGATTACCTGTTGCGATTGCTCCCTCTGGGGCATCTGGTATTGGCCACTGTCTGCCGACAGGATACTGGACTAGATGGACCTTTGGTCTGATCCAGTATGGCTGTTCTTATGATCTTATTATGTCGCCTGTGCTGGGAAAGGTACTCCGAGCATCACAGCAAGGTGGAACCAATTGTTTAGCATAATTAGTTGGCCCATATTCTAACAGCCCCTTCAATGGAGAGTGAATCCCATAAAAGATCAATTATCTCACTCACCTGGTTTCTCGGATATCCGAGGACTAACACGGCTACAGCTACCCTGCTATATTTGACAGGGAAAAGCCAGTCCCAATTCCTGCCATTTCCTTTCAAGCCTACGAGGCCAAATGATTCCATTTCTAAGCAAGATGACTAACAGGACAGGTCATTTTCCATGGATGTCAGGAACACCCAGAGTTGCCATAATGAATGATAAGCGTTATGGAAGGGATGTTGAACCTCCTGCTCCAAACAGAAGCTAATCTCCAATGCTTAGAAATCCAGATAAGAGCTAATGTCGGAGGCTGATTATCTCATGTTACCTATTGCCAGGGCTCAACAAAGTATTGAATCTACTCGCCCGTGGCGCATACGCAGGGTCTTATGCATGCGCAGTGCGGGGCTGGTGAGTGGCTTACACCGCCGTTCGTCAAGCCCTGCCTATTGTGTTATAATTTTCTCTGAAGCATTTGGTGCTGGACACTGCCTAGGATGACTGGTGTCCCAGTTTTATAGCAACAATCCTGATATTCTGGGCTTTGTTTTATATAGGTGCCTTCTACTCCCCCCTTATCTTCGGCTTCTTGATTTTTCACACTTGCTACCTGGTCACCTTAACAATACCAGATGCAGGCTATTGGACTGGCTGGACTTTGAGTCCTACACTTCTAGGAAACCTCCTAGTGGGAGACCGACTAGCACCAAGATTACCTGCTCAATAATAGTTCCGAATAGACCTATCTATGTCCACAAGAGCAGAAGGAAGGAGTATTGGCTAGTGATAGGAGCAGGAAACGAGCAGTCAGGACTCCTGGGTTCTTTTCCCAATTCTACTGGTGACTTGTTCTGTAGCTTCAGCAGGTCATGCAACCATTGCATGCCTCAGTTTACCCATGTGTAAAACTGCAGTAATGTTGAAAATTCAGTCTTAAAGAAGCAGACACATCTCCCCTGAAGTCAACGGAGTTGCTCTCACCTCTAACAGGGTGAATTTGTGTCACTCAGTGGCGGTCTGGCCAATCGCATTACAGTTACTTGCCCCATCAATCCAATTAAACCAGAGAGCTGTGTGTGCATTAATTATTATGTTAAAACACTCTAAGATGTGAGAAGTGTTTTAAATCCTCAGATAAAAGCCCAAATTCAAAGTATTATTGATTATCATCTCATCAAAACATACCAAACAATACCGAGTCATGTCACGAGGATCAAATAACTATCCATGCAAATGACATCCTGCTATAGAATGGCTCAGATAACACGTGGAAAGCAAGCTAGTAATGAATAAATAATCAGTATAAGTTGTTATTATCTGTACGTTTCACGAGGCATAAGGGATCGGTCGACAAAGGCTTTCCTTGTTGATTGATCCCCGTTTTGACTGCCGGTTTGTGCCGGCAAACAGCTGAGCTGGCACAGTGCGGCGGCCATTTTTATTCTAATGAAGCGGGGGATATTTAAATCCCCGCTTCATTGACTATGTTAGTATGTCTAATTTACATGGCTCTGTCGGCAGAGGCATGTAGTCTAGACATACCCTAACAGACAGACAGAGGAAGATCAGCAGAGAGACTGAAGCACAGAGAGGAGAAGTGACTTGACCAAGGTCACCTAGGAGATCAGTGGCAGAACTGGGACCAGAATCTTTGACCTTATCTATACTTAAAAGTTTTGCTAGCATAGTTAATGTGGCAAAAATTTCCCTAGTATGGATGCAGTTATATCTGTATGCAAAGGCTCATATGATCTATTTTATTCCCAGTTCAGCAAAGATATCCCAGAATAAAGCACCTTGTACCTGTACAATTTCATCCACACTAGGGCTTTTACTAGAATAATTCTGTTTTCAGCATAGTTAGGCCAGTAAATCTTGTTTAGTATAGATGAGGCCTGTGTCCCCTGAGTCCCAATCCAGTGCGCTAACCACTAGATCATGTTGCCACTCCTGTGAGTGAATCATTGAGACACACCCTACAAGACTGATCAGTGGTAAAGAAAATGCTCAGTACGATGTGGGGTGTGAGGTGAAGGTTACTGCTTATGATTATATAAAAGAAAATCAGAGCTGGGTCACTGCAGCCTAAAGGGAAGAAAAACAAAACAGGCCAGGGAAAAAAAAATAAAACCCTCCAACCCCCAGCAAGATAACAATCGAGTGCCACACCTCGGCTGACCTCAGCTCACTCTCAGTGCATGGCTACTGAAACTGCAACTTAACAAAACTGGCAGGGTGGAGCCCCTAGCAAACTTCACATCAGTAGCTGCTCCTTCCCTGACTCCGCCCACCCCTCAACAACAGCTGGAAATGGCATGTGCCAAAAAAGGAGAGAAAAAAACCCTCAGCAAAACAAGAAAACTTCAGAGAGGATTTTTTTCCCTCTGAAGACCATGGGAAGGGGCTTTATTTTCTACATGAAAATAAAACAGAAACATTCCATCCACTGCTCTGTCTCTTTTTGTTTATGGCTGTGCCACATGCTGTCCCTTGTGGCACAGAAGAGGCAGGATTTGGCTGTGATGAATATAAAGGGGATTTTGTTTGGAAGTTGCTGCATATAAACAAACCAGCTCAAGTCTCTAGCTCCCTGACATGAGGTTTTGCTAAGTGATAGCATGGATGAGAGGCTAGGGAATGGGCTGTTAACTACACAGCACCACCCACACATATTTTGCACGAGGGCTGAAACGCCTGGCAAGCACAATTCTGGGGTGTACATATAGAGAAGGCAAGGTTCTACAGCAGCAATGGGCAACCTAGGCTAACAAGCGGGCCGCATGCGAGGCGTCCTTCATCAAAGCGGGCTGCATGATTGTTGTAACCAAGATGATCACCCAGGAGAGGGTAGTTTTGCTAGTTGCGCTGGCATCCCTCGATTTTGCAGGGGAGAAGGGTGCAGATTGAAGCGTAGCAGCACTCAGACTGGATGCAGGGGGATCACATGCCTCTCACAGTCAGTGTTGTGTGCAACCAGTACGCCCCTCACTTCCCTTGCTTTACACGTGCATTGCTTTAGCAAGACCAGAGGGAAAAAACCCATGTGAATGGAAACCAGTGGAATCTGGCAGCCCTGCGCATGGGAAACTGTGAACAACATGTCTCATGGGCCAGGCAGAGAACCTCGAGGGGCTGCAGGCTGCCCACCACTGTCCTATAGGTTGCTCAGAGAGACAACCTCCCATGCCCCCTGCCCAGTATCAGATCGGCCATCGTTTTTTCCATAGCTCAACAAATGACACCGAACCCCCCATGTCCGCCTGCAAGGGCTGTGCCTGCGAATACTACTATGACCCTATCGAGGCAGCGACAGAAAAGCCATGTCTGTGCCCCATGCCGTGCATTCTGCTCACCACCGGAGCATAGCTCCCCGTGCAATGTTCTTTCGCTAGAGCAGTGGTCACCAACCAGGAGATCGGGATCTACTGGTAGATCTTGGAGCCTCTGACAGGGGATCCTGACTGGTTTGGTGCCCCTCTCCCACCCTGTATTCTGTCTCCACAGAACCAAGAGGGTGGGCACAACAGGGCTTGGGATGGAGGGAGTGTGCTGGCTGCTTTGGAGAGTTGTGCAGGGCCCCGGCAGGAGCCAGGAGCCAGGAGCCACCTGAGGTAAGCAGTGTCCATCTGGAGCTAGCTCCGCACCCCCGCCCCAGTCATGAACTCCCTCCTGCACCCCAAGCCCCTGCCCTAGCCCTGAGCTCCCTGGACCCAAACTCCATGAGGGCAGGGGGCTGGACTTGGTGACCTCTCGAGGTCCCTTCCAGTTCTAGTGTACTATGATTCCCTTACAGAGCCTGCACCCTGAACCCCCTCCTGTACCCCAACTCCCTGCCCCAGGCTCAGCTCTGAGCCCCGCTACCACTCCAAATCCCTTAACCCAAGGCCACAGTGCCTGTGCCCCAACCCACTGCCCCTGCCAGGTGAAAGGGAGGAAGGATGGGGGAAGGAGGAAGGGAGGACAGAATGAGCAGAGGGCGAGGCCTCAGAGAAGGGGCACAAAGCAGGCAGGGCAAGGCTATTTGGATTGAGGTTGATCCTGGATTGCACTTACATTCAAAAAGTGATCTTGTGCTTAAACAGGTTGGAGACCCCTGCGCTAGAGCTTTGCATTTGGCTCTCTCCCCCGCTCACATTCTGGTTTTTTTATTACTCCCTTGTGGGTCTTTAGGAGATCTTTGCAGATGGTGGCCCTGAAGTCTCACTGCCTAATCAATGCATCCCAGCTTCTGCATTATCAGTGCTCTCAGAGGACGCCCTGCGACACACCGCCATGCCAGAAAGGTCAGAGATAAGCAAAAAGTCCTTTTGTGCTCCAGGCTCCCCGCCTGCAGCTTGTTGTCCGGGTTTCTTAGAATCTATCTCCTTTTGAAAGAAGGAAGAAGAACAACAACTTCACGTTGACAGCGACAGATAGGGCTTCAAGCAGCAGCTGGCGCTCTGCTTTATAACGCCCTGGGAGGCGCAGGCAGGGCCCTGTCTGTAAGGATGGCTGTAGTCTCACATTGCAAAGGGCGAGAGGACCTTGGGCCTGGCTGTCTCTTCAAAGCTGGTCGAGCAGTCAGAAACGCATGTGTGCGAGGTGACCGGCTGGCCTGGGACAATTTCCACACTCCCAGGATAGCTTGCGCCTTGGAACGAAATCTCTAGCAGAGCTGAAATGTAAGGCGGTCGCACAAATGGGCTGCACACCTGCACAAGAGTATATTAACCAACCGTCTTCTTTGGGGGTGAACTGCAGCTCTGTGAGGAGCCCTGGCAACCCCTACGCAGTGCCAAAGCCAATAATAGAGCGTAAGTGGTGCCTGTCGCCAAAGAACTTCCATTGTCTGGAATGCTTTGGTGAAAGGTGCTGCCGACATGTATGGTGACAAATCTACTTGGGTATGTCTACACTGCCACCCTAGTTCGAACTAGGGTGGTTAATGTAGGCAATCGAAGTTGCAAATGAAGCCCGGGATTTAAATATCCCGGGCTTCATTTGCATCTTGCCAGGCGCCGCCATTTTTAAATCCCCGTTAGTGCGGACTCCGTGCCCTCGTTCCACGAGGAGTAATGGTAGTTTGAATTAAAGAGCCTAATTCGAACTACCTATTCTGTGCCGCGTGTAGCCGCGGGCACGGAGTCCGTACTTACGGGGATTTCAAAATGGCAGCACCCGGCAAAATGCAAATGAAGCCCAGGATATTTAAATCCCGGGCTTCATTTGCAACTTCGATTGCCTACATTAGCCACCCTAGTTTGAACTAGGGTGGCAGTGTAGACATACCCCTTAGGACTGATGTTAAAATATCCGTATAATGGCCCACCCTTTTGCCACCTAGCCTGATACCGTAAGATCTGCCCACCATGGCTATGTCTAGACTGCAAGCCTCTTTCGAAAGAGGCTTTTTTGAAAGATGCTTTCGAAAAAGCCTTTTTCGAAAAAGAGCATCTAGACTGCAAGCGGAACTTTCGAAAAAGCAAGCCACTTTTTCGAAAGAAAACAGAACAGCAAGTGAGTCTGGATGCTCTCATTCTAAAAAGCCCTGTTGGCATTCAAGAACACCTTTTTTCAAAAGAGCACTTTCGAAAAAAGGCGTTCTTCCTCGTGAAATGAGGTTTATCGCCGTCGAAAGAAAAGCTGCGTTCTTTCGATTTAATTTCGAAAGAACGTGGCTGTAGTCTAGACGCAAGTGAAGTTTTTTCGAAAAAAGGCTACTTTTTTTGAAAAAACCCCTGAGTCTGGACACAGCCCATGTTGGGAGTGTGTGATAGAGCCGGTGGAGTATGGAGGAAATGGTTCCCCCTAAAGAGCAGCAGGAAGCACCAGAGAAGGGCCGCGCTTAGGGAGTTGGGCCAGTGGTTTTCAAACTTTTTTTCTCATGACCCAGGTGAAGAAATTTGTTGAGGCCGCGACCCAACATAATGTGCCTGGACTCCGGCGTGGAGCTGAGGATGGGAGCTTTGTGGTGTCGGAGTGGGCTCTGGCTATCGCAGGAGGGGTTTACTTTGAGCGGCTCCCAGTCAGGGGGGCTTAGGCAGCTCCCTGCCTCTCCTGGCACTGCAGACCAGGCTGCGCCCCAGAAGCAGCCACCAGCAGGTTCCCAGCCAATGGGAGTGCAGAGCTAGTGCTCAGGGCAGGGGCAGTGCACGGAGCCTGGTGCATTCTTCCCCCCACAGCAGCCGGGCCTTCTGCCAGGGCACAGTCTTTGGTGCCAGGAGAGGCAGGGAGCTGCCTTAGCCCCCTCAGTGGTCACCCTGCAGCAACGAGACCCAGTGCATTCGAGCTTGGACTCAGCTGGCACAGGGATGTGTGCTGGAGCTGGGAATTGCACCCCCAGCTCCAAGTGCAGACACATCTCAAGGGGAGCTGCAGTGAGAGAGCAACTGAGGGGCCAAAGCCGGGAATGGCAGCTGGAGGGGGAGGGGACAGGAGCAGACTCAAGCCAGGGCACCCAAGTCTTCCACGAGAGGGCTCAAGGCAGGGAAGGCCTGGGATGGGGTGGCCCGGTGGGATAGATGGGTAGTAAGAACATGCTGAGAACTTTACTTGGGGAATGATTTCTGTTGTTTGACTACATCCAGCCCCCAGGAGGGGCGTGACTGAGCCAGAGAAGAACCGCTTGATGAAAGGGGCTCAGAGTTGAAGAAGAGGGAAGAACGAGGCAGGGTGCTTCCAGAGTAACCTCAAGCCATGGGGAGTGGGGGCTACCTGGGAGGCGGTTGGCCCGTTAGCAATCAGCAATTAATTTCTAACGAGATAGCAATCCCAGCAGGGTACGCACGTGACACCTTGCCCAATGACGGGAGTTGCACAGGCCATTTTGTTGGATTCATTTTGCAGCCTGCTTGCCCTGTCCTTACCAATGAGAGCTCTGATCCGGCTCAGCAAGGTAATGTGGCTCTGACACAGCTTGTGGCTTTTGCTCTATGTGAGGCAGCAAGGGTGGGGAGCAGGAGCCAGTGCAGGGGGAAGCCAGCTTAAAAGCCGGTTCTCCCCAGCACCATCTCTGGGGGGGGGGACGGGGACAGAGGTGCAGTGGGGGACTGGGCGTGAGCCGGGAACCAGCTGATTCCTGGCTCATGACAGGTCCCCCACTGCGCCTCTGCTTTTTAAATGTAGGAAGAACTGCCAGTCAGTTGATTCCCAGCTCACGACCAGCTCCTTGAGGCGTCTCTGCCAGGTGAGAGTGGCAGGAGGCTACATTTAAAAGGCAGAGCCATGGAGGGGTTAGCTGCTGGGGCAGCACGAGCGGGGACTACCCAATCAGCTGATTATCTGCATTTTAACACCCTCAGCGTGGCGTACGCTGGGCACACATCTCGGTATAACTGCGCCCCTGAGCGATGTAGTGACACCGACCTAACCCCCAGCGTTCTGTCTCCAAATGACACAGCTACCGCCTCTCGAGGAGGTGGATTTCCTATGCCGAGGGGAGACGCTCTCCCATCTGCACAGGGAGCGCTTTACTTAACACGACAGTGGTGCAGCCGCCCCACAGAAGTGCTGGGAGGGTAGGCGTGCCGGAGGTGTCCCGATCATTTCTTCTGTATGACCTTTCTCGTCTCCGCGTGGGTGGGAACGATGCTAATGGGAGTGATGATCATGAATTAATAGAACAGCTACGTCCCTTTGTGTTTGCACATCATTAGACTTTAATGGTGAAGGGGAGGCAGCAGGCTGCTGTCAGGTCGCTTCCTTTCTATGCCCCCGACCTGCATTATCTGGGGCAAGCCAAATCCTCACCTGTATGTAGTCACTCAACTCCCATGGAAACCAGTTGAAGTTAAGCCTCTAACTACCTTTGAGGATGTGGGCCACCCTTGCTCTCTGCCTCAGTTTCCCTACAAATGCACTGAGATCTGTAAAGGGGAAATAGAATAATGCCTGGTTTGTATCAGAGCGAAGTGTTATTTATAGTTGGTATGTTATTCATTTCCAACTGCAGTATAAATACAAGTTGCTTAGGTTTTTAGTGGGAAGTGTCAAAGCCTATGAATCCTGTATTTGTCCATTCTTCCTCCTTGCATTCCTTCTGTACTTGCCATTGGAAAGGCCTCTGATACAGTATTGTTATAAGCAACCTGCAGCCCAAAGGCCACACACTGGGGCTCTAGGTGCGGCCTGCGAGACATGATTACTGTTGCCCACGTGCAGGGTTTCTGCTGGTTTCCATCTGCATCGGTTTTTCCCTACTGATATGACTAAAAGTGGCACACATGTAAAGCAAGGGCACGTGAAGTGAGGTGGGTGCTGATTGCACACAACACTGACTGTGAGAGCCGTGCGCTCCCTCTGCATCCAATCCAAGCGCTGCTATGGTTCATTCGGCACCGCCTGCAAATTCCAGGCACACAAGCGCAGTGAGCAAAACTGCCCTATCCCAGGAGAACATCTTGGTTACGACAATCCTGCGGCCCCCATGAGATGAAGGAGGCCCTCTCATGCAGCCTCAGTTGCTCATCACGGCTGTAAGCCCGGAACAGCTGCTCCTTTTTACTCCACTTTTCACAGTGAGCCCTTATCCAGCGGGTGTTTCATTGTGTTGATCTGGTTGAGCACTTTGGGATGTGAATTGCACTGTGCAAAGCTGACAGATAATTACAAAACCCTGTGTCTTGTTTAGTGAGGCGATGACTCATATGGTTTTGTTCGTTATATGGGTGACAAGCTTAGAAAGGACATACACAAAATACTGCAGAAACAGTAGGGGAAATCAGCATGCATAGAAGGAACACAGTCTAGCAGCACAAAGCACCACCTCATTATGGCATGCAGTGGTCTAAATGCACACTGGAATCCCAACCTTTGAGTTAAGCGTCAGCGCAGAGAATACGAGAGGAAAGACGGTCTTCTGGCTTAGATGGTGTCTCAAAATGGTTCAAATGCCAATTCTGTCTCTGGCTCCCTGTATAAGTCAAATAATCTCTCTGTGCCTCAATTAACCATCTGTAAAATAGACATCACCCTATCTAGTTCTTCTGCCCAAAATGGAATTTCTTCAAGGGGGCTGCCTGTTACTATGCATATGTTCAACATTTAGCACAATAAGACCCAGATCGTTATTGAGGCTTCTAGATATGACTGCAATTTTAATCATTAATAACAATATATGTCTCAGAGTTTGATGTCTGTAGTCTGTCAGCATGGCCGGTGAAATCCTATGGGGGTTCTAACCTTGAGGGGAGAAAGCCTTTTCTGCACAGATCAGATTCTTGCATATTCTTTCCAGAGCAACCAGTCCTCACTTTCTTCAGTATCCTTTGGTGACAAAATGTCCATTACAACAGCTGGATAATCAAGGTTTGATTACCCTTGCGTTGTTTCAGGAGCCATGCCGTAGCATGTCTAACAGGTAGGACACAAACACTCATCTAAATGTCATCTATAACCACATACTCATCAAGTCAGAGACCTCCAGAAAGACCAACTGCATCTCTTGGAAACCCCCAGTAAGTCATTCCACCAAGAGATGATTCGTTTTAGACACACTGATTTACTCAGATCATTATACTAATTTGATATGCCCATGGACAGTGTATTTCCATTTCAGGCATGCTCTTTGTTAATTACCTATATTCGGAACTAGCAGGCCCTCTGGGACAAGGACTTCTCTTCCTATGGCTGTGTCTAGATTACAGAGTTTTTTCGAAAAAAGTGGCCTTTTTTCGAAAAACTTCACCTGCATCTAGACTGCCATCGCGTTCTTTTAAAATTAAATTGAAAGAACACGGCAGTTTTTTTTAAATCAATAAACCTACTTTTACCAGGAAGTACACCTTTTTCCGAAAGAGCTCTTTCGAAAAAAGGCATTCTTGAATGCAAACAGGGCTTTTTGGAAAGAGAGCGTCCAGATTGCCTGGGTGCTCTGTTTCGAAAAAGCGGATCGCTTTTTCAAAACTCTTGTGGCTGTCTATATGATCTCTTTGGAAAGAGGCCTGTAGTCTAAACATACCCTATGTATTTAGACAGCACCTACGGTAGCAGGGCCCTGATCCTGAGCCCTTCGGGAGCTACTGGTGATACAAAAAAGAAGAAATAATAATGCCTTGATTTTTTTATTTTTGCACCTAATGGCTGTCAAATTCCCAGATGCATTTTACTTAATAACATTTTGTCTTTTTTTTTTCTTTTAGCCTGTGGCTTTTCGTCCAGATCCTCATCGGCTGCAGATCTGTGGGGATTTGCTGACTTCCACACGAATGAATGCTTAGGCCTTTTGAAAATCCAGCCTAATTTTTCTCAAGCTGAGCACTCGAAATCAGGAAAAGTGGGCTTCAGGGTATGAATCCCAGCCCTCACAAAGAGCTCAGATGCTTCTCACTATGCGGGAAGAGAAAGACACTGGGCCAAAATCTGCTGTCAGTTTTACCCAGGCAACACCACTAATGTCAGCTGGTGTGTGTAACTTTAAGAAGAATTCAACTCACTTGGCCCCAGAACAAGCAAATCTATTTTTACCACCTATTAGCCCAGGGCCAGCCACTATATTATAGCTACCCATAACTGTTTGTTTACTTCCTGCAGAGTATAAATAAAGAAATGGAAAATAAATGCTCAATAACGATTAACTAAATTCACCTGCACAGATTGATGGTTGGGTGCACAGCTGACAAACTGTAGTGGTGCCCTACACACAAATAACTTTCTAGTCCCCTACTTCCATCACTTTTTGCATGTGCAAATTGGCTCACCCGAGATGTTGCACAAGCAGCTTTTGTGCTGGAGGAAGATGTATTTGGCTGCACACACGTTGATGCTTCTTTAAACTAGGTTTGCAAACCACTGCTTTGGAGGTGCTAAGCAAACGCGGTATTTTGAAAAATGAGCCATGACGGAGGTTTATTTAAGTCTAGCTGAAGTGCATCCTTTTTAGCTGTTCAGTCCGTGCTGAGATCATAGAGAATTTTAAAGAGATTCAACAATATAGGACTCCATGTACTCATCTATCAGTTCATAAGATCTTTCTAATCCTTCTTATGGCACAGCAGCTTGCGAGATGCAGGGATCGGGTAAGTATGACGGGTTATACACAATGCCCGTATCCTTCCGCAACAGATTAGGCAGAGATAATGTCAAGTTCGCAAATAGTGCTGTAAAATTACAGATTTTGGGGTGGTTTTTTTGGCCATTTCAAAAACCTGAGAAGCAAAAATTAATTTCAGGCTGAACCGAACATTTCTGAACGTTTTCAGCAAATTGAAATGTTAAAAATTTCATGCTGGGTCACATCAAAACGAAACATTTTACTTGTGAGCGGTCTCCCCATTTTTAATTGGGTCATAAAAACATCATCCAATGTCAAACCAAAATAGCGAAACATTTCCTTACAAAAATGTCAGACTCAAACGTTTTTTATCTTTTCCAGATTGTTTGTTTTAGGGTTTTCTTCTGACTGAAGCTATTTGGTGAATTCGACGTGGATCTGCAAGCCGCTTTGGTGCTGCTGAGTCTGCATTCTTCACCGAACAAAAGCTTAGCGTGAAAAATGTCACCCAGCACTGCTCAGAGATTTGTTGGAAGACGCACGTTGGTGAATGACCAGCAAAGGGGAGGAGGGAAGAAGGAAGTGCCATGCAATGCAGGTCTTGCCTACTACTGTGATTGCTATATATGGCTCTAGAGCAGGGGTCGGGAACCTTTTTTGGGTCGGGGGCCGCTGACGTACAGAAAAGTCAGTCGGGTGCTGGACATAAGTGAGAAGGGGAAAAACCTCCAAACCCCTCACAGACATGACCCCAGACTGAGAAGGAGAAAGACCCTCCCCACATTCCCCTTGTACACCAGAGACTAGAGGTATGTCTAGACTACATGGCTCTGTCGCCAGAGCCATGTAGATTGGTTTACTAGGAAGCCGTGATTTAAATAATCGCCGCTTCATTTAAATTAAAATGGCTGCCGCGCTGTGCCGATCAGCTGTTTGTCGGCTCAGCGCGCTAGTCTGGATGCTCTGCAGTTGACATCAAAGGCATTTGTCGACCTCCCCGGTAAACCTCATCTCATGGTGGCTGAAATCAGGCAAGCCAGGGGCCAGATGCGGCCCCCAGACCTTAGGTTCTCCACCCCTATAGAGACCCCAGGCAGGATCAGGGTCCATTGTTCTATTCCCTTCCACTTGCATTGTTTAATTTACTGGGGAGCCAGACCAGCCAATATTGGGGTTCGAGGGCACCCCTCTATAGAGATCCACCCCTCCCACATGAAAATTAGAGGGTCACCTGCCTCAGTAGCAGCACTGACCCCCAACACACCTGGGACTGCAGGAGAAGTACTGAAGGGGGCATGCCTCCAAGGTCCCATGGAACAGCTGACATGCTGAGGAGGATTCTGGTCAAGCTTTAAAGTGCCAGCCACTGGTGGGGGAATCTCCACTAAAAGGTCCCAGCTGGGTTTTCTGCTTCCCTGGGGTGATTCCCAAAAATGCGTTTGATCCGAGCGTTGGCTGTTCATGAAATTAAATATACCAGCCCCATAAAGGAGAGAACTTTCATCTTAGCCTTTCCCGGGCGTGGTGACATCTCAACAGGGCTGGTTTGAGAGGTACTTTCCATAATCCTCTCCTGCACCTGCCCTTGCCAAGTCCCTTCCTTCCCCTAAAATGTGTGTGTGCTAATGAGTCGTTTTTAATTAAGAACTCTCCCAGAGCAAAGCTGCAGCAGTGCTTCTGTGCGACGGAGCAATCCAAGGCACGTGTGTGTCACTGCCGCTCTGGGCACATGCATGGGCTTATGAGGTGCCCAGCCTGCAAAGCAATGGCAACCGGGGCTGCAAAATTCATTGCATGACGGAGCTCCGAAGATGTGGGCACTCTGCATGTCGCCGCGTGCATGCAGACAGCCGGCCTGCAAACCCACAACAAAGACAATGTAGTTCTTGTCTGTGCCTGAGATTAGCCCAGGTTTAGCCACCAGTGGCCCGTGACTCGTGCAAATCTTACAAGTTGCCAAGGAATGGTGCGCTGTGTAGCAGTCGAGCTCAGTTGTGTTTCAAACCCCAGGGAGCTCTGCTGGAGCAAACCGCAGCAGTGCCTGCATGTGTCAGGAGTCTGCATCATTGCTGGCTAAATCCCAAGTATAGATAGTGCTAGGAGATAGGTAACAGTGCTGCTAAGAGCTTGGTTATGCCCAATCGTGTGCAGGTGCATCAGGGAATCTAATCCAGGGCTACTCAAGTTTGGAAACCATGGGGGCCACAATGGTACTCACAGCACATGCCGAGGGCCGCAACTTAAGTGTGGTTGCAAATACATGCAAACATATATGTAAATATATGCAAATAGCTTCTTTCACACAATGCCCTGGCGTTCCCGGCACCTTCTCCTAGGGGGCTAAAAACACCAGCTCTCTGTAGCCCTCTGTTCCAGCCAGCCCGTCCGCGTGTGTCTTTCAGTGCTTTCCCCACCTGGGAGATGCCTCACCGTTGTGGAGCGTGTTCCCAATGGAGGCCATGTTCAATGGATCCCACCTGCGGGCCGCGTATTGAGCCCCGCGTAAACCCATATCACACCGTGGGCACAAACAGACTGTGGGCCGCATGTGGCCCATGGGCCGATATTGAATAGCCCTGATCTAATACAAGGCTGTAGAAATGAATGCCGGCACATGTGCTCACCCGTCGGCCTGCTCTTGCTCCCATTTAAGTTCATGTTGAGACTTCCACGTGGGTGCTACGTTAGTAAGAAAGAATGACAGAGCTTGCAAAGGGCCTGGGCGGCAGGCCTGCACCAGCTCCCACTTCTGCTCTCAAATAGGAAGTTCAGAAACCTCACTCAGTTGCAAAAAGAAGATCAGATTTCAAAACCTTTCTGAAAAGAGCTCCAAGCCTCCTGGCCTTCCTCTTGTTAACCCTTTCATGAGGCCAACCTCCTCCCAGCTGCACCTGAACACCGGCGAGCAGCCGGGCTGTGTGACATCCGACACCCCTGCGGCGTCTCGCTCAGATCTCTGGCTTCTTTTTTTTTTTTTCCGAGCCGTTGCTTATTTTCTCTCATAACGTTGCTTTTATCTTGGGGCCTATCATACGTCAAATCTGCTTTCATCAATAATCAGGTTGGGGGTGGAAGGGAGGAAAAACTGCTGTCTCAGTTTAACGTGCGCCGCACACACACTCCAAATTAGCAAGCCACTAGAAACCCGGTGCCGCTTTAACCGATCGCATGGCAAAATGTGTCACCTTTTGAGTTCTGTGTGCTCAACAGCAGGCAGGTAGATTCCGAACATGTGGGGCAGCCTGGTTTTTTAATCCGATTCTGAGAGGCATGTCCTGTGCCATGCATCTCAGGAGGCAATGGCTTTAAACTGGCGTTGTGCCTCCCGTATGCTGGGCCTGCCCACCTTGCTGGCACAATGGCTTCTTTAACTCAGTGTTTCTCAACCAGTGGTATGAGTACCCTAAGGGGTACTCGAGAGAAGTCTGGGGGTACGTCAACACAACCGAAATTTGGAGAAAACTGAATTTTTGTTTTAAGTTTTACAGAACTGTATTATTTTTGTACTTTTTACACTCAAAAATTTCATCACGCCCCCCTGCTACAATTAAGTTGTTTAAACAAATGTGTTGCAATGGTAGAAAAATTTGTTGCGTGTCTGAAAACCGTAGATACTGGGGGTACTTATAATTTTTTGGGGGGTGGGGCGGGGAAGGCGTACTTCATAAAAAAAGGTTGAGAAACACTGCTCTAACTTACTCTGTCTGCAACATCTCCCTCTGGCTCTCTCCTACAGATCTGAATATTCAGTGTCATTCGCTCCAGTTCCCGACCTGCCTCTCTCACCTGGCGCTGTCAAGGGGGCCTGGCATAGAGCTTTTCTGAAACCTTAGGCTGCAAATTCCCCTTCACTGTGGGAATCTGATAACCGAGGGTTCTTCAGTCTAGCTGACGAAGGTATAACAAGATCCAAGATTAAAGATGAAGCTAGACAAATTCAGACTCTCACTAAGGTATACATTTGTAAGAGAGAGGATATTTAAACATCAGAAAAACTTACTAAGGCAGGGGCAGTGTGGGAGGGGTACAAGGGAGGACATGTGACCAAATGCCATGATGGGAGGGGGACGGGGCTGGCCAGCAGCTGGCTGGACCAGAGTCCCTGGGCACCCGAGGAGGGCTAGTGGAGGGGTCTGGCATCTGCATCAGGGATCCAGCCCCCCCCCCCTGCACTCACCAGCAGTGGCAGGGGAAGTGGAGCAATGTGGCCCCAGTTCGCTGTGCTCCTCCAGTGTGTCACTCGGGAGAGGGGCGGGACTGATCCCAAACTCACCTGGAAAAAGCAGAGGACATGGCCGAGGGCTGGAGCTGCCAGTGCTGGTGAATGTGGAGGAGGCTAGACCCCTACTGCTGGCACCAGTCCCCTTGTAGTCCCCCAAGCTGGAGGAGGGAGTTAGGGAAGAGGTTTGGTAAAGGGCTGGGAGAGGCAGGGCCTCGAGCGAAGGGCAACTGTCACATAACCAGTGGCTCCCATGTCCCACCCTCTCCCATCGCCCCAGTCCCAAGGACTATGGTGGATTCTCCTTCGCTCTCAAGTTTTCTAGCCAGATTGCATGTTTTTCTAGAAGACATGCTCTAGTCCTGGAGTGGCTAACCCATTCCAGGCAAAAAGCCAAGATATCACTGGATCCAGCGTGAAGAGCAGGGGCAAAGTTTTGGAGGGGGGAAAAAAAAGGGACTGCCCCTTTAAGAAAATGCGTTTAGAGGCTTTTGGGCCACATCAGGCTCCTGCTGGCAGAAACCATCTTTAATGTTCCATCTTTAATGGTCGCACTGGACGGCTCCCCTGCCTTGGTGAACACCGGGAGCTGGGAGGAGGGGGCCGTTTTCAGGGGGCTGGGAGTGGCTTTACGAGCCACGAGGGGGGGGGCTTCGTGAGCTGCACCCGGGGGGGGGGAGGGAAAATCTGCATGTGGCTTGCGAGCTGTGGGTTGGCCACAATTGCTCTAGTCCATCGGTAACGAATGTGGGGAAGTCCTATGGCGAGTGTGACCCAGGTGGTCAAACGAAATGATCCCAAAGGTCCCATCTGGCCTATGAATCTATAAACGGGAGCAAATACAAGTGGGTTCTGGCCCATCAACACGGACAGTCCCAGAGAGACGTAAGCTGCTGGATTCGAGCTCCAAATGGTCTGGGCTGTTCTTGCTGGACATTACTATGGAGTTAGGATGACACTGCAGCTGGTTCCAGGGGATGTACCCTAGAATCTGTTATAGAGGGCACAGAAAACCAGGGAAAGGATTCCACGTGAGGCTGGGAATCTGGCTTAAGTTTTGTTCTCCTGCCTTATCACCAATGAACGTAACCCAGCCTGGACTGCTGTGCTTGCTTGAATGATATTCAGCATCCACGAATTCACCCCTGTGACTAATGTATAGGCTTTTCAGCGGTATGTGTAAAATATTTCCCAGAGAGATAGCACCTCTGTCTCTTTTCTGACCAGCTCGGCCTGCAGCTCTTCCTTTCTGGTCTGGGGTTGGCATCTTTCCTGTAGGGTGCTGGTGCAGAAAGACAGCGAGGACACAGCAAACAAACACAATGGCTCAGCCACTGGAACACAAGAAAAGAGCTGGCTGGGCGGGCAAGAAGGGCAGCTGCCCTGAGTGTCACCTTGGGGGACATCTCGTTCCGGTGCCACCTGGCCAAACACGTCGGGCTAACCGAGCATGTGGTTTGCAAGAGCAGAAGTCACCCCATCCCTTGTCCCATCCTTACCAAGGGCCGGCGCCAGCGGCTTCAGAAGAAGGTGCAAAGAAACCCATATGGGGCAATTCTGAACTGACCTCCCCATGGGGAAGCAAGAGGGTTATCACACTTTTAATAATGGTGGCATCACCGTGCTATAAAACAACACTCGTGCACCCAGATCCAGGCTGAGACCAGCTCCCCACATTCACCCGGGTATGCCATTCCCAGCCGGCATCATTGGCCCCAGGGTGGGGAAAGGCGCATGAAGGCCAATGCTTGCTCGGCCACGCATCCAGAGCCGTCTTTAGGGAAGAGGGTATCCTGGGCGAACGTGTTCTGGTGCCTCTGAATCCTGCGGGCACACATGGGCTTTCCAGCCCTGCACCTCCATCCTGTGCTCTCTCAGCCACCGATCCCTGCATGGCGCCCCCTTCATCCCACCCCCTGCGTTTTCCTCCCACCTGTGCGCCCCACCCTACCCTGGCACTTCCAGCATGTCCTGCCCCCTGCCCAGTATCCTCCACCCCTTTTGCCCAGCAACACCCAGGCCCAGTTGCCTCTCATTCTCTGACTACGGCGCCCCGTTTGCCCAGCCCTAAGACCGGCCCTGCCTGCCTCAGTATGCCCATCATGCCCCCACGCCCTTAGCAATGGGCCATTGTGCCTCTCCTCCACCTGTGATGTAATGTGCAGGGGGCCTCTGCTTTGTGAGAGATCCCTACCGTCTGACTTTCCACTCCAGGCAGAATCTGGTCAGCTAACTTCCGCCTGGTGCCCTCAATGCTGGCTGTGGTTTTCCTGGAGCGCTCGCATGCGCAGCGCAACCCCGAACCTGGCCCACGGCCTGGAGGTGAGCAGGTGTTCGGTGCTCCCCTGGCCCTCTTTCCCTCTGCTCTGCCTCTTGCATCTCACTCCGATTACATCGAACCTGTTCAACCGCCGGAGCCAGATGGGGGGACCCTGCTCACTTGTTACGAAAAGGAAAAGAAAGCAAGTGTGTGAGCAGTGACAGTTGTTTGCAGGTGAAGTGTGACCTGCCACCCTTTGTGGTCCCCTCAAGCCACAGGCTCTCTGCTGGGGGCCGTGGGAACGCTGTAGGCTGCAGAGAGAGCCTGGGAGCCCCCGAGCAAGTCAGACGTCAGCCGCCATGTTAGGGGCTGGTCGACAGGCCCTGACGCCAGGCTATGCGGGCTGGGGTAAAAGATGGATCCCGGCATGTAAACAGACCCCACACCTCAATATTCACCCCAAAGGAGGCCCCCTTATGTCTAGTCTGAGGGATCGCTCTGCCCCTTCTGACCCTAGCACAGACCCCCTCACTCCAACCTCAGGGAGCCCCATCCCCATCTGACTCCAGAAAAGTCCTTATTACCCTCTGCTCTCTCTCTCTCTCTTAGACCCTGTCAGGCCCCTAACCCCAAGGTGCTCTCCCCCGCTCTGGCCTCAGCACAGAGCCTGTCTCCCCAGAAGAAAGTCAAACTCCCCAGCTGAGACCACAGCTCACACACTGAGGGAGCCTGCCTTCAGGGCACCCCTGGCTCCAACCCCTCCCGCTTTCACTCGTCTTCCTTGTCCTCACCTTATTTGAACTCTTTTAAATTCACTGAGCGTGCACTGTGGGATTTCCCAGAATGCCGCAGCCACCCAGCCTGGTCAGCTGGGTCCCTCTGCCTGCAGCCCCCGGGGAGACCAAAACCAGATGTCTAGGTGGGGCGGGGTGGTTAGGGGAACCAACAGAGCAGAGGGGAGGCGTGTCAGTTAATCTGCCAGGCGAGTTAACAGGGGTTAAGGAGACAAGTTTAGACCCAAAGAGGAAGAGATGGAGACACAAGGGAGGAGGGGAGGGCGGGAGGAAGGAAGGGAGATTATATCCGACCCCATCCCCAGAGCTGGGAGCGTGAGCAGACAGAGCGAGCAGCAAACCCTATCATTGTCTCCCAGCTGCTGCAGATCCTCAGAGACGGGCTGTGGGTCGCAGCCCTCTCGGAGCATGGCTGCTTGTCTGTGCAAGGCTTTATCAGTAGCTATTTTCTCTCCCCCCTCCTCTCCCCTCCCCGACTATCCAGTTCTAAAAAGGGCGGGAGATGGGCTACGCAGAATCAGCAGCATATCCTGAACAGCTGCTGCCCACTGGTCCCTATCTCTGCCTATCTGTGTCTCTCCCGCTTTCCACGCTGCTGACTGCTTCTGATGTCCCACGGGGAGCAAAACTCCTGCTGTCTGTCTAACGAGTGGAAACGGGCTGGAGGCATGAACTTAAACCCTGGATCTGAGTGTTCCTGCACTTCTTGGAGTCAGGGTTCCCATTCGTCCCTAACGACTCTGGACTCCCAATGACTTTGATGGGCTCTGGATCAGGCACTTCACAAAGATGACTGGGTAAAGGCCCTGAGCAGTCATGGGGAAAGGGACGATGACTCAGGTCCAATGTTCCTTCTCATCTTTTCCATCCACGTGCAGATTTTTTCCATCCACGTGCGGAATAAATTTTTTCACGTGTACCGAGTCACGCACAACACCAATTGAAATAAAAAACCTAGCTGTGGGCGGCTGGGTGGCAACTGAATCTCACCTGAGCGGCTGCACAAGCACACAGCTTACAGGGAGCACTGCCCAAGTCTTGGGCCTATGTTCTGCTATGTCCTAGAACCTCAGGCTTCCTTTCCTCCTAAGAGAGGTATGTGAGAGATGGGAGGCAGGTAGCGTGAAGCTCTCTTTAGGGAGCACTGTGAAGGAGCAATCTTGTGGATGAAGATGGAGTTTGGATCAAGGGTGCCATTTATGTCAGGCGGGGGGGGGGGCAGTAGCCCTCCTCCTGGGTTTGAACCCCCTGGATTTCATACTTGACGTCTGCTTAAAGCTGCATGCCCTGACTCCAGTGGCAGTTCTTCAATTCAACAGAATCTGCACTGCCTGCAGCTTTGCCTTTGGGGCAGGGAGTTTGTTATAAAAAGTGGGAGGCAGGGTGATTAAGACTAACAAAAGGCTGGGCATTCCAGTAATTGAAGGATTGTTAGATCATCATGAAAACATTGCTGGGTACTCCACTTAACAGATAGGAAAAGAGTAAGAATGAGTGTTGTGTTGCAAAGATCTGCATTTGGTTTACTGTGTTAAACTTACACATGTTCTTGACAAAGGGGTGAACAGGGACTAATCCAAAGATGACTGTAAAGAGATTTCACAAAATGGGGTGACTGGGCAACACAGGGGCAGATGGAATTCGGTGCTGATAAGTGCAAAGTAATGTACATGGGAAAATATAATTCTAACTATAGGTACAAAATAGCTGTTACCACTCACGAAAGAGACCTTGGAATCCTTGTGGATAGTTCCCTGAAAACATCTGTTCGGTGTGCAGTGGCAGTCTAAAAACTAAAAAGCTAACAGAATATTGGAAATCATTAGGAAAGGAACAGATAATTAGTCAAAATACCATATTGCCTCTACCTAAAGTCATTGTATGCCCACATCTTGGATCCTGGATGCAGATCTGGTCAACCTATCTTAAAAAAGATCTATTGGATTTGGAAAAGGGACAGAAAGGGCAGCAAAAATGATCAGGTGGTAAGGAACAGCTTCCATATGAGGAGAGATTAACAAGCCTGGGATTTTTTCAGCTTGGAAAAGAAATGACTAAAGGATGGAGGGATATGTTAGATGGCTAGAAAATCATGAATGGTGTGGAAAAATAGAATAAGGAAGAAGGAGTTACTTACCTTGTGCAGTAACGGTGGATCTTTGAGGTGTGTGTCCCCGTGGGTGCTCCACTCTGGGTGCTGGTGCGTCTTCGTACCGGTGACTGGAGACTTTTCCAGCAGTTTCCACCGTACTGCACACGTGCTATGGTGCCCCCTTGTGCAGTTCGAATCTGTTAGGCGTGCATGCGGCGTGGCTCCTCCATTCCTTCTCTATCCGTTAGAACATGGGGCTCCAAGCAGGGGAAGGAGGGAGGGTAGTGGAGCACCTACGGAGGGACACACCTCGAAGAACCACAGTTACTGCACACGGTGAGTAACTCCTTCTTCTCCTTCGAGTGGTGTCCCAGTGGGTGCTCCACTCTGGGTGATTACACAGCCATTGTCGGCCCATGGAGGTGGGTTTGGAGCCCTGTGTTAGTCATTGTGGATAGTACTGCTTGCCCCACTGCCCTGGAAGATGTGACTGAAGAGGAGAGGGTGTAATGCTGTGCGAATGTATGGTCAGATGACCAGGTGGCAGCGTTACAAATGTCCTGGAGAGGAACGTTGCTGAGAAAGGCGGTAGTAGAAGACATCGCCCTGGTGGAATGCGCTGTGATGGTTTCAGGTAAGTTTTTATCATAGAGTGTACATCATGTCCGAACACAGGAGGAGATCCATCTTGAGATCCTCTGAGATGAGATTGCTTGTCCCTTGGACATTCTGCATAGGACAGAAATAGTCTAGGGGATGCTCGCCAGGCTCTGGTGCAGTCAATATAAAACGCAAGTGCCCTGCAGACATTGAGAGTGTGCCATGCAGCATGCACTGGATCGGCATGCGGCTTAGGAAAAAAGGTAGTGTATGGGTTCATTGATGTGGAAGGGGGAAGGTACTTTGGGGAGGAACTTAGGGTGGGGTCAAAGTATAACTCTGTTCTTGGTAAACACCGTGAACGGGAGTTCAGCCATCAGTCTGTTCACTTGATCCCGGCGCACTCTGGCTGTGAGTTTCAAGCAGTGGGGGCACTTTTGTGTCTGGTGCGACTCCCCCACTTAGAATGCCCGTCGGAAATGGGCATAGTATCCCAGCATGTCTCGCACCTTTTAAAGCTGAGAGATCCCAGCATGAGGCGTGGGGGAAAAGCGGCAAGCCATAATGAAAAACTTTTTTTTTTACTTTTGATTGGGGAGGGGTTGGTAGGGGTAAATAACTTGGATACTCAGGTAACTAATGGGATTAACTGGGTTTTTGATGGTTTTCTTTGACAAAGGTCGAGAGGAAAAGAGGCTCCATCTGCTGCCGAGGACAGCAGAGAAGTAACTGAGAAGCCGCGCCATGCGCGTGCCTAACGGATTCCAACGGCACAAGGGGGCGCCACAGCATGTGCACGGCGTGGTGGAAACTGCTGGAAAGGTCTCTGGCTGCCGACGCGAGGACACACCAGCACCCAGAGTGGAGCACCCACGGGGACACCACTTGAAGGAGAAATGTTATTTATTCCTTCACTAACATAACCCAAGAACCTGAGACCCAATTAAATTTATAGGCAGCAGATTTAAAACCAACAAAATAAATTATTTTTTCACAATCAACTTTGGAACTCTGCCAGGAGATGGGGAAAAGCCCAAACTATAACAGGGTTCCAATGAGAACAAAATAAGTTCTAGGGGGATAGGTCCATCAATGGTTACTAGCCAGAATAGGCAAGGATGGTGTCCCACAACGGGATGTATTGTGATGATTGCCTCTTCTGTTTATTCCTTCTGAAGCACCCGGCATTGGTTGCTGTTGGAAGACAGGACACTGGGCTAGAAGAACCTTTGGTCTGACTCAGTGTGGCCATTGTGATGTTCTTATATAGAGTTGAAATGTATCTGCCCCCTTGCTGTAACCCACTAGACCCCACTCCTCTTCCAGAGCCGAGATAGAGCTCAGGAGTCCTGACAGGGGTCTCTCCCCACAGAGTTAGTAACAAAGTAAGAACAGTGATAGAAATGTAGCCGTGTTAGTCTGGGGTAGCTGAAGCAAAATGCAGGACAATGTAGAACAGACATTACAATTTTAAGGCTAACCAGTGTCCCTTGAGTGACTTGTCACAAGACGTCAGAATATGTTAGTGTTAGAGCAGAGTGGGTCTAATATTTCTCTCCTTTGTGTAGGAATTAGAAACAGTGCTCCTGTCAGCTAACTACCAAGCTGTCTGCCAAAAAAGTTACAGTTTTCCAATGACTTGGTAGCCCCTAGATAGAAATGATGCATGTGGGGGAGAGGGTAGATGGCATTTGTTTCTCCCCTCCCCAATTGGTACTTGGCACTGCTGAAGCCTCTGTCCTCAATCCAATCCCCCCATGCTTTCTCTCTCCCCCCATCACAGCATGCACAGATCGTCCCCCCCCAAAAAAAATCTGAAATGGTGCCCCAGGTGTCAATCCCCTTATTGCCCCTGGACAAAGGGAGCACAGAGGGGGAAGACTGACTGACAGATTACAGAGACTGCACTGTCATCTCACTCTCTCCGGGAAGCAAAGTGAGCCAAGTGAGGGATGAGACGAGAACTATCTTTCCAGCCTGCGAATATGATGTGTGACAAATGCCCATGAAAATGCCACTCATATAGCCCCCGCCAGGCTGCTGGCTGCTCACATCTTGCCAGCATTATCTCTGGGCTGCTGCTTCCCTGGTAGCAACCTACTCCCTTAGGGGTGAACCAGTGCCAAAAGTCACTAGCAGCATTGGAAACTTCTTGCTTCCCACTGGGCAAAAAATTAAGCCTCACAGAGCAACCCTCTTGTGCCATACGATGGAAATCCTGTGAATTCCAAGTCAGCACCAGGTTTATTCACAGGGTCCCAAGCATTTTGCTCATGAGTTGGTGTTGTTTTATTCTTTGCTCACCTCTAGGATGAAATCTACATAGCCTGCTGGGGGAATATCAAACATGCCTTGACGGGGAAGGGTCTTTGGACACTCACTGTAACACAGAGTTCTTTGCAAGAAGTAGCACATTTATTTTCAGAGGGCCTGAGCCACCAGGGTGCCTACTGAAGTCAACAAGAGAGGTAGGAACTCAGTTTCTTTCCAAATCAGGCCATGAAGAACCAGTACTGCTGACCATGGGAATTTTAAATAACCCTCCCCTCCCCTCCCCTCCCCTCCTCCATATTAGGGTTTGCGGCTCAGGCGTCTTTTCCATGGGGACCCTTTACTGATTACAGCGACTAAACCCCAGACTTTGTCCTTTGTTGAATCTTTCTTCTGCCCATGGTGAACATTCAAATTTCACCTGAAAGTTGGAGGAAGGGGAGCCGGATCTGATTAAATAAGAATCAGCTGAAGCCTTAGCACCAAACTCCAAGTGAACCTCTTGGGAAGTTTTGATAAGTTCACTTTTGTTATTACATTTCATATGCTGCTGATGTCTCAGCATTTCCAGGATCTAGCTGGGGAAAGACAGCTCTCGCTGATGACACTCCCAGGTCTGACATGCAGATTCAGTAATACCAGCTCTTCTCGCCCACAGATCGTACAACAGAAAGTCAGGGTTATTATCCCCATTTTAGGGATGGGGAAAACATAGGCCAGGGCTACTCAGCTTTGAAAACCCCAGGGGCCACAATGATACAGCACATGCCAAGGGCTGCAACTTAAGTGTGGTTGCAACTAAAATGTGGTTGCATATACAGGCAAATGTATATGCAAATATATGCAAACAGCGTCTTTTACACTGACGGGCATAAATACAAAGATTAAGGCAACACACAGGCCCCATTTAAGTCAGTTCTGCTGCTATTAATAAAAGGCAATATTTACCCCATTTCCACCCATAGGGCAGTCCAGGAGGAATGACAGTCCAGGAATATCAACAGATATCAACACATATCAACAGAAGACCATTATATTGACTACTTTTTTGTTTTGGCTCCCACCCGAGGGCCACATGTTGAGCCCTATGTAAACCCAAACTGCACCATGGGCCGCAAACAAACGGGCTGCGAGTCGCATGTGGCTCACTGGCAGCGTGTTGAGTAGCCCTGACATAGGCACTCAGAGGTGAAGCAACTTGCCTAAAGTTACACAAGAGGCAGAGCCAGGAAGCAAACCCAGCTCTCTGTTCCAGCCCAATGTCCAACAGGATAGCCACATGTGGCTATTTGGCTAGGTGAATGTGGCTAGTTGGCTTGAATAATGTGGCTAGTTGGCCAGTTGAGTGTGGCTAGTTCACTATACTAGTAGCTACTATACTGGCTACTGCTTCAGAACTGGTTGGAAACCACAGTGCTAGACCAAACTTCCCCAGCTGACACAGGAGGTTCAGATTGCTCAGATAAGATACTGTATTGGGGTTACTGTTCTGATGCTTTAGGGGTTCACCCATCACCACTGGAATTGTCTCCAAAAACTCATAAAGCCTCTGGATTTCACCTGGGACAGGTCCAGCAAGCCATGATCACACTGGGAATCAACATACTTTCAGCCCAGTTTACTGGTGTCCTTTGGCTGCTCAGAGCCCCATGGAAATAAACAAAAAATGTCCTAGAGCCTTAGGCTTACGGAAGAGCTCAGAAAGGCCTCTTAAGTCCACCCAATGTTCAAGCATTTCATTGGGGAGTTTTATCAACTAGCACAGGCCTGCACAACATATAGCCTGAGGGCCGCATGCAGCCCGCAGGGGCTCACTGTGCAGCCTGTGACAACTACGGGCGGTGCGGCCCCATCCGATCCGCCGGCCGGGGGGAGGAGCAGAGTGCTGCCGGGGACGGGGAAGTGCGGTGATTCTTGCCACCGGGCTGCCTGTGTGCAGTTCCGGCGCAAGGAGGCGGGGCGTGAACCAGAAGCCGGGATGCCAGCAGATGGCAGGACGCTGGCATGACGTCATGACGTCACGGCCAGCGACCGCCAGATTCAAAAAATCAGAAGCCACATAGGGGAGGGGAAGGGGCTTGTGCTGAGGGGAGGGGAGCAGGTCAGGAGAAAGGGGAAGACGCCAAAGGGCAGGGTGAAGGAGAGACAAATGCCAGCCAAGTGGAGACACGCAGTGTTGTTTTTTTTTTGCACTTAACAAAAATTTGTAGCCGCGTGTTTGGTATTTTTTGGGAGAGCATCCCTACTTGCGGCCCACAGCTGTTTTCTTTGGAGTAATATGGCCCTCGTCGCATTCTGAGTTGTGCAGGCCTGAACTAGCAGGTTCCACCTCTGGTCAAGGAAAACTGCTGCAAATACTAGACCCTCCGGCCCACTCCCAGTACACCGCCATAGTATGCTGGGGAAAGTATTTATACTGACCCAGCTCTGCTATCCTGATTATCCCTGTGTGGGAAGGGCAGGCAACGCTGCTCAGGCAGAGAGCATTAACGCTCTTCCCTAGGTCACGTCACCGGGATCCCAAACCTGGCTAAATTCCTGAAGGCAGGCAACCTGGAAGAGTAGGATTCCCTCCTCCTGCCCCGCCCGGCAGGGCACCACCCGCCATGTGGTTTCCGGAAGACAAGAGGCTGCTTGTCAAAGGCACCGGCAAGAAAGCCAAATGTGGTAAAATGCTGAGATAAGCGGCCCCTTCTGAGTGAGCGAGCTGCTGGCGCTGGGCCTTGGGAGCAAGGCTCTCAGTGCATGGGGCCGGCAACACCTTGCTCTTTGCAAAGCGATCAAAGACACATGCAATGCGGCACCGTGGCTTGGGTGCATCTCTGGCTGAGCAGCAGAGATGGGCTTCCTCTGGCAAGCTGTCAGCCACAGGGGGGAGGTGCAGACGTGAAAGGAGACAGACATAGTCCTGTCCTCCCTTTTGCTCCAGCATCAGGTTTATGAGATAGATGATGCCTGCCTTACTTTGCATTACTTACACTTGCAGTCTGAAGGCACTACAGAGGCTGTTGAAGGTCTGGGTGGCACAGCTGAAGTGAGGCCCAGCGGGTAGCGGAGGCTATTTGCAAATCTGACAATCCCAGACAACCTTACATCGGGTTCAGAAGACACGGGATTAATGCTGTTCACCTCCTTGGTGTCACAGCAACAGGACGTCCCGTTGGTAACTGCAACCAGGGATGGGCCTGGACCAAAGACTTAGATCCAAAATTGGAGGAGGGCTGGATCCAGAGCCAAACTATGGCCGCCCCTCTCCCCGATCCACACAGGAAGTCTCATCAAACCTGTGGATCTGAGGAACCTCAGACTGTGGTTGGGTTTATCTTGGTCTGAAGTTCAGGCCCCTCTCTAGTCATGATACGTGAGAGGAGATTTTGTCTGAGGGCTCATTCCCACAACTCAGGTGGCAAGTGGGATGTAGAACCCTGTACTGCAGCAGCAAGGTTCTCAAATGAAGCGGATTTTGAGTCTGAATTTTCTAAGCCCAAACATCTCCTGCTCACCCTGCCCCCCAGAGTTTGGGCCAGAAGTTGTTAACTGAACATCGCCCTGAGCTCAGCTTCCTCTTCTATTAACAGCAGCCTGGAAGGAAATCAGAGTCTGTGACAGATGGCAGGAAGACGGGGGTATGGATCTTTGCTTAAGTGTGGGATGTGTAGTTCTACCCCAGCCCGTTTGTTTGCGGCCCATGGTGAGGTTTGGGTTTACGCGGGGCTCAACATGCAGCCCGCAGGTGGGATCCTTTGAACATGGGCTCCACTGGAAACATGCTCCACAACGGCGAGTCAATAGAATGGTCTTCTGTTGCTATGCGTTTTAGTAGTTAAATTCCTGGACTGTCATTGGTCATTAAAAGTGCTGTCATGTGGGCAGAAATCAGGTAAATATTGCATTTTATTAATATCAGCAGAACAGACTTAAATGGGGCCTGTGTGTTGTGTAGTCTTGCCTTAATCTTTGTATTCATGCCCGTCAGTGTGAAAAAGCTATTTACATATATTTGCATATATAATTGCATGTATATGCAACCGCACTTAAGTTGCGGCCCTCGGCATGTGCTATGAGCATCGTTGTGGCCCCCAGGACTTCTAAAGTTGAGTAGCCCTGCCCTAAAGCATCAGAACGGTAGCCTCAATAGAGAATTTTATCTGAGCAATCTGAGTGCTTGGGTGACCATCCAGGAGAGAGTCAGCAAAGCGGCCACAGCTGGCAGCAGGTGTTTCTCTTGATGGTGCACATATTCCCATGCCTGGGTGCACATAACAAAATTTATTCTGCACATAGATGGAAAAAATAGAAGGAACATTGGTATGGACCTGTGCACCTTATAATAAGGATGTGACACACAAGAGGCAGAAGTTTATTTCCTGGCCTACATAGATCAGGCTTACTGACAGTTAATGTGGCAGGGTTTGGTTTCCATTGACATGCTCCTGAATGGGTGCCTGGAAAATATTCCATGCCATTGGGAGCAACTGCTTAGATCTACTATGAGGCTGTGATGTGTCGCGCTGTCTCCAGAACTGCACTGTCAGCATGCTGCAGACCAAAGAAGCTGGAGACAATTCCTTATATAGCCATGGCAGTACAGCAACTGCTCCTACCTTTAAAAAAACAGAAGTTCTCCTCCTTGCCTGTTCTTGGCTGCTAAGCTGAACGTGGTATTGTATTGGACCAACAGAAAAGTTAATATCCCTGCTCTCGGGCTCCCTGCAAAAGCTGGAGGACACGAATACAGAGAATCCGCAGTACTCACTGAATCTGATGGAAACAAGGGTACCCAGGGGGCACTCAGAAATCCATGATGCTTTTCAAGACCGAATTGTAGCACGTGGAACCATGCAGCTGAGACCTCCTTCTAGAGTTACTGCATGAAGAAGCTTGTGCTTGGCCCCGTTATCTGATGGTGTTTCCTCTGTCCATCAGGAGAACTAGAGATGACTGGAAGCTAAACCCCTCTGGCTGGAACATGTTGACAGATGAACTGGAATGGTGTCCAAATTCTTGCAAGAGGAGAAGAACAGATAAAAGATGACAGAACCCCAGACAGAAATGACCGTTATTAGACCATCTAGCCTGTTAGTCAGTGCTGCGTAGGGCACCACATGTGCACAGTCGTCAGATCTTTTTCCAGGCTTGTTTTAAGTATCCCATGCGATGGGGCTTTCCGCCAAGCCTGGCTGTGCTAAAAGAAAGGCTAGACCACAGACATAGTGACTGTTTCACTGCCAGTTCTCGCCTCCAGCATCTGTGCCAAATCCACTACCACTCCCGCTGGGCTATTTCAATCCACAGCATCCCCAGGAGCAGCGGGAGGGGTTGTTCCAGGCCAGTGTCTCTGGAATGCTCTGTAGCCATGAGACAGCTGAGTGAAGTGAGCGGGAGGAGGCTTTCCCGAGCCCCTGTGATGCTGACGACGAGGAGATCTGTTCGATGAGGCGGAAACGATAAGGCTCTCTCCCACCAAAAGGAGGAGGACACAGAGTAGAGACCACATGCCCTCCAGCTGGCGCTAAGCATCCATGATGGACAGATCTTCCCCCACCCCCTTAACTCCCTCCACAGGGTATTATGCAGACTGATCAGAGCATGCTGGCCGTTCTAGCACGTATCAACTCCTTTGCCTTTCCAAGAAAGAAAATCTTGTATGTGACCACCAAAAATCAGACCCACTGAAAGCTTCCTTTCCCGGTACAGCTGATCTCATCGCAACCTCCAAACCCTAAAGCATCAGGAAAATGACAAATGAAAGAATAGAATAGCACAAAGCCCACTGAGTCACCGATTAGGCAGGGCCAGCTGACCAGAGATCTGCAATACTTCTCAGCCGCGGAGAGTCCGGCCAACTTGTAGGTATGGATCTACATGCCTGGTTGATTAGACAGAGCATTGTGACTCAGAAGCAGAGCCACATGCTGCTTAGAGACCAGCTTTTAATGTGGAAGTCACCTAAAAGGCCCAGCAAATTTAAATATCCCTAGCACCCCTTTTAACTACACAGATGCACCAAGGGGGTCCAATCTGGCAAGCTGCTGCTGTATGGTCATCCTAGGAAAACGGTGTGAGAGCTAGGAACATCTGAGGAGCCCTGACACCGTGTCCCTTCTGTGACCTTGGGGGAATCTCTTCTCTTCTCGATCCTTCGCCTGTGAAAGTGGAAGAACAATCACTCACCGTGAGCATCTAGTCCAGCCTCTTGCATTCTACAAGCCAGTAAACCTCATACAGGCATTCCAGCCCAATAACTTGCATTACCTTTTTGAAAGACATTCAGTATTGATTTAAAGACTCCAAGTGTTGGAGAATGTATCACTTCCCACAGGAAGCTGGGCGGGTGGGTAATTATGCTCCTTGTTAAAGGATATCATGTCCAGCTTGAACTTCCCTGACCTAAATTGCTGGCCACTAGATCTTGTGGCACCTTTGTCTGCTAGCTCAAAGGTATGTATTGATAGACTGTGATTTAATTACATTGTAATCTTTCAATCTAAACAGACTGAACTCCTAAAACCACTCATTTTAAGGTGTGGTTTCCAGACCACAAACCATTCTTTTAACTCCTCTCTGGATCCCCTGCAGCTATTCCACGCAGTTTTTCAAGTGTGGACACCAGAATTGGAGACAATCTCACCTGTGCTTCCTAGAGAGTTACTGTCACCTCTCTGCTTTTGCTTGATATTCCCCCTGTTGAAACAGCCAAGTATCATGTTAGCCCTTTCTGCTGCCCCATCACACTGGGATCTGGTATTCAGCTAGATACTAAAACTACAGCCAATATATCAGTGACAATAAAGGCTCAATCGGTTTAAATAAATAGATTTTATATGAATAATTAGAGCACCTCCCTATCCCCAATTTATTTAGAAACTGGACCTTTAATAACTCCATTCATCTGAAGAAGTGGGTTGTGCCCACGAAAGCTCGTGATACCATCTACATGTTTTGTTAGTCTTTAAGGTGCTGCAAGACTATTCATTGTTTTTTAAGTTTTTCCAGTTACAGACTAACTCAGCTCCCCCTCTGAAGCTTTTGAACATAGTTAATTAGATAGGGTTGATATAGTAATAATAATGATGACAACATGACCTGTGAGTCCCCTCGTTTATTACTACATCTCCCGCCTGGGGCATAAGCTAAAACCTGGTTGATTGGGTTAGAAAGAAACTTTTTCTGTGGGTTTATTCCATATTTGCCCACTCACAACAGCTTCTGTCTGAACTGCTGGTGTTGACCATTGGCTGGATACATAACTAGATGGACCCCAATCTGATCCAATCTGGCACTTCCTATGATTGTAAAAAGTTGTCAGCAGCAAAAGGCTGAAGAAATTTTTTTTCCCTAGGTTTACTAGTTTTTTCAAGTCTGAAGAGCAAGGACTTTCAAAAACTCCAGGAGGAGAGCTGACGATATTCTGGTAATGATGTGCCCTCTAGTGGCAAAAGTAATCAAAGTTGATGAACGTGTAAGTGTGCCGATTAGCCAGGTAAGGAAGGTGGGGCAGAGATGAAGAAACTCCCATATGGGAAATAAAAGAGCTGGATTTGTCAGAGATCTTACTGGACAAATACAGTCAAAAGCCAAAACCAAAGGAAGGAAATGAACTATTATCAGTGGCTGGTGCTAGAAGCAGAGCAAAGCATCTGCAAGATTTTTTTTGAGAAAAAATGTCTCAGATGTCAATCAATTATTCTGTCTCTTCTCCCTCTGCCCTCAGGTGGTTCTTTCCAAAGTCTGCCTATCTTGCCTTAGCCTTCAAAGCCAAAAGGAATCACAGATAATCTAACCTGACCTCCTGTGTGGAATTTGGAATTTGCACCTAGTTAGCTCAACAACTTGTGCCTGACTAAAGCATAGCTTCCAGAACACCATACAGACTTGCTTTGAAAACATCAAGGTTATCCACCCATGTTCCTATGTGACCTTCTTCATCATAGTGTGAAGCAGAAGCGGGGGGCGGGGGGATATGAAGGACCACATGCCCCCCAATGCCACGGGCAGGAGGGGCTGGCCAGCAGCTGGTGGGGGGCTTAGCTTCCCATGAGCTCTACTTCCCATGCTGCTACTGGTGAGTGCCTTCTGTGAGTGCCAGCCCCACTAGTCCCCCCAGGATGTCTCACTTTGGGGAAGAGCCGGGGCAGAGAAAGGGCGGGGAAAAGTGGGGCCCCGTGTGGATGGGGGTTGTCCTGGCCCTTCCTTGGGTGAAGGGGGGGTGTCACCTGGCCAGTGCTCTCCCCCCGCCCCCATTTTTCCCCTGGCCAGTCACCTCTGACAGTTGGGGGTGTGCCACATCCACCCTGACAGAAATAGCCTAGTTAGTACAGGTCTTCTACTTGACAAGGTAACTCCCTTCCTTTCATGTGCTTGCACATTTATCCTGCTCTCTGTGATCGCCACTACATGCATCTGACAAAGTGGGTCTTTGCCCACCAAAGCTTGTGCCCAAATAAATCTGTGAGGGTACGTCTACACTAGCTTGTTAGTTCGAGCTAGGTAGGGTAATTAGGGCAAGCGGAGTTGCAAATGAAGCCCGGGATTTAAATATCCCGGGCTTCATTTGCATGTTCCCGGGCGCCGCCATTTTTAAATCCCCCTTAGTCCTAAGGAATCCCCCTTAGTCCTTAGTTGTGGAACGAGGAGTAACGGTAGTTCGAATTAGGATCTTTAATTCGAACTACCTACTCCATGCCGCGTGTAGCCACGGGCACGGAGTTCGAACTAAGGGGG
Source organism: Pelodiscus sinensis (assembly GCF_049634645.1). Lineage (NCBI taxonomy): Eukaryota > Metazoa > Chordata > Testudines > Trionychidae > Pelodiscus > Pelodiscus sinensis. The sequence continues at coordinate 9,423,967 of NC_134737.1, read as the reverse complement.
ATTTAAAAATGGAGGCGCCCGGGAACATACAACTCTTTGTTGTTTTTGCGGATACTAACACAGACACCCCGCTGCTACTTGTCATCCTTCACATTCATGAATTTAAGCTTTATAGCCCCTCTGCTGAGATCAGTGAGCATCAATATAACCATGCAGCTGAAGCAGAGGGGGGCATATATGAGTTTGACTGCCATCAAACAACAGTTCAATGAACAGAATCCAGGAATCTTGACTCCCTCTCTTATCTCTGCCTGACTTAATCATGCAGAGTATTTGGGACACAACTTAAAACATTGGACGTTGAGGGGCAGTTTGCCACAAATTAGAGAGTGTTTCCTTTTTTCATAAACGTGTCTTGCTAAAATGGAAAACACGTCGGGATGAAAAGGTGTCAGTCTTTCAGAAAAAAAAATCACTGGAAACAATGTGAAAGGTGCCAATCCTGCTTCTCAGATTGCCATTTTCGTAAGAATGGGCAAAAGGACATGGCAGCCAAAGGTTTCAATTGAAAACGTAGTTTACAATTTCACCTGTGTCTAGAAATATGAATTCCAAGCTACGCACAGGCCTCGCTTTAATTGGGAACATCGCAACTGATATGGAACATCGGAACATTCCATATCAGACGGGAGGCTCTCTAGTCCAGAGACAGGCAATCCAGGCTAGTGACTGGGCCACATGAGTGGCCTCCTTCCCCTCAGTGGGCTGCGAGATTGTTGTAACCAAGACGATCTCCTGGGATGGGCCAATGTTGTGTGCCGTCAGCATGCAATGCACTTCGCAGGCCCTGGCTTTACGTGTGCGTCACTTTAGTAACTCTGGCAAATAAAAAACTATGCAGTCAGAAGTCAGTAGAATCTGGTAATCCTGTGCGTGGACAACAGTAAACAAAATGTCCCATGGGCCACACACAGAACCAAGAGGCTTACGGGCTGCAGATTGCCCACCATTGTTCTAGTCCCATATCTGAGAGTGGCCAGCAGCAGCTGTTGCAGAGGAAGGTGCATGGAACTTGAGAATTGAGGGTATGTCTACACTACCCTCCTAGTTCGAACTAGGAGGGTAATGTAGGCATACCGCACTTGCAAATGAAGCCCGGGATTTGAATTTCCCGGGCTTCATTTGCATAAGCGGGGAGCCGCCATTTTTAAAACCCCGCTGGTTCGAACCCCGTGCAGCGCGGCTACACGGGGCTCGAACTAGGTAGTTCGGACACGAGGTGTACCGGTAGTTCGGAATAGGAATCCTAGTCCGAACTACCTAGTTCGAGCCCCGTGTAGCCGCGCTGCACGGGATTCGAACCAGCGGGGTTTTAAAAATGGCGGCTCCCCGCTTATGCAAATGAAGCCCGGGAAATTCAAATCCCGGGCTTCATTTGCAAGTGCGGTATGCCTACATTACCCTCCTAGTTCGAACTAGGAGGGTAGTGTAGACATACCCTGATGGAATACTTTGCCTGTAGCCCTCATCAGTTAGAGATGGGCAGGGTTTATAACATAAAGCAGGATTGATTTTGCTTTTTACTGTACCATGGGTAGGGACGGGTGACTGTACCAAATAACACTGGGACTTTCAGCTCATTGTGCTGAATTTCATCAGAGTTATTCGGTACCTTGTTCTTGAAAGGGCAAGACCAGGGCAGTGAGGCCATGAAACACTGCATGGGAAAAGCTTTGCAGGGCTCCTTACCCGTGCACTGCTTGCAATGCTGAATAACAGGACTGCACAGAGGTTACAAACATACCCACACACCACATACTCCCACACACCATTCTAAAAATATCACCACTGGAAGGGGCTCTGGAGGTGAGAGGTGTATGCTGGTGAGTGAGTCCACCACATACCCACACTGCTGCACTAGTCTTTGCTCATGGGGCTGGGCCCAGCTCCCTGTGGCCTGCATTTGAAGGCATCATGACGAAGGAGGGGCTGGGCCAAACCTGAGTGTCACTGTGAATCTGTTGCCAGGTTGCAACACCACTCTGTCAAGGGATCTTCTCAAATGAGGAGTGGGGCAAACTGCCCCATCTACCTGCCATGCAATCCTGCTGCATAATAATAATACCCAGTGTTTATCTAGTGCTTTCCAGCAGCAGGTCTCAAAGCATCTTAAAAAGGAGGTCATTGTCACCATTCAACAGATGGGGAAACTGAATCACAGGACATGAAAGTGACTTGCCCAGGTTCACCCAGCAGGCTAGTGACACAGCCAGAATTGAATCTAGCACTCCTGAGTCCCAGTCCAGTGTTCTACCCCCTAGGTCACACTGCCTCTCCCATCACAACTTTTTTCCATGGAGTTTTCCCCTGGTTCTGAACTAGTGCCAAAGAAAGCCGCTGTAATGTAAAGAGCTACATGCTTCAGAGAGGGGTTTGTTCCCTGAGTTGGACCTGGAAGTCAATTTGGAAAGGAAAGACAAGGAATAACCTACCTATGGACAGAGAATGAACAATAAGTAACAGCAGCAAACCCTTTAGAGCAGACCACCAGGAAGGGGCCCGTTATTTGCCTAACAGCTCCCCACTGTGATGCAATAAGGTACTGCAGGATGCAAAGTGAAAAAGGGGCAGATGGAGGCAAGCGGAGGCAAGCCAAGGCAGCCAAGGCAGCCAAAGGATGAGCCATATTGGCAGCCTGACCGGAGCAGGAAGGCTGCTCCCAAACTGCAATTTAACTAGTGATGGTCAACACAGACCAAAAAAGCCACTGGCTGTAAAAGACCAGGAATGCCAAGGGAAGGCAAACAAACTGGGAGCAGGCAGCTCTGCTCTGGGTTCTGCAGATACAGGGCAGGGAGCCTTAATAATACTGTTGACCTGAAAAAATACCATGTGAGCCCCCAGTTTACAAGGCACTGGATGATCTCCAGAGCAAAGCTGGCACTACCTGGCTAGGCCAAGGCTGTAGCTTATGGAGCCAGATAAGAAAATCCCCAGATGCCCTTGATTTCCCAAATACAGCTCTCTCTAATGCTCCCTCTGATATAGATGGTCTCTTATTTTGAGTCTTATAAGGGTGCGTCTACACTTCACCGTTTTCCCAGAATAACAGCCATTATTCCAGAAGAACAATACTAGCATCCACATAGCAATTGCATTATTTTGAAAGAAAATCGAAATAACAGAGGGCTTTTCCTGATGTTGGTAAACTTCATTCCATGAGGAATAACACCTCTTCCAAAAAAGCTTTTTCGGGAGAGGGCGTGTGTGGATGCTCCACTGCTGCTATGTCAAAATAGCTCCTCACCAGGACATTCCTCTCCAGTGCCTCCTGGGGCTCTAAATCAAGATAGCACGTCCACATTAGGGGAGCCTGTCTCAGACTAATTTTGAGGCTTCCCTGTAGTGTGGATGCTCTATTTCAAAATAAGCTATTCCGGAAGATATCTTCTGGCATAACTTTTTCTGAAATAAGCTTGCAGTGTAGATGTACCCTTAGTGTGGACTTGATCAATGCCAATCTCTGTCTCTTGCAGTTATTGTAGGGAAGGTGGTATTGACTAGTGGTCTGAGCAGGGAATAGGCCAGGACTTCTGGATTCTATTCCAGATTCAAAGGAGAATGGGTCTATTGGTTAAGCCTTGGGGATCTGAAATCCTCAGTCTATTCCTGGTTTCAAGAAGAAATACTGTTGACAGTTGGCTTAATCTACTATATATTTGAGAGAGTTTGCTGGTCTGTCTGTCTGTCCATCCGTCTGTGAGTCTGTCTGTTCAAGAACTCCTCCTAAATGGTAAGAGCTAGGGCCACCAAATGTGTTATGCAGCTTCCTCGTATAACGTAAAGCAGGGCCAGGACAATGGGATGTGTGGGGAATGCGACTGTTTCTCATCAAACAGAAAGAGGGAGCAGCAAGCACGGGAGACAGTTTTACTGCGGAATTACTATAGAGGGGAAGCAAGCACGTACTCCCCCATTGCCCGACAGCCTTGGAGAGCCATGGAGCAGCTGGTGGTTAGCAGCCTGGCCCCCACCGCCCCAGGCTGGCCCTGGGGAGCAGCAGGCAGCCAGGCAGCATGGCCCCCACCAACCTTAGGGGGCAGTTGGTGGCTAGGCTGCACCCCTGGGCCAATTCCAGAGAGCAGCTATCAGCTACCTCCACCTTCTGCCCTCCATCCCCCGCTTTGAGCTCCTCCATACCCCCCAATCCTAACTCCCATGTACCCACACACCTCCAACTCCCTGTCCTGAAGGACCTGAGCAATGCCAAGTAAATCTTTTTGTTTACTGATATTTGAAAAGTGTGTGGCGATTCTTTGATGGAAGAGACAATGGACATGATTATCAAGTGCCACTCTGGGTTATAGGTATGGAATTTTAAAAATGTTATAGTGGAGACTCTCTTCTCCGCTTTTTTTGAAAGGAGATTGTTTTTGTTTTGTGACACAGAGTTTGTTGGGGACCCCAAACCAAACAGGTATGAAGTGATTTCCCCTGTGCTTGTCAAAGAGATAAAAGGGGTCCTTACTAAGGGTGGGCAAAGACATTTACAACTGATTTTAGTGATGCGCCACCTAAACAGAGCCTTAACCCTTCTCTCTGCTTGTTGTACAAGACTCACAGCTCAGTCTGCCAATTAATGTGTCACAGGGTCTGCTGAAGCCCTAAAGTTCCCATTTATCAGAGCCCTCTGAAATACTCGATATTTCAAACAACAGGAAGGCTCATTTCCAGTCCTGAGGAGATCAATTGGAGAACATTCCAGGGCCTGAGATAATAATACAAATAGCAATAACAACAAGAATAATAACACTTTGTGTTGGTATCACACCTTGTACCACACAGGTGTTATTAACACAGGTGGGGAGATGATATTGTCATACTTCCAGTTGCACAAATGGGGAGTGCCCTAGACAAATTGGAGGACTGGGTGACAAGAGGCTGAGGGATTTGGGCTTATTTAGTCTGCAGAAGAGAAGAATGAGGGGGGATTTGATAGCAGCCTTCAACTTCCTGAAGGGAGGTTCCAGAGAGGATGGAGAGAGGCTGTTCTCAGTGGTGACAGATGGCAGAACAAGGAGCAATGGTCTCAAGTTGCCGTGGGGGAAGTCTAGGTTGGCTATTAGGAAAAACTATTTCTCTAGGCGGGTGGGGAAGCACTGGGATGGGTTCCCTAGGGAGGGGGTAGAATCTCCATCCCTGGAGGTTTTTAAGTCCCGGCTTGACAAAGCCCTGGCTGGGATGATTTAGTTGGGGTTGGTCCTGCTTTGGGCAGGCAGCTGGACTTGATGACCCCTTGAGGTCTCTTCCAGCCCTATAATTCTATGATTCTGTGAAGCTCATACACAACAGTCCCGTGCCTAAAGTCACCAGGGGTACGTGCACACTGTGGCACTATTTCGGGATACTTCCGGTATCCCGAAATAGCTATTCCACGTCTTGACAGCATGCCCATTATTTCAAAATATCTTTCAAAATAATGGGCATGCTATTCCAACATCCCTGTAAACCTCATTCCACAAGGATTACTTTGAAATTTGGTGCTGTGTAGATAGTTTATTTCATAATTTGGTGCTATCTCGAAATACACTCGAAATAAACTATGCAATTTGTGTAGCTCAAATTGCGTAGCTTATTTTGAGCTAAGAGTAGATGCACCCCAAGTGAATGAGTGACAGAGGTGGAAATATGTCCTAGGCTCTAACTACTAGATAATACTCCCTCACTACGTACTGTGCTACCACCTGCTTATCCCTCACAAGTGCTCCAGTTGAATGCCTGAGTTTTTGGTCCTCATGCTCTAAGGGTAAGGAGAAGTTGAACTCTTTTTCATAGGCTCTCTTGCCTCGACTTAGAGACTGTTGATGTAGTTACACAGCATAAATGCACCACTGTTCACTGCTCTGGTGTGGTGCTTGATGCTGATATGTTCTCTCAGCCATCACCATATTCACATTTCACATCCATTCCTACCCTGGGTTTCACATCATGGTATCCCAAGCTTGGCAGATACATGACACGCAGTGAATTAACATCAGGGCACCACAGAGTTGTGTCACTTTCTTGCTATGGATTCAGGTATGCCACTTTGCAGCTGGTACCAGCTGTTCCATGTTATGAATTGCTATCGGGTATGTCAAGCTACAATTATGGATTCAGACATGCCATGTTAAGAATCACATAAGCCAAGGTGCATATATGAATTCAGGTGCGCAGTGCTAGTGGTAGATACTAGGTATGCATACATATTGCATCTTGGTTTGAGAGTCAGCTATTATTTTTATAAATATTGCTGTCTAAGTCTGGCCCCGTAATTTAGCTTCAGGCAATAGCAGTGAGTTGAGGTTTTCAAGCCTGATTACCTGAAGCGCTCCTTCCCCTTTTCACCTAAACTGGATCAGATCCATGCCAAGGGTTAACCCGTGGATTTCACTAGCACTTGTTCTTCCCACAAGTCCTGCTTCTCAGAAGTACTGAGCCACTGCAACTCCAGTTACAAGATGCAGGAACTCGACATCGGTGAAAATCACACCATGTCTTTTGCAAGAAGACACAGACATCTCTTAGCTCACCAATAGGCAAAAAATCTTCTACACCTCCATTCCAGCAGGTCTGGCAAAAAAACACACACTGGCCTGGGGCTACAGAAGTTACTGTGTCACAGGTTTGTAGGGTACTGCACAACAAGTGGCTATATATATATACACACACACAATGAACCCGGCACTAAGATCTACTTCCAATAAACAATCACTCCCTCTAAAGCACCTACTCTGAAGTGTCTTCAAGATTCTTATGTTCAACCAACCTCTTGGGAACTAATTTTTCCTCTTCCTTTGTTGCTTATGACATGATCTCTCTCTCTTTCTCTTTCACCTTTTCAATCTACAATTTACCATGAAAATACAACTAAATTGCCTCCTACCTTTGTTGATGATGAATAAATTAGCTTCACGGGGCACGTTTCCTTTCAACAATCCAGTCTCTCCTCTCCTCCACCCCCTTCTTTTTCCATGGGTTGCTGTTTTCGCTACCATCGCTGCTGAAAAAAACAGCGCTACGTGGAAGCTGCATTGCAATCTGAATTGACCGAGATCAGGACCTTTAATTTCCAGCGTGGCAGCTGTTGTTTACATTTCTTTTTTTGCAATATGGTTATTGGTTCCTAAGATGCTTTCTCTCCCCACGCATATGTAGTTACACAGGAAACAAGAGGTGGGAGCTGTAGGAGGGGGGCTTCCTGTTCTATAGTTTCTGAAGCACACAACCGACTTCACCAAAGATTTGATCACAAGAGCTGAACACCCTAAAAGGGAAATTGAAGCTTGCTCAAGAAGCACTGCGTACTGAGAAACAACCTGAAGAATATTTCACGCAACCCAAGTGATTTAGGTTTTCATATGAGCTTGACAAGAGACATTTTTGTACATTCAAATTTTCCATTTGTTGGATACAAACTCAGAAGCATTGTATTTTTGGCAGAGACTTAGGTCTTGACTCTAAATAGCCATCATACCCCATAGCACTTTTCATAATGACAGGGTGGCATGGGGAAATTCTAAATTCAAGTAATAATGCTCTCATCTACAGTACCATAATTCCCCCCTGCAATTTCAACTGGATACAGTGTCCAGACAGGTCCCAGCCCTGCAGCGGTTGAATTTCAGTGATGGGTGAGGAGATCCCTGTATCTAAGTTTGCAATTGCATTTGGATCCTTTAAGATGAAGGGTTCTGAGTAAACGTCAGACATTGTATTGTGGTCGCCAAAGTGGTAAAGAAATGAAATGATTAGCTAGGGTGAAATAAGTCCTGGATTGGCATTAACAGGGCTAACAGCAATGTCAGTTCTTTACAACCTAACATACCAGGTTCCTTCTCTGAAGGACAACTCAACTATTGACCCCTTATCTCACAAAAGCATAGAGCTCTTTTTTCATGAGCGTCCTTTCAATTGGACTGCAGTTAGGGAGAATAGATAGTTTCTTTGTGTAGGCAGGCACCTCATCTCTTGCACCGTACCACTTTCTAGCAGCAGTGCTCCCTGTAAGCTGTGTGTTTGTGCGGCCACTCCGGAGAGATTCAAATGCTGCCCAGCTGATTAGCAGAGTGCCCATAGTTTCTATGGGCTTCGGTGCACACAGAAAATTTGTTCTGCACTTGGACAGAAAAAATCCACACGTGAATGGGAAAGATTAGAGGGAACATTGTCTGGCAGCCCTTGTGCCATTGGCTAGCATACAGACTGAGTGGCTCTTTAACACATTTGGGGGTAGATCTTGGGGACACAGCAATCTGACAAACTGCTTCTTGGGAGAAGCAATGGAGAGAAGAATTTTTCAGTCATGCGCTGGGCCAGTCTCACACAAAGCCCTGTCTTCTGGAGGCCGGCCAGGCTTGGGCAGGAAAAATAAATTAAAGATGCTCTTGCAAATTCCACCCCCTAAGACTCCGGAGTTGACAGCCAAATGAGACGGGGCAGCAGATCTGAACTTTGATGCTGGTCCCTCCATGAGCCCTGGAATAGTTAACAGTGATACCCTGGCTGTAAGTCACTGGGCCTTGCAATTCACTCTTCTTGGAACTGTTTCAGGCTCTAACCAGACTCAGGCAGGCAGCTCCCCCTAGGCCTCCTCCTGCAAGTCCATGCTCAACCCCAGCTTCCCCATCACAACCCCCATGCCAATGGGCTCTCCCTGGAGCAGGCTGCCCCAGCCTCTCTTCAGGACTACAAGTCCCATAATGCCCCGCGCGGCCACGCATGCGCGTCGTCGCCCATGGATTCAAGATGGCGGACACGGCGTCCAGCGGCTCGAGCAGCTCGGGCACGGTAACGGCGGACACCCCGCGGGGGATAAGTTCCCTGCGGAGCGGCCAGCGCAGGGGTCAAGGGGGCCGGGGAAGCGGCTTCTCCGACACGAGCTGAGGCGGCTGCGGCCCGGCTGAGCGGCTTCGGGGCCTACTGGGCCGAAGAGCGCGGGGCGCTGATTGGCTGGTCTGCTGGAGTAGGCGGGGTTTGGGGTGGGCTTTGGATTGGCCGAAGTGCCTTTAGTGCTTCTGATTGACGGCGATTCCTGCCAATCGGAAGGAGTTTGAGGGAGCACGCAGGTGGGAGCATCTTAAAGGGACAGTGTATGAGGGGCCCTGAGCCCCAGAGCATCTCGTGCCCTGGCAGGGCTTAGCCCAGGGGCGGGGCCCCGTTGCTCTGGCAGAGCCTGGCACTGGGGTGGGGTGCCCACGCTAGGCATGGGGTGGAACAGAGGAGGGGGCACGTGGGGCCTGGGCACCAGCTCGCCTGGGTTAGCTCCAGGCGCCGTGCTCCGGGTACAGGCGGAATACGGTCCTAGAGTCACAGCACACTAGAACGGGAAGGGACCGCGAGAGGTCAAGTCCAGTCCCCCGCCCTCACGGCAGGACCAAGCCCCATCTGGACCATCCCTGACAGGCGTCTGTCCAACCTGCTCTTAAATATCCCCAGGGATGGAGATTCCACAACCTCCCTAGGCAATTTATTTTAGTGCTTAATCACCCTGGCAGGCAGGACGTTTTTCCTAACATCCAACTGTTTCAAAGCAGCAGTCTAGACCCCAGCTGACGCTGGGCTGCACACAGTGTTTCAAATAGGCAGTGCTGCGTGGAGCCCTGGTGCTGCCACTTTGAAGCACTGTTCCTCCCCCCCCCCCCAGCTGCCTCTTTCTGATAAGTGCCGCAAAGGGAGGGGAAGTGACTAGTTGACTAGCATGTCAACTATCCGATAAGCATTTGCTTATCGGATAGTCGATTAGTTGACTAGTTGTTCACATCCCTAGTTAAGGCCTCATCTGTGTCCCTCCCTGTGCCTCTCTTTGCCCGTGTGCACGAGCAGGGTAAGCACATGCTCCCATGCAAAAGGGAGGCTCCTTCATCTTTGAGATCCTCCCTGAGATTAGGTGCTAGAGAGACAGGAAGTGTTATGGCAGTATTGTATTATCACTGTTTTACCAAGCAGGGTAACTGAGGTATGCAGAGGTGAATGGGCTGCTTTTCAGAGGCATTGCAAACCCACAGCTGCTGCTGGATCAGCTAGGATGTGCTGTTGCTCATTACTTCTAATTCATTTCTATTATTTATTTGGCTTTCAGTAGCAGCCAGAATGTGCTAAGTACTTTCCTAATGTACAACACTTTGTCTCTAGCTCAAGGAACCTGCAATCTGAGAAGACAAGAAAATAGTGAAGGAGAGAGAAAACAAACAATAACTATTTGATAAATCAAGGCAGAGGCGGAGGCCTATCACCTTGTCTCTTGCTGTAACCATTACACCACACTGTCTTGTTAATGTTCCACTTGTAACTTGCTCACAGTTCTGCCCCTGAAGCCCTCTGAATTGTTCCAGAACTGAGAGTCTTATTCCACTTCCATCCCATTTGGTGACTTGTGTGATACTACAGCAGAATCAGTGTGTTTTCCTAATACTTTTTTCCAATCTGTTCTTTTGCCACATTGGCATAGGAGGGGTATTTAAGTCAGGGCTTATGTGATGTTGGCAGAGCTGAGGTTCTACAAACTAGTAGTAGACTCTTTCATAGCATCCTTTTGTACTCTATGGCTGTGTCTAGACTGGCAAGTTTTTCCGCAAAATCATCTGCTTTTGCGGAAAAACTTGCCAGCTGTCTACACTGTCCGCTTGAATTTCCGGAAAAGCACTGACTATCTCATGTAAGATTGTCAGTGCTTTTCCGGAAATACTATGCTGCTCCCGTTCAGGCAAAAGTCTTTTTCCGAAAGACTTTTGCGCAAAATGGCCAGTGTAGACAGCACAGTACTGTTTCCGCAAAAAAAGCCCCTATCGCGAAAATGGCAGTCGGGGCTTTTTTGCAGAAAACTGCGTCTAGATTGGCCACGGACGCTTTTCCGCAAAAAGTGCTTTTGCGGAAAAGCATCCTGCCAATCTAGACGCGCTTTTCTGAAAATGCTTTTAACAGAAAACTTTTCCGTTAAAAGCATTTTGGGAAAATCATGCCAGTGTAGACGTAACCTATGTGTGTAATCAAGTGGTATTGTCTTTCACCTCTTGAAAACCATTGTTGACATCCTGGTCTTCAATAGTCCTCTGTTTTTGTTTTGTTTTTTGTTTTTCCTGTGGTCTGTTTCTACAGAGATCAGGAGGCAAACACTCAACAACCCCTGCAGATAACTATTACTTGTCTCGGAGAAGAACTTTGCAGGTTGTTGTCAGCTCCTTGCTGACAGAGGCTGGGTTTGAGAGCGCTGAAAAGGCAGCAGTGGAAACCCTGACAGAGATGTTACAGAGCTGTAAGTATCTTTATGACAGATGCAACTATTTCAACTAAAAAAGTAGAGATTTTAGGGGCCAGAGTAGTTTTTGAAATAAAATATGATGGTGTTAAAATCAGGTATTCTCAGTGGAAATAAAAATGGGTACCTATGATATAGCCATGTTGCTATAATGTTAACATGCTTGACAAATCACTGGAGTAGTTAATGCTGAAACAAAAAACAGGACTATGTAGCACTTTAAAGACTAATAAGATGGTTTATTAGGTAATGAGTTTTCGTGGGCCAGACTCACTTCCTCAGATCAAATTGTGGAAGAAAATTGGCATGACCATATATACCAAAGGGATATAATCAAAAAAAGTGAACACATCTAAAAAAGACAAATCAAATTTCAGAATGGGGGGAGGGGAGGTAAATGTCTGTGAGCTAATGATATTAGAGGTGATAATTGGGGAAGCTATCTTTGTAATGGGTAAGGTAATTAGCATCTTTGTTGAGACCCCCAGCTTAAAATGTCATATTTAAGCATGAATGACAGTTCAGAGATTTCTTTTTCAAGTCCGGTGTTAAAATGCCTTTGAAGCAGTATGCAGGTAATCAAGACGTTGAGACAATGCCCTTTCTGGTTGAAATGGCAAGAAACCGGTTTTTCTTTGTGATACTGTCTAATATCTGTTTTGTATGCATTGATTCTTTGGCGAAGTGTCTGAGACGTTTGTCCAATGTGTTAATCACTTCTTTACATTATCTCTTTCTAAAATAATTCCGGGCAACGTTTTAAACAGGCTTCCAGTCTTAAGTAAGTGTGTGTGTGTGTGTGTGTGTGTGTGTGTGTGTATATATATATATATATATATATATATCCTGCATTTATTAATTTGTGTAACGAGGTAGCTATGGAGAGAGAGAGGATGTCCCAGTAGCAAGGGCACTAGCTTAGTACTTAAGAGATGAGTTTGGTTTCCTGCCCTGCCACAGAATCCCTTTTTAACCTTAAGCAAGTCACTTAGTCTCTCTTTGCCTCTGTTCCCCATTTATAAAATGGGGATAAATAGTTCTTCTCTACTTCACAGGGTTGTTTAGAGAATAAATACAGTAAAGTTTGGGAGGTGCTCAGATACTGTAGTAAAAGGGACCATAGAAATACCGAAGACAGACAGTGGTGCACTTAACTTTCTGATTTGTGCACTCACTGCTTAGTATATATGTCTTTCAGAATTCACAGACTTTGAGTTTTGCATGCTTGCACATGAATGTTTATGCTATACAAATGTAGTATAAACTATCGGGTTATTTGATCCTTAATGTCTCCATTAAATCCTTAATGTCTCCATTAAGGCCATTTTTTTAACAAAAGAATTACAGTAAGACTCTGTATTTCCAAAGACCTTTTCTTTCCTTTCTAATCTCAGTGACGGGGCTCTCATCATTGTCTGAAAGCAGGATTAGTTGGATATAAATTTGTAAGTCGTCTGCTTCAAATGTCGGTGTTTTGCTTGATGTTTCTTTCCCAGATGTGTCGGAAATTGGAAGGAGCGCCAAATCATATTGTGAGCACACAGCAAGAACTCAGCCAACGCTTTCAGATATTGTCGTTACCTTAGTTGAAATGGGTGAGCGTCAGATTGATTCACAGCAAGCCCCAGTGCATGCATCATGTGGGCTTGGGGTTGGGTAGAGGGTTGTTTAACTATGATTGCAATTAGAATTGGTATTGCTGTGCTAGGATGTTTTGCTCCTGCTGGTGCTAGAACATGGCTTGTTTGGCATCCTCGGTTCTGACTAAGCATAGCATTGCCTTTCAGATAGGGGCTAGTGAGAGCATGGAAATATGTCTGTATGTATCCTAGCTCTCCAGGGCTTACCAGGGTCAGGTATATTACAGAAGCAGAGTGCCAGATTCTTAAGCAGGTGGAGTGGGGAGGGTGGTTTATATCTTTTTTGATTTTGAAAGTTTCAGAGGGGTAGCCGAGTTAGTCTGTAACAGGAAGAATTTAAAAAACAACAAATAGTGTGGTTCACTTTAAAGACTAACAAAACATGTAGATGCCATCATGAGCTTTCGTGGGCACAGCCCACTTCTTCAGATGACCAGAGTGTTGGAAGTCCAGAACCAAGAATAAATAAGGGGGAGGAAGAGGAAGAGGAAAAATGGGGGGTGGGGTTTGATAAAAAGGACATTAGGTAGAGAAGTTTCTAAGTTCCTTCAGATTTCTGTGCATCTAGACTTTAGCTGGAGAGTTACTAAACTTTGGGGTTCTGGAGAGAATAAATGTAGAAAATAGAACAGAAGTAGGGGCAATCCAGTTCTTAGTGGACAGGGCTCATTTTGATGCTCAGATAGGTATAAATATAGACTTAGATCATTCTGAGTTCTGTCCTGTTCCCATAGAAGTACGACAGCTCTGTTATCTGGCATATTGGAGGGGAATGGAGAGTGTCGGATAATTGAATATTCTGGTTAACTGAGAGTTATACTTTACCAATGGAATACCAGTTTTCAAAGAATTAGAATACAATAAAATGAATAAAGTATAAAATACTATTTGGGTACTCACCAATCCAGTTACAGGAGTGCGCTGCAAAGTGGTTGGTTTCTTGAAGAACTTGTGGGATAGACATATAGAAAACTTTACATAGTAGGTTATCCTATGACACTTGCATTACTGCATTTTAACATTCAAACTATTTAATTTAACATTAAAACACAATGTAATCTTTGATGATTCAGAAGGCACTTCAGGATACTGTAGTGGCTTTCATGGTTGTCATTATCACCATCAGTTATCGTTGTAGATATAGAAGGTGAATCTGTAATGACCCTGTTACGCACCCGGGAAGCTGCTGCTTTGAATAAATCCCTGATTTCAGCTTGTTCTAGTTGTTTTCTGCCTAGTTTACATTCGAGTGCAGAATATGCAACTGCATAACGTGCTGGCCAGTAGACTAGTCCTGGGAACTAGATGAAAGGTTTGTATTGGGTGATACCAGAAATGCCAATTAATTGAGCTTTCTGGTTAACTGAGTGCTGGATAACAGAGCTTTTACTATAACTACCAAAATTCCTACTGACTTAAGTGAGATCAGCATTGAGCCAAGAAGCAATGTTTTCTGTATGGACAAGCATCCATATTCATCAATCCTTGTTTTATTGATCTGAGTGTGATTTCTATTTCCCCATCTCCTGGGTTTTAGGGTTCAACGTGGATACTCTCCCGGCATATGCCAAGCGCTCTCAGCGGATGGTCATCACTGCACGTATGTGAGGCATCATCTAGCAAGGGAACTGATGTGTACTAAGGATGTAAATTTGATACAGTGCAAAATAATAGATAAGTAGTTCAAAGAAATATAGATAAGTGGAAATTTCCGTTAAAGGGATTCATTTGGTAAGGTTTGGTTGAGACTCTACATATAGTAAGAGATGGATTTTATGGACCCTGACAGCAATAGAATATTTCCACAACTTATTTTTTAGAATGACATTTATAACAAAGATCCCCATTGAAGTTTTGCACCCTAAACATTTCAGGGTAGGACTAGTGCACCACAACCAGACGGTGAAATTGATGCCAGTCACAATAAAAACGGACTAACCTGTGGATCCACAAGTAATTCTGTGCCTGTAAATGTGTTTGTCTTTTCCTAACATTTTGGGGACTTTAAAATCTTAGCTTTGGGGTTCTCCCACTAAATGGGAGAATACATTTGTGTTCGACACTCCACCAGCTCCTATGTATGCACCCAAATAATTTCTGTTCTTTTGCGGCACAGTGGAAACTACATATTAAGTTTTTCTGTAATTGACAAATGATAAATTGTCAAAATATTTGCAATGTTACCTCATTGCCCATTGAACTTCTTGGTATACTGGTGCTGGCTGCCCACATACTTACATGGTGGGCTGACTGCAGTTAATTGTCCATTTAAACTAATGATTGTCCTTTGGCATGGTTGAAAATGGAGAATGAAACTGTTGCCTAGTGGAAATTGCCTGTCTCTGGCTATGCTATATATAGGGTCTATTTAGAGAGAGAGAGCAACTCAGTTTCTGTTTATACTTCATGTATTTTGCTGCAGTTTAGAGTCACAGGGCTGGAAGAAACCTCGGGAGGTCATCGAGTCCAGCCCTCTGCCTGAAGCAGGACCAACCCCAACTAAATCATCCCAGGCAGGGCTTTGTCAAGCTGGGATTTAAAAACCTCTAGGGATGGAGATTCCACCACCTCCCTAGGGAACCCATCCTAATGCTTCACCACCCTCGTAGAGAAATAGTTTTTCCTAATATCCAACCTAGACCTCCCCCACTGCAACTTGAGACCATTGCTCCTCATTCTGTCACCACTGAGAACAGCCTCTCTCCATCCTCTCTGGAACCTCTCTTCAGGGAGCTGAAGGCCGCTACCAAATCCCCCCTCGCTCTTCTCTTCTGCAGACTAAATAAGCCCAAATCCCTCTGCCTCTCCTCATAGGTCATATGCTCCTGCCCCCTCATGTGCAGGTACGCAGTATTTGGCTGAATACTGACTAGTTTTTATTATTTAACTGCAGCACCTGTGACAAATCAGCCCGTGACTCCTAAAGCCCTGACGGCTGGACAGAACAAACCCCATCCATCCCACATCCCCAGCCATTTTCCTGAGTTCCCAGATCCCCACACTTACATCAAAACTCCGGTAAGTGGAAAAGGCGACAAAACGTGTCTGTTATTGTCTCTTTGGACTTTGCGGAAGTAGCGGTAGCAATTTAAGCACTTTTAGTATAGGCCTGGTACCCGTTTTCTCATTCATTGTGAATCATCACAGTAATAGAAGTTGACTAGGCTATAGGTTTCTGAGCTCTGCAGGGCTCTGTTTGTTAAGGGCTCTATGTTTTATCGTATCATCCGCTCACCAATAGTGTCTTTAACTTGCGCTGGTTGTCCCTCAGAGCTAGTACCTGCCAGTCTTAAGGCTGTATGTCTCATTGTTCTCTCCCTCCCTGCCCAACAGACGTACCGGGAGCCAGTCTCAGATTACCAGATCTTACGGGAAAAGGCAGCATCTCAGAGGCGTGATGTGGAAAGAGCTCTGACTCGCTTCATGGCAAAGACAGGAGAGACACAGAGTCTCTTCAAGGATGATGTCAGCACGTTCCCATGTAAGAACCATCTAACATGCCCAATGCCAGATGCTAGATATAAATGATTTCTTTATCTAGCTTAGGTTCATGCGTGGCCCCATCTAAGTACTACAGACTGTTCAATGTGTATATCCACACCACAGCCCTATGACATAAGGAAATACTGTTTTACCCATTTTACAGACGGGAACTGAGTCTCAGGCCTCCCAAGACCACACACAAGTCTATGGGAGAGCATGGAATTTAATCTGTGTGTTCCAGGATGGTGCCTTAAATAAAGGACCAGCTTTCCTTTCTGATTCCACGGCACCAGGGTATATCTTTTATAAGAGGCGGCGTCTCCTCAGGATGCGGGGTGCCAGGACTCTAGGGTTCTAATCCTAGATCCGTCACAGACTCACTTTGTAACTTTTAGTAAATCACTTCCTCTCTCTGGCTTGATTTATAAAAGTGCCGACCCACAGCAGCTTTCTGTGAAGTATGGATGTAAAATTTCGATTATTTGACTAATTGAATAGTTGATGCAATTTGCATCGACTATTCGATTAGTCGATAAGGACGCTTCCATCTTTGAAGTGTAGCAACAGCCCCAGGGCTGGCTACACTTCAAAGGTGAAAGTGCTGGAGGGAGCACGAGGTCAGCGGGGGACTCACATTCCACCACTGGCTCTGTGCTCCCCGCAGTACTTCAGAGCGGCAGCGCCGCATGGAGCCTGGGGTCAGTGGAGGAGTCCCTCCTGCTGACCCCAGGCTCCACGCAGCACTGCCGCTTCAAAGCACCCCCTCGTCTTTCCCCCCCCTTGCTGCCTCTTTCTGATAGAGGCAGCAAGTGGAGGGAAGCGACTAGTCAACTAGCCTGTCAGCTATCCGATAAGCATTTGCTTATGGGATAGTTGACTAATCGTTCACATCCCTACAGCGAAGTCAGTGGGAGTTTGCTCAGGGTGCTCAGCTCTTTGGATTATCAGGTTTTCTGTGCCTCAGCTTTCCCACCTGGAGAGTGAAAGTGATAATCTCCATCTCACCGTAGTGCTTTGAGATCCTCAAATGAAAAATGTTACGCTTCAGTGTTTCTTGATTCTAGATGGTGGAAAGTTGGGGAGGGGGTGGTTCAAAACACTTCTTGAACTTCTTTTTAGTAATATATTTGCTTCGGTGTTTGCTTCGGTGTTTCCTGATCTCTATTGGCTTAGAGATAACGCAGATTTAATTGAGACGCAAGGCTCTCAGGTTACTGACTGTATTCTTCTTCCCTAGTGATTGCTGCCAGACCTTTCACAATACCATACCTGACTGCTCTTCTACCCTCTGAGCTGGAGATGCAGCAGATGGAGGAAACGGACTCATCTGAGCAAGATGATCAGACAGACACTGAGAACCTCCCCCTTCACATGAGCACGGTATGCCCAGGATGAGGAACTTGAACTCCTTCCATTGGGACCCTCTGAAACAACTGGGGTCTGATCCTCCCATATTGCACTTTGAATCATCGGTGATGTGCCTGGGCACTATGCCAAGTGTTGATTTAGGTGCCCTTTTATGTGCCCTTTGCACCAAGTTAAGTGACATGCCATACTCCCAACTTGCAGAATAGAGCCCTGCAGCTGTTAATGTTA
Organism: Pelodiscus sinensis; assembly: GCF_049634645.1. NCBI lineage: Eukaryota > Metazoa > Chordata > Testudines > Trionychidae > Pelodiscus > Pelodiscus sinensis. Next base: position 9,406,012 of record NC_134737.1, on the reverse strand, counting down.
AATCCTGAATACATAGGGGCACTTTTACTCCTATCTCAGAGCACAGAGGATTTCCCAGGACCCCTGTACTGTTCTTACAGACATCTAGTTCCAAAAGAGAACCAGAGTCATCAGCCTAAATGCTACTTATTGTGCATTATCCCTACTGGTATTGGTTGCGGTATCTCTCTGGTCTGCAGAATGCATGATTCAGGCCCCCTCAGCTCCGCTTGTCTTAACTTGAAACGTGTATTGCTTTTACCTGGCAGGATGATTCGGGAGCTGAGAAAGAGAATGCTTCAGTGCTACAGCAAAACGCATCCCTGTCGGGCAGCCGCAACGGAGAAGAGAGCCTAATAGACAATCCCTACCTCCGGCCAGTGAAGAAACCCAAGATACGTAGGAAGAAATGAGCTGTGGCAAGCTGACTGCGTGGAGGAACAGGAGGCTCCACTGGCTGTCCCAGGGAGGTTTCCTTTGCCGCTGTGAGTGGTGCAGGACAAAGGGGAGATCCTGCTGGTTGAGTGGCAAAAACAGAGGAATGACCTCTCTGTACTAACTACACCTCCCCCCCCACTCATCTCCCACTGGTTTGACTTGGTCAGTAGGAAAAGGGGTATTGAAGTCACCAGTCCTCACACTGGAATCAGCCTGTCTACTCCATAGAGCATGGAGTTCCAGCTGTGCCATTCCTCCTATCCATGGGATGGATTTATTCTGTAAAGAGGAGGCATGCAGCTGCTTAACATGTTCCAGTGGACAGTGCAGAATGCAAGAATCTATGTGCTTCCACAGGCTGACGGAGTCCTCTTCTAGGATTAGAGAAAGACTTGTCCCTCCCACCTTTTCAGTCTGCATCGGTGTGCCCAGAATCCACGCCACGGTCCTGTGTTAACTATGATCTCTATGCACTAGAGATTGGCTTTGGCTGCGCAGAGCTCCATAGCTTAAAGTTACCCAGAATTTGAGATTGCTCAAAGCTAGGAGGTCCTTCCATGAAATCCAGTCCTAGAGTCAAACTTTCCCAAAGTTGCTTAATATTCAGTGTGGGTGTTTTGGTTTGTGTCCCTCCAAATTACATTGTTTAGGGAGCAATGGGCGAGGTTATGCGGGTGTGTCAGGATCATGAGTCTGCCCAAGCATGCCATTTACTCTGTTGTGTAAATGTGGAAGTGAAGAAATTGTTGACACTAGTTTTCCAGTGCACTCAGTCAGCAAATTGACTGTGGTCCCCTTCTTATTCAACAGTGCTTTCAAAATGGTCCGCTCCCAAATCAACAGATCAGCTTCTTGTGTGTCTGTCTTATGGTGCATTTCTTATGGTGTCTGTCTTGTGGTGCACTTATTGGTGCATTTCTCTGGTGAAAGTCCAAGATTTTTACCCTCATTAGCCCTAGAATGCTGAATTTCCCATTGCTTTGAACAACATCCGATAATTCACTTTGCAGAGACTTTATTTTTGAGGAGCGTGTACAGGAAGAGACAGACAAATCTCTGGTCAGTTTTCAGTTCCCAAATTCTGTTGGCAGTTTAAAAAAAAAATCTTTTTTATCTGGTAAACTGAGTACATCTGATGTCTCACTTAAGGGGAGAGGAATAAACACAGAACTCCAGAATGTCATTATTTTCTGACTACAGGTGCACTTTAAAAGCGTTAACCATGTTGTTTATACCACTCCAGTCAGAGAATATTTTCCAGCTGTCTGAACAGCAAGATCAAACAGCTGCTCCAGGCTATCTTTTGATTCTGTTTGGTTTCAGTGCAGTAAAAGTCCCCTGAGAGTCTGCCAGCTGTTTGAAACCCACTGTGCTGGAGGTTTTGGAATACAGAAAGACTCGATGGACTGTCCTTATAGCTAGCACTATAGTTTGTTTTCTCCTGCTGATATACAGAGCTTTTGTTCACAGGAATTACCCCTTCAACAGTCAAAAAATACTGCTCTTCCCAGTAGGGATGTAAGTGACTAGTTGACTTGTCGATTGGCTGATAAACAAAAGCTCATCAGATAGTCAACTAGTTCCTTGACTAGTCACTTCCCCTCCTCTTAAAAGCCAGTTCCCCCCAGCACCATGTCTGTGGGGAGTGCAGCACCAGCTGATTCCTGACTTGCGCAGGATGCTTCCCACTGCTCATCACCCTTTTAAATGTATTAAGAGCCAATACATTTAAATGGCAGAACTGCAGCGGGCTTAGCTTCTGGGCCAGGAGCTAACCCCCCTGCAGCTCCCCCACTTATCAGCTAATTGACTAGTCGATGGAAAATCGATTGACTAGTTGATTAAACTAAATTTAACATCCCTGCTTCCCTGCATGACCTCAGAGTGCAATCCTCAGGCCCTTGTTTAACTTCCACTCTGCCTTTATTCAGGCAAAACACTGATTGACTTCAACAGTTTTTCATGAGTAAGAATGAGTGAAATTGGAGTGGAGAGATTCCCTCCTGCAAACACAGGTGTAAATACATGGACCCAGCTAGGGACTGCCACCGATGCCAAATAGGCTTATCTGATTGCTAGTGCTCTATGAAAAGGGGCCTCTGTGAAAATATTTGGCAATAGCAGAGATTTCGTGGCTGATGGAAAAAGTGCACACAGCAGCTGCAGAGGTCAAACTAGCATTTGCAGATTGCTTGGCCATTTCAGGCTCCCTCATTAAATAATCTGTTCTTGTGGGAAGTGGGGAAGGTTTTGCTCTCAAGTGTAGATATTTGAATTTAACTAAATCACTCCCCCTCTAAACTGGGCTGCCAGAGAATGAAAAGTAGCCAGCAAACTGATGGTTTAAACCATTTTTATGAATTTTTGGAAAAATAGAAATGAAACACTTTAGAGCTAGTGACACGGAAGGTGAAATAGGCCTGTGTAGAAATAATACAGAGCCTGAGATGAAAAGTGTCACAATCTTGTTCCCGTTCCACCTCAGTAAAACAGCACCTTATACTCTTTATCACTGCAGTGACATTGGCGGTGCTCAGCCCTTTCTGTCACTCCAGGAACATCCAGCTGACTGTGCTTTTGGGCCAGGAGCCTATGGGAAATATCAGGGTCTTGGTGCTCCACTTCCCTGTCTCTGTTCCTACACTTGCCCTTTCACCTATCACTCTCCAGCTGCCTAGAAACAAATCCCTTTTCCTTCCCTGGGTATGAGCTAGTTTGATGATTCCTTGAAGAGTTCACCAGGCTGCCTCAGGAGACTGGTCAGGACGCAGTGCCCTCTGGCAGCATTCTAAGATGAGAGGTTAGCGTGGTGTTCTTATGCTTCAACACTTGACCTTCTTGAAGAAATCTCCTTGTCCTCTAGGCTGAAGGACAAGTGTGATCTAGGCAGATGGTGGGAGGAGAGTGATCACAACAGCCTCTTCACTTAAGCCAAGTGCTGTCTGGAGACCCTGCTTTCAGAAGGCAAGGACTCTGTGTGCTAGGGCTGAGATGACTGTGTGTCCATGCTTGGATGTGCCTTGTTAATCTTCTACAATCTTCCTTCAGAGGACAATGTTGGCCAAAGAAGTAGCTGTTCCACGGTGATGTTGTGTCCCTCCCATGCCTAATAAGATGAGGGTAAAAATTAATTGCTGAAGGGAGATTCTAAAGGCAGGTTCCCACCTTTGCAATATGTGGATTTTATTCTGTACCATCCATGCCCGTGGGAGATGTACCATTGACTTCAACAGGGGCAGGGCTGCCAATACCAGCCTCTAAAATACCCTTTTCCCCTGAGGTAGAATTGTTCCCTCGAGGGACACTCAGAAGATCCAGCTAGAGGCTCTTAAAGGTTTATCTCTATTGAAAGAGCCTTCTGCGTGCCATTGTCAAGCCTGCTGGTGCGTTTGTTGTATAAAGGAATGTATGTACATACGTTGTATATTTATACATTTATATTTTTGTTTGGTCATTTTGGATTAAGCTTTTTGATGATTAAAAACCTAAGTTGGACAGAAGTAGAGATGAAAATAATTATTTTCATGTACATAATAAAAGTTCTGTCTCTAGTAGCACTGCTGGCATGTGAGCCTTGGAGGCCGGTAGGGATTTTCTTTGAATGTCTGGCTACTGATTACCAGTTTCTTTTGGTGGTTTGTTCGTATTCAGCCTCTTTTGCTGGGTTCTAGAGTGAGAACTCCACAATCCATCCCTGGAATTGCACCCTGTCGCTGAGCTGGAGAGCAGTGCGTGGTAGTGAAAACGATCTCTACTGACTCTCATTAGCATGGACTGAGTCTCAAGTCCAGTACCCCCACGGCATTATTCCGGTTGTATCTGATCTAGCTCCGTGGCTTTCATGGGAGAGCAAGAAAACCCTGGTCCCTGTAGCTTCTTTGGGTGAGGCACAGAAGAGCCTGAATGGATGGTGCATTCCTGCGTGAGCAGAGACTGCACGTGAATGCAACTGAGGTTACAGCTAGGCAGAGAAACAGGGAGTCTCAAACTTCATGTGCGACTGCTCCTTTTCCCCACAAAGCCTGGAGGAAAAAGGGGGTGAGGGTTGAGCAGCAAATGGGTCTGTCAGAACAGAGCTGAGATTGACTGATCCCCATGGTGCTTGGCTATATGTTCCTCTCTTAGGCCCCACCCACACTATGAGGCAGGCTGTGTGTGGCCAAGCAACAGGGTTTCACTAAGGGAGTTCTGTGCTCCCTGTCCTGCGCATAACTTGCTGTGCATGTGACCCGGGCACAGTCCCATGCCCTCAATCCCACTTCATAGCTGTTACTCTGGATTGAAATCTGCTCGGTGTTTGCAAATCCTTGCACGCCTTTCCCGTGGGTGCTGTGAGGATGCTTTTTGTTTCACCTTCCTCCTGGAGAGAGATGGGTGGGGAGAGTGGGAAAGCCTATGCCTCATCCATAAATGTGTGTGCAGTGTCTGATTGGTTTCCAAGGCTACCTGCTTCCATTGCTGTGAGCTGGAAGGTCATTCTGGATACCGGTATGCAAATGAACACATCACATGTCCTGATCTGAATCACTACATCCAACCAATCCAGGAGTAGTTCTTAAACTAGACGAATGTAGGAATATAACTACTTGTTACATTTGATTAATACCTAGCTCTCCTACTAGACTTCTTCTGTGTAGCTCTCTCTGTACATTACAAAAGAAGTCAGTGTCGTCATTCCCATTTTACAGATGGGGAAATGAAGGCGTGGTGAGAGGAAGTGACTTGCACAAAGTCACCCAGCAGATCTCCTGAGTCCCAGTCCAGTGCTCCGAGACGCCATGCTGTCTCCTTTGGAAGACCATACTGGGATGGCAAAGGGGGACAGGCAACCTTTTTCCCTTTCAGATCACTACAGTTGTGGGGCCTGGAAGAGTCCGAAGGGATGAAGAGGCAGAGCCTTGAGTGTAATCATCCCAGAATTGTTCATTCTTTCTAGCAAAATTCATTGCATTTTGTTCTTGGAGCTTCGTCGGGTGGGATATAAAGTATTAGCGCCATCAAACCTGATTTAAACCTCTTTTTTTGTGACCATTTGATTCCTTCTTGTCTTTGCTCTGTCTCAGAGTTTATAGCCACTGAGTTATTTCGGGAATAGACCAGGCTGCTGTCCTGTTAGTGATAATGGGCTTTGTGGGTTCAGAACTGGGGGTGTCAGTGACACAAAAATTAGGAGTGAAGGTGTTAGTGCTATTGTCCAGTTAGGACTTCTTTTCTTCCCAGGGTCACTGATAGGGTTGCCTTGCCAGGTAACCATAAAATCTTCATCAACTCAGGGATCTCCTACCTCTGTAAGTGTGAGTTAGATAAATAACCTGGACTTTGAATACCTGGGTCCCATGGACAGCCCTCCAGAGAACAAGCATTGCTTTGCAACCTTGATTCAGGGGAGAAAGTTTACTATCACATACCTCCATCCTGCAAAGTGTGAGGCATTCAGGTCCCAATCCAGAAGGCATTTGAGCACACAGAATCATAGAACTGGAAGGAACCTTGAGAGGTCATCAAATCCAGTCCCCTGCGCATATGGAAGGACCAAGCACCATCTAGACCCATGATGGGCAACCTAGACTAGTAAGTGGACCATCCCTCCATCTCAGTGGGCTATAAGATGTCATAACCAGGGCTCGTCAAGCAGCAGCGAGCCCCACTTGCCAGCCGCGCGGTTCTGCGCATGCGCAGATCGTTCTGCGCTGGCTCTTCCGGGTTGTAATCTTCCACATCTCCGTGTTTTTGACTTATCTATGGGTTTAAGTCACCCGCCCCTGTTGAATCTAGTTTAAAGCTCTCCTCACTAGGCTAGCCAGTCTATTTCCAAATAGGCTCCTCCCCTTCCTTGATAGGTGGACCCCATCTCTGCTTAGCAGACCTTATTCCCAGAACAGCATCCTGTGGTCAAGGAAGCCAAAGCTCTCCTGGCAACACCATTTTCACAGCTAGGTTTTCACCCCAGGATGCATCTGTCTCTGCCTGGGCCCCTGCCATTAACTGCACGCTACCTGCACCCCAAATTCCCTCACCTCCTACTTCCAAAGCCCTGTAGTCACTTCTGATCTGCTGAGGTTCATACCTCGCGGTCTCATTACTGCCCACTGGGCAGAGTAGCATGGGAATCGTCAGAAAGTCAGATGATCCTCAACAATCCCTCTAATCCAGTGTTTCTTAAACTGTGTTTCGCGGCACACCAGTGTGCCACAAGGCAGTTGGAGGTGTACCACGGAAAAGAACCAAAAAACAGGACTGTGTAGCACTTTAAAGACTAACAAGATGGTTTAATAGATGATGAGCTTTCGTGGGCCAGACCCACTTCCTCAGATCTAATAGTGGAAGAAAATTGTCACAACCCTTTATACCAAAGGATACAATTAAAACAATGAACACATATGAAAAGGACAAATCAAATTTCAGAACAGAAGGGGGATGAAGGGGGGACGGGGACAGGAGGAGGTAAATGTCTGTGAGCTAATGATATTAGAGGTGATAATTGGGGAAGCTATCTTTGTAATGGGTAAGATAATTAGCGTCTTTATTCAAATTTGAGCGTAAAGGGTCGACCCCTTTCTCCCTCCGACGTCGGTGTTTCCCATTAAAAGAAATATTGTTTGGTGTTCCTCAGTCTTAAAAAGTTTAAGAAACACTGCTCTAACCTCTCAAATACAGGTCCCAGAAGGCACCATGGAATGCTGTCACAGGGCAACAGATGGGTACCTCTGCCCCCCTCAGAAGAGAGTTTCCAACCACCATTGTCCTACATTTCCTCCTGGGTGTGGTGGCTGCAGATGCCCCAGGCTTAACTCTCAGCACGTTTTAGACCTGCTAGTCGAGCTGTGGAGGCTCAGCACCTGTCAAACCCTCCACTGTGTTAGTGGAGGCCTGGGCGTAGCTGTGTGTGCAGACTATTAAGTGAATGTTGCACACTGAATGCCTGTGTGTGCTGCCAATACACACTGGAGTAAGCTAGCACAGCTGTGTACTAGCTGGTTCCCTCTAGAGAGGAAAGCGCAGGTCCTTCCTGGAAGAGTCACCATTGTCTTTATTACCCCCCTTTGGGAATGCTGGAAGCCTTTACAGCTGAGGCTGCAAGCACTGCATGGCAAAGGCCATTGATCACAGTGGCTGTCGCCTGGCAAGCGGACTATGGATGCTGCATGTGAATTAGCTGAGAGAGGGATGTAAGTTTCATGAGCCTGCTACGGGGACCCATATAAGTAGTCCTGCTGGAGTTCCATGCTCACTATTCCTTCTAATCCTATTATCCTTCGGGTACTTACAAACCGATGGTTTAATCATTTGTTCCAGTCTTTTTCCAGGGCTCAAGTTTAAGCTGACCAGTCTGTAATTCTATAATTCCCCAGGTCCTCGAGATGAATCAGTTTGACTTTCTCCTTTTGCTATGATAAGGCAAAAACATTTCATTTTGACTTTATGATTTCAATTTGTTTCATGCAGACTTATCTACTATGTGAGTGCCAAGTATTGTCATGAATTAGTTATTTATATCATGTAGCACTGTGCATCAGAGCCCAAGGGTTTGTTTTCTAAAACTCATCAGCATTAGAGATGTGACTGAGTAACCGGTTAATCAGTTACCCAGTACCCTTACTGGATGATGCTTACCAGCTACCGATTAACCAGTACTGGGGAGCAGCACCCTATCACAAGTGGAGGACTGCTCCAGCCCTGTGGGGGTTGGGAGCTGGTCACCCTCGCATGGGGGGAAGGAGGGCAGGAGTAGAATCTGCCCCTTTCCTCTGCACACTGGACTGTTGACTCCTGCTGCTGACCCCTCTGCCTTGCAGAGCGGGAGGGGGTAAGAGTGGGATTTTGCTTAATCGGTTAACCGGTTAAACCTAAGGTTTAACCCGTTAACTGATTAACCAGGATTTTGCCTCCATAATCAGCATACCCGATAATCAGCCTCTGTGTAGTGGCCCAAGAAATTCTTGAGGCTGGAGGAGTGAAGGACTCTGTCTCCCAGGCCGTATATCTGACTCTGACATGCAAAACAAGTTTTGACAAGATTGTTGGTGTGAATCCCTGCCAACCACACTCACAGGAAAAGGTGCTGGTCTTGACCATTGACAGAAACATTTCCTGTGCATAACTCTTGTATGAGGTGAGATCTGCCGAGCAGAAACACTTTTTGAGAAGAAGAGGAAGCTTCGGTGAGAGACAGAAGGGAGACTTGCCTTTCAGAAAGCTAGCCTTTCGAGAAACTGGAGAGAACATCCAATACCGGTTGAGCGCGTGCTCTGTCATGGCCGATGAGCTGTGCCGAGTGCTTTTCGTTTAAAGCCCTGACACGGCTGAGCTTCAGCACAGAAATAGGCGGAGGTGCAGGAAAAGAGGGAGCATGTTAGCGAGCTACATAATAGAACTCTCCCATCCTGTTTCGTAAGCCGTGATGGGAACTGCTCAACAGCCTTGACTTGCTTGAGCGATTAGACTATCTGCAGGCCATTTGTCACTCTGAAGGTTAATGGTGTTGGTTTTTGCACCCAGCATGCGTGGGTCCTATCAGGGACCCTCTCTTGGCACACCTTGTACCCACCCCCTTGTGCAGTCCTTCTCGTTTCATGTGTTGCCAATAGGACAGGAGGGTTAAGGGTTCTGAGCAGAAGGAGGGGCAGCGTCTCTGAAGTTTTGTACGTCAACTGCGGCCCTTCCAGGCAAGCTGGGAAACTGAGAAGCAAAACAGAGGCTGGGTACTTGGGCTGAACTGCAGTCGGGGGAGTTTTGCTAGGGACTTCAAAGGGACCAGGATTTCCCTGTTGGAGCTGGGCGTTCAATAGACAAGTGATGTGAAATGGGAAATAGGAGGCAGAGCCTGAATGCACCCCTATGGGCGTGTACAGGCGCATCCCCGCGAACTTCAGTGGTCAGAGATTCAGATTCAGAGAGGTCCGATCGTTGAAAAACTGCCATCGCTGCCCTGGGCAGGATCATCCCAGCATAGGGGTATTCTCCGGTGCCAAGGGCCAGCAGCGGTCCCTATGCTGCCTTTGGTCTCAGTGTCTGGCACAGAGGGCAGGGCTGGGAGAAATGGGAGTGGTCAGGGCTTCTCTGCACTCTGATGAGCCCTGGCTGCCATTCTGGCCTCTCGTCAGCCTGGGGCCGCCTGGAATTAAGGGATGTGCAAAGGAGGGTAATGAACCTTAGCCCATCCCTCCTGGAGTGGTACATGTGCATCCCCATCTGCAGCATCTAGGCCAGGGCTGGGCAAGACGCAGCCCAGGAGCCCGTTTAACACTTTCATCTGGCTGCATCTGGCCCATTGCTATTCGTATCCTCCTGCCCGTGCCACTGAATTTCCAGGCAGTGGCTCAGGCAGCAGGATCCTCTTGAAATGGCTCCCGGTCACGGTGCTACCCTGGCAGGGGCCAGAGCTGCGAGCCTTTTAAATGGTTGCAGCAATCCCGGGCGGCTGTCAGGCAATGTGGTGGCAGCAGGGCCAGGAGCCACAAGCCCTTTGCTGTGTTTTTAACTCAAAGCCTCGGCCCCAGACAACTCTGGGGTGAGGTTAGTCCCCCGCCCTGCCCCTTCCGCTCCTTCTGGGGAGTGTGCCTGCCTGTGACCACGTACCAAAATTCATTATGTGCCCCGCCCCAGCGAAAATTATTGCCCACCCCGATCTAGGCCATAATATTTTGTGGGATAACATCTTAGTTTGGAAGCTTCAGGGGGTAGCTGAACTAGTCTGTACAGAAAAAAACAACAAAGGTCTGGTAGCACTTTATAGACTAACAAAACATGTAGGTGGTATCATGAGCTTTCGTGGGCACAGCCCACTTCTTTAGATGGCCGGAGTTTTGAGTTTAGGATGTGCAGACCCAAAATAAATAGGAGAGATTCCCTCTACCTTCCTGATTTTCTATATCCTCTGCTCCCTGTCTCTTCCCCTCCCCCCCCCCATTTATTTTGGGTCTGCACATCCTAAACTCAAAACTCTGGTCATCTGAAGAAGTGGGCTTTGCCCACGAAAGCTCATGATACCATCTACATGTTTTGTTAGTCTATAAAGTGCTGCCAGACCATTTGTTGTTTTAGTTTGGTTCCTTCCAAACCATGTTTGGAGCTTCATTCTGCTTGGGGAGGGGAAGATTGTACCCAGAGGAGATTGGGACTTGTACATTCAGGTGGTGCTCTCCTCCACTTCCCTACATAAATAGAAGGGGAAGGGGACTAGTTCCCTCTCCCTCCACCAGCCTTGGCATTGGAGGGCTGATGCCCTTGAATAAACGAACTTTTCTATTTGTGTGTTTTATTTTGCTTGTGGTTGGAAGGAGGGGTGCATTCTGCTGGCTTGAATGCAGGTGTGCGGGTTCCACGCTGATAAGGACTTGCCTCTGCCACATAAAGCACTTCTGAGATCCCCCCGTGGGACATTCACTGGGAAGGCAAGATGGGAAAGGTGCTGCTGTGTGTCGGTGAGTGACTCCCTCTGCCTTTGCTGATTAAGTCAGGCTGTAACTTCTCTGGGTGCTTGGTCTCAGAGGCACCAGCCTTTTGCCCAGGGACAGCGTGTGCTAGAACTTGTCCTAGCAGGTGTGCAGGTAGCAATGTGCTCAGCATAGTTTTAGTTCCTCTGGGACTGCTTTAAGCATGGACAGGCTCCAGTCACCTTTATTTTTAATGCATTCTCTTTCCTTTTTGCAGGTTTGGCCGTTCTGCTGCAGCTGCAGCTGGGTAAGAGCATCTTAGCCTTTCTTTTGGTGCACAAGGAGCCCATAAAGCTCCAATACAACTGGAAAGAACAGGCAGCCAGACCTGTAGGCTATGTCTACACTGGCGCGATCTTGCTGCAGAGCTATGCAAATGAGGCTAAGCGTGGAATATCGCCGAGCTTCATTTGCATATCTGATGAGCCGCCATTTTTGCGGAAGAGGCTCTTGTGCAAGAAGGAGCTGTCTACACTGCCCCTTCTTGCGCAAGAAAAGCCCTCTTGTGCAATGCCCTTATTCCTGAAAATAATCAGCGTAGCGGCATTGCACAAGAGGGTTTTTCTTGCGCAAGAAGGGGCAGTGTAGACAGCTCCTTCTTGCGCAAGAGCCTTTTCCACAAAAATGGTGGCTCATTAGATATGCAAATGAGGCTCGGTGATAGTCCACGCTTAGCCTCATTTGCATAGCTCTGCTGCAAGATCGCGCCAGTGTAGACATAGCCGTAGCTGGTGTCAAGCGGTGTAGCTTCATTTCGGTGTAGTTATGATTCACAGCAGCTGAGGATCTGACTAAGTGGTCCCTCTTGATTATTCTTTAATGACTCCCTTTAACTGGGCCCATCCCTTTTTTGCTCATTATAACCAACAATCCCTGACTTGAAGAATGAGCCTGCATCTTCTGTGCAAATTGGTATTAAATGAGATGAGGGAACAATCAAAAGCACAGTTGACTAATAGGCCTCAGCTGGAGTACTGTGTCCAGTTCTGGGCACCACATTTCAAGAAAGATGTGGAGAAGGTCCAGACAAGAAGCAATAAAAATGATGAAAGGTCTAGAAAACATGACCTGTGAGGGAAGACTGAAAGAATTGGGCTTGTTTTGTTCAGAAGAAACTGAGAGGGAACAGGATAGCAGTTTTCAAATATCTAAAAGGGTGTTACAAGGAGGAGGAAGAAAAATTGTTCTCCTTGGCCTCTGAGGATAGATAAGACAAGAAACAATGGGCTATATTACAGCAAGGGAGGTTTAGGTTGGACATTAGGAAAAACTTCCTGTCAGGGTGGTTAAACACTGGATTAAATTGCCTAGGGGGGTTGAGGAATCTCCATCCCTGGAGATATTTAAGAGTAGGTTGGACAGACACTTGTCATAGATGATCTAGATGGTCCTTGGTCCTGCCGTGAGGACAGGGGACTGCACTTGATGACCTCTTGAGGTCTCTTCTAGTTTTATGATTCTATGATTTGTCATTGGGAACATGTGGATGGAGGTTGTTTCAATGGGATATGTGACTGATTTGTAGATGTAAATGCAGATGCAGAAAATATACATACCACGGTAGCTCTACATATGCAGAATTTGTGAGCAGAAAAATGAAATCCGCATTCATACTTAGGATTGGCACATCTATTTGTGCAATCAGAATATGTGCAAGAAAAAGCTCATATTTCCTCTTGTTACCCTAGTTTTGCTCCATTGACATCAATGGATTTTCCCCCAATCTGCACCAACATTGGTGAAAGGAGAATCACATGTTCGATTCAACTCAATACCTGATGCCACCATCAAGAAATAAACAAATGTTTCCTTCTTAATATATGTGATTTACTTTTCTTCCGCCAGGCTCTGCTTACAAACTTGTGTGCTACTTCACTAATTGGTCTCAGTACAGGCCAGAACCTGCCAAGTATTTCCCAAACAATGTGGACCCAAATCTCTGCACCCACTTAATCTACGCCTTTGCAACTATGAATCAAAATAAGATCGCGCCCTATGAATGGAATGATGAAGACAGACTCTTCCCAGAATTTCAAGCATTGAAGAAACGGTCAGCACTTTCCAATGTACAAGATTTAAAACAAACAAAAAGCAAATCTTGCTTTAAAAAATACTTCTTATTGTCAGGGGAAATGGAAGAAAGAGGGCAGAGAAACAAGACAGAATTTCTTTGTTGCAAAAAAGGAATAATTTAACAGATACCTAGCCACAATGCTTTCATTAAGGGCTCTATTTCACAACCCTCGTGGGACTTTATTCACTCAAGTAGTTACACTGATTTTGGTGGAATTACTCATGTAAGATGCACCTAGCATGTGTCAGGATTCCATGATCAAGTCCTAAAAAGTCATACTTTGTATTTAACCCCCTTTTCAGATGAGTATATTTTGGATGCTTTGGGATACTCATGGCTGGAACAGGATCTGACACAAGAGTCCTAGTTCAAGTGTATTTTTTTTTTTTTTTACGAAAACACAATTTAAACCAAAGAGGAGGTGAGGATGGCTGAAGCTAGGCATTGCATTGAAACTTGGGAGATCTAGGTTGAAATCCCAGCTCTGCCAGACTTGAGCTTTCTTTGTGCCTCACTTTTCCCATCTGTGAAATTGATTAATAACATTTCTTTTTGTCCCACCCTATGTGTGTCTTGTCTGTTTAGACCATAGGCTCTTTGAGGCAGGGTCTGTCTGTTGCTATGTGTTTGTACAGCACCTAGCGCAATGGGGCTCTAAGCTGGCTTGAGACCTCTTGGCACCACTGTAATACCAATAGTGAATGATGACAATCAAAAAGACCTGAATAGATTTTCTTAATGCAAAATAATGATAATCATAGGTACTGACTTCCCCTCCAGCTGGGGGATTCTTGACACCCCCCCACGCTCTGCCTTCAGTCCATCCCATCCTCTAAGCCCCACCCCAAGGCCTCATTCCACTTCATCTCTGCCCTCTCCTCCCAAACCACCACCCTGCCTCTTCCTGCCTTAGCTCTGTCCCCACTCTGCCTTCATTCCACCCCTTTCCCCAAGTTCCCCTCCCCACCCTGCCTCATCCCACTCTGCCTCCTCCCCTGAGTGCGCCCCATTCCCGCTTCTTCCTGCCCTCCCAGAGTGTCCTGAACATCCCGAATCAGCTGTTCATGGGGCTCCAGAAGCACTGGGAGGGAGGGGGAGGAGTTGGTCAGCAGGTTTTGCCCATGCGCAAGAGACCTGTGGGGAGGGAGACAGAAGGGGGAGTTTGGTACTGGAGGGGGGGCTCTGCTTCCACTACTTTTCCCCCGGGGGTGCTCCAGCCCCAGAGCATCCACGGAGCTGGTGCCCCCGAGGATAATAATGTAAAAGTTCACAACCGAGCCAAGTCTCAAACACCACAAGGTGACGGCTGATGGCTAACATTCCCTTTTCTTTTCTTGTGTCACAGGAACGACAAACTCGTCACTAGCCTGGCTATCGGAGGGTGGAACTTTGGCACTCAGAAGTGAGAACTTTCCCCTTGATTTGGTGACAAACACAGTGAAGATGATGCTGAGATTAAGGGCTGGGAATGTTTAACTGATTAACAGGTGGGGGCTAGAGCAGCTCCCTCCCTGCCTGCGCCAGCCCTGTTGGGGGGCCCGCCATGGACAGGGGCTGCTCCTGGATAGAACAGCCTCTGTCCACGATGTGACTAGGTGGCCCGCAGGTGGGAGCTGCTCCAGCCCCACTGGTGCAACTCCTGCCTGTGGCAGGGGGCCGCTACAGCGCTCTGCCTGCCCCCCTTTAATCAGTTAACTGATTAAACAATTGTTCAACTAGTTAACCAATTAAATGGGATTTTACATCCCTGGCTGTGATCTTGACAGCCTCCAAATGCTCCTTGGGCGTCAATGGGAGCCTCACTGTTGACTTCCCTGGAGACAGGATTAGGCACATGATGATGTGAATGACCAGATGTAAACTGCAGTAGTGACTGGGCAGCTGAAGACCTGACACTGATGATGCTGTGGGGGCTGGTGAAAAGGGGGAAGGGTTGAAGAAGGAGAGAGACGCAAGGTGATTAATTAGGGAAACACAGTGACATGGTGATTCAGCCTTCATGAGACGAATGGAAGGCGATTGCTGGGAATGGGTAACGGGACGGTTAAGAAAAGTTCAGATGGATATTACTAGGGTTGAAAATCCCAAGTGGTTAGTGGGAACATTAAACAGAGAAGGGTATTGCAATGATACTGCATGGTGACAAAACTTTGTATCTGCAAAAATGGGTCCTGGATAGGTGCGGGTTTGCAGGGCTCTAACCATGATCCAGTGGGAGCCATTCCATAGATTTCCTTGGCTGGTGGATCAAACCAATGGTGAAGATAATGAGTAGGAATGGGACTAGAGGTGTTCTGAGTAAAAGAGATCAAGCACAGAATGTGACAGTGTACACACGATGTGGTAGAGAATGGGATGTGATGAATCTTGGTGAGGATAGTTGCATGGTGGTAAAAGAGGAGGATAAAGATGTGGGCAGACCAACATAAATACAAGGTTTTCATACTCTCGAGTTTGGTGGAGATAACTGATTAATAGTGGATTCTCAGGTATATATTTGCTAGTGACAAAAATGGAGGTGATTAATGGAAGTGGGTTTTAATTAGACTGTAATACATCAGGACAATTACATTTATGAAAGGGAAACTGAACAAGTGTGCTGTTGCATGTGTTCATACAACAAAACCAAACCTCAAAAAACAAAAATGACTCTCCGGCCGAGCTGCATTGCCTAAGAATGATCTTCTTCCAGATTCACTGAGATGGTTTCCACACAAGCCAATCGTAAAACTTTCACTGACTCGGTGATCGTGTACCTCCGTAAGTTTGGGTTTGATGGGATCGACCTGGATTTTGAATACCCGGGCTCTAGAGGCAGCCCCCCCGAGGACAAACACCGCTTCACCATCTTGGTTCAGGTGAGTATCCAACATGTGATCATAGTTGTTCCTGATGTGAGCTGGAGTGAGGCAGATTAGAACCACTGAATTGTGTATCAGGAGTGCTTATATTGGCAATGCATGACTTTTGTTCCTTTTTACTTCCTTGAGTGCAGCTATTGTGCAAATATGGTGCTAGACCTGATGTAAGATCTTTTTCCACCTTTATAAGGGTTTGGGTACAATCAGCCGTGGAAGGAACATTGGGAAGATCATTAGGAATTTATAGGAAGGATCAGGCTGCTGGGACGTTTCTAGATCACTATTCACAGCTGAACATGAATGACTTTTTAACCAGAATTGCTAATGACCAATGACCTCATGTCCTTTTTCAGGAAATGATGGAAGCCTTTAAAGCTGAGGCTGCAAGCACTGGACGCCCCAGACTTTTACTTACCGCAGCGGTATCTGCTGGCAAAGGAACTATTGATGCTGGATATGAAATTGCAGAGATAGGGAAGTGAGTGGACCGGTTCTCACCTTGTGCTTACTATGTTCTTGGTCTGGTTCTCTGTTCTCATGCCCTTTGCGTCATCATTAGTACCTGTGCAAAGTAGGTGGGTGCAAAACACGATCAGATCACAAAGGTAGCAGTTATATGCCCTCTGTGTGGGCATAAACAGCAGCATAAGGTGCAGGACAATGGAGATTCAAGCCCCCCAAATCATGTTCATCCTTCATACTGCCTGCTGACTCGTTTAGTCCTTCAGGAAATCACATTTCCAACCTGCTTGTTTCTTTTCTGTTGATTTATTTGATCGAAACCAGGGTTCTGGATTTCATCAGCGTGATGACGTACGACTTCCACGGAGGCTGGGACCGCTTCACGGGACACAACAGCCCACTCTATGTAGGCTCTGCTGACCAGGGGGACTTCAAGTACTTCAACTGCGTAAGGGGACAGGCAGCAGACTCCCTTTTGATTTTCCCAAGAGGGCGCTGGGAGAAATGGGCCCTGGTGGCAAACGGGTTTTCTGTTTGGATTTCTGCAGAAATTCGCCATGGAGTACTGGCATAGTAACGGCGTCCCCGCTGAGAAGCTCGTGATGGGATTCCCCACCTATGGGCGGACCTTTCGGCTTACCGGCAGTGACACATCTGTCGGTGCCCCAGCATCTGGGGCTGGGTCTTCAGGCCCTTACACCCGGGAAGCTGGATTCTGGGCTTATTATGAGGTGAGAGGCTTCCGAAAACAAGATTCTTGTGGCCCAGATGCAGAGGTGGTGTAAATGGAGCTAGTTCCATGGGCCCCAATTCTTATCCTAAGATGCTTTACATCACCCTGGAAGTGCAACGAGGTAGAGAGGCCTTAGCGTAAACGAGACTCAGAGGTGTTGATTTCAGTGGATCTATGTCCATTTGTAGCAGGTGAGATTCTGGCCCATAGGTGACTCTGGCCCATAGGTAACTTATTTTGCTTTCACTCTTGTTTGTAGTTGAGTTTCTGTCTCTTGTCTAAGTATCTCTCTCTTTCTGTACACTGGACGGGTTCTCTTCCACTTATCGCAGAGCTGCTGTGCAGGAATGTTAGTGGTCTAGATCTTTAGGTCTGGAAAAATGCCATTCAGCTCATATCCCAAATGGGAGGTGTGGCACAGGTGGCTCTACCATATCACCTTCTCCCTATTCCTAAAGCTGGTTCAGTCCCGATACAAATAAACATCAGGCTGCTCTAAGCGATTCCTGCTGCTTCAGAGCCGAAGTGGCTATTCTGAAGGATTGAGGTACAGCTGTGATGTGACCGCATTCTGTCCTCTAAGCTGTGCGACTGACAGGCCGCAAGGCGATGGTTAGGTGTGATATATCAACTCTATACCACCAGAGTAACTCCTGGCCGATCACTTACAAGATCTAACCCATAGACTTACCTTCTGACTCCTGAATGAGGTTCATTTTGTGTTCTCACCATGGTGTTTTGGCAGATCTGCACATTCCTAACAACAGCTCAGGTGCGATGGATTGATGACCAGAAAGTCCCCTATGCCGTGAAGGGGAATGAATGGGTGGGATATGACAACAAGTGCAGCTATAAACACAAGGTAAGATCTTTAACATTTTCTAGTGAGCTTTACTGACATTCTGCTCCTGCTCTCGGAAAGCGCTTACCTTCAATGCTGTGTATTTCAGAGTCTCTGAGCAAAGGGATATATTTGCAGCATCATTCACGTGGCTTTAAACCACTGTGAATGTGATAGGGATGTTTCCCAGAGCATTTCTTTTTGAGCTGGGGTGCTCTGCTGTCTCACCAATCACTGAGCCATGGCTGTGTACCCAGTTACTTGTTTCAGGCTGTACTGAAATTCCTAAAGGAATTCTTAAGCAGCTGTGGAAATGTGACCGATAGTTGTGGGCTTTTTGTTGGGCAGGTGAAATACTTGAAGGAGAAAAATTTCGGCGGTGCCATGGTATGGGCCATTGATCTGGATGATTTCCTGGGCACTTTCTGCAATGAAGGAAAGTATCCGCTAATAAGTGAACTGAAGAGACTCCTTGAAATGAACGGTAAGCTGGTGCTGATTATTATTGCAGGCTGAGATAATTAGAAAGGTCAGTGCAGATTGCACCTCTAAAATCTGGGACTCTCTGATCCGGCATGACCAGGGATGTTCCAGGATCAGAGTGTGCTGGTGTGCTGGGGGGATTGAGGGTCCAGGAGCCCGGTTCTGTGTGGGGGTGGGACGGTGATATGTGGCTCTACGGTAGTTGGGGAGAGTGGGAGCTGGGAAGTGAGATGTTCAGCTCAGCTGTGCTGGGGGGCGGGTGGGAGCCAGCAAGTGGCTCTGCTGGGCTGCGGGAAGTGAGGTGGGAACTAGTGCACATCTCAGCTGTGCTGGGGAGGGCATGAGGTGGGAACTAGTGCACATCTCAGCTGTGCTGGGGAGGGCAGGAGACGGTGAAGGGTTCAGTTGTGCTGGAAGGGGAGCCAGGCCGCCCAGTGGGGGGAGCAGCAGGGGAATCAAAAATGGTCCCTGATGAGGGATTTTTCCAGACCAGAGGAGTTCAGTCAGGTTCCGAGGGTGCCAGACCAGGCAGGTCCAACCTGTATATGTTTCTCAGCCTGCTGGGGGAAATTCCTACTGGATCTGCAGAGGCCCAAAGCAAGGACTAGTCATCAGTACAGGGGACAGGTAGAAGTAAAGCACTGACTCATGTACCTGGATGTCCTGTTTCTATTTGCATGTCTATGAAAATGCAAGTGCTGGCCATGTGGTAAATGTGATCTTTGGAAAACGACTGCTGACGCAAATTGAGAATTTTGCCATGGGTGGTGTCTTGATAACACTGAGCTGTTACTTAGCACGTTGCATTGTGGAGGAGCTTTTTGACACAGTTAATTCCCATAACATATATAAGACTGATGAAAATATTATTTGCCCTATTTTAAAGAGGGGGAAATTGAGGCACGGGATTGCTATGTGACTTCATCAAGGCCACATCCTGCTTGTTAATCCAGAGCCAGGAGTATGGGTCTACCAGGCCTCTGAGACTTGCTTGTCAGTGTATGTGAACCATGGCTGCTCTGTGTCTGGTCTGCAGAGGATGTGAATCTGCAACAGCTTTTACCTGTGGGGTCCAGTCCTTTAGCTCGAGTTATACAGGTTCATGCTTAGACCAAGCGGTCCCAGATTCGGAACATGATACCAGTTGTTACTAGTCATGAAGTGTCAGGGTCAGAAGCACAGACAAGCATGCAAGAGAACGTATAGCTGTAGTGTAGTCGTGTATCTAAATGTATTGCTAATTCTTCATTTTAGGTCCAATCGTGCTAGATTGCCCTGTAGATATCCCTACAGTTGACCCTCCAACTTCTCCAGGAGACAATCCAACTACCACTCCAGTTCTTCCCCCTACGCCTGGAGGAGATGGTGACTTTTGTGCTGGCAAACAAGATGGCATCCATGCCGATCCCCAAGACATTACAAAATACTACATGTGTGCTGGAGGCCAGACTTACCATTTCACCTGTGCAGCAGGCCTTGTCTATGATGACAGCTGCAAGTGCTGTAACTATCCAAAATTTTAGCCCCGTCCCTTGCTCAGGACAAACACCGATGAATAATATATCGTAACTCGAATCATCCCGCTGGCAACATTCCTCGTGCCTCATCCAAGAAAGCCAAGTGGTTGGAATGAGGCATTAATTGGTGTGTTGCCTGCTGTGTGATTGGTGACCCTGCTTTGAACATAATAAATAATATTCTCTGTGTTCTAGCGTGTCTTCTCTGCCAATGCTTCACAAAACTGCCTAGGTCAGATACTTGACACAGGCTAAGGCTGGCTAAATCAGACATCTCCTAAGGGTGGGGGGGGGGGGGAGTCTTTCCGTGTTGGGCTTTGTTTAGTTCTCTATCTCTGCTCATATCATTTCTAATGTAATAATAATAATTAATAGTTGTTTCACATGGGACAATTTTCTTCCCTCTGTCTCATAGGAAATAGCCTTATACCCAATTTATAGATGGAGAATCTGGTGCACAGAGAGTGGAAGTGGTTTGCAAGGCAACATGTAGCAAATTAGTGCCAGAGCTGAAAACACCCAGTTCTTGGCTCTAGCCCCTGAGTCAAACAAGTCTTTATGGGCATGTCTACACTACAGAGAAGATCGACTCTTCAGAGGTCAATCTTTTAGCAGTCAATTTAGCAGGTCTAGTGTAGATCCTCAAATTGAACACTGAGGACAGCCCCCACCAGCATCTGGCACTCCTCGATCTGGGAGGAGTAAGGGATGCCGCCGGAAGCATATGCTCCCGTCCGCGTCCTACAGTATAGACACTGTGTTGCTGGATAACGTGCCTTAAGCCTGCCTGCCTGGTCTAGTGTAGACCAGGTCTAAACTGGGATTTACTTTCCTCTCCTGCTGGTGAAGGCTACACAAGACATCTTCATGCAGTGGTCTGCCCTGCTTGGAGAAATGTGGGAAATGAATAGCTGTGATTGTTACATAGCACAACCTTGCCCCCACTGGCACAGTGGACAACAATCTGTTACTCCTAATGGCTCTGAAATTATCTCAGGCTGCCCTTTCAGCATCAGAAGACATCAAGATAATGAAGGCTCCTGTGGCCTTAAGTCATAATAGAATATATGTTGGGAAGATGAATCATCATAGCTAATGCTATTGAATTAAAGTGGATAGCTGGAAGCCTACATTTACCTTTCATTCCAAGATGAGCTACCTGACAGACACCAAAAACACAGCATGGTCCTAATTCTCCTCTCACTGCCGCTGGTGTAAATCCAAGAGCAGCTTCAGTAGGTAAAATATTAATACCAAGGTTAGTGGGAGTGACACAGTGGTAAAACTGGTGTAAAGGAGCAAATAATCTGGCCCTTTCTGAAGGGAGGTACTTCAGAAAGAAGGTGATAAACTCTATTCTATTCTATTCAGTTTTGATGCTGTGTCCATATGCCCCAGACTCTAGTTTAGGGTATTTTTAATTCACACAAAGAGCCTAAACAATAAGTCATCTTAACAACTGCTATCTCGGCTTTTCAAGCCATTTCCTGGAACATAGTCACCAGGAGACGTCCCTGCCTCTGCAGGTTTATTGCATTAGCATCTGCTCTCTTTGGGCGGCTGTCTGTAAAATACCAGCCTCTGAAGGAACAGCACCTCATTTAGCCTGTTGCTCTTGCTGTTCCAGTTTTCTAACGAGACAGAGGGAAATCACAGGCTGATGGGGCTATTGTGTCATGGATGTAACTGAGGGTTGAGCTGGGGCTGCAAAAAATTAGATCCGAACAGTGCAAATTTAGAAATTGGTGTAATGCTGCTTCAATTCAAAAAAATCAGATGTAACCCTAACGGTGCAAGTCTTCAGATGGTAGAATGCTGCTTCAATTCAAAAGAGCCATTTTACACCAGCTTAGGGTCTGGTCCATTGACTTAAACACAATCTCAGTATTTTCTTTGGAGATCTCCCATGGCTTTTCTTCTCTCGTAAGCTGGATCTGACCACTGCAGCCAGGCCATCCCTTGACATGAGTTTCAAGAATGGCGGGTTCATTGGCTGGGTGGTTTATATCCACTTGTGCATCCAGTGCTGCCACAGAGAGTAGGCGTTGGGTATCTTGCCTCTCCGGACAGTTTCCGTGTCAGCGGCTGAGGAGAAAGCTCAGAAGAAGAATTATTTGTTTTACTCCACGTTCTCTCGGAGAGCGGTAAAGTGGAAAAATCAAAGGGATTCATAATGACCTACTATAGAAACCTATTCAGTAAAGATTTGGGACAGATCCTATGCCGGTGTAAATGGGCACAGCTCTATTGACTTCCATGGAGTGAAGTCATAAGAATGGCCATCCTGGGTCAGATTGAAAGTCCATCCAGACCAGTGTCCTCTCTGCCCACAGTGGCCAATGCCAGGTGCCCCCAGAGGGAATGAACAGAACAGGGAATCATCACGTGATTCCTTCCCTGTCTCCCATTCCCAGCTTCTGACAAACAGAGGCGAGGGACATCATCCCAGCCGATCCTAGCTAATAGCTAGCCACTGATGGACCTATCCTCCATGAATTTATCTAGCTTTTTTTTGAACCCTGTTAAGGTCGTGGCCTTCACAACAACAGTCAGTTTACACCAGCGAAGGATCTGGCTCAAGATGTCAGTCAGATTGCATGAGTGTAAATGAGGATCCATTAGGCGCCCCAGGTTGGAGTTTGACCAGGCAGGGAAGATAAACTCATAGACTTTAAGGTCAGAAGGGACCATTATGATCATCTAGTCTGACCCCCTGCACAGTGCAGGCCACAGAATCTCACCCACCCCTCCTAGAATAATCCTCTCACCTATATCTCAGATATTGAAGCCTTCAAATACTTTGAAGACCCCAAGATGCAGAGAATCCTCTAGCTGTGATCTGTACCCCATGCTACAGAGGAAGGCAAAAAACCTCCAGGGCCTCTGCCAATCTACCCTGGAGGAAAATTCCTTCCCGACCCCAAATATGGAGATCAGCTAAACCCTGAGCATGTGGGCAAGACTCACCAGCCAGACACTCAGAAAGTTCTCTATAGTAACTCCTATCATCCCTCCATTGGCCTATTTACCACTGATAATGAATGGTCAATTAGTTACCAAGTTCATGTTATCTCATCAAACCATCCCCTTCATAAACCCATCTAGTTTAATCATGAAGCCAGATAGATCCCTTGGAAGGCTGTTCCAGAACCTCACTCCTCTAATGGTTAGAAACCTTCATCTAATCTCAAGTCTAAACTTCCTACTAGCCAGCTTATATCCATTTGTTCTTGTGTCCACATTGGTATTAAGCTTAAATAATTCCTCTCCTTCCCTGGTATTTATCCCTCTAATATATTTAAAGAGTGCAATCATGTCCCCCCTCAGCCTTCTTTTTTGGTTAAGGTAAACAAGCCAAGCTCCTTGAGTCTCCTTTCATAAGACAGGTTTTCCATTCCTCGGATCATCCCAGTGGCCCTTCTTTGTACCTGTTCCAGTTTGAATTCATCCTTCTTAAACATGGGAGACCAGAATTGCACACAGTATTCCAAACAGGGTCTCACCAATGCCTTGTATAATGGCGCTAACACCTCCTTATCCCTGGAAATACCTCACCTAATACATCCCAAGACTGTATTAGCCTTGGGGAATGTGTGGGCTATTGACTGGCCTGGTACATGGGATAATACTGATGGGAACTGCTGCTCTTTAAGCTGGTGGCTATTTTGGAACAAGTTTTACCAGTTGCCTTTTGGTGGTGCAATTCTGTTACGGTTATTTCCTCAGAATAGTTGACTGAGCACTGGGAAACATTCAGGAAGTGGGGAGTTAAAAATGCAAACTCAGTATGTATATTTGTATGGGAGTGGATAACTTTCTTGTATATATAATAGGCAGAGGTAGGTAGCAGAAAGAAGCAGCCAGCTGTCTCGGATCACGCTGCAGAAATCTGCCAGGTCAGTGGCTGGATGCACGGCATATCAAAGAAGGATTCATTTCATTTTAGGTTTGTTTTGTGAGTTGGACCATAACTTGGGGATCTAGGAAATCTGGAAAGGTCACTTAAAATGTATGGTTTATTTAAATCGCCGCTTCATTTGGGTATGTCTAGTAAACTAATCTACATGGCTCTGGCGACAGAGCCATGTAGTCTAGACATACCCTATTTGTGCATAGATGCTGCACTTATTCCAACATGTTTTAAATCAGTGTTAACAGAGCACTAATATTGGTTCTTCCCTGTTTTTGTCTTGTCAACACAAGGACCACGTTCTAAAATTGTACTCCATTGTCATATCCAGCTCTGTTCCAACAGCGGGGGCAGTACTGGGAACTGTTGTGTAAGGCAGACAGCGGAGATCTATGGAATACAACTAGACTTGTCTTGAGAAGAGCTGCATGGTAGCCCAGCAGCTGCCTGGAAACCTTTCTGTCCTGCAACTGCCTTTGTTTCTCCCATGCTGCCGACACAAGTCTTTCCCTCCCTCTCCCATTTGTAGATAATTCCTGAAACCAAAATCTCCAGCTGAGATGGGGAAGATGCTGCTCTGGGCCGGTAAGTGAATCTGATCCCGTCGCAATGATACTTTGAGCATTATGGTGGGGAATCCTGGCCCAGAAATTGAAAGATCCAGATGAGACACAAACAGATTCTTTTCTAAAATTGCATTATGCAGGAGGTCAGACTAGATGTTCCAATGGCCCCGTCTGGTCTCAATAATATCTGAAACAGCAGCATCCCACATGGGCATGTTTTAGCACAGACTTTGCTCTAATGGATTTTGGCTACCTCATGAGATTCACCCGTGTGCAGAAGGCCTTTGCAGCACTTTGAGGGCACGAATGGGGCTTTACATGGTGCTGGCCCCTCTGTGCAGGAATGGATTTCACCCCAAAGGGGTGGGTCCAAAGTGTACAAAGTACCAGACTGACTTTTTTCTAATGCCTTTTCATTTGGTTTGCAGGTGTGGCCATTCTTCTGCAGTTGCAGCTGGGTAAGAATGTCTCATTCCCTGTTTGTCTGCATTGCCTGCATGTCTGGGGACTGATAAATAGGGTCAAATCCCCAGGTCCCTGTTCAGTTTCTCCCCATTCCTAACACAGGCAAAACTGCTGCTGAAATCCATGAGCATTTGGCCAAGAATTTTGCATGAGAATTTTCTCTATGGCTGATATGAGTCTCCTCTCTCACTGGTGTAATTCCTTTGCCTTGGAAGGAGCTACTCCTGATTTACACCAGGGCAAGCCTAAGATCAGGCTTGGACTTTGGGGTTGGCAAAAGATGAGTTTCCAGTAATAGGGACAGGAACAGGAGTCATTTTGTCTGGGTAGGAAACAAGTGTCTTTTCCATGTCAATTGTTCCGTACGTAACATTGGCTCCTTTTATAGTTTGGTGCCTAGTTGCCAAGGAATGCTGAGCCCGATTTTTAAAGTATTTACGCCAGTGCCTAAAGCTGTAGAGAGGGGTCTGCCTCTGGGGAGCTGGGTGCTGAAAATAGGCACTTAAATAACTTTCATAGGGTATGTCTACACTACCCCCCTAGTTCGAACTAGGGGGGGTAATGTAGTCGTACGGAGTTGCAAATGAAGCCTGGGATTTGAATTTCCCGGGCTTCATTTGCATAAAGCCGGCCGGCACCATTTTTAAATGCCGGCTAGTTCGGACCCCGTGCCGCGCGGCTACACGCGGCATGGACTAGCTAGTTCGGATTAGAGGTGTACAGTTAGTTCGGATTAGGAAGCCTAATCCTAACTAGCTAGTCCGTGCCTCATGTAGCCGCGCGGCACGGGGTCCGAACTAGCTGGCATTTAAAAATGGCGCCGGCCGGCTTTCTGCAAATGAAGCCCGGGAAATTCAAATCCCAGGCTTCATTTGCAACTCCGTATGACTACATTACCCCCCCTAGTTCAAACTAGGGGGGTAGTGTAGACATACCCATAATCTGCCTCCACCCGAAGTAGGGATTTGAAGTTTGCAGCCCTGAGACATCAGTGCTAACGCAGTATGCACCGGGGGCAAGGAAAATACAGCTCCCAAGCCACCAGATCAGGCCCATGGGAGCCTCCGCCAGGGTCCCAGCCTGCCCTGGCCCCACCCTGCGCTCAGAGGAGGTCTCTGAACACTAAAAGAGCTGGTGGGGTGGGAGGTTAAGATGCTTTACAGCCCAGCCAATGGGAGCTGCCTGTTTACAACACAAGCAGCATGGGAAGTCCCCCTTCCTTCTACTAGCTCACAGCATTCAGAGTCAGCTATACTTGACTTCTGCAGCCAGTGCAGGGGTGTGGAAAGGAGGGGCCTTGGCTGAGAAACCACTTGGGCTGCTGGCTGGGAGTGCCTCCCGGCCAGAGCCTGCTTCTGCCACCCCAGCCCGGCCCTTACCCCTTAACTCTCTGTGTCCCTACCCCAATCAAACCCTCTGCACCCTTACTCCTGCACCCCTACTCTTCCCAGACCTTGTACCCCTTCCTACACCCCGCCTTCAAGTCACAAATCCCTCCCAGACCTTGCACCCCAAACCCATACCCCTGGTCACAACCCAAAACTCTGCACCCATCTTGCACTCCTGGCCCAGGTCACAGCCCCTTCCTGGACTCTGCACCCCCCTCTTACACCGTTCCTCCAGGTCACAACGCCTTTCCCGATCCTGCATCCCCTCTTACACCCCAGCCTCCTGTCACAACCTCCTCTTTCATCCAATCTCCCTGCCAGGATCCCAATTCCTTACTCCAAGTTCCCTTCTGCACCCAACCTCCATCCCGGACCCCACACCTTCTCCACTAATATCATGGAGGAGTGTGTCCCTTGACAGTGTACCAAATTCTTGGAGTACTAATGGACACTAGTGCCATCACATTTTATTTTTATTTTATTTTTTCCCAGGCTCAGCGTACAAACGTGTGTGCTACTTTACTAACTGGTCTCAGTACCGGCCAGAAGCAGCCAAGTTCACTCCAGAAAATGTGGACCCTTTCCTGTGTACCCATTTGATCTATGCTTTTGCTGGGTTGGAGAACAATAAGATCACCAAGGTCGAATGGAATGATGAAACCCTCTACCAACAGCTTAATGACCTGAAGCAGAAGTCAGTAACATCTAATGTGTAGAGGATTTTAAAAATGAGTTCATTTCAATGTGACCTATAAACGAATAACGTGGAGGCTTGTTCCCCTTTTTGCTTCCTTGTGCTGAAAGGTTTTTTTTTTCTTGCTTATTTTTTATTCTTAGAAATAGTCAGGATGCCAAAATTGTGTCTGTCCTTAGTTTTTAGTTTCAGTCACTTTTGGGTTACTCAAAAATGTGGTTTGGGAAATGGGTTTGTAAAGTCCTTTTTAAAGAGAACATTTTGATAAACTCGCTTTTGGTAAAAACAAACCAAATCCAAAGTTTTTTCACAGTCTGAGTACAAATCACTTTCTCTGCCACTAAAAAAATTAGTCTTCTCTGATATCTTTCATATTATAACCTTGCTAGTTCACCAGCTGTCCACAGAGTTCCCTAGGATAGACAGGGTCTCAATTTATAATTTAAACAGCAATCAGGACCCCATTGAGAAGGAGGTGTGAGTAGAGGAGTTTGTTTAAAAACTCACAACCATATTTTTAAATCAATTGATTTTATCGTTATATATTTTGTTCATTTAATCTCATACTCTCCAACTCTTTTCTGCTTTCTAGAAATGGGAACCTTGTCACACTCTTGGCTGTTGGAGGTGGAAACTTTGCTATCCAGAAGTAAGAACTTTTCCCTTTGCTTTTTAAGATGGTGGGGATGGCAAGGCAGAGCACTCTACACCCCTTTAACAGTTGTGTTGATTGTTAACCAAGACAGTGGCAGTCACACAACATTGGAATGGCAGAGCCAGGAAGAGAACCCAGGTCCACTGAACCCCAGTCCGGTGCTTTGTCTATAAGAGCATGTAATTTCTTACTGCATGAAGAGGAAGGGTAGACCGAACACTAGCCTGGGACCCAGGACATTTGGGGTCTTTTCTGAACTTCACCACTGACCTGCTGCGTGATCTTGGGGCCATCAGTTCCCCCTCTGTGTCTCAAATTCCCTTAATACCCTTGGTCTGTCTTGTTTTTTTATATTGGAGTGAAGATAGTTGCATGGTGTTAACAGAGGAGGATAAAGATGTGGGCTGACAAACGATAAATACAAGGTCTTCATACTCTCAAGTTTGGTGGAGATAACTAATTAATAGTGGATTCTCAGCTATATATTGCTAGTGACAAAAATGGAGGTGATTAATGGAAGTGGGTTTGAATTATACTGTTATGCATTAGGACAATTATATTTATGAAAGGGAAACTGATCAAGTGTGCTGTTGCATGTGTTGGTATAAAGAAAACAAAACAAAACAACACACCAAAACCTCAAAAAACAAAAACAACCCAATGGGCCACATTGCCTAAGAATGATCTTTTTCCAGATTCACTGAGATGGTTTCCACACAAGCCAATCGTAAAACTTTTACTGACTCGGTGATCGTGTACCTCCGTAAGTTTGGGTTTGATGGGATCGATCTGGATTTTGAATTCCCGGGCTCTGGAGGCAGCCCCCCCGAGGACAAACACCGCTTCACCATCTTGGTTCAGGTGAATAGATGTCAGCTGGAGTGAGGCAGATTAGCACCACCGAGTTGTGTATCAGCAGTGCTTACATTGGCACTGCATGGTTTTAGCTCCCTTTTACTTCCTTGAATGCAACTATTGTACAAATATGGTGCTAGACCTGATGTAAGATCCTTTTCCACCTTTGTAAGGGTTTGGGGACAATCAGCCGTGGAAGGAACATTGGGAAGATCATTAGGAATTTATAGGAAGGGTCGGGGATGTTTCTAGATCACTATTCATAGCTGGACATGAATGACTTTTTAACCAAAATTGCTAATGATCAATGCCCTCATTTCTGTTTTCAGGAAATGCTGGAAGCCTTTAAAGCTGAGGCTGCAAGCACTGGACGCCCCAGACTTTTAATTACTGCAGCGGTATCTGCTGGCATAAGAACTGTTGATGCTGGATATGAAATTGCGGAGATAGGAAAGTGAGTGGACTGGTTCCACTTTGTGCTTACTATGCTCTTGGTCTGGTTCTCTGTTGACTAGTGTCATCATTAGTACCTGTGCAAAACAGGTGGGTGCAAAACACGATCAGATCACAAGGGTGGCAGTTACACGCCCTCTGTGTGGGCATAAACAGCAGGATAAGGTGCGGGACAATGGAGATTCAAGCCCCCTAAATCATGTTCATCCTTCAGGCCAACATGGGAGGACGGTGTACTGCCTGCTGACTCATTTAGTCCTTCAGGAAATCACTTTACTAACCTGCTTGTTTCTTTTCTGTTGTTTTATTTGATCGAAACCAGGGTTCTGGATTTCATCAGCGTGATGACGTACGACTTCCACGGAGGTTGGGAGCGCTTCACGGGGCACAACAGCCCACTCTATGCAGGCTCCGCTGACCAGGGGGACTTCAAGTACTTCAACTGCGTAAGGGGACAGGCAGCAGACTCCCTTTTGATTTTCCCAAGAGGGTGCTGGGAGAAACGGGCCCTGGTGGCAAACGGGTTTTCTGTTTGGATTTCTGCAGAAATTCGCCATGGAGTACTGGCATAGTAACGGCGTCCCCGCTGAGAAGCTCGTGATGGGATTCCCCACCTACGGGCGGACCTTTCGACTTACTGGCAGTGACACATCTGTCGGTGCCCCAGCATCTGGGGCTGGGTCTTCAGGCCCTTACACCCGGGAAGCTGGTTTCTGGGCTTATTATGAGGTGAGAAACTTCCATAAATGAGATTTTTGTGGCCCAGATCCTGAGGTGGTGTAAATGGAGCTAGTTCCATTGGCCCCAATTCTTATCCTAAGATGCCTTTACATCACACTGGAAGGGCAAAGAGGCCAGGACCCCTTTATACTGCTGGCGAGGTAGAGAGGCCTTAGTGTAAATGAGACTCCGAGGTGTCGATTTCAGTGGATCTATGCCCATTTGTATAAGCGGAGTCTCTGGCCAATAGTTAGTGTCTTATGGGATGTACTTTTATGAATTCTAGGTGACACGTTTTGCTTTTACTCTTGCTTGTAGCTGAGTTTCTGTCTCTTGTCTAAGTATCTCTTTCTTTCTGTACTCTGGATGGGTTCCCTTCCACTTATCCCGGAGTTGCTGTGCAGGAGTGTTAGCAGGCTAGATCTTTAGCTCTGGAAAAACGCCATTCACCTCAGATCCCAAATAGGAGGTGGGGCAAAGTTGGTTCTACCATAGCACCTTCTCCCTATTCCTAAAGCCAGTTCAGTCCCTGTTAGAAATTAATGTCTAAGCTGTTCCTGCTGCTGCAGAGCTGAGAAGGCTGTTCTGGGAGATTGGGGTACAGCTGTGATGTGGCCGCATCCTGTCTGCTCAGCTGTGCGACTGACAGCCCGCAAGGCGATGGTCAGGAGGGGTACACCGACTCTACACCACCAGATTAACTCTTGGCTGGCCACTTAACATTACAGACTACAACGGGGACAATATCTAGCCCGTGGACTTACCCTCTGGCCCCTGAATGAGGTTCATTTTGTGTTCCCACCATGCTGTTTTGGCAGATCTGCACATTCCTAACGACAGCTGAGGTGCGATGGATTGATGACCAGAAAGTCCCCTATGCCGTGAAGGGGAATGAATGGGTGGGATATGACAACAAGTGCAGCTTTAAACACAAGGTAAGATCTTTAACATTTTCTAGTGAGCTTTACTGACATTCTGCTCCTGCTCTCGGAAAGCGCTTACCTTCAATGCTGTGTATTTCAGAGTCTCTTAGCAAAGGGATATATTTGCAGCATCATTCACATGGCTTTAAACCACTATGAATGTGATGGGGATGTTTCCCAGAGCATTTCTTTCTGAGCTGGGGTGCTCTGCTGCATCGCTGATCACTGCGCCATGGCTGTGTACCCAGTTACTTATTTCAGGCTGTACTGAAATTCCTAAAGGAATTCTTAAGCAGCTGTGGAAATGTGACCGATAGTTGTGGGCTTTTTGTTGGGCAGGTGAAATACTTGAAGGAGAAAAATTTCGGCGGTGCCATGGTATGGGCCATTGATCTGGATGATTTCTGGGGCACTTTCTGCAATGAAGGAAAGTATCCGCTAATAAGTGAACTGAAGAGACTCCTCGAAACGAACGGTAAGCTGGTACTGATTATTATTGCAGGCTGAGATAATTAGAAAGGTCAGTGCAGATTGCACCTCTAAAATCTGGGACTCTCTG